>NC_071473.1:6850922-7456339 GCF_028500815.1 Rissa tridactyla
GACATACAGCTCTAAAAGGGAAACTAAATTCATTCTTTGTTTCCATGTCCATCACGCTAGATCCCTTCATTATGTGAGCTCATCTAACAATTAATTCCATATGCATATACTGACAGAAGAGGTTACAGAATAAAATCACACCAAAATGCCCAGACAAGGTAGGCTACATCAAAGACTCCTGGAGAAGAACAACATGACACAGCTGCGGTGTCCAATCCTTTGCTTAATTACCCTTTGGACCACAGGTCAGAAGGCGATAGGCAACAGCAGCTTTTAGGAGGATCTCCAAAGGATACTGGACAGAGAACCAGAAAGAGAGAAACACGAAGATCAAGCCTCAGCCTAAAACAAACCTCTTCTCTTTGGTGGGGCAAGAAACAGACGAGCTTGCTGCTAGGGTCAGCTAGAATGAGCTGTGTGAGCCCCCTAGAAAGGGCTGAGTCCAGAGCTGGCAGAAGAGGATAAAGACCGAAGTGATGCAAAATCTGTGGTCTAAGGTATAAACAGCTCCAAGCCCACAAAAGTGGTCTTATGATACAGTCATCACTTGCAAGTAGCTCTTCTTTTATCCTCTCTGTACAGATCTCAGGCTTACTGGGACTTAGCACACAAAGGAAGACTCCCCAGTAATTGAAACAAGGCTGTGTGAAACCTCTCCCCTCCTTTATCTCTCAAAAAAAGTAAACAAGGAAACACTGCTACAAAAACGTTCACACGTCAGAACTGTAATTTCAGTGGCAATGGACCAACAAGCATTGCCCCATGGATCACTGCTTCCTCTTGCACAGCAGTCCTGCCCTCACTCCTGCTGCTCTGGACTAAAACCGCTGTTGCCTACCTGCAGAATCACAGAAGAGAAAGTTAGGAGGGCTCTCCAGGTATTCATCAAAACATCTCCTGGCTTAAGAGTAGATCATTCTTACAACCACTTTGCCTGGAGCCGTGTTCTGGGTTGACAGTCTGAAAGGTTCTGGGTTAAGGCAGAAGATACATTTTTTGAAAGCCCCATCTTGCAGGTAACCTATAAAAAAGGTTTTCCTCTTGAATATACTGCTGTGGTCAGTGTTGGTAAGAGAGCTTTAGTATGAATAGGCAACTGTAACATTAGTCATCATAGCGTCTGCAGCATGGAGCATTTTGGCCCATTTCAGGTGCAGAGCCACCTTTGTCTGCAAACCAATGGATTCACAGGACCAAAGGCATAGTTCAGACCAGAAAAGGAGCTGACTCTCCACACAGGCATTTAAATTGCACAGCTCTGTCTCAAGGATTGGCAGATACCAGAATCGGCCATTGGTTCAGAAAGAAACTGAGCAAAAATTATACCCTCAGATTTATTATCAACGCAAATATAGTTTCAAATTGATTCTTATCTCAGTGTAGATCTTTAAAAGAATGCGTAAGCACACAGGTCACGTCCAGCTATGTGACTGCGTAGTATTACATGCCTGCTTGTTAAATGTCACCTAGAGAGACTTTTATAAACAAGGCAATATTTGGTTCAAGTAAGCAGCTTGTCTCACCTCTGTTTGCTTAAGCATTCAGTTACAAGGAGGGAATAAATGAAAAGAAATATCATTGGCTTCAAGATGTTACTACGCCCACACCTACGAATGCCAGTGGGGTCACCAGAACTCAACATGGAAAGTTTGTGTTTAAAGCTCATGAAAGACCATCTATTCTCACCTGCCTGCACTAACAGGCCTTCACTTGAGGCTACTTCTAAGTTGCAAAGGAGAAGAGAGGGAAGCCAAGGGTCTCAGAGACCCACCTACCATCAAACATGTTGAATCCTCGGTCAACTCAGGACTAAAACTCAATCCTGATTTATCCCCTGTTGTAGTAACTCCAGAACAAACCCTGCTCTGGCCACACAACACTCCCAGAGCTATTGTCTGCACACTGCTAAAGGAAGTGTCACGGAGACTAATACAAAGGCAGCAGAGATCATTAAGACAGGATAAAAAGGCCAAATAGCACCAAAGATCAGTTTATAGCTGGAAGTGAAACACAACTGCCACATTACACCTTCCCAGAGGTTTACACAAGAGATTTTGCTTGCTTTCTACCTCCCTCTCTCTTCTGTAATCTCCTCTGCAATGTTTGTTTTGCACAAAGTCAAAAACCACCAACATCTAACACTCAAACCTTGTCCTCAATTGTAAGCCAAACCAACCTAAAAAAAAAAGGTAATTAATCTGACATCTGATCTTCCTCTCTCGACAAGGTTTCTACTCATGCTGGTGACCAACTGGCTGCACTAGAAAGCAGAAGTGTTGTTTAGTAATGCTCTAAACCCTACCTGTTTAGCTACCCACCAGGGCAGGGTATTGAGGCTATGCCTGTTGGAGACACTCCTGACACATAAGCAGCCAGGACTAAGAAGCATGACCAGTTTTAAGGTCACTTACGTTATTGAAAGACCAGTTTTCAGCAGGAGGAGGCTCAGAGCTAAAACATGCTCCCAGAAACTCAGCCCAGCCTTGAAAGGCTGCTCAGGAAGACCCAGGCTATCACGACACTGGCCCCTCAGCCATCAGTTCTGGCTGTACCATGGTGCTGACAGCATTAAAACCATTTGGCACCCAGCACCCCAGGAACAGCGCTACCGGTGTCAGCTGCTGTGCCACGTTCTCACAACTCCCACATCCTTTACCTGAGCGGGTCCTCCCAAAGCACACACTCATCTTCCAGAGGGCCAGGCAAGAAAGGGTGAGGTGCTGTGGGCACCCAGCAATGCTCCTGCCCCTTCTGGCTCTGTTGTGAGTATCATCAGCACTGGAACATCTCTACCATACACTGAAGTGCAGCAAAATATAGCTTTAATTGTCAGGCACTCCGTATTCTTAAGTACAAAGCAGCTCTGCCTCTGTATTTCATAGCTTCAAGAAAATGTGCTTCTGTATGAGTCAGCCACCTGCTGACACTTTACACGTTCTCAGTTGCTTCTCCTTACAGCAAGGCTGACACCTTGTGATACAACATAGTCTAACCTGTCCTCTTTTTTATATATAAATATATATATATACACGCATGTATGTGTGCATAGTCACCTATAGTGGTTGACAGGTCGTACATGGCCCTAAGAAAGAAGAGAGGGAAAGAGAAAGCCTATGTTATGAAAGTCAGAGATCCAGCTCATGAACTGGAAAGTTTAACTCATTGTCTAGCAGGACTAAACCCATCTCTCACTCTCCCTAACCCCCTATCAGTCAAAGGCTGCCAGCCCTAAACACTCTTCTTAAGTACCTTCTCCCCACACTCATGTAGCACCTTGCTATGCTGAGCACCTGCAAGGGATTCACTTCAGCTCACAGTATCCAGCCTTGTCCTGCCCCCTGCAGTGACCTGCTCTGTACGGTGAGATAAGGAAGGTTTAACCCCTTCCTGCTGCATGTATGTGTCTGATGAAAAGTAAACATGTACCGAGCAGGACAATCAATGAACCTGGCTGAATATCACATTGAAAACACAATTTGCCTGACTGTGTCCTTATTTTCCAGGACAGGAGAAATATAGGACATTAAGCAACGTCAGAGCTGTAGAGAGAACTGGGGAAGGGGAAAGTAAGAAAAGCACTACAGGGTCAGTTCTTGTTCCTGCCTCCTGCAACCTGTCACCCCTCCATAAGGGTCACTGCACTAAGCCAGCGGAGCTGAGCACAGCCCTGCTGCCTCCACCGCACTTTGCTTTGTGGGCTCATGACATCTGTCTGCCAGCATGTCCCTGGGACCAGGCTGCCAGAAGGAGCATGCAAGCACCAGAGGGCACCAGGAGCTCAGCCCTGCTAACCTACCAGCTCTCTCCTGGGAGTCTCTCCCGCCGCCACTGGAGGTCTCTGCTAAGTCACTTACCTGGGGAAAACGCCGTGGGGAAGAAGCTGTTTTAACCAAGCTGGAAGGTTTCACAAAACAGTATCGGTTCTTGTGGAAACTTTACTGGAAAATACACAAGACAAGCATTAGTCATTTCTGTTATTTCTTTTCAGTCATATATTCTTGTACTTCTGATTTCATTCCAATTCAGAACAAAAACACATTTTGAATTGTGACTTTTTCTCACAGACAGAAATATGAACTACGCCCCCCTATAGACAAATGACCACACGGCCACCATTCCTGTGTCTCAGCCCCTGACCCTCCTGTTATGATCCAGCAAGTTCTCTCCTTCTTTATGAGTAACTGTTGATGACTTGTCAAATGAACAAAAGTAAAAATCTGCCTCTGTAGCTGTCTTCATGCTAGAGCAACAGCTATATATGAAACTAAGTGGGATGAAGTGATGCTACTGTCAAAGCTGACTTAAGCCTAGACATGGAAACTGAGCAACGTCTGCAACAGCTATTTCCAAAAAGATTTAACTACTATTAAAAAAAAAAAAAGAAAAAAAAAAAGGAGTCTCTAACTATTGCTGACTTAGCCTCCTTAATACTACGATTCTTCAGTCTACACTGTAAATCTTTCCATGGTGCTTGTTTATCCTCTGATTTTATGTACTTACATCACACATCTAACAATACATTGCCCTTTGACTTGACAAGAAAAAGTTCTTCTCCATCCCTAGAATCAAACATTGCTTGGCAAGAGTCTCCGAGTGTGGTCTAAGAAAATGTCAGAGAATGTGGTCTAGGAAAAAGTCACAGTTAGCAAATCAGACATTGACCAATAACTCACAAAACATAGGAAACGTTAGTTTGGACAAGTTCATAAAAAACTGAGCAACTGAGGGCTTTCAAAAATTGGCCACTCGTGGTCACCTTCAGTCAATCCTTGTTGAAAATGGGAAACTGCTTCTCAGTGGATTTGATCCAGATTTGAGTCATCAATTGATTTTTAATTCTGGGCAGGGTGCTCTGTGTCACACCCGTCTAACTGATGCCGTTGCATGGCAGGAACTCATTCAGGTCTCCCACACCCAAAAGTGGCTTCACAAGCACGCAGCACCTTCACAGCAGAATAACTTTGCTATAGCATGATAATGCATTGCAAAGCAAGGAAGAAACCGCCTGAGTCCCAAACCTGCGACCTGTCAGGCCACATTGTCTGCACCAAGGGCCAGGGCCAGCTAGATTCTGTAATGTAGATACAACTTTGACAAACGCCAAATCCCAAATGCTTTTGTTCCGATGCAAAAGAAACACCTCTGTGCATGTGTAATGGGCTATCATCATGTAACAGAGCTATGTGACATATTTCCCAAGTGTTGTCTTATTAATTCAGCTTTAATAGTTACATAAATTGAATGGGCTCTGGGGTTATGGTGTGGGATTTGTCCATTTTGGCCATTTTATCTGCTAACTTTAAGTGAATATCATTTGGAAACATCATGCTCTGCAAAATGTGGACTGCACGGTCACTGTTTCCCACAACCTGGGCAGAAAGCTGTGACCTGGACGTCACAGTCCTTTGTGGAGGGCCTCCGTGTACAACATGATACACTATCTTTTCAGAGAGGGAAGAGCTAGGCTTTGCTCCAGCTGATGTTGGGGAGTTTGAAGTGAGACCAAAGAGGAATACATGGGTCTCACTCAAATGCAAGGTGAATTTTGCTTTGCTCTTGTTTCCTGATCTGAGAACAGCAAGCCTTAAGACCAAGAAGTGCCAAAAACTGTTTCTGCAGTACTGGGGGGGGGGGAATGAAATGGTTTTAACCTTTGGTTAAAATGGCCTTTAAAGATAACAAAGACTTCTCCCAAACATTCCTCACACTTTGCCTTGAACAAAAGCCAGAACACCAACACACGCCTTGTTGGGATGCTGTGTGTCCAAAAGCTATCAAGAGACAAGGCTGAAAAAGAATAAACCAGTTCATCACTAGGGATTTTTCTCTTACTCTGAGTGAAACACAGAGGATCCCAGAATAAGTATGTTATGCTGGAGGTTGACCAACAAGCAATTACATGAGCCAAAGTCAGCTCCTAGCATCTCTGCTGAGGGCAATGAGACAGTGGTGGCAGGTAACTAGTTATCCATCCTGAAGTATTCCTAAAGTGTCTGTGACCATGCTCTCTAAAAACAGCTACTTTTTTTCCACTTCCAGCTGCTACATCTGGAGATTTTCAGCTCCACAGTTATGCGCTAGTGAACAGAAAAAGCCTGTTCCGTGGTCTTGTTTACTCCTGAAGTGATTTAGAGCATTCCTGAGATGGGCAAGGACATGAAACTCAATGTCATCTCAACAGCACAATAATTCTGAAGCCACTTAATGCTCTTTTATGTTACAAGATTTCTCCGTGTGCTAAGGTACCTCAGAAAACTGAGCTCACCTTTAGGCACAGAATTACATTTGAAGTGTGAAGAAAGTAACATGCCAGGAGACAAATACAAAATGGGAAGAGCCTTGGAAGGAGAGAGCAAGTTAACACAATGATGATGCTGAGATCCTGGGCTATCTGTGAAAACAGCACTGCAGAAAACAGTTGGGGAATCTAGCTTAACTTCCCAGACAAGGCACACGGCACCTCACGGGGAAGAAGGAAATGAAGGAGGTGTGATAGATTCTGTTCCAGACCACCCTGCAGAGATGCAACGTGTAAGTCACTGAAGTGAGTCCAGATTCACACAGAAGTATATGACGAGAGTCAGATCCTTTATTTTTTTAAACATTTCCACTGTCACCACAAAAGGCTCACAAAGAAGGAACATTTTGTCACAGTATTGTCTTGTTATCAATAAAAAAGGGCAAGGCAGATAGACGGCATAGCAGCAGTGAGGCTAACAAAGCTTTGGGAGATGAAGCGTAACAAAATATCTCAGCAATGAAATGCTTCTGAAAGACATTTTTCCAAGGTCATTCATTCTTGAGATGTAAATACGCAAAAACTAATTCCAGCTGTGCTGTTATTTATGCTCACCTTCCTTCCAGTTCCCTGATCCCATCAAGTGGTCTGTGACACACTGTAACTCTCTTTTTCACTGAGATATTCAGCCCCTTGTTTGACACAATCCCTCTCAGACGTATGGTGGTGGCTGAATCCTGGAGATAAAGGATTAGCCGGATGAGAAAGATTGTGCCATTTTAGGGTAAAGCGAGACTTTCAAGCGGTCTTGTTTTACTGCAGCATACCCATATGAAGACATCACCTGAAGGGTGATTCAGTTTTGCTACCAGTTTTAATACCAAATTTAAGTTAATCCCCAAGTAGATATACCCTAGGGTGTAATACCCATCCCGTTACACTCCCTTCCCACTGGATAAGAGGGCCTGACCCCTATGAAGCAGACAGTCAATAGAGTGGCCATACTTTTCCATTTGCTTGCCCTAGGAGCAGCTTCCTCCCAGCTACATCCCAGAACTGACCCCCAGTGCAGTAATTGTAATGGGCCACTGATAACAGAGCCAATATTTTATTATCAGCCTCTTCCTCATTGCAGAATTGACCAGTGACTCTCACCTGGGCAGCTGCGGGCTTCATACCTCAGGAGCTGCTACCACTGAGGATGTCACCCAGTCCTCATTTCCATACAAAAGCCACCAGCAATCAGGTGGCACTCACCTGTGTGTGCTGTCTGGGGTGCAGAACAGGACCTGGGGTGCAGGCACACCCTGCAACACCCTTTCCAGATACCGATGTGCTTGTAGGCATTTGTTTAGCTGGTAAGGTGCACTGCAGGAGAGACATGAAAACACCCCCAGCCTTGATGAGTCCCTGTGACATTCGGGCAGGACTAGCTGCAGATGTCCACGGAGAACAGTGATGGTCATGGGGGTACAGGCACTCCTCTCAGAAAAAAAGGAGCTCTGAGCACCAGCTCAGTAGACGCACGCTGCCACAAAAAAAATGCATGCTGGTCCATTTCAGGGATGTGATGGTTAAACTCAGGTTCGTGTTCATATTTACAGCTAGTTTTAACGTGCAGGAGGAAACAAACAGGTATTTTATTCCAAGTCTCTCACATGCATCTAAGATGATATGTGTGAAGCAAAATACAGAACATAGCCTAGAAAAAACAAAACAGAACAAAAGAAAAATACCCGTCCCCAACAGAAAATTGCTGTAAAGGGCAATATTTGTGGATTTAATTTAAAAATTCTTTTGGCCAACAGAGGAGGAAGAGGTAAATTACACTGCCCAAGATCAAACATGAAGGAAAGCAACAAATAAAATCTATGCAGTTTACCTTACTGCAACTAAAGATATAAAAGCTCTCTGTTTTATTGCTGTAGTTATTAGAACATGTCTGTGCTCTGAAGTAATGCATGAGACACTGATAACTCAGTGGCTGCAGAGTCAAGCCGGGGACTGATTCCACATTTAAGGAAAATCAATATCCTTGACCTCATGTAGGAAGACTGTAGCCCTAATATCTGATAGCTCAAACGCCACCTCTCAGGATGCCCCAGAGAATGCAGAGGTACACAGGCAGTGTGCCAGGTTTATGTTTGGGGTAAATCTCAGTCCACGCTCATCATTCAAAACACCTTTCCCCACGGGGCAGTCTGCCCCGAGGATACACTTACCTTCTGTTGTACTGAAGAAAGGAAAGCTCTGAAAGATGGCAGGAAATAATAAATCAACTGTGTTCACTTTAATAGGAGCTTGGCACAGCCCTTGCAAATGGCAAGGATTAAAGGAATGACCATGTATGACAGAGCAGCATGACTCACCTCCCCTAAAGCTAAATATTCACCTTCCTTTCACTATTGAAATGAAACCGATCCTGTTGCACAACTACACCAGGAGCCCATGCAAAAACAAAAGACTTCCTCTTCCAAAGCCGTCCTCTTGACATTAAAACACAACCCACAAAACTTCTTTAAATCAAAGATATCCAAGACGACGAGTTGGTCTCACACCCATCAGCCTGCATCAGTGTTTCTAAAATCTCCCTTATGTTTCTGACCTTAAGCATGGGTCTGACTACTCGAGGTTCAAACAGCTCTGGCCATTCCAGTGGCTGTTATCTTCCCTCACCTTCCTGTATCGCTCAGTGGAGCGGCAGTTCAGCTCCTGGCAAACCCCTCCGACAATTCCAAGGTCTTGACCTACCTTCTTTGAAGCAAAATCCCATCAAACTTTCTATTACTGGGCACAACTTTCCAAACAAGAAGAAGGAAGCATCTTTCCACACATTGGGAGTTCAAGAATGGAATTTATCGCCACAGGATACCAGGGATGCCAAAATGCAATTAGAAAAATTCATGGAAGAGAAGTCCACCATGGGCACTTAAACTCAAAGATAAATCTCCACGCTCTGGCTTAGGAATTCCTCTGACACAGACAGCTGAAACCAGGGATTCACAGGTCTAATTCAGAGGTACCTGTTCTTAAGTTCTTGCATTCAATTCTGCAAGAGTTTGCACCAATTTCAAAGTTTTTAGGATACAGAGCACTTTTCTGAACCAAAAAGAGATAGCTGAATAGAAGAAATAGTTAAGAAAAATTACATGAAAACACAATGACTGTGATCTTATTCAAACAATCCCTTTGGGCTCAGAAGTACAACATAACAGATTAACCCACCTCATTACACCAGAAGTATCCAAACAAGCCTGCAATGAAACAGTCCTTACAGCTAACACAGACTTAATGCTTTTCTTTACACTACTTTTGAGGAAAAGTTTCCTGTACCAAAAAGCAGAATAAGTGCACAACAACCAGTATTTGCAGTGGCAGTTTATGAAAACAGTGTTATGTGATGCCTCTTTGTTGGCTGGTCATAACTTCAATAGCATAAGACTACAGAGGGCTCTAATTCTGACAGGTTCTGAGCTCTCCAGGGAACGCCAAACTTATTCCCACAAACCTATTTGGGAAAATAATGCAGAAATTGTCTATGCAATTGCACTATCAAGTCTTCATCAATGCTTTGGCCCTTCCCATTTAGAAGCTGTTCTCACTTTAAGGCAGCTTATTTCCATGCTGAATGGGTGGAGAAGGACACAGACTACTACTGGAGGTCAATTTTTTTAACAAGTGACACAAGTTATGTGACATCTGAGGATGCCTCAGGAAGGGCTGAGCCTTCGCTCCTTGGAACAGAGTCAAAGTCACTTGGCATCACTCACCACGTCCACCCCCTGTGATCAGCTGGATACCACCGTATAAAAAGGTGACAACTGAAGAAAGAGCTACTCCTGCACTCAGTTGCTGGACTACATGCTGCTTTCTTGAATTCACGAGGTTCTGGAAGGAGAAAAAGTAAGTTTTGGGAGGTATGGCTACTTTCTCTTTCAGCTAAATAATTAAGTTAATGATTATTAACGAGCGAGTTGGTACTCTATGTAGGAATGTATATGTTGCTGCTCTTACACATAATTTGGCAGAGCAACTGATCTCCAGTTGAACTGGATGTTGTTCTTGGCTAATTCCAGCCATTCCATTATCTCTTTCAAGGTTTTTTTTAAATAATAAAGCAAGGTGCTCAGAGAAAAGATAGAAACAGAAAGGCACAGTGAAAAAGATGGGTAAAATATGACAAGTTTAAAACAGTGATTTGTCAGTGGTTGTGGCTGCTCTAGGACATAGGATACTTGAAACTTTACTCTCAAGGCAAAGTATTACTACACTGATTGAAAGACTGGAGGGATCTGTGGTACAGGCTCTGTGGTACAGGCTCTGTGCTGTGTTGCAGTGAGATATGTTACAAAGAAAAACATTATGTTTGTATTTGAGAATTTCTAATATAAGCACGATCTGACTGTCTCTGGTCATCAGGCAGAATGTGATAGCTGACAAAGTAAACCCGGCAAAAAAAAAATAACAACTTAGAAACATACTCTTAAGAAAAAAAATACAATCAAATTTTAAGAGTGTCTTTTAGTGCTGGAGGAATGTTTTTGTTCACTGGTGATTAATACTAGCTCTGATTATTTGTACAAGGCACCCATCCCTCAGTCTGTTTCCTTTCACAAGTGTTGAGGTCACTGAAATTTCCCTGGCACTAACAACCACCCCAGAAGCAAGGCAAACCTGGGTCACCATCACCATAATGGAGCTGCTGTTGGCTCCGAGGGATGTAAGCAGAGATGCCAGGAGGATCCTTTGCCCTATAGCTTCATTTTTCAAGCTGCAGCATGCACAAACCCAGAGCAGCTTTCCAATACAGCCAGAGACAACTTAGAGAAGTACATTCACTGCCAGTGAGCTTCCATTCACTCTGCAGGGACCCACACCTGCCCTTTGAGTGCACCTCAGAAAAGGCTGAAAGCCCTTACAGCAATTAGAGAGAGAGCTGGTTCCAGTGAGAAGTAAGGAAGTCTATAGCCAGACTGGATGTGCTCAGAGCACTCCATGGTTCTCCAGCTCCATTTGCAGAGTGCTGGGCCTGACAATCTGGGCAGTAAGGAGAATTTCCACAGAACTTCAGGAGAGTATCTGTAGTAAAAAGAGACAATTCACCGATCATTTATGCTTTTTTAGGCTTGAAAAGGTGATCCATTCAAGAAAAGAAGAACAATGAAGGGAAAAGAAAGGCTACCACTTTTAACTGCACTGATAACTTTACTCATTTTAGGTAAGTCAATTCAGATCAACAACCACGCTGTGGGATGATTCCCACAGAGCTGGATATAGTAACTGGTGCAACAGAGCAAAGCACCTCTGGTGTTGTCAAGATTTTGCAGTGTGGTTTGGGCTCCAACACTGAACATGCAATGTCATGTAACAAAAATAGCATGAATCATTAGGATGTGTGCTCACTATTAGTATATATCTGAGTATATAAGAAAGATGAGCATAAACCAGTGAAGGATGAAAAACAAGCTTAATTTCATGCTCCCCAGTCTCTGTTCTTGCATTTCTGTGGGAGTCTATGATAGTTAGAAGAAAATCAGTTTATGTCCATTCATCTAACTATTTCACTTGTGGTTTTTTTTTCCTTTAGGGCCATGTGTAAAAGGTTTAAATCAGGTATGTGTGTAACATCACTGAATGCTGTAAAAAGTTTGTTTCTGGGTTATTGATCATACAGCAGGCACTTAAAAGTAACATCAGTTACCTGTAATAGCCACTTATAATAGTCAAAATGCCATTTTATTCACTCATCGACAGCCACTTAAGAACAATCTAGCACAAGGGAACCTCCATGAGGTTACAAACAAAGACTTGCAAGACCTCCCAGAGCTCCACAAACTCATGAGCTGAAGGAGAGAGGGTATAATTCTGTAGCCAGGGAGGATTCCTGCTTTAAAGCTGATCTGTTGGCTGGAATGAATGCAACTCCACCAGAACACTGACCTGCACCAGTCAAGAATCTGGACAATTTTTCCTGAGCCGAGAGCGACCAGTTTGTTCTGAACAGCGGGTGCATTGTGGTACTGGGCATCTTTCAGCCCATCCCAATGGTTTGCCTGATGCAAACAGGGCGAGGCAACACAGGAGTCACCGCTTTTTAGCTGGCAGCCTGAGTAAACTACATCCTATTTCACGTCATGAATATTGTCCTAACCACTGCTTTCTCTCCTCTCTTTTCCCAGTGTCCAGCATTCCTCTTGTGTAAGTAAAATTTTGTTTGTATCTAAGGCAGCATTTGTGCACTTGAGTTGTTGGACAGGGTCTAGGCACATAAAAGAGCAGAATGGAAGTATTAGGAAAGTTGATGCTCCTAGGAGATGTCCCTGAATAGAAGCCATGTAAAATTTCTGCATCACTTATTTAACAGCTGTTTAGAGCCCTTCAGCGGTCTCAGACCAGCACTGAAAAGAAACACTATTATACATCCACCACTTCCCACACAACATGAATAACAAACACAAGGAGCTGAAGGGAGAAGTCATCCAATGTGAAACTGGAAGGACTGTCAATACTTTCTGTACACAAAGGAAAGCATCATACATATCCTCGAAGGGAGAGACTAAAATATTAATGTCATACATTTCTTTCTTCTTTCACAGCTCCAACATACTGCTCCTCTGAAAGCAGGTAGGCACCCCTAGGAACTAGTATCCACACTGCTTGGGAGAGATTATGTTAGTGCTAAAATACCATCTCCCAAAAGGTTCACCAAGAGAACCTGAGCTCTCTGCAGCCCACCAATCCCTTTTCTCATCAGACATTCAGTGGAAAACGTTCAATGTTTCCTGCTTCCTTTCCAGTTCAAATCTAAGCTCTATCCTGAAGAGTGATGACTGGTGCAGCCCTTCCCTCCGGCAGTATGCCTGCGCTTCAGTAAGTCACCTCCAAAAGGTCTGTCCTACTAACTACCCCAAAAGGCTGCAAGCCTGGCCACTCCTCCTTGCCCAGAGATTGTCTGTAGCAAGAGCAAGGGAACTGCAAACTCTGACCCTGGACTTGTAGATCTTTACCCTTTTTCTGACGTTAACACACTTGTGTATGTCTCAGGGCACCAAGCTGACATCAAGGCAACTCTCCTCCATCCTCATGTGCTACATCACAGACCCTACTGCTCTCCTGGACCAAGGGGCTTTCCTGCTCTTGTTTCAACAAGTCAACAGTGAAGTGCTGCAAACTGCTCTAAATGAAATCAGTGTGCAGGTAATATTAGCATCAGAGTGGAGGACCATCAGCAGCTCCCTCTTCAGACCATACACAGGGGCTCTTTAGCTTGGGCTACATCCGTAGTTGAGTATTTGACTGGCTTTTTTTCCCCCATGCTGCTACGTGAGCAGAGACCAGTCATTAATTACCCGGGGAGTCTACAGCCCCAGCTCTCTAGTATGTTGTTACTACAATTACACAAAAACGTGAGCACAAGTTTCAGTACAAACCAGCTTTCTCTTCCCTTCTTCCCCTCCAAATCCTCCTCAAAACTTTATTTTTCCATTCTCCTTAACAAAAACAGAAGAGGAGTCTGGCTACTGGGGTGATAATCTACTTTTTACTCAGCTGAACACCTCCTCCTCCTCCTTCTCTACTTGCATTTACTACTTCTCTCTGTTGAAGAGAGCAGAGTCTACCCGAACAAGTTACTACCTTTCAGCCCAGACACGGTTTTTGCCGTGTCCATGCTCCTAGTACAGTGTCAGCACCAAAGAAAAGAGATTTGCTCAAGCCACTCTTAGGAGTAATTTTCAAGGCAGTATAGATGAACTTATTTGATGTTACATATGGGGATTCAAAGCACACAGGCAATTTCTGTATCTTCTCAAGAATCATAGAATGGCTCGGGTTAGAAGGGACGTTAAAGACCACCAAGTTCCAACCCCCCTGCCATGGGCAGAGACACCTCCCACTAGACCAGGTTGCTCAAAGCCTCATCCAGCCTGGTCTGGCCCCATCCAGACAAGTCACTTCCAGTTAGAAAAGTATGACAACAACCAACCTGAAGATCTTGGCAAAGGGATGGCATTCTTGTCCCAATGATTGTGCAGAATCTACCACAAAGAGTTTCTAGTCTTGGCACTACCCCTAAGCATGCTAACAATACCCATAATAAGTCAGCAATACTTTCAGCATTTTCCATCTTGTTTTCAGGTCCGCAGTGACCAGATTGCATCAGCCACCAAAGCCTTCATGTTAAATGCAGCTTGGGAAGTTGTGAAGTCTGATCCTAAAGTTGCAAACGCAGGTTTCCTGGCATCCTGGTTCCAGGAGACCCTGCATGCCTACCTTCCCTCCATTGGCACCAGCATCTTAGACTGCATGGCACAGCTTCCAGTCACTTGCGATGGCCTGGCCACAGTGTACGTATTATCTAAGCTCAGAGTCTAATTAGATGGTATACATGTGCCTGTGGTTTGATAGAACCAGGAAATACATTGCATTGTCAAACAGTACTTTTTAAGACTTGAATTTTGATGTCTTTTCCTGCCAGCTATGTCTGTTCCTAATTTGTCTTACTACAGTCAATCCACAGAACAGTAAAGATAGAGCTAGGAAAAAAATCAAAGACAGAATGAGATCCCAGGGCCCGGTATGTGAAAGCTGCCAGCAAAGAACAAGACAAATGCAGTACACTGTCCAGACAGTGCAGTTTGCTCACTGGAATCAGCGTTACATGATTGTTTCTCTTCCAGCCATGCAAGAAAGCAGCATATATTTATCATACATAACATTTTTTACTATTATATTCTATGCCTCTTGGGAACCTCTCCCAGAGAGAGGAGCTGGTGAATGAGATAAGCGGAGACAGGCAGAAACTCAGAAGAAGACGTGAAGCAGGACGGAGATGTGAAGAAATTAGCTAGGATACGAACAGGGCTTTACAAATTCACCTTAGAACACAAAGGGTTATCTCAGTTTCTACGATGCACCCAAAGAGAATTTCTAATGTTCAACTTAGAGAAGGAAGTGAAGGGAAATATGAGCTACAAATTGTTATTCCTACCAGGAGCGGGCAACAGGGTTTGTCTCATCTGTCCCTTTTGAATTCTAGGGTTCAAGCTCTGGACACTGTTTATTCTGAGATGGACAACAGCACGAGGCAACTGGTAGCTGACTGGATTAGAAGATTCCTTACCACACACGGTTAGCAATCTGTATTTACAATCCAAATTTTCCTGGTATAATTGCAATAGATTCAACAGATTCCCATATTAACTACTAACATGTATTGACTACAGAATGAGAATTAGCTGTTAAGATGATCAGATGTTAAAGGACTCTAAAAAAAATTATTCAGTAACTTGTCCATACTTTCATAAGCACAATGAGACTGTTTAAACAGCTTTTCTGAACTCAAGTCAAGCTATATTAGAGGAGATCAGTGAGAGTGAGGTTCTTTGTGTCAAACTCATCTTCATTTTTCCTGGTACCCTCCCTCTAAGCCTTTTCCTCCCCATGGTCTCAAAGGAGACCCATGCTTATCTGTTTATCAAGAATTAACAAATTATTTTATGTTTTCAGTTTGTGAAAAAAATTCAGCAAGAGAGTGGCTACTGACCAACTGGAAGAGTTTCCAAAGTTATGCATCATATAATGATCTGACTTCTTGCTGGAGCAGCTTTGATGGGGTAAGAAATCACTTTGAAAATAGGGCTTCCTTCAGCTAGTTCACCCAGCAGGCTGTCAACACTCAAGCAATAGAGGAGCAGGGGGATAAAGTGACAGAAACTTTCACTTGCTTATGGATCGCAGTATCGGTGATTAGAGCTACAGGTCAGCGAACAGCTAGACTTCAGCAGTCCACACCCACATGGTGCCTACTAAACTTACATCATATATTCTACAATTTGGTTAACTACAGTGCTGTATGGAAGAATTTCTCTCATGTGGCAATTTTTTCAGTAGTTTAACTCTTGCACTGGGTCTTTAGTCACATCTATCTATTCACAGTTTACAGCTCTCAAGGTCCTCACCGCCAGCCAGCTAGCCCAGCTTACAGTCCTTGGCAACGTGTTCTCCAACAGCAGCCTAGCTGCTGCCATCACTCAAGTCCTCAGCACCAATAACGTCCTCTACCTTGAGGACTACTTGACCAAGTTATCAACTTTAACACTGACTCCTCCACTTGACCACAATGCAATGTACTCAATGCTGGAGACCATTTTAACCAAAGTCAGAGAGAACTTCCCCGATCTGTGCTCACCCTCTTTGAAAGACTTGTTTCAGGTGAAACTGAAAAGGATGATGGCTGTTACTGATGCACATATATTAAGGCTCTTCCCAACAAAAATAGGCTGCACCGATTTCCAAGATATGTGAGTATATCTGCCATCTGCACTTACTGAGAAACAAAATTAACAGAGATAATACATAAGCACGGCTCCTCACTGCAAACTTTGTGACTGCTATACATTTTTATCACTTGTCGCTTCTAAAACTACTATGAAAATGAACCTGCAGCACTTCTGTTATCGTATTGTCAAATGCTGCCCTGGAGATTTTGAAATTATCATTTTTAGATTATGACCTCAAGATAAACAGTGTTATGTCTCTCCGGAAAAAGCAGTATAGCACAATGAAAATAACTATTAGCAATGGCTGAACTTGCACAGATGATATATGAACAAAGCACCTGAACACTTAAGTGAACGTTAATCTTCTGCAAGGTTCAAAACCATTTCACTTTTCTCTCACTAGCTAGAGTTATCTTAGGTTTAAAAAATATTTGGTTTTTTGGTACAGCATGGCTTATAAATACTCTGATATGAAACACTGAAATCCCTTTCATTTTTATCAATATACAGCTACAAAGGACTGAATTCTGTGCACCACGAGTTAGATCCTGACACACAGAGAGTGGTGTACCAGGCCAGAATGGATTTTCTCAATGGGCAAGCAGCAAAAGAAGGTAACAGATTACTACATGTTACTTTCTCTTATGATCCCGTAAGCACTTTAATACTAAAACCTTACACTAGCTTTGAGCAACACATGAGCAATAATACTCATAATTTCAGGATTACGCCAAAATTCACAAAAACAACCTAAGAGAACTCAGGGGTCTACTTACCTATCCCAGGAGCACTTTGTGCTGTAGCATGGCCAAGTTAAACTGCAGAAGGGTGGGATGATTCTAGGATATGAATTTGGGAAGAAACTTCAGCCTCTTGATTGGCACTCCTGAGCACCACTTTCTACTTCCTGCATCATTCTGAGCTTTTTCAAGGCCCAGCTATGGCTATAAGCACTATTTCTACCTCATCTTCTTCTAGAGAGGTAGTTTTCCAGCAGCATACGCTTATCTGACTGCCTTGCATAGATGAGTGTCTGACAGTTTAGACAAAGCTTCCCCTCTCTCCTGCCAACAGGTTCTGTTAGGTTCTGACCATCCAACTTACTATCTCTTGCAGGAGTAGCTTGTACATTCACCACTTCTAACAGCCGAGACTGGTTAGAGGAAAACTTTGGATTCTCTAGTATTTACACCGACTACAGTGATTTCCTCCGCCTCAATCCCAGCTTCAACGGAGTAGGTATCACACCCAGCAAAGCTCACATTGGGTTTCCACAAGGCTGCTCTGTTGTGCCACTCTGCAATGGCAGTAGGGTGCTGTGCTTGGCCTGGGGTTATTTGTAAGCTTCTGAGTGGCCATTCACATGCAGAAAGACAAGAGCTGGGGGAGCATTTAAATGCTGCTAGGATGACATCCTTTTCCTTTCCCTTTTAGTTTGAGGTGACCGATTTGCTAACTTCAGTGCAGCTAGGAAAGCTACTCATCACCTCTGGTATCCTAACCAACAACACGAGGGCCAGTGCAGAGACAGATGTCACGGAAATTATGAAAACCCTCCAAACCCGGAATGTATCTGAACTACACACCTTTCTGAATGAAGTTAATTCTCTTGTAGCACAGGTAAGAGAGTTCCTCCAGTTGCAGACTCTATTTTCTACGGGCACCGTCCTTCCTCTTTTGGGTCTCATTTTCATTTGCTCTTGCTCCTGACTGCACAAGCATCTATAGATTTCTCCAAAGCAAATTTCTATAAAACAATATAATGGTATGATTCCAAACAAGCAGAATTATCAAGTCTCTCATATTAAGCAGCAGGGGGGAGAAAAAAAGGCAAAAAAAATTACAGTATATCTTCATTTACACTGCCCAGCCCTGTATCATGAGATCTGCTGTTCATTTCTGCAAGAATAAAGCCACACTAATACACATAATGACTGAGATCCAAAGACAAGCATCTCCATCACACTCCAGTATTGCATCGCTTCCCATTTATTCTTCTCCCCAGATGCACATAGAGAGCATAATGAGCACTGGAGTTCGTGACATAATGCTCAAAGGGATTTTCCAGATCCTGAAGCCGCATTTTGCCTCCATGACAAGAAGAGACTTGGAATCCCTGTTCAATGGGACACTGACCTTGTATCTAGGCTCCATCACTCACAATGAACTGATGACACTGCCTGCTATCAGCAACTGCCCACTCTTTCAAGTGATGTGAGTATAACCCCAGCTCAGTTTCTCTCATCTGTGCGCACTGTAAAGGAGAATGTCACTGTGGCTACAGGGAGGGATCTGACAAGCAAGAGGGATGGCTGTGAATTCATCTGTCCCGTCAGAGAAGACATTTCTGGCTGTGATAAAAACATTATTAGCTTGGATCTGTGAAAGCCACAGCAAATAACTGATGCTGACATGTGTCTTCTCTTTCCTTGTCTGGCAGAGTGAGAGGTTTGGACTATGCCTTTGATGACATGACAACAGATACAAAGACTGACATAACCCAATGGATTGTCCAAACTCTTCCTCACTTGGGTGAGCCTTTTCTTCCCACTGAGTTTGTCCAGGCCTCTGGTGTCCCTCAGACCTGACACACGGATTTCTCCCGTGCCTAGGAGTTTTCAATAATTTGGAGCCATGGTTTTTGTAGAAAGTAAATGTCACGCTCAATGAGCCAGTTCCGCCTCAGTGCAGCTGCCCCAATACAAAATGCAACGTCAGACTTTCTTACTTTCTTGTTGACTGAGGGGAGGGGTGATTTAAAAAAAAAAAAAAATTAATCGTGCCCTTATTACAAGCACAAACTGCTTTTAAGACTTACTGAATCACTGAATTATTTTCAACATTCTTGTCTTACAGTGCTTGTAAGGAATTAAAGTTGAAAAGTAACCAAGCAGCAGTGTCCTGATTTCCATGAAATTACTAGACACCACTTTGTGACAGTCTCCCAGAAATTGCACCAATATGGGCCAACCTGGTTAGAACCAAGTTGATTCACCGCTTAGATGCGTGATGATTGGAAATATTTCCTCTATAATTTCCACAAACACCCTGGAATGATATTAGGTTTTGTGAGTCTTAAACCGAAACATAAATAATTTGCTATTGCTGCATTTTAGATTGTCAGATAGATGAAAACTGGATGACGCTTAACTTCCGAAGATTCAGATCCATAGCTAACATCACAGACTTCGCTGCTGCAAATGAAAACTTTACTGGGGTAAGAGTACTGATTTAGTCACTTGGTGACATTTTACTACTATAGAGCAAAACTATTTCTGTCTCCTTTTTAGAGAGTCACACAATTCACAGTGGGATTTATCTTCTAAGAGCGAAAGAGTATAGTTTGAACACCAAACATTAAATAGAAAAATGTTGCCCTTTCCTCCTGAATTAGAAACAATAGAAATTTCTCCATTCTCTTCATGAGAGCCAGGATTTTCCACTCTGCTACAGGAAGAGTTCAACTAGAGTTTCTAATTATTCCCCTGAATTTCCGTTCCAACAAGCCCTGGCCAGTTGGTTCACTTTGCCTTACCACAACACCCAGCAGAAAGGATGGATGCACAGCCAGAGCACCTGCACAGGAGCCAAAGGATCTCTATATCTGATGCAGATTCTCTGTTTGTCTTTCAAGAGCCTAGACGTGATTATCAGACAATTTGGTTTGGTTTCCATGGCAGTCTGTGGCATGGCCACTGAAGGAATATTTCCATGGAGCGTATCAGAGAAGCCTAAACTGGGGTCTGCCTCACTCTTGCCCCAACAAGAGAAGGAGCTCTGAGCTCCAGCATGAACATTAAGTATCATAACCTGCATCTGCCAGAGGAGAAAGAGTCCTTGTTCTTGAGGACAAGAACAAGTGAAGGAAAGCTGCAGGCACACATGCCAACAGCGTCAATTGAAGAAAATATGAATCTATATTTACAATTAATTCTCTCCGTTCCAGCTGGCACTCCTGGAGGAGCTGACCGCCATCCAGCTTGCCCAGTTAACACTGTCCCAAGATGTGTTCAGCTCTGTTGCTAACATCGAACGAATCTTTGACAGACTAACCAAGCTGCCGGGTCTCCATGAGTTGGCCGCTTACTGGGATGAGCTTAGCTCTGCTTTAGAGGAGGTAAGTGCAGACAGCTTGTTAATGGGGCTTAGTGGGAGAGGTCTGTGAGGACAGAAGTCTTCCTGTACATCCTGTAAACGTGCAGTAACCTAGAGTAAAAGGTGATACAACAGGTTTGCCAGGGAACCTTGCAGCAGGTTCAAGGCCAGAAAGAGATTATGCCATTGCATGTTGCATTCCTCACATGCTTAGTCTGTGCTTGGGTTCGAAACAGCTACCACCAACCCCTTCCCACTTAGACTGCCTGAAAGACAGAGGCCGGATGTCCAGCATTTGTAAAGAATAAGGCTCAAAGAGGTCCCTAAAGCACCATCATATTAATTCACATAAATTTACTATTTGTCTTTGGCTCAGGCTCTCCCACATACACAGTTCTGACTGTGCACCCAGTGCCAGTCATTAGCTGAGGCTCCTCTAATACAATAATTAGCTAAGGGCCCTTCTTGGCTCCTTGTAAATACAATACCTTTCATCAGGCCAACCGAAGATATGCAAAGTCTCAGTCTGCAAGACTCAGACCCTGCAGGTCTCTCCCTCAGGTAAGATGTGATCACAGACAGAAGACTTGCTACTGGATATGGCATCATGACTAACTCAGCTTTTCCCAGGACTATGAAAGCTAGCCTTGTACCAGAGCAACTGTTCAATTTTCCGCATTCATCCAGAAGATGAAGCACATGCCTAGAATGGCATAAAGCTAGCCTCCAGCCTGCAGAAATAATAAAAATAGTAATTGTTACCTCTCCTCCCCTCGCCCCACCCTGCCTAAAGCAGCAAACAGTGGAACTCTTTAGAATCCAGCTGCTCTCACCTCATTTGATAAGAAAGTCTAGTGTGGAGGTAGAGTCTCCTCTGGGCTGTACTCAGAGAGACACTGTAGGCACCTCCTGGAGGCAGCTGCAGCTTCAGACACTTCGCTGCTTTGTCACATCAGCTGGGTCCTTCAGGGCTCCCCTGGGGCCTGGCTTTGCAGGGGGCTCAGCATTCTCTGAGAGGCAACAAAGCTCAACAAGAGCTGAAAGCATGCGACATCTGGTATCCCCAGTCCTGTTCAAGGTTCTGCAGCAGAGGTGACAGAAAGGACTGTATGCCTGTTTCTCTGGTGCCGCAGTTCCTAGCCCAGCAAATCCACTTAAACTACCACTGACAGCCTGCACCAAGATACAAGGTGCAGAAGCCACCAGGTGACAGCTGGAAGAGTAGCAAAGGGGTGAGAGTCAGACCTGTAATTCTCCCCTGAACAATAACGTCATGAAACTAGAAAATAAAACAATCTTGACAGTGAAAATAACACACCTGGCAAAGAAAACAGCTGAGGCTGTTTTCTTGAGGCTCAGTAGGAACTGAACTATAAAATGGCTATATATAGCATATACTTTGTGCTATAAAATACAGGATTGTGCAAAGAGTCTGAGACGTCAGGGAATATATTTAGTATTATAAGTCAAAAGTAATTCAGAAAACCTCTTCTATCTGGTGCAAGCATCAGGAGCTATGCCAGCTTGGCTGCCTCAGAGAATTCCCAAATAGAGAAGAGTAACTTCACTGAAAACTGAAGGTCTAGAGAACACTAACGTTTGTTCCTCCTACTGTGCTGAATTAGTTTCAAAATATTTCCCTGCTATAGAAGATCAAGGTCGGGACATAAAAAAAAAAAAAAAATAAATCTCTATTCTTCTACGCCGATTTTGCTGGAAATTTCTCCTGTGTGTAACTTCATACTTCAGAGTAATTTAGTCAGGTCTTGGCTGCACTGTTACAATGCTGTAAAATCCTTATGGATGTGGCATGATTTTCTATTCCTGTTGGGTTAGAAATAGAAACTGCATCACTCAGAAATATTCTTCTCTTAGTTTTCCAATATTCTCCCAGAGCCTTACAGTGGCATCTTGTGTTCCTGCTGCAGCCTTTTGCCAACTTCTTCAATATCTCCATGGCAGCGAAGCGCACCATGCTGGCAAGAACAGTGGAGCAGCTCCGTTCTGCGCTCCCCACCTTCACAGACAATGACTACCACCTTTGGTTTCAGAAGAGGCTCATGGCTGTTCTGCCAGGCATTCATGCCACCATCCTTCAGGACATCCCCAACACCATGTCCTGCAGTTCCTACAAGTCTCTGTGAGTCATGCTCACCCTGCCTGAAGCCGTTCCACGTTGCTTGAGATTTAAACCATTTAGTAAAAGAACAATTCAGTGCAGTGGATCAACTGCAAAAGGAGGGGAACAGGGTGCCATGGTAACAGAAAAAGGCCAGAAGACAGTTACTCCCACCCCTCTCACTCATTTGTCTTGCATGTCTTGGCAAGTCACCTTATTTGGCTTTTATTTACTGTATTTATTAGCCCACTTGCTGCTAATTCAGGTATTAGTTACACTCAAACATTTTCTTGGGCCAAGACATTTAGGAGACCTCAATTTGTACTCACTTTGCCTCCGCTAAACCAATAACAAACTCCCCAGGCAACAATGAAGCCAGACTTTCAATACTTTACTTTGATTCTTGTGATATATTTATTTTTAGGGCAGACAGAGAGAACAAGCCCAGAATATTTCATGTGAGCTGTTCAGCAATGGGTTGGCTCCCACGAGTCCTTCATTTACTCCAAGTCTCTTTCTTCTACAGAATCGCTGGGATCAATGCGGTCTTCTCTGAAATCCCTGCAGCTGGCAAAATGGATGTATACAACTACATTGTGGCATTCCTCAACCAGCAGTCTGAGCTCACTGGTAATGCCTACCAGTTCCAGGACTTCAACCCTTTATTTTGCCTTCAGGATGCTTTGGCAATCCTGGGTACTGATGTATACTGGAATCTTCTCTCCCATGTTACCTGTTTTTCTGTGCCCTCACCATAGGTCCTGCCTGCTCCGCCCAAGCCACAACCAGAGACTGGTTATTACAGTTCTTTGGAAAATTCTGCACAGAAGCACCTTACACTCAGTTGGTTTCACTCTACCACCAACCTTTCAATGCGGTAAGTCTGCACATATCCAGGCTGCCTTTGCACTCAAGAGAGGATGTGCCAAAAAAGATGGAAATGAGATTGCCCAGGTATGAGGTAACAGAATTCAATTCCTCTGTCTTTCTTTAGTATGCCATTTTGGACCTCCTCACTCCCACTCAGATTGGTGACATGATGGTATACTCGGACACACTGACCCGTATGGATGCAGCAGTCCAGCTCGTCCAGTTCTTCCAGCAAAGCGAAGCTGAGGATGTTCAGATGATTCTGACACAATTCACCAAGGCTGCAAGCATGGTAGACACTACCCATGTTCCCTGCAGTCTCCATCTCCCCTGCAGATACTTGCCATCTAAAGTTATTATTTTACAAATGGCTTTGTAAACACTATGATTTTGAAAGTACATTGTTACAACAGTAATATTCAAACATCTGTACACATCAGGTCCTTTCAGTGACACAGACTGCACTCTTCAGAGTATTGTTTACTTCCATTTGTTGACTTCTGGCCACAAAAACCACTTAAAGAGGTCCCTCCCCACCCGTAGCATTGCAGTTCTGATTGCCCCAGCAACAATGTGTTGATCACATAATTTTGTTTCAGCATAAGATCACAGTCCTGCCAAATGATGACATTGCTCGGCTGCTCCTGCTGCAATACCTGACAAGTATGTCCGAGCAAATGAAGACATACACTGCCGCTGAGTGGAACATCACCTTCCAAAATGAGCTGTACTTCCTGCAACCTGTCATCAATGAATCAACCCTCGCCCTCATTGTGCCCCAGGATTATGACTCTTTAGTTGCTGTGTAAGTCTCCTGGGCATCACTGGAATCTCTCTTCATCCAGTAAACAGGGCAACACTCCTCATGGAGTCAGATTAAAATCTGAAAGACAGATGTGCTGTCAGTCTGGACAGCTCTAGTCTGGGTACTTTTTCACTGCCCTTACTCACAATTTAGTAATCTCAGAAGTTTAAGATGAAACGAGAGAGCGGGGCCACATAAAATCTAGGCCTTAGTCCATACATGCTATTTGTACAACAGGGGTGGAGTATTACAAGTTCCTCAGCAGAAATTTCCAGGCGAAGTAACTGGCCACAGTAACTTGGAGAAAAGACTGTTCTTGTCCAAGGCTCCAGTTAGAGGAAGTTACAAAGAACCCACCATCCTATCTATTCATTTTTCTTGTCCACACAGTGTTACTGCGCTTGATAACACTTACCAACACATGACTGAATCCTCTAGAAGAGATGTAGCACTCTGGATTGCACGGAACCTCCAGATCCTGAAAGGTAATACTGGGAAGCCACACGTTCCAGCTAATAAATTCTTCCAGGAAAGCAGGGGCTCAGCTGGTAAACTCCCAGGATGTGTTAAACAACAGTAATACAGTCTTGAACACAGAGGCAAGCACTACTGCATTAGAGGGCTGTCCAAGTGGAAAAATGCTGTCTTTCCAATGCTATCTCAGAGCAGGATACCTTGTTGATCTCTGGTGACTGTCACAAAACATGATGTATATTCCTGGAAACTGTTAAAAAAAAAAAAAATAACGGATATTTCTGGTATTTTGACCTGATCTGAGGATCCTCGTTTTTCTTTCTCTCTCTTGCTATTTATTGCACACTGATTTTGCCTTCTCAAGGTACAAAGTCTAATTTCCCTTTGTAAAAAATGTAAATGCCATCTAGTCCAGTATCCAGTACTGGTCAAGAGCAGATGTCTAGGGAGGATTAAAAGTACCCAACCAGCATAATCTGGTATTTCCCTTTTGCTTTTCAATGGTATCCAAGTAATTTATGTCTCAGACTTTTCTTGAGCTAGAAGGGACACTGCAATGTAACAGTAAATAGGCAGCTATTCTTTTCAGTCAATTGGGATCTGTTTTCCACTTTTCTGCAATAGCTCTATTGTTTAAAAAGGACATACTGTGGTGGGTAATTCCCTGAGAGTCACTCCGTCTTTTTCCCCACTTAGATGGTCCAACTGAGTCCACTACTGAATGGATACAAGTCACCTGGAAATCCTTCTTCCACAATATAGCCCTCCAGGAAGCCACAGCAACCCTCAACAATTTTGACGCTGTATGTATGATCCCTACACTAAGTGCATATGTGTAATTGGGGCTTTCAGAAATGTTTATCATACAGTAGAGAGCATTAAAGGATTTAATTTCAAGATTGGTAATAGAATATATTCCCACTTCTATGCAGCAACTCTAAACCCAGAAATAATAGTACGTTTTGAACTAGCAGGGCATTGAAAGAAGCTCCAATTTTGAATGGGTATCAGATAGTCAATATAAAAATACACGTCAGCGTTTTGAAAGTCTTCCCTGTGCTGACATAGCTTTGCCTGGGATCTCAGAAATAACTTCAGGATAACAACAATAACAAATCATGACACACAAACACAATTTGCAAAAAGAAAAGTGTGAAACTGTGAAAAAAATATTTCAGCTAGTTCTAGTGAAGAGGGAATTAGCTGATCTTCAGTCGCTGACACTAGTGTTTCCTAGGCCAAAATTCTGGATGTGCTGAGCATCGAGCAGCTGGTGGAATATGCCCTGACTTCTGATGCCCTAGTCAATGTGACCACAATGCAGGATGTCCTGAATGCCCTGAGAGGTGAAAATCCCCAAATCTCAGAGCCTAACATGAGTGAATTCCTGAAGAAGTTCAATCTGGCTCTGACACAGGTACTGTAAATTTCATTATAAACATCTTTCCCCTTTCAAAAGGCAGGGATTCTCAGGCACTTCATGTGTGAGAAAGTCCTGCTCATGGTGCCAGGTAAAACAAGCATGCTGATGAAAGGGAGTCATCATCCCCCTCACCATGCCACCCCCAAACAGCTCCCAAGTAACAGACATTTCCACTCCCCACAGGAAGGCATTGTGGGCATCAGAAATGATGAAGTAAGGATGGAAATGCTGACAACACTCTTCACAGACCTTTCCAAGCACTTTTATAAATTTGCTGACCTTGACTATGAATTCTGGTTCCTGGAGAACCTAAAATTCCTCTTGCCCAGCATAAACACAGATCTGCTAGAGTTAATCCCAGGAGACCTCAGCTTCCCAGCCTACACAGCCACGTGAGTACCATGTGCTGAGAGGAGCGCTGCCTGCCAGACTCACTGCAGGAAAGCTCTGGCAGGGGAAGCAGCTCACATTTTAGCAACTTCTTTCCCAGCACAAGTGTTAGCATTTCACGTGGATTTAAAAAAAAAAGTCCCAACTTGATTTTTGCAATAAAGGATATTCAGGTAGATTTTTCCACATATACATGTTCTGTGTCATGCTCTACTTAAGTATCTTCACGTACCCTCCGCCCTTTTTGTTCCCTGCTCCAGAACAGCACGCTCGGAATGAGGCAGGTGTATGCCAACTCTCCCATGCCTTATAAAGCCTGTACCTTTTGCACTTCTCGTTATTGCCATTATTGCTTTAAAGTATTACAGTTGAGGCAAAACTTACACTACATATTATCAAAATAATGTTATTACTTTATTACAACTCTCTACAGTCTCAAGCTGATGATGTCTTATTTCTTGACGCTTGCAGAGTGCGAGGCCTAGATAACGTCTTTCCAGAGCTTCCACAAAACACATCCCATGCTATCTACCTCTTCATCAAAAGGATCCTGGAATCTCAGCTTACTTTCTCAGGTACTAGTCTGCTTTCGGCGATGCTCCATGGCATAGTTGAATTGTAGCTGTTTGTCACATCTGCCAACTGCCTGTCCCTCCTTGGGTCAGAGAGGAATTCACTCACAGGAGCAAGTACAATATGGGGAGGTTGCCCAGCACCTTTCAGTCATTTGGCTTCCCAGGACAGAGTACTGGCTTTCCTCTGAAACATCAAACATTGACTGCAGCTTATAATCAAGGAACCAAAACACTTGGGCATCTGTTCTCTTCCCTGATGCCTCAGCACCATAGCTCTCCCGGTAACACCCTACCAGGAACCCCCAGCACCTGCCAGAACTGCATAGTAAACAACAGCTCACTGTGCCCAAACCAGCCCCACACCATCGGGGATCCCCAGTCCTGCCTGTCCCCCACAGCTCCCCAAAGCCCTCTGCATGCCAAACCCCCCAAGGTCTGCAGCTGCTCAGGACTGAGGGAGACTGTAGGTCGCAGACTTATTTTTCAGCCATGTTGTGGAGAACAACAATAAAAAAAGATTAGTTATCATGCTGTACTGACAGACTTCTTGTACTTTCTCAGAAAAGGTATTTCCTGGCACGTATAACAGCAGCCGAAGCTTCCTGAAACTTATCTTCTACAGATTTTTACATTTTGCTTCTTACAGTGACCTCACTGACTTCTACAAGGACTTTAATGGGGTAAGCACACATGTAGGTCTGACGGCACAAAATTTATAAAGAGTTTGTGGAAAATTTGGGGCTGTATTTCAGTCTGGGTATGACTTCAGAGAGTCAAAAACATTGTCTGAAATTTTTTTGATTATAACCTTCAGACTCAACCCTACAGTTTATAATCCTCTTATCCTTGTTTCTGCCAACACTGACACTCCAAGACTAGAAACCAAGGCAAACCCACGACTATTTAAGAATCTCAAAATGAGCCTTTTCTTACCAGGCTTCCACACACAGACAGCTCTGTAAAAGGTATCAAAAGTTTTGAACATTTTTCACAAGCTGAACTTCCAGGAGGTATTGTCCTCTTCCATAACTATCCCCAAGGGAAGATCCTTGCCAAAGAAATCAGGAGGACTTCCTCCAGGCTTTTACTATTAAATGTAGTTCATGATTCTTCCATGCATTTTATACGAGCATGATGATCAAGTAGAGGCACTTCTTAGCCCAATGCTTTCCACTCTCCTGCAGAACTCATTGCCATACAGTTTCTAATACTGCAGTAGAGTAAGCTGTCTGATTAGCAGTGAGAATAGAATGGCAATTATGTTAGCTAGCTAGAACAGCTGATGAGCATTACCCTCAGTTTTCTGTGTCGGGATGTAATACGGTTTTTATCCACCCAGGCTATGGAAGGCTCCTCGGTGCTGTGTAGCATGGTGGGGACATTCAGGTGGCTTTAGGGCTCTGATGAGCCTGTCAGAAACATAAACAATGAACTATGTATATGGCTGAGAACTATAATTAGTGGACAAGCAAGTGGCCTTCTAAGTCTGCATTTTCTGATGTGTTTTCCTCATTAGTATGAAGTTCTTGACCTTCTGTCTGCCAGACAAATAGGAGAGATGACAGTTCTCACAAATGCTCTTAAGAGGGAACGCCTTACCGTCCAGATTTTGCTGGAGATGGAGAAACGCTCCTTTGAGGAGCTGACTGAATTCACAAAGGAGCTGAACACTGCAGCAGAAGAGGTACCGTCAAAGCTCCCACCCCAGAGAACTGCATCCTGTTACAAGTCTCAGAAATACTAAAAAGGCCACAACGGAGACAAACTCTCCTTACAGCCATGTAAACCCTGGGCTCTAGACCACTGGGTTAGAGCTCACATGCCTGGGCTTCATAGAGCAGTATCCAAAGTGATTATTCTTATTCATGTTATGGGTTACACTGCAGACACCTTACTCTTTTAAGAAGGTTATTTATTTTCTCTCACAATGTTTATTTAGCACCTTGGTTTCCCTTCAACTCAGAACTCATCCCTTACAGGAGAGGAATAATAAACTTCACTAGCTAAGACCGCGGGCAAATGGCTTTTCTACTGGAAAATGTAAAGCACAGTTATTTCATTAATTCATTACAGTAGTAATCTCATTCAGTCACAAAATTCATTAGTCCAGTGTTACATTGTATTGCACTACTGTGCATTCATGCTAAAACACTGATGGCTTTCCTGAAAACTGCACTCTCCATCAGGGGGAGAAGAGGAAACTTCTCCTGCCACTAGGCAGTTTAATCTACCTGTGGAAAGCAGTAATTGCTAAAATCAATTTTTGTGTGCTGGTTTTGTTTCCAGAGGGATGTCACTATCCTTCCTGACCCCCGGATTCGTGAGCTGCTCTTCGATTTGCTTTTTAAATCTTTACCACTCAGCACCTTTACAGCAAACGAATATGCCTTCTGGTTTGGTTCGGAGCTGCAGCTATTCCTGCCAGCTATGAATGACAACTATCTGCAGCTCCTGCCTCTGGACATTGACTGCCAGTCTCATCAAAACCTGTGAGTCATGAGCAGCCAGCTTCCCCAGGAGTGGCCAAGCTCTCACTACCCCATCAAACCAACAGAGTCACTTCCCCCGGAGTATCTGACATCTCACTGCTTTTAGCATACTGAGCTTCACAACAAGTTTTGCATCAGCCAAAACCATTCATCAGATTAGCATAAAATGCCTGAGTATACCTTCATTTTATTTTTCAAGATGTTACCAAGGGAACAACGAGGAGAAGGAATAGTTTGATTTAGACCAAATTAAACATTTCAGTTTTACTGACACTAGTACTTTCAGCTCATTTTTCCTATGGATCTGAATTTTTCCTCTAAAGGAAAAGTGCTCTCCGCAGATGTTTAACCCATAACCTACTTCTGCTCTTGTGTTGATACAGTGTGCAAGCAATGGACAGAGTGTATGAGCATTACACAGACGAGCAGAGACTCTCAATCCATCGCAGAATACACAACTTTCTGGAGACCTACCATAACACTCAAGGTAAATATACACACACTACTCAAGAGCTTTTCTTTTTCTCCCATTATAGTATTTAATCTTTGTGCTTGGCAAATACTTCCTGAGTTTCAATCTTCTAACCTAAAAACTATACACAACCAGAGCATTTTAAGTGCAAAAAAAGGAAATGTGCAGACCCTCTGTGAAGTCCACTAGGAACACGTCATTGCAATTAATTTTACATGTTAAGTCCCTAGATGCTACAGTGATGGACAGTGGTATAAGAGTCCTAACGCAAATCAGACAGGTAACAGACAACAAGATGCAGGAAACTGCTGACTGGTTTGCTGAATGTGGGCTATTCTTCTGCATTTCAGGCATCACCTGTTTCCCAAATGCAAATAGCAGCATATGGATAGCTGCCAACTATGGCCATTTCAGTGTCCATGCCACTCTCCAGGAGTTCTCTTCACTCAATACAAATTTCAATGGGGTAGGTCACATACTGAAGCTAGCTGTATCTGAGCATTGCCGGCTCCTCTCTACATAAGCATAGCCGATCCGTAACTTCTTGCCACAGCACTGACAGTGATCCCTGTTATAAATATACAGATGTTTCTGTGTTCCTTTTCAGATGTCAGCTCTGGAAAAGCTTTCACCAGCTCAGCTGGCACAACTAACACTGGAAACCGGAGCTCTGGCTGATGAAACAAACATGATGATCATTATGGACAATCTAGACACACCAGCAGATCTTGCTAAGTTCTTTGCCACGCTGAACAACATCGCATCGGTAACTTCCCTTATTGCGCTCCGAAGCTTCTCCACCCAAACACTGCAGTGACTTGAATCAATGCCCGCTGTCTGATACTCAAACCCCAGCCCTGGCCGTAGAAAAGAAGGGCTCATCCTACAGCCTCACTCCAGTCATCACAGGGAAACCTGCCTGAGACAAGGCTACAGGCCAAATCCTTGGATAGCTGTTCCTTAAAGGCCTGGGGTTGTAGTAATCTGTTTTTCTGTCCAGACACCAAGCTATTCTTCGTCCCAGGGTCTATGCTGAGCCATAGCAGGATGTGATGGGAAGTAGCAGTATAGCTGAGTATAGCTCAGGAAAAACAGACCTACAGCAAGCACTATGCACTCTTTCCAAGAGCTCCCTGCTTGGGTCCTCCCTTGGTGATACCGATCCAGTCACCTTTACGGTCACTTCTCATGTGTGAAGAGAGAGATGAAATAATCCTGAACAATATCTTAAATTGGGGAAGGCTTAGCATGATAAACTACATGTTAACTATACTGAAAAGGTGTTGTGTGATTACAGGTCGAGCTTCAGAACAGTGACCTTGCCCATCTCCTACTAAGCACTGCCTTGCGTAAAATAGCTCCTAGTTTTCCCAAAATGAAAGCTGATGGCTTTGCTGACTGGTTTCAAGATACTCTACAAAACGTGTTGCACACCGTGAATGAAATGATCGTTGCAGAGATACCTGTCAATATTTCATGTGACTCCTATCAGCAAATGTGAGTCATCTGTTCTACACATGTTTATCTTAACTGAGCATTTCTATTTATTTATGCTGTATATGACTTTCTAGCGATACATTCACATATTCCTAAAGCAGAGTGTAACGCTCCCCCCGAAAAGCAGAAATAACCACCAGTAAAACACTCAGTATTTTCAGGCTTGCATGCAAAATACCCTGAAACGCAACAAGATTTTAATTAGAGTAACCTTAGCAATTCTGTGACCTCTATCTTAAGGAATTGCATCAAGTAGAGAGCAAACTTTTTTGAAAATAAAAACGGCCTTAACACATAGGTAAGCTACGTTCAGTCTGATCTGAAGATACTTTGCAGTTACTTAAGAACCTCTCTAATAAGGTCTTGCAATAATGAATAACAATGAAAGCTGCTGAAATTTTTCTAATGTAAAAGTTTTTGTTATTGGAAAATTCTGATTTGATTAAATTAAAATACTTCCCATAACCATCCCAACATTCCCTCCTGCAGGTTGAAGGGTTTCAACAAAATCTATGCTGGCATCCCCACAGAAAACAGTCCCCATGTTTTTGGATTCTGTAAAACCTTCTTGACATCAAAAGTGAAATCAGGTAATGGCATAAAAAGTCTTAATTTGGGAATGTACTCTGAAAGCTTTCCAGCGCACTCTGGGCCTGAGACGCAGCAGGAATTCCTGTAGTGATGTCTGAGATGCTTTTAACGACAAGAAAGATAAAGGAAGCATATACTTACATTGTTGCTCCAACACTATGGCCTTTTCCTCTGACTGATGGGATTCTCACAACTCCTCCTGTATTTTGGATGGCTCACTAGTAAGTTTAACCATTGCCAGCCACAACATTAGGTTGCCTAACACTGTTAAAGATAAACAAGCCCAAACTTAGACAACAGCACAAAAGCATTATTACTGAATAATGAAGATTCTGGTCTCTCTCATACCAATGTGAATTCAAAGCATTCTGCAAAGGTTTAATGGGAATTTGTAAGAGTGACTAGGGTTTCCAGTCAGAACATCAGGAAGGAATATGTGGTCTCCAGTGTTCCCAGTATCATTATTTTTCCAGGTGTTGCATGCGGCAGCGTAACCCAAAGTACTCAGAACTGGCTGGAAGTAAATCTTGGAAATTTTAGCAAATATGCTGAGTATCAGGACTTAGTGACTTGGAACAAACACTTTGTGGGAGTAAGTGTTTTTAATATTTTTTTCCCCCACTAGCATTCACTGTGAGAACATGGTGGTATTCCACCATGAAAACACACTACTTTCCCAGCATCTGCAATGCCTTTATGCTCCACACAACATGAGAGGTGATGGGTCATTTTTCTTAAAAAATACTCTGGCATAAGTGTCCAATTATCACAAACATTTTCACTGCTTTTCACTGCCTCATGGCACTTGCAGAGCTACAGTAACATTCAGAAATGGGATACTACACATCCTGATGGAAAAAGGACTTTACAAGTCCTGTAGATATTCCAGCCTTGCAGATTTGTCCTGAGTCTTCTTAGAAGCACTAACATTTACAAATCACTCTCACGTGCTTAAGAAGGTTGCCATCTGCTTTGTGTCCCTTTCCACAGATGGATGTCTTGGACAAGTTATCCCCACCACAACTAGCATCCCTGACGCTTTCATCTGATGCCATTAATGAAGAGGAGGAGATGTGTCAGATCCTTGCAAAACTACATAACAAACCATCAGAGGAAATCTATCAGTATTTAGACCAGTTCAACAGAGAGGCAGCCCAGGTAGGGTTATGAACACTGCAAGTCCAGCGTAAACTCATGCAGCATGGACTTCAGCTATCCAGAATCTTAAAGACGCCTTCAAAGATGGTTTCTGAGCTTCTGTTCTAAGTATGAACAACTGCAACAAAGCATATCATGTACAACCTCTCATCGTGGCTGTCTGGCCCAAAGTATTCAAACACCAGTGTCCAAGACTTAATGGCTGGATGATACTCAAGTGCATGCTCATGGCAACACTGAGGTTGTACTGCGCAGAACTACTGAACCTCATTATCTGTGGCCCTGTGGAGGAAGCTGATCCTCACAGCCACTTCTCTCCTAAGACATGTATCTGCCTATGCTTGAGTGGTCACAAGGGGCCCCCGTGCAGCCAGCGCTTTCAGTGAGCCCTGGAGTGGCAGAGCGTCCCTGCACCACGTTCAGGGACAGCTGCTGAGACTCTCATAGCTATCCCTTGGTGTTGGCTACCTATATGGCAGGTTCACAGGACATACCTAAATGCATCTTCCCTTCTCTGGGACTCGCTCAGTTGTTTTCTACAATGCTATTCCCTGTGGCTTTGCACTTGGGTCTCTTTAATCCTGCCTTCTCATTGACGCTCATTACTTCTCTCTTTCAGCTAGCAATAACCACTATTAAGAATAACGATGTGAGGAAAAAGATGCTCACTCAGTTCACAGGAGACATCGAGGCAGAATTTCCAGCTTTCAGCCCTGCTGAATGGACTCGTTTGCTTGCAAGACTCGCTCTGCTACTGCCAAGTGCTGGCAAGGAGGACACCAAACTGTTCCTGTCCCACATTTCTGGTTGTGACAGTTTCAGAGCCCTGTAAGTACACAAGGGAAGTGTCCTCTTTACTGCATGCAAAATAAAAAAGGGGATCATCAGGAAAGAGCAAGGAATTGCCAGGGCTGCACTGTGCTAAAGAACATCTGTGCAAGAGCCCATCATTTAAAGAAACATTCCATCAGTCAAACAAAATAGCCAGAGTCAGATCTTCCTTCCTTTGAGTAAAACTGTGCAAAAGCAAATAAAAATGTTTGCTAATATAGTACAAAGTCAATTATAATTTCTATTAAATAGATTTTACTTATTTGTAAAATACTGCAACTAGGAGCAGTAAAACGAAAAAACATCAAGAAGAGATGAGAGGAAATATCCTGTCTAATGAAACAGATTAAACTGAGAAATAAACTCCAAAGGGCAGCACTGGAAGGAAACCACACAGACAGTCACATCTGGGCCACACAAAGCAAGGAAGACCGTGCTGCCAACAGCAGCCCTGCTTTGACCTAGGAAGTATGCAGGAAAAAAAAGAGCAGGGCTGGGCCCATAATAGACATTTCCAATCTGGTCTTGAATTTCCCTTTTCTGGCACAACTGTATTCTCAGGGGCTGGCATGGCACAGCCCTGCTTTTTGCATCTGTACAGCACTTGTGTACCTATAGCAAATGGTTCAGATCTAGCAGTTTGCACTGGCTATTCAGAAAACACTCTGAAACGAATTTGGCAACACAGGGAGGGAGGCTAATTACCCATTTCATCAGCCGTTCAGGGGTTTAACTAATTCAGAAAGCACACAAAGAGATCACTAGGGGAGGCTGTACTATCACAGTCTCTAAGGACTTTTGACAACAGCGTAGACAAACGTCTGCACAGAGCTAATCCTGCCCTGGGGCACGGATCTCTCAAAGTGCCTTTGGCAGTCCAGTCTTTCACATACAGATTACAGCCGGTAAGAAAGGAGCAAAATGCCATTTCATAACAAGTAAGCTTTCCCTTCCTCTTTCTTTCATTTTGTGAAACTGTTTCTGCTGAATTTTCTCTCTCCCATGCACAGCATCATGGCACCAGCTAGAAAGCAGGAATTAAATCTTTCCCATGTGATTTTCCTCCACAGTGTGTCCTCCTTAAGCCAGGCATACACGTCCCTGTTGCCCATGAATCAGCAAGGCATCTGTAGCGCTTTGCTGACCTTCCTTGAAAGTCAACACACCACGACAGGTAACATGGGCCAAAACCTAAAATGGGTTTTTAGCATTCCTGTACATTCTAGCAAATCGGAGGGAAGGCGAGTGACACTCTCTTGTTCTCCTGCGCTGCAGGTTCTGCGTGTGCGTTGGGACAGGAAACAAGTCTGGAGTGGTTGCAGAAGAACTTGGGGGCATTTGCGTCCAATGCTCATTATGAAGATTTCACCAGGTTAATGACAGACTTCAATGGGGTTAGTTTGTTTTCTAACTCAGACCTGAGAGCTTTGCCTTTGCTCAGGTCCTGCATCATGCTCTGCTACCGCTCATTGCATGCACAAGGCTGAGCACACTCCTAGATGATCTAATTCAGTAAACAGACATTGCTCCAGCCATAGTAAAGCTCTTCTTCCCAACACAGGGAATCCAGCCAACTCCATGGCTTAAGTCTCTGCCTGTTAGCAACATTTTACTTCTCTCTGATTATGTCCCATTGGTTTTGCAGCTCAGTGTAAGGGACAATCTCACCGCTACCCAGCTTGCCCACGTATTTTTTGGCCCTGGAGTCCTGGATGATACCAGCATGGTTGAAACCCTCCTGGGCTCCCTGGAGAGCAGGCCAGCTCTGGACACCTCTGCCTTTGTTGCCGAGTTTGTGGCCACTGCTTCTCAGGTGAGATACCAACCCTTGCATGGGGATGTTGTTTTAGTACACAGTGAACTGAGAGAACAGCATCTTGCAGAAACTACTGGGCTTCAGCCCATATGGACCTAGAGAGTATCTTCCCAGAGCTGGTTCCCCTGTCAAACACGTTATTCCACCCAGACCCACGCACTTACTACAGCAAGAGCTACACAACTGCATCAGGTCACAGCTGATTTGTGTTCTTACTTGCTTTGTTTTGCAGGAAGGCTTATCATCCCTGGCAAATGTGCAAGTCCGAGATGCCATGTTCAGTGCCATCTTTCACAAACTCCAAGGGCAATTCCCTACTTTTAGCATTTCACAGTACAAGGACTGGTTCCAGAACAAGCTCAGCTTGTGGCTGGGCAGCATAAATGCCTCTGCCCTTGCAGCTATCCCAAGGAACATGCCTTGTAGAATATACCAAATTATGTGAGTACCTCATTGCATGCATTCACTTCAACTTTCCCCCCCCTTCAGCTTTTGTACATAGCAAGAGAATTCCCATGGCCCTGATTGGTCCTATCGGACACAGAAACAAAATTATATCATGGCACTTAAAATCCCAAGCTCACCCTTCCTTCCCATTTTCACTCCCAACAGCTTCATTCTCTCACAGCTCCAGTTTCTGATCAGGGCTGTGCCATCTCTATCCAACTACAAATTTGGCATAATAATGCTTGTTTAACAATGCAAACTCATCCAAGGGAAGAAGTTTGGTTACCACCGAGAAAACAGGCCATAGACTGCAGAGGTTTTGTGTGCAATCATGTTACAAACATTTGGTGACTTCAGTCACCAAAAACAAGGCTTTACTGCTATAATGAACCTCCTGCTTTCTCTTCTCTCACAGAATGGGTGGCTTAGAGGGCAGCTTTCAACAGATGTCTCCTGCTACCCACCGGGATGTTTACAGCTTTGCAAAGAGCTACCTGTCTGCTAAGGCTTCTCAAGAAGGTATGCTGAAGGCGTCCTGCACTCACTCCCTCTTGTTAACTTCCCTGCATCTGTTAGGAGCAGCAACATACTCACAAAATTACGGGATGCTGGGCATCTACCCATGAAAAAGACAATCCAATTAAAACTGGAAGATGTCAACTGCTTTTTGCTCTATAGCAAGGAGAGACAGAGAACAAAAGCATCTGCAGAAGCAGCTGTGTTTCTCCTTAAGGCTGGGACAAGCCCTGGTTTTAGTCATTGCCCCTCTCTGCGGTGGCAGCTCACCAGCTGAGAACTGGACCATTATTGGTACCTCTCTGGCTACCATTACCACAATATCCCAGAACCTCCCAAATTTAACATTCTGATCCCTATGCCTTTGCCAAAAGATATGGGAATGCCAGGTATACTTACATGGCTGAAGGTACACATTGGGCATTAGTCACTTCAGTGATGTCAATATCAACGAGGGATTTAGGCACCTAGACGTTTTGGGCAACTCCTGTATCAGGACAGTCATACTACTCCCACAGGAGAACCATGGGACCAAACTGCTGGTTATATTGCCCTTGAATTATGCTTTGTTTAAAAGGTGACGCATGCGTTGAGAACACCGGGGGAAACTTGGGTTGGCTACAAACAAATCTGGGCTCCTTCAGCTCCTTGGCTACATACAGAGACCTGACTGACATGAATGCAGATTTCAGCATTGTAAGTAACTCTGCAAGACAGAGCCCTGTGCAAGGCTCAAATCCTGCCTGACAGCCCTTCACAGCTAGCAAACACTCCTGCTGTAAGGCAAGGACGGTAATTTTAATATTTGATTTCACAGGTTGATGCTGGGACAGGACTCAGCCCAGAGCAACTGGCAGCTTACACACTGGCTAGCGATGTCCTGCGTGACATGGACAAAGCAGGCAAGGTCTTCAGCTCTCTGACCTCTCACACCATTGGGAATTTCATGGATGCATTCAATGCAGCTGCAAAGCAGGTAGCAACTTCACCTCCTGTTCAAGAGGCTGGAATAAAACAGTTTACACATGAAGTGCATACTAATGCGGGACCTAAGTTCCAAGTGCAGAAAGAGGCCACAAATCTTAATTAGTCTGGGACCCATCCTAGTAGAGATGCAGATTCTCTGCAATGCTGCCACTCTTTAACCTCGTAGGAACGTCAGTGTTGTCACAAAGACTAACAAGTCTCAGGGAAAGAATGAAGGAGTCATTGTGCAGGCACTGTATTATGGTCTCCTTGATCCAACCGTAACAGCCCTGTATCCTCCACTACCTATAGCCATGAGCATCCTCAGAGTATCCCCAGGATCCTGTACCCATAGGCCACATGCTGGAGATGAGCAGCACACAGGCAGTTTGTGTATGTGCACCCTTAACTGCCCAGGAAGAGGTGAGCCCTGGACACACAGTCACTGCCGCCCCACATGCAAGTGAGTAGACAAACCACCAAAAAACACACACACAGCAGCAATCTTTGCATTTGCAAATTAAATTAATTACATCTTCTTGTCTTAAGATGAGTCTCCAGCAGGGTTACCTCAGAACTGTAGCATACTTCTTGGCCCTCAGTTCAACTCCTTTTTACCAGTCGCAGTTAATATAAACTGCATTGTGCACTTTTAATGATGTCTTTTTCTTTTGGTTGAAGCATAATCTGTCTCAGATTCCTCACGGTGACATGAGACGATTCATCCTGGGGCAGATCTTCTGTCACTTAAACACGGTATTTGAGCTCTTCTCTACTGCGGACTACGTTGCATGGTTTGGAGGAAGGCTTGGCCTCTTCCTGAGCAGTCTCAATGCACAGAATCTCGGCTTCTTACCCAGTGACATGACATGCGACTCTCTTGCAGCCATGTAGGTATCAAGTCCATTATCATTTCAGTGACACTCTTCTTACTTCTCTCTTTGCCTGTAAAGATGGGAGCTCAACCACTAGGTGAGGAGAGCAGCTTCCAGTATCCCAAACATCCAGTGCCAAAGCTGAGATTCTCATTTGGTGAATACCATTATGATCTTACTTGGCTGCCGCTGCAGTTTCACATTTCAGGCCACAAACAGAAGACCCTAAGCAGAAACTCTCCTTCACTCACATACACCTGCAAATCCACATAAAACCAACCAAAGAGCCTAATCTCCTGAAGAAGCACTTTTGGTCACACTCTGATTGATGTGTCTGTTCCCTGGCATCAAGGGAGTGGAAACATCCCCCGAATGCAGCCCTAGCACCTTTCCACTCACTGGCAGAGAGCTCTGCAGATTCTGTCCCAGTGGCTGTGGATTACTTGGTTGTGGCTGTCTTACCCTGACTATTCATGTCCTGCAGAGTGAAGATTCTGAATGAACACAAAGCCCAAGGGCCCTATGAGAACCCAGAGCACATCTACTCCTTTATAAAAAGAGTTCTTCACTTCCAACTGCAGAACTCAGGTAACAAACATCTAGGCCTGCTCTCTCCAGGTATTCAGGAACACGGAAAGGTAGAAAGATTCAACCACCTCATAAAGCGTCCTTGATTTCAGGTGACATGCAGACCTGCTCTTTCTGTGGCAAAGAGTCATTTTTTTATTTTAGCAATCTGACAGTTAAGTGCATAACCAGTGCTAGGCCTTTAGGGTCTCCCGAAGTCAGCAGACAGAGAAGCATCTCTACCTTTGGATAAGCTGCTTCCCTGGAGAATAAATGTACTGAATCTCCTGCTAATTCTTAATGGAGTCCTCCCTCACTCCTCGGCCTGCTGCTTAGCCCTTCAGCTCACAGTGGTCAGCAAAAAGTACCATACTTCTCTTTAGAGGACTGAAACCTCTCTCAGATGGCGCAGAGCTGAGGTCAAAAAGCAGCCGCTGTATCAAGAATGAGCCTAGAACATACGGACATGGAAGGAATGTGGCAACCCAAGTATGCTCAAAGGCTAAATGATTCCCCCTTTCACTGTCTGGTAGGGTTTGGATCCCAGAGGGAACTTGCAACATGAACTATTATACATATTTCACTGTCAGTGGGGACTCACAGTGTTACAAGCTTCTGCGATTCAGCAAAAGAAACGATGTATCTTCTGAGCTTTGCTTTTCCTTTTGTAGGCTCCGCCTGCACCCAGGGCACTGCCACAGACAGGGAATGGCTGCTACAGTATTTTGGTTTATTCACTGCTTTTGGATCATACTCAGATTTTGCAACACTGAAGAGCAACTTCCATGGGGTAAGGGCTAGATATGAAATATCTGGCATTTTATTCTTTGCCATTAGGCTGACAGGGACAGAGTTCAACTGGATTAGTTTGTTATTTGTGTTGCTCATTTTCTCCTATGTGCTTCCATTTTTTTCTCATTAAGTTTCTTCTTGTTAAGTTTTAATGCTAAAATAGTGTCAAAAGCACTGCCTCTAGGAGATAATCATCTTATCTGGAGAATATAAATTCAGTAGGAAGACAAGAATTTCGATGACAAGCTCCAAACAGCAGTGGCTGATAAGTCACAGCAAGAGCAGATAGTAAATTATAGATGGTCTGCTGAGAACATTCTCACAAATCACCTGTCTATCAGCAGAGAACAGATACTATTAATTTAATCCCAATAAACACTGTGTGCTGCTTGTTGTCTGAAACCCTGTCCAGAGAGAAGTTAATGTTCCTTATAGGTGAATGCTCGGGTGGGTTGAGAGAGATGAGCAGGAGAGAATGCTGCCTCCAGGCCTCACTCTGTGCTCCCTCTTCTTCAGCATGACTCCCTAGACCTTTTCTCAGCTGAGGCACTGGCCCAGCTAACTGTTCAGAGCAAGACCATCTACAGCCCCTCAGCCATCCAGAAGGTCCTGGAGGTAATCAGGAACAAAGAGGAGCCCCTCCACTACCTCAGTGTCTTCCTAGAGGACTTCAACACTTTTGTCCTGAAGGTAAGCAACCCAAGTGCCTGTGATAACCAAGTCCTGGGGGGCAGAACAGGTCACAGGTGAACTTTCAGACTTCCAACTCTGGGACTCTCACGGCCAGATACAAAATAAATCTGGAAGATAACCTAGAATGAGTTCCTCCTGCTCCAGTATGATCTTGTCTCAGTCTAGCTCTTACTCCAGTTTAACTTCTGTGCACAGAGCGGTGTAAAATGTTCTTCCTCAGAGGAACTTTGGGAAGCACACCCACCACTCCAACCTAGAGCCAGGATATAAACAGTAAGGGTTTCTTTACTGCCGATCTGTGGCAGTTTAACGACTTATGAAAGGTTCTGGACCAGGCCCCTAAAATTGTTAGCATCCATTAAAACATTTGTGTATGAGCAAGCAAGAAAAAGACTGCTGCTTGCCCTAGTCCTGGCTGGGCTGAGGACAAGTTAACAATAAGCCAAGCTGAGAAGCCTGAGCGTGCCCCAGCCTCGCTTTATACACTTGTGACCACTCTGCTGACTGCCATAACAAAAGCAGTGGCTGTGGGAGTGCAAGGGAAAGGAAATTCAAGCACCTGGCCTGCTTCACTGTCCAACTCTGTTGACAAAAGAAAACCTGAATTGTCAAGGTCAACTCCCCAACAAGGCCGCAGCCAGGCCATATTTCCAACTTTTATTGTTAAAAGGAGAGGAAGGAAGGGGAGGAGAGCAACAAAGAAAAGAAATTGTGGTTATTTTGGCAATTTTTCCTTCACCACTTTTTTCGGCTTAGCTTCAATATTCAAGGCTTTCTAACAGCTCTGCTCATCATCTGCTTCAATGTCTTCCTCCTTCCTCAGAGCTCTGATTTCCTAGGAAGCACTAAGGTTCGAGAAACAATGCTAATGATGACAGCGGAGATCATCTTCCCACAAATTACTGACATGTCCCTGGAAGACACATCAATGTGGCTGCACAGGCTGCACGTCCTGCTCCCCCATGTGAACGCAACAGTGCTGGAGCTGCTGCCCCTCAGCATGCCGTGCCCTTACTACCAAGCTTTGTAAGTGCCTGCCCGCAGCGCTGCAGCTGCTTTAGCTTTGTGTTGCTACATGAGCAGTCACTCTTGCATCACTAGTTATCTATCAATCAGGCAATTTTACCTTCATGTTTGGCATCGAGTACAACCAAAATCAGACAGTGACTCTGCTCTAAAGGGGGCATTTTCTTGTAGACGGATAACAAATATTAATCCTTAGTCTCAAACACACGATAAATTATATAGCCCAGGAGAAACTAAAACTGATGACCCACATGCTACAGGCCAACTACTAGCATCTGCCACCTTGGTTTGTCAGCATTAAGAAGTTCTCCTCACCCCACTACACTGATCTCCACTGCTTTGCTCACATAGAAATCACCTGTTATATGGTTTCTTCCCCAGCATTGCGGCAATCGATGGAGTCTACCCAGTGTTGTCAGCAAGGAAGAAACATGATGTGTATGAATTTCAGAAGGCCTATTTGACAGCCCAGTTCACAGACTCAGGTAAGGTGCCTACGCATAAGTTCCCAGTAAAGCACTAGTATTCGTATGGAGCATCTTTTGTATTCCAAATATTGAAGATTTTTACACCTAACAATCACACTTCTTCCCAACACTGAGATTCGGTCACTTCTGCTGTTCACAACAACCCTGTGAAAGAGGAAGGGAAATCACTTCTCCTTTTGAGCTACAGGGAATACTGGTGTAAGGAGGTACAATATTATAGAATGAACAGGATATAAGCAGAGAAATAGGATTTCCATTTGGTGTAACCATTTCCCCAGTCTGGAAGTGAATCAGAGTGCAGAAGATCAGACCCTGCACATGCAATAGGAAGATTAGACATTCTTCTGCTAGCAGATATTTAGCCTTTCACATTAAGGATACCTAGATGCCTCCTTCAGTATATGTTGTGGCTTTTAACGCTTTGGATCTGTTTTGGTTACAGGATCAGCGTGCCAGGATGGAACAACTGGGACCAAAGACTGGTTGCAAAAGAATCTGGGAGAGATCTGTTCAGTAGCTAAACTAAGTGAACTTCAAACCTTTCACCCAGACATCGCTGGAGTAAGTTTTACTAGTCTATGCACTGAGCAACAGTAGAATTAGCACCAGTTTCCAAGCAAAACAGATCACCTCCTGGGCTTTGCACTTACAATAATCAGTAAGGGGAAGATGCAGGTGATTCTTCACACAGTGGCTGCATCTCTTAAAGCTGGGATCAGCTTGGGTTTATATGGTAGAGTTTACTAGATATGACCCATGTGCACCATCAGGGATTGAAATACACATTCCAGCTGCTTGCCCTTCTCTTTACAGCCTCTCTTTGATGAAAGATATTAATTGTTATCACTGGTTATCAGAACCAATACTAAGAGCCTGAGATATGTCTGAAATACAGAGGCATACTCTGCTACGAGTGGTGAGGGGAACTTCTTTTAAGTAATCTTTAAAATCAAACTGGCTTAAAGGTCACAGTAAAATTGCTAATGTGGGTATTGCCTTCCCTAATTCCTCCAGAGAATGACTCTTCAAATTACACTTTGTCTTCAAAGATACTGGAAGTTATTTGCTCAGGTCTACCAAAATACCAGATACATTCTAGTATTCTGAGTTTAGTCTAATCAGTAGCAATGGGTTGCATATCCTGAGGACACACTGAATTAATCTTTCAAGTTGCCTACATTATGATACCAAGCTGTAACTACAACAATGTAAATGATGCATTAAGAAAAGGTGTGACAAAGGGCAACATCAGTAAGACCAACAGGAATTGAATCCTGCTAGACTAGTATTTGATCGGGATGTATGTGTCTAAACGTTATTAGAATATTGTTGTCACAGAAAGGACAGAAATTGCATTAATGTAATAATTCAAGTACAACTTGAAAATCCAACAATTATGCTTTCATGTGAAAAACAAAGATTTTTCTCTTCATATGATGTTCTAAAAAAAAACAAACCTCCACAGCTGTAAAACATGCCTTAGACAACGTTTTAACTTCACACACTGTGTAAGCCAGTGCTAGTATTTATTAAAATGCTGATTTTGTTTAAAGAATGGGTGTGACACTACCTACACAATCACCAATAAAAGTAATGTTAAACAACACACTTGGTATGTTTCATATTGTTTCAGACAATCTTACTGGTGGTACTTAAATCAAATTGACAATGTAGGTAGTGGTACAAATATACTAGTTGCTACTGGTTGAACTAAACTAAAAAGTTTGTAATCCCAAAACATAAACCAGTTCACTAACTACTAACGGTGAAAGCACAACCCATTACTGTATGCCAGGCAGACACACAAGAGCTTTTGTAAGGGAGTTATACTGATAAAGAAAACCTCCAATTTTGACATTTAGATTAATCCTAAGCACCAACATTATCAAAATTCACCACAATTCCCCTATTTACTTGAAGTTAAGTCAGAAGATAAACATACTGTTCCATACAAAATATCTTAGCCTACCACATCCACAGCATCTCAACAACTTCCAGCAAAATCTTGAACAATACAACTTGTCTGTGTTCACATTTGCCATCTGCACCACAGCAGCTCAATCCAATACTGCCATTCATTCTGCAGCTGAAGCTCTCAAAGGAGAAATGCTGATGTGAGTGTCTTGCAGACATTCACTCTGATTAGCAAGTTCCCTGCCAAATGCTGCCACATTAAAAATCCTTCATTTTCATCACAGAAAGTGACCTCTCTCTGTCTTTGAACATACGCTATAGCAAAGAACCATCTTCTTTCAAAACCACGGTGAGAGGTTTCTGGTCTATCAACAATGCCTCAAAAAGGCTTGCAAGCCAGAGACTTTACCATTGCTTTGATGTCATTTCCTGTTCTCTTATGATCTACCTCATTCTGTGAGGAACGATACTGTATCGGAACGCATAATATGAAACCCATCAGGGCTTGGGGAAAGCCTTGATTCATCTAACCTCCTCAGCACAGCACGCTCTGTAACTTTTTAGCAATGACTGCTTTGCTTTCAAATACAGTGCTGAAAGCCTTTACGTGTGAATTTTTCAGAGCAGCTAGAAAAAAAGCACCTTTCCCCCCCTCAGCAAAATAAACCATTTTATATGAGGAGAAAGAAAACAGAGCAATGTTACTTCAACACCACTTTTACAGAATCACATTTCAGAACAAGGTTGCCTTTCAACTGGATAGACAATGGCACACAACCACATTCAGTCTGGCAACGTCCCACATCTTCACCTTGATAAAGAAGATATTGCATTTACACCAGCATTACACAGCTCAGCTTCCTGCTGCTTTTTATTTAAATTCCCAGAGAGCAGACAGTACTGTCTGGGCTAACCCAAGGTGTAAAAATCCCTGGAACAAAAATCTACTACCTAATATGACAGGTAGAGAGAGATAAAGACTCAGCATACATTCAATTTTACAAACAACTGAGCTAAGCACTAATTGCAAGCCAGCCTTACCTAAAGCCTTTTAACATGGCAATAATTATTTGGAAGTTTTATTTAGGGTCTTAAAGACTGGAGCAGGTAACGTCCTACGAACGGTCTCAGCCAAGGCATCCCCACCAAAGGGATTAGTGTAGAAAAGAAGGCAGCAAGAAAATGGTCAAGACAGAGCAGGGGAAGGTGGGAGGAAAAAGGAAACTGAAGTGATGAGGTGGAAGAGAAAGGGCTATTGCAGATGGATGCTGCGCACAGGAGACAGTGGAAGCTGAAAATCCAAAAGAATATTCCTTGACAGATCTAAATCAACAAATGTTAACCAACTACAGGTTTTCAGGCAGTTTTATGAGATTCTCCTTAAAGTGTAAAAAGTACAGACTATACTTAAACTAATTAACAAGCTAAACACTTCACAGGCAAGGAACTCCTGCTCATACGTAACAGCCCGTTTCCAGGGGGATATCCAACATTCTCCCCTGAAGAGCTTTTTACATAAAACTGAAGGGGTTTTCACCCTCATCCTCCCTACAGCTGTGGCACCAGACTATTCACACCTCACTGTTCCATAAGGAAATGTGGATCTGCCCTGGCATAGCCTACTTTTTGTCTCCTTCTCAAAGCGCGCTGCCCGCAAACATCTGTGGTACCACAAAAACATTCTCTCTCCCTGACTGTCTGGTGGAGGACTTTGCTTTAGAGCCACTTGGTAGCCACAGCCCTCAGACAACTCTTTTACATGTGTTTCTTCTCAGTTTAAAGTTCCTGATCTCGATACCCCAGAAGAGATGGCACAGTTGACTATTAACTCAACACTGACCAGCCTGGAAGATACGCTCTCAATCCTGGCAATACTTGAGTGTGGATCTTATAACACAGTTGACAGATACATGAGGCAGTTTAACATGTGTGCTCGCCAGGTCAGTCCTAACAGATCCCAGGTATTCTCCAACTCTCGTGTCACTGTACTAGGGGAAGGTCTATACCATGAACTGCCTCCATTGTACAGCTCACATTATGCTCTGAATGTAACGGCAGCTGTCTACATGTAACAGAGCTGAAAGGCAGAGAGAAGCTGTGGTAAATACTAGACAACTTTATAAGGAGAGATCTCAGCAAGGGGCAAGAAAGTGATCAAGGAAATAGACTTAAACCCAGATAGGCAATTTAATTTAATTACAATAATGCTGCAGATGTTCCTTTGGTAGCCTCTTCCGATTTAAATGCTTATCCAGAACCACAAGCTGTACTGATGGGTTTGCTCTTCTTTATACCACAGGTAAATCTGACCTCATTACCCAGCATGCTGGTTAGAGACGCGATACTGAGGACAGTACTACTAAAGCTAAGACCTGAACTCCAAAAATTCTCCAGCGAAAGCTGGGCAACCTGGTTCCAGCAGCAGCTGCCCTTATTGCTATCTGGTATCAACAAAACCTATCTGGCATGGCTGGGGACCAACATCTCTTGTGATTCCTATCAAGCAATGTGAGTTTACCACAACTCTTAGGGTTATGACAGCATGGCAGTTAAAAGTTAGAGCTTCAGCTGAGACCTCCACATTTTGGATTTCTAAGACGGAAGGACTGAGCTCTGACTCCCTTACTGTTCTGTCTATTAGCTGAAACCAACACAGAACCACTAGGCAGGAATTGCATAGAGATCTTCCAGGTCACTCAATTTGCTTGTCACTGCTGAAAGGCTGTGAGTAAGTCCCATATATTCTAAAATGTTTTTCTGTTCATATAAATGGAAATATTCACAAACTACTTCTGTGAAGTCCAATTACGAGATATGACAACCGCAGGCACCACCCAGGCCACACAGAAGGTTGGAAACAATGGGTCAGCTTCCTTAAAACTCCAAACAAATGCAGTTCCTTTCTAAACACGTCCTCTTTTATTTCCCAGCATCAAAGGATTCAACATCGCTCATGAGGCTCTTTCACCTTCCAGCAAAATTGAAATATATAACAGCTACATTAAAACCTATCTGAGCCAACAATCACATTCAACAGGTAACAGCACCAAAGAAGTAGAATAATTTAAAAACCCAAAGGACAGAGAGTGATCACGGAGTTTGTTTCCAGGCTACAAAATATCAGTTATGGGTTCCTACCTTCACTCAGCCGTCCATGTGGCTGGAGCCAACTTCACTGTGCAGGAATAAAGCAGGCCCGGACTCAATTCAAAGTCTCCTTGGAGTGGTCCTGTCTGTGGGTCCTACTTGCACTGCATGGGGATATTTCCCAGAGATAGAATCAGCTCCAATTCAGGCTCTTAATTCAATAAATAATCTAAAACAGTCATCACCCACGGGAATGGTGTCCTACTTCTGTGCCTTTCGTTAGCATCATCATGGCTGCCCTGAAAGGACAGGTTGTCTTAGTTTCTAACACTGCCTTGTCAATAGACCTGTAGGTTTTTTTCCCCTCTTTCTAGGGATTGCCTGTGACATCCAAAGAGGAATGGGAAACTGGATTGATATAAATCTTGGAAAATTCATACAACAATCCTCCATGCAAGATCTTGTTTGCTTCAATGCCAAATTTAAGGTACTGAGCTGAAAGTCTGTACAGAGTGATCAGCAATGCCACAGTTCATTCTTAGTAACAACATGTACTGGGCTTCAGAGGAATTAAGATTTCCTACACAAAGGCCAAATCACAGCCCAAGATGTCATCAATCATGTCCCTAATACATTCATAGGCCTTAATCCAGAAGAAATCAACATAACACAGTAAAATCGAGCACTGCTGCTAGCTCTGCCTCGGAGACACCACTATCTCTGTACAGATCAGGGCCAGGCTCGTGCACAATCCCACCTGCACTCTGCCTGGGAACAGCTAACAGGATCCAAGCATTGCTGTATGGCTTAAGTCTCTAATATGTAATTACTGAATGAGCAACTCCACATAATTTTGTGTGAACGTACCTAATTCTCGTATCATTTTTTCTGCGTAGGAACTAAGTGCTCAGAGCCTGAAAGATTTGCTGGGACCTAATTTTGGGTTAGACCTTGAAGCAGGTTATTCACAACAGCCATCAGCAGGTGAGTGAAAGAGGACTCAGGAGTTACCATCAAGTTTTTCCTAGTACTGACACCCTTACCTTTGTTTAGGATACAAACAATTTCCAAAAGGCTTATATCTGCATAGCAAAAGCATACAAAAAGGTTATTCCTTGTCTGCCTCACAGCAAATTCTCTCCCACTGTATAGAAAATAGTAGCTTATCACATGAAAGTAATTATGTGCCACATTTTGCAGTGGAACGTCCTGGCATAAACTCTGCTGTAAACTCAGTAACACTGCACAAAATACCGCATATAGGGTCAACTGGAAAGTCACAGTGGGTCACACTTAGTTCACTGCGAAGGAGTGGCAGGACTATCGCACAGCGCATGTTCCTCAGTGCTTTGGACAATCCAATTGTAACCCACTTTGCAGATGACTTTCACTCCTTCCCTTGGGAGTCTACTCCACTAGTAAAACATTTCCAAATGGGCTTATGGGAAAGCTATCAGGAGGTGGAACGATTATTCCAGATCCTTGAACGGATCATTGTCTCTGTGGACAGTCTCTGTGGACTCAGAACTGATTAGGTGCCTTAATATTTATTTCAGCACCTCCTGTAACCGGAAGAGCAACAACATATATGAAAAAACACACGTTTCAGATTTTTTACTGTGTTCTCCCCCTCTGGCTACTAAACACCGTTTTGTAAGATTATATCCTACCCCTAAATGATAAGGCATTCTAGGACAAAGAAAGCTACACAACGCTTCAATCAACACGACATTTACTTTCTTCAGAGCTCATCCCTTCTTACCAATAATCTAGAGGTGCAATTGCAGGACGTTAAAGTCATCTAGAAATCCGCAGAGTCTGGTGCATTTGTTGGTAAAGTACGTTGCCCAGAGCCCCGTCTCCACACCTTAAACAGAGCTCTTGAAGCTGCAAGGACAAAGCCCAACAGCAGTTTCAACATCAGGCCCTAGACACTACCAGTTTCTCCTTGCATTCTGCCTACAGGTATGCCTGGAAAAAACTATCATACAGCTCTGCTTATTAACGGCACACTGCACTTCGCACTTTCCATCAGGGTACTTCTAAAGGCACTGCAAAGATTTTTTTTTTTTGTTGTTAAATAAAGCTCCTGTTAATATACATTAGGTTGCACTTTGTAAGAGCCCAAATTTGCAAGGCTTTCCTTGAAACACTGCTGACATAGAGAAATCTCCAAGCAGGGTCTGCAATCAAGGTGCCAAGTTCTCAACTAGACACCACTACAGCCTTACCAGCAACCTTGACAAATTGTTACACCACTTCCTCCACTGCTTCTCATGTCAATAAAATTGTTTCTTCCCAAGAACTAATCATTTCTGAGCTTTTGAACCTCTAACACACAAAACATCATGCATCCGCATGAACACAGCGGCTGCTCACGATTTACAGCTTTAAATCCTTCTGCCACACATGCAGGAACCTCACCAGCTGCCACCCTTGTGAGAGAGCAGTCCCAAGAAGGGTGATGGGTATCTAGGCCACCCCCACACGCTCAAGGGCTCTGAGGACCTACTCTCTCCAAGAACAAGATGCCCAGCACACGTCTCACACTGTTTATGAGGCCAAGGGCCGGGATACCTCCCTCTCTATAGCGCCTACAGCTTACCTCAGTCTAATACACTTTCCACCGTGGCCTATAAATCAACAAATACCCTGTACACAGCCTGCTGGCGGAGCACCCTGCCCCAGCCACCTCGCCCGCCATCATGGCCACCCCCTCCCTCACAGCCCGCTCCGCGCACGCGCCCTCACGCCGCCTTCCTTTCCGGCAGTGTGGCCTTTCCCCTTTTACGACAGTGTGGCAGCCCCCGCCTCCCCCCGCTGGCTGCCGCGCTCGGCGGCGGCGCGGCTGCGATGGCGTCTCCCTTCAGCGGGGTGCTGCAGCTGACGGACCTGGACGATTATATCGGGCCCTCCCAGGTGGGTGCGGGCCCGGGGCTGCCAGGGTCAGGGCCGGGGGCGGTGGGGGACAGGGCGCGGCTCTGTAAGGGGTGGCCCGGGCCCGCTCCCGCCCCGCCAGCGCCGCCTGGGGAGGGTGAGGAGATGGCGCTGAGGGGAGGTGGGTGACAGCCCCAGGCCGGGACAGCGGCTCTCGGCCTGGACAGGGCCTGGCAGCGTGAGGGAGGCGGCACAGCACGGGGGCAAAGGGTCCGAGGCCGGCCCTTTCAGCTGTCCTTCGGGTGCTGTTAAATAAAATGGTAAAAGGAAAAAACCACGGAGATCCCTCGCTGTCTTCTCCAGCCAGTGTGCAGAGAACGGAGAGGGCAGCTGATCGGTGCAAGCCTCTGTAAGCAGCTGAAGAGAGAAATCTTGGCCCAGCAGCCAGTCAGTCATTCCCAGCCCGATCTGGAAACTGCCCTATTAAATCTTAATGTAGAGCCCCCAAAAAGAAAGCTTGAACCTAAACAAGTTCCCTTGCACACTACTGATCCGCACAGATGCTTATGCCGGCATGGCAGAGAGGTGAGAGTGAGCAGCAAGGACAGGTCAAGACTATTCCTTTAGAAGTCTGGAAGCACTAGCAAAAGTACAAAATAGTAATCCTGGACTTACTTGCTGACACATACAGCAGAAAAACTTACCTGAAATGAGATCAGTGGAATGGGGCATAGCAACTCCCATTAACTCTCCTTGCAGTTTCCTAGTGAAGTTTTCATGTAAATAGTATGATCTGCTTTTCTGTTTCAAGTAGAGATCATGGTTTTATTCAGTGAGCATAACTGAAGAATCATAATGAGTTGTTCCTACTAGTCTCTGAATCTTGCAAAATGTAGTAAAGCTGGATTAATTTGGGGGTGGGGGGCAAACTGAAAATGTTTGCAGAGGAAGAATGGTAAAAGGCAAAGAGAACCGTAGCTGCCGAAGTAGGACAAGGAGTCATAAGGTGCCTAAACAATAAAAATCCCACAAAATGCAAAAACACCCTTGAGACTTCATCACAGAACAATACAGAAAACTGGAAGCAGTCCATCTGAGGTCGTCAGAGTCCTTTCGACATTAAATGAAACTTCATTGGCACGAGCCACATGTTGACTGCAGTGACCACGCCTCCATCAGTTAAAATTTGCGATGAAGAATGCAGGATCAACCATAAGATTTTAGAGAGGAGGACTGCGCAGGCAAACCTCTGTTCCTTTCAGGGCTCCGTAAAACATAGCTGTGTTCTTCAGAAAGAATATCAAAATTGTCTTCTGTTTTTGGTATGATGCTGGAAAAGTGTTCCTTCTGTAAAAAAGGGGTAAGAAGTTTTTGCTTTTACATTTTCCCTTGGTGGTTATAGATGCTGTAAGTAAATCCAGCATAGCTTAAGGGACAGTAATCGGCATTCACTATAGAACTAGTGTTTGGGTTTGATCATTCTAATTTATGTTATATTTACCTCTTCCACACATCTTCTCACTTTCCGGCTTCATTTCTCTATCAGGAATGTATCAAACCTGTAAAAGTGGAAAAAAAGCCTGGAAAAGCAGCAGCTAAGATCAGAATTGAAGCAGATGGAAGCTATTTTCAGATCAATCAGGTATGTGTGATTTTTCTTCATTCTTGTGTAAAATATCCAGAAGACATGAGTATATTGTTAAGTATTTGAATAGTCTACAGCTATTTAATGCTTCAGAGGACCAAGATGTTAGAAAAGTGTCGCTATTGCTGTCAGGATTCTCGTATCTTTTTTCCAAAGTCCAACTTTTTAATTGCTCAGTTTTATAAGCAGTAATTCCAATTTTATGTCAGTCTCTTATGCTCTGAAACACTGACATTAACTAGTGATGATTTTCTGGATAAGAGCAGATAATCTGAGAAGTCTGTTTTGCTGCCAGTACTTAAGTATTAGCAAATCCTAGATTATTTGCGACAATGTCTTTTCATAATGCACTATGTCATACAGCAGAGCGCTCACAAAGAGATTCAATTAGATACTCTTAAATTTTGCTCTGATTTTTTTAATAATATTTCAAAGTATTTGTTAAATAGACTATAGAATTCATAAGCCTCCCACTTCCAAAATTAATGCCAAGTTTTGCAGAACGATTTTCCTGTTTACGCAGAAAAGGTTAGCATTTCTTAGTTAATCAAGCTGGGAATTCATCTAGAAATGGTACTTTTAACTTTAGGCAGATGATGACCTTTTGACTTCAAAAAGGGGGATACAGCACTTCCAAAGGAGTCTGGTTTCTTATTTTAAAATTTTAATTTAATGCTACCTAATTGCTCAGTCTGTTTCTGACTTCATTGAGAGGTGACATTTAAGAGGAGAGTCTCATGGGAAAACTGACTTATTCAGGTCAAATATCGTGAAAAATATTTCCTTCCAGCAGCAAGCCACACACTGTCTTTGATACGCTGCCATACAGTTTTCCCATTAGCATCCATGTGAGTTTTGCACGCAGAAGGATTGCAGAACGCTCAGTATCAATTGTTAGCGAGCTTGTAGCCTGGTTACACAATCTATTTAGAAGGAGTGAAATTCAAGTTCCTGTGAAGAAACAGCTCCAGTACTATTCAATAACACGACCAGCGTCTGACAGAGGTGACAAAGCTGGCCTGCTTTCTCCAGGGTAACACTCAGTGCACACTGGAGGTTGGTGCTTAAAGGCTTAGGACCTCTGTGCTCTACAGTTTTGTGGTTGAAATAGCATCTGCAATCTGTAGCGTATCAGCCACCCACAAGTTGAAAAAGTGAGCAAGACAGACCCTATTTGCTTCTGGGATAGGATAATTTCAGTGTTTCGGAGCAATGGTAGTCCACACGTTTGTGTGATAGCACAAATAATTGGGGCCTAAGCAACTGTTCTGTATTTGATGAAAGTTATGTTCTTGGTCTTGCTAAAATTTTCCTGAAGTTCCTCAGCATATTTGCATCTGTGTGCCAAATAATCCCATTAAAAGCAGCAGGCTTCAAAGATACTAGTCTTCTTCCTCATCATACTAAAAATAGAATACACTTTTTTTTAATGATAAACAGAGGCCATAAAAAGGGCAACATCTTCGTTACAAAACATAGTAAAGGTGGGAAAACTGCTACCTAATTCTACACTGTGATCAGAACTGAGTCTAATCTGTTTCCTTATAGGATGGAGGAGCACAAAAACTGGAAAAGGCTAAAATTACTCTGAATGACTGTTTAGCTTGTAGTGGCTGCATTACATCAGCAGAGAGTGTTTTAATCACTCAACAGAGCCATGAAGAGCTCTGCAAAATGCTGAATTTTAACAAGGTAGGTGACAAGCCATGGCCAGGTAGGCTGCAGAGTTTGGAAGGTTTAATAGATTGGTATGATGTGTCTGCAGATGCATGCGTGGAAACAGCGCACGTAAAAATTACTTTCAAAGATCTGAAGGATCTGAGGACATTCTCAGTGCACTGTTGTGTTTTTTCCGATTTTTAAAAAGTAATCATGGGTTTGTAAAAGACCTTTAACGTGGTAATTTACCGACTTCAGAGTTAAGCTGGGAGATACTTTCTGATGTTCTAACGTGCTGAAAGTTCTGCACGTGCCGTATTAATATTGCCTGAACAATGTTGTTGTTTGTTTGGTTTTTTCAAAGACTGCCGCTCCCAATGAGCAGAAATTGGTGGTGGTTTCTGTTTCACCACAATCCAGAGCTTCACTAGCTGCAAGATGTAAAATGGGTGTTCTGGAAACAGCAAAGAAGCTGACTGCGTTCTTAAAGAGTTTAGGCAAGTGGTATTGCGTTCTGTTAATCACAGAGGGGACGGCTGGGATATACGTTAAGCATAACTGTTATGAGTGGACAAGGTTGATGTGATTTAACCTCCCCATGGACTCATAATGTTTCGTAATTGCCATTAGCTAAAATGCTAACTGTCTACAACTTCAGTTGCATAATAAACTTGGAGTGATGGAAGGAAGGAACTTTAAAGTTTATATTTGCGGTCCTCCTGTCACTTTTGCTCGTCTTACTGTGCTGACGTGCTAAGGAAAAAGGTTCACTCTTAACTGCAGAAGCTGATACCTGTAAATAAGACATAAATAAGCTTGGCTCCTGTTTGACTGGAGGCTTTTTCTTGTCGTTTGCCATGTCTTTCTTGTGAATTTTAACATGGATGCTGTACTGCCTAGGTGTGCACTATGTTTTTGATACAACTTTTTCAAGAAACTTCAGCCTATTGGAGAGCCAACAAGAGTTTGTAAAACGCTTTCGAAAGCAATCTGAAGACAAAAAGGCTTTGCCAATGCTAGCTTCTGCCTGTCCAGGTACGGTATTAAGTTGGTTATGGAAATAATAAAACGGCATACGAATAGTACACTAGAACAAAAAAAAAAATCAAAAAGCTCATCAGAAAAGTTTAAATGGATAAATTAACTTAGAGGATTACTCTCTTCACAATGCAAAGAGATCTTGGTGTTAATAACAGCAATGATCTATACAGTTATCTAATGATCTCTAAAGTTACATGTCCTTTGTTTTTTGTGCTGAAGCGACGCTGAAAATGGTTATTAATGGGTACTGAGCCTGGGGTCGATGGCAGGGTGGGCAGAGTTGTTGGGCTGCTTGTTATTTTTTTAATTTAATTTGCTAATTACACTCTTACCAGGTTGGATTTGCTACGCAGAGAAAACCCATGGCAGTTTCATCATTCCTTATATCAGTACCACCAAGTCTCCACAGCAGGTCATGGGCTCCTTGATCAAGGGCCATTTTGCAGAACAGCAGGTAGGGGTCTGACAATACTGTGCTTCATGGCAAATTGCTAAAATCAAACGCTTTAAGCCGATTTTTTTTTTTTGCTACATGTTACACGTTAGAGTTTAAAGGTAAAAATTATCTTGCAGAAGCCAGCAAAGGCAGCATCGTTCTCACTTCTATTTTATCTAATGAAAAGTTATCAACTAAGGCAGTAACACCAACCTCTGCATGTTATTTGGGAAGGCTAGAGAAACTCAGTTTTCTGTGTCTTTGTGCTCCCATCTTGCCTGTGTGTGGTATTTTCGTGTTGTTTAAAGTTGGTGAATAACTTAAAATAAGTTATCCAAAGACAAAACTGCAGTCAGTGCATACGTGCAGATCATGTCTTGTCTAAAAATTACTTGCTTGTTCCCAACTTAATGTTCTGTTTCAGTTTGACTTAGTTCTGTTCTGAGTCTTTAACCTTTGGAAACTTTCCAAATGTAAATTTGATATTTAAAGACTAGGGTTATACTAATAGCCTAGATTTGTCCAGTAAGAAACTTAAGCACCACTTCTGATTGCATGATTTATTGTCCATTAACAAGCAGTGGTTTAACACTTGCATTAAGTAAATGCTGACATCTGCATACTTGTTACAAATTTTGGCAGCTACTAAGAATATTTGGCACAAGATACTGAAACAATGGCCTTGAGTCAATGACTTATTTCCTTGGCCTGTGCTTATTTCTTGGATGGTCATGAGGTTTTTGTCTGACTCCACATCAACGGCTGGGAATTAGTAGCGTGGAGGAAGCGTATTCTCTAACTGCGTAGTTGGGAATTCACTTCACTGACTGACTTTGGATCATCTGCGCTAGCAAAAGGAGGTGGGGGGAAACCTGTAAAAGACCATACTGCTGACACTTGCTACAAACTAAAATTGGGTTCTATGAGAGAAGTAATTTAGCATGTATATAAAGGTGTGTGTATGTATATATATACACACAAAAATAAAAATAAGTATTCAGTAATAGTGGGTAGTATTTCCAGAGGCATGGTGGCATTAGTTTCATGATTCTCATTTGTACCTAGAAAACATCTCCCTCAAGATAGGTTTGATATTGGCCAATCCAGCTGCACAGCTTTGTCTTTCTTCCAGCACTTAACACCTGACCAGATATACCATGTAACAGTGATGCCCTGTTACGACAAAAAGCTGGAGGCTTCAAGGCCAGACTTTTTCAGCCAAGAGTACCAAACTCGTGATGTGGACTGTGTAATCACCACAGGTAAGCAGAGCCAGAGGTAGTCCAGATAATTTCTGGAAGCCTCAGAGCAAGGCGTTTGCTAGTTTTAATAACCCTTTGTCTCTGATAGAGGACATAGTGTATGGATATTGCTGTATAATTACGATAATGCAAATCAGGTCGTGTTAAAGATTGCAGATGTTTTCATTTATCTACAAAATAAGAACTTTTTATATCTCTGGGTTCTGTTTTAGGAGAAGTGCTAAAGTTGTTGGAACAAGAAGGAGTATCTCTGTCAGATGTAGATCCTGCTCCTTTGGATGCCATGTAAGAACAAAATCTCATTTGCATCTTCAGTCATGTTCTTCCTCATCTAGTATTTATAGAGTTCTTCAACACAATTTGCCTTTCCACTACTGTTCTACACAAAGCTGCGTGTGTTTGCATTTGATTTGTTTTCTTCTGACACTTGAATCAGTCCAGTTGTGCATTAAAATAGTTAATCTACAGAATACGATGAATTTCCACTTTTGGAGAACCTGTCGCTATTTGTTCTAGATTTTAGTAGTCCAAGGATTAGCAGCTCTCACTGTAAATCAGTAGGATTGCTAGAATTAGCTCAGTAAGAGTATAATGGCAAAATAATTGTGCAGAGGAGTACAAATTGCATGACAGTCATTTACTTCAGTTACTGTTACTCTCAGTATAGCTGGTGGAATCCCACAAAAATCTACCTGCAAACTTTGAAAAGTGAGAGAATCTAGATCAGTGGTAGAAGAGTTCGCTAAAACAAAGCCCGTTATTGCACTGTGCTCAGTTTGCTTGTCTCTGTTCCTAGTTATCGGAGCTACCGTAAGGATTCCAGAATTAAAGCATAAATAAGAAATATTTAGGTCACTCAGCTAATCTGTAGGAGTCTTTATTTGTAAAAAAAAAAAATGAGATCTAAAACACGTGCAAACCAGATGAGGCTTTAGTTGCTTCAACTGAAGAGTAACATCTGGTTAAGTGACAACTGAACAGAGATCTAAGCGACTATGGAAACATTAAAGTCACATTTTACTCATCTAAATTGACATGCAGCGGTCGTTCCTCTCTGAATGCTAAAACATAGTGTTCTTTGCTTCAGTTTAAAAGAAATGTCTTTGTAGCGCTTTGCACATTAATAAACAGAAAGGCTACATGTCTGGCAACCTCAAAGAATTATAAAAGATAATTAAGCACATGGTTCAAAAATTTACAGCTCAGGTACCTTAAGTTTTTATGAGAGATTTTGATACCCCAAATACGAAGCATCTAGCGCATGAGTAGAATGCGACACTAGTCTGTTTTCAGTTGTACCCCTCGCAGATGTGATACTCTTGTTTTGAAATTTGGTTTATTTCTAAATAGGCTTCAAGTTTCTCTAGTACAACTAAGTGCCGTTGGCAGCCTTTGCTCAAGAATTGTCCAGTCAGCACGTGTGTGTTGACAGGGGTGTGAAGGGAAGTATCTTTACACGAGGCCTCTTTCCTAGATTAGTTTTAATTGTTATAAACAATGGTCGCTCCTGTGCTTCTGAAAAGAAGGAAAAAGGGATGTAGAGATGGTCTGTTGCTATTCATTCCATTTCATTTAAGGGATACTTCATTTAAAAAAGTGATTTAAAATAACGTGCGTGCCCAGAGCCTTGGTTTCCTTCTACTACATTTCAGTGGATCAGTAGGTGTAGGTTTCACATAATGCTTTTGCTAGCACAGGTCTATTTGTGCCCACTTTTTCCAGGATTAAGTGTCTTTTTCTGACATAGCATATGCGCGGATTGCTTTCGCTTCAAAAAGGAAAAGTATTCTCAGCTGTAATAAATGTCTGCATGGGTGAGTCCCAAAAGTACAACTTCAAAAGCTGCCTGTGTAAACAGGTACTTCTGTTTTACCTGCTTTTTTGTTATATCGCTAACAGAAAATTGAGGAGAAAAAAATATTCTGAAGTGTTTGGGTTCCCTTAGGAAATGACATTATGGAAGTGTCAGTTATAACATAGAACCGAATGTCTAATTACTTGATAAAAATCTCTGGCCAACTTCTTAGGAGTACATTCTGAGCGCCAGGCCTCATGCCTGTGGTGATAAAGCGCCTCTATAACCTTTTGCTCGCTTTAACATACTCAGTAAATTGACTGGTTACAAACAGCACGTATTCCTCAGAACTTGGAGCTTTCACATCAGCAGTCCAATGGCTGTTGTTCTGCTTTATCCTCCAGCACGTGGAAAAGCCCATTAAGAGGTTATTACATTTGGCAGCAAGAATGAGGTAAAGTGCCAGAAATCCCAGGACTTTTGCTGGTATAACCGTTTGCTCCAGGCCAGCACTGGAGCTTACTGGCAGCCTTGTTTTAAGAGAGTAGCAGTACGTGAGGCCAGACACACTGAAACGTTTTGTTAATGAAGCTCAGTTCCTGTAAACAAGATCAAATTAAAAATAGTTTCTGAGGGTGATTGCAGGCTAAAGTGTTGCCTTCTGCAGTTCTTGCAAAGCCTAAGATTTTATCTGCGAGAGGCAACATCTTCAATTTGACTTGAAACTGCTTGGCCGGAATTCAAGTGTTTTCCCTTCTGCAGCTGTTAGCAGGAGAATGCAAGTGTCACTGCCTGACGAGCGCTCCTAAGCAGATCCCTCATCTTGTTATTCTCTCATAACAAAAGCTATTGTTGTGGCTTCCATCTGGTGAGCTATTCTCGAGAAACAGCTTGACCTCTGAATAGTTGGTTGTGTTTTGGCATGTCGGAGAGATGGAATTATTTGTGCAGAACTGGAGTTACAGAACTTATGTTAACGTCGTTGTTCAACACCAAAAATGTGTTGAACTTAAACCAGGATCCTGTTAAGGACAGCCGTGTATGGAGCAAATGTCCTGGCATGGTTAGGTTTGCTCACCTTTTTTCACTTAACTTTAAGCACATGATGCCACAGCAAACGGATTTCATCTCTCTGTGCTTGTGATCATCCCACTGATACCTCCCAGAAGCATCCTCTCGTGTCCCAGCAACCACATGTAGAGTAGCTGGTTTCAAAGAATGGCTCGTAACACAGAACCAGAGCTTTCAAGAATGAATTCTGCTTTTGTTGATGTTGCAGAAAAGCTTTAGCACTGATGAGATGTCTCTTGACCAAGACAGGACTTCTGCTAGGTTGTGTTCCCCAGGAGAAGCAGAGATTGCACAGACCCGTACCACCAATGCTTCATTATTTCCCTCCTCCCATTTCTAAGTGTAACCCGGGATGTTTGCAGAGGTATTAAACAGAAAGCTAACAAAATACACACGTCAGGTAATGGCTCTAACACAAACATTCCCAGACAGTTGGCAGTGCCTGGGTCAGGCCTTGTGGCATGTGACAGTATTTCCACTGAACTTGACCCCAAGGATGCTGGGCAGCACAGGGTTAAATCTGCTGGGCTCTGAGGCTATAAATAGTTGGTTCCCAGGAGAAAGGGAAGAGCCTGGAGCTCAAAGGGAGCAGGTCTGTGGTGTGATGTGTTGCTTTTCAGTCCCCCGGAGCTTTGCGTTTGTGCTGGCTGTTCTGTTTTATCAAAGATTCCCCTAAAACTGCTTATTTCTTCCTTTCCCCCAGGTTTAGTAGTGCTGCAGAAGGGGAGCTCACGGGCCACTCTGGAGGTGGTTCTGGTGGCTACTTGGAGCACATATACAAGTATGCAGCCAAGGAGCTCTTTGGAATTCAAGTGGATACAATTCAGTACAAACCTTTAAAGTAAGAAGTTCAAAGTCCTACAGAAAGCGCTATTTTTATTGCAATTCCCTTTGTGCTGTTATCTTGCTGATGGGCTGAAACTTTCTTTGCAAGGCTAAACATTTTACTTCAAGGCATGGGAACTGGCTTCTCACGCCCACAGTTGCTGGGCAATAAATCAGCCAGCACTCCATGCAGCCTTCCCCTTGGAGACTTCTAGCCCCTTCACCACCCACACACTTCATTCTGGCCTGATGGATTTTCCCAGTATCAAGTTGCAGACAATTTTTAGAGTTAATTTAGAAGACAGAGCTTGCCTGGGTCTGGGCTTCCTCACCTGCAATCAGGCCAATAAAGTAGATTTGTTACTAATCTAGCTATCAGAGAACAGAAAATCTTGTGTCAGGGCTTTGGGGCTCTGTTTTAAAGACAGCAAGTCATTTTAGTTTGGGCATAGAGGCTCATTCAGCTGAGGTTCCTTCTAGTTTCCCGGTTATAATATTAAGGTACCATTTTTAATGAATTATATCCCTGATTAGCAATATTTATGTTTAGGATTCTCTGGTCTAGGAAGCAGAAGAAACAGTCCCCCTGAGTCTCAATATGAAATACTTGATAAAAATCAAATTACTTACTCTTTGATCAGGAACAGCTATTTCCACTAACCTTAGGAGTCTGGAAGCCTTCAATACTGGTTTGTTCCTGGGTTTTACGACCCACTACAATGTCAAAGTTTCCTTAGTGGCCTCACTAATGTATAAGTTGGCTGAAGCCAACTCAGAAGGCCTATCTATCACAATGAAACTTTTGTTTAGGCTCCATTTAGAGCCTAAATCCTTTTAAGGATTTATTCACCACAGGTGTTCTTCAGCAAACTCAGTTCAGGTGGCAGGTCCTCAAACAAGACTGGAAAAGGATCAGTTCCTTCATCTGTTTTGTTTGGGTGGCAAAGAACTAGGACAGCTTTCTCAAATAAGATTTCACAAAGAACTTTGTTTTAGCACAGGGCTCCTTGAAGTTTAAAATAGAAGTTAACTTGGATGAGATGTTTTCTCTGCTCTTGTTCCTCAGAAACAAGGACTTCCAGGAGGTGACACTGGAGAAGGATGGAGTAATCCTGCTCCAGTTTGCTTTGGCGTACGGGTTTCGAAACATACAGAACTTGGTGCAAAAGCTGAAGCGAGGGAAATCGCCCTATCACTATGTTGAAGTCATGGCCTGCCCATCAGGTAAGACTGCACAGGGATTTCACTGTTACAATCCCTAACTGTAAGAAGCTATAGGAAATCATACCTAAAATAGGACAATAGGCAGTTCCTCACATGCTGAATATTGTGGCAAAGCCTTCAGACTCCTGAGATGTGATAGTCACAGCATCAGAATGTCAAAGTTGTTTGTGTGTATGTTCTCCTACCTAGAAGCTAGGAATTCTTCAGGATTTAAGTAATTACAGTTAAATTCCGTTGCACAAAATTGGCATAATTAGTGCTTTCAAGGAGTTTCACCTGGTTTTCTGAGCGCTTTGGTACATGAGGAGACTTCCTCTAAAATTGCACAAAATTGACTGTTACACTTGCAGAGAACGCTTGCTATGGCTGGCGAAGAAAGTCTCTTTCCACCTATTTGATTCCCTTTTCCACTTTGTGCAAGCCCTCCTTTTTCTGCCTCCTCCTTCTCTCTGACTCTGCAAGCAGAACACACGGGCAGCTTGGCCCCAGCCTGAAGCGATGCCGAGCTGCCACTCTCAGCACTCTCAGCAACTGCTCTGTCCCCGAGGGGCCGCTCAGCACCAGGATACCCCCGGCTTAGGGCCACCACAGGCTGCGTAGCTCAACTCATAGTGCTCCTCTGCCTCAACAGCAAACCCAGAACCTGTCCCAGAGATGTTTATCCTACCTTCAGTTGAGACTCCAAGGCTGCTCTCACCTGGATGGCCTTCTGGCCCTTTTCTGGAGGCACAGGATGAGAGCCAGAGCTCCCTGCTTCGTCTCGTCTCCGTCTCCCCGGCACGTCCCAGCCTGCCTTGGCAGCCCTCGCTCGCAGCTGGCTGCAGGCTGGAGCAGCACTGGGACACACCGGGCCAATGATCTCCGCTCCAGGGCTGCAGCCCGCCCTGCTGGGGTTAGATAACTGGGGAGTAAACCACAATTATAATGGTGTTTTCATTTCTGTAACTGTTTGCAGGTGCAGAGTAAATTAGCTATAGTTGGGGTTGGGTTTTTTTTTCTGATAAAGCTGAGGTGCTTTCTAAACTCAGTGACATTTTCTCACTTTGTTGCACATAGGCTGTTTAAATGGAGGTGGTCAGATCAAACTAGATGGTGAATCCAGCAAGGACCAGCTTCAGCAAGTTGAGAGGTTGTATGAGTCTCTTAAGACTGAAATTCCAGAGAAGAACCGGACTGTAAATGAACTCTACGAGCGGTGGCTGGGTGGCGCGGAGTCAGAAAAGGCTGCGAAAGCTTTGCATACAGAGTACCACGCAGTGGAGAAAACAAACACTGGATTTAACATCAAATGGTGAAGACGGACGCTGTGAAGCCCAGATACAGATACTCAGTGCCTTTTTAACTCAATCATATTTAAGATTCTCAAAAGACAGTTCAAGTTCTGTCCCATCACTGGGAGTTTGCAATTCTGACTCTCGTTAGGGATCAGAAGGTAATGTGCACATAGGCAGGCAATGTTGATTCCTACAGCTTTATAATTATTGAAGTGATGTAAATAAAAACCAAGCACTACTTAAAACATGTCAAAAGAAGCAGTAATGCATCCTAGCCTCTGCCCAGTCTGTGAGGACTGAATGCGAACTGCCCTTACAACCCTGTTCCTGCCAGAACTGATGAATTTAAGGTACTGAAGGATTGGGGTCGCAGTAGGCTGTAGCCTCACCGAGATGAGCTTTATGCTAGATGACAGTATTACTCATCCAGGCCTTGCTGTATTTCACAGCACGAAGTTTTATGGCTGTCTCTGTCAGGACATCCTTATTTAGTTATAAATGGTCTAATTAGACCTTGGGTTCTGTTTTTCCATTTCACTGCCCCTGACTGGCTGCCCTTGAGGTCCAGCTGCAGTATCTTTACCCTGTCAGAGGGGGTGGGCACCAGCAGCCTGGGATCACGTGAGAAGCATCATCTCTAGGGCTGTTTTATTGCCTGCTGAAATGTGAATTGAATGAATGTTTAAGAAGAAAAAGCTAGTGATTTTTTTTTCCCCTTTAATTACAACAATTGTCTCTAACTGTGTGCAATTACATCCCTTTCTCTCCCTAAATACACAGTAGAGAGAGTGACAGAATTGTCACATCTGCCCTATCCTCAGCAGCCCATTACTGATGGATAATATCCGTAAATTCAGAGAAAACAATTTTTTACAGTGTTTGAAGTAAGAATTTGCTGCCAGCTTTCTTTCCAATGAAGGACAAAGTCCTTGGTGTTTCTGAAAGGTGTTACTTCACAAAAGTTAATAGAAGGCGGCTGTGAGATGTAATCATTACAAGAAGTAGTTTACCAGAACAATCCAAGAGGTTAGTAAAGACACATCTGGTTTAACGCAGCGTATGACGATGCCTTGCCAGAAGACAGATGGATGTGAAACAGATTTGGTCTTTTGTTACTGGAGATGACGTGTGTTTGTCTTGCTATCTGTATCTTTACATACGGGTATTTTCAGAACTATTCACCGAAAAACAACTGAATGAATAACTCTCTGTTGGTCTGTTTAATCTGAATATCAGTTTTTCTGGAGTGACAATGCGTATGGGGAGGGGAAGGCAGCAATGAGAGGATTGGCAGCTGTACCTGAACTCCAGGGGAAGGGACGCTGGCAGATGTGGAATCTCTCCTCGTGACTGCTGTAGCTGCGTGAACGTGAACTTAAAAATTGCGTTATTGAATCACTTCAGTATTTCTCCCTTTTCCAGTTCCTGCTCTGTGAGGAAGAAGGACTGTGCGGAAAGTAAGAGTTAAGTGGATGAAAACTGAAAACAAAGCTGCCGCATTGCTTTGTTCCTTCAGAGTAAACGCAGAGAGATGGAGGTGGTTACTGCATCTAGCCCAGACTGAAACCTTGCCCGGACCCTCGTCAGAGATAACCCTCACCCAGTTACTGCCCACCCTGAGCTTAGGGCTGTCAAAAGCAAAGCTGTCAGACCTTGACCTGCCTCTTGTGACGGCTTCTCTGGCAGTACTTGCCTGTGTCCTTCTCAAAGCCCCCTCCGCTCTTTCTTAAAAGTAAACCAACAGTGTAAAGGATGGGTTTTTTAATGGTTTTAATTAAAAGCTTTACATTTTTCAGGTGTTGCTGATCAATTAGTGAATTCACAGTGTTCATAAGGCAAGAATGTCCCAGTGCTTCCCCCTCCCCACCCTATTCATTTTACAAGCAAGTCGGTAGTTTCAGTGACTGCCCTGTTCCATGCATAGATGTGTAACGCACGGCGTTACGCTAAACCACACCATTTTTATCTGCAGCAAGAGACACCACTGCTAATGCAAAGTCAAGTCCAGTGCGCTGAAGTGCTGAGACCATAAACGTCAGTGCGAGAGAAACACACTCTCTTTCTGTTGACAACATGCACATCAGGCCAGAAGTGCACAAATACATAAAGATAAATTAGCTGCAAATTAAATAACTAGGGGGAGGGAGGCGAACTCTTTGTCTCACCTCCAGTTACCAGGCTACCAACACGCACACCCCTAAAGCCGCCAAAGGGTGCTCTGCTCAGAACAGGCCGAGACCTCCGCTCCTGCAGAGGCTCCCGGGTGTCTGCTCTTGCCGGGGTATCGCGAACAGCTTGGATTCCTCCCAGCCTTGGAGCTGAAGGCTCCTGCTGTCAACGTGAGCGGGCTCGCTGCTAGGTCGGGAACCCTCCCCGAACACACAGGGGAGCATCTCTGCTCCAAGTGTAAATAAAATTCCAGAGGAACACCCAGGTAACATCTATAAACTGCACCATTTAAACTGAGTAACTTTGAGGCAAGAGCACTGAGGCAATTCACGCAGCAGGATTAATTCTTCCCCTCCCATGTGGGGGGGGAGTAATTCTAAAACTATAACTTAAAAAAAAAAAAAAGAAAGAAAAGAAAACCCTTAGTCTATTTCTAGCAATGAAAGAAACAGCCACAAACCAGGCTTCAGTGGTAATGGGTGCAGTTCACAGTCCACACATGAAAGATCCCGAAGTCAACTCTATTCCAGTGTTAGGAGCTACAAAATTTATAATCAACGCTTTAAAATGACAACACGCGGTAAAGAATCCCGAGCCCAGCCCCTCTGCTCTGCTGTGTTTTCAGCTGAACTACGCAGAACTGGGGGTAAACTCAGCAACACCGAGACAGTCGCACACATTGAGGTAAAGAAGAAACCAGAGACGGGCGATTGTCCCCCCCCCGGAGCAACCTGCCCGAGCCCAGCCCCTTCGGAGGGATTTTCACAGCTATTTACAGAGCTACCATCGAGCCCTATGTTTTCCCAAAAAAAAAAAGCAAAAACTACTTTACTGGTTTGCAATGCACCTCCCCACCACCTGCCAATAAAAGCTCTGCACATTTCTCAGACTTCAAAAAAATAAAACAGTACTGATTTCACACAAACTAAAGGCTGAAGAGACCCAGCTGTTCCAAAGAAAAGGCAACAGAAAAGGAAGTTTCATCCAAGTTTTTCGGTTTTCTATCTTGGGAGAAAAAAAACAAACCAGCAGCAGCAGCAATGGATGCCTAGTAGCGCGTTGTTGTTCGCAGCCTAAAAACTGTCACACCTTGAAAAGTCATTTACAAAGCCGGGGGTTAGAGCACGTGTCCCCCCCAGGCCTGAACGCCACCTGAAGGTACTCTGCGCGGTGTCAGTGGTTTGGGTGGCTCCCATCAGTCAGCGATTGCATTACAAATCCCCACGCAATTTTTCTATGTTGGCCTACTATAAAAATAGAGGGGGGGGGGGGAAAGAGGAAAAAAATACCCAAACCCCACTGTAATGAGGGTTTCTGTTAGCTCAGGTCTGGAGTCAAGCAGGTACTGCTAAACAGCCGTGAAAAATGCCAAATTCCCTTCCTGGCTTCCTCTTGTGCACCCAAGTCTCCGCTTCTCGTCCTGATGCAGCACCCAGGTGTGTCAGGGCTGCCGGCAGGACACCCTCACAGCCCCCCCAGGGGTGCCGGCTGGTCCGTGGGGGACAGCACCGCGTCCCCTGAGCGTCCCCACCTTCTCCATACTCTGCCTCGGCTCCCTCCGGCAGGCAAAGGGCTGCACGACGGGCGGCAGCTCCCGCATCCGCCAACCCCAATGTCGGGGGGGGGAGGTCCTCCAAAACATGCCCTGACCCTCTGCCAGCAGCCCACGGGGTTTAACTGCCTGGCCGAGCTCAGCAAAGCTCCCATGGCCAGGGGAACCGGGCACGGCACTGGAGGGAGCGAAGCAGAGCGGCCTCAGAACGAGCAGGTTAAAGACAGAAACCAGTTCCCAACTGCCGAGTCTTACAGGAGTAAGTCGGAGCCAGACGGACGCAGCCCCGGGAGGAAGCCCCCGCCGCGATGGGGATGCTGCGTTTCGGGAGCCACCACCACAGCGATCACTTCTTCTCGAGGAAGGGGCTGAAAAGTCCCCAGTCGAACGCGAGCATGGCCTGGGGATTGGGCCGCTCCTTGGGCTTCTTGAAGTTATCCTTCTCGGTGCGGAGCATCCTCAGCACCTCCACCGGGTCCGTCTTCCCCGTGAACTTCTGCAAGGGCTCCTCCCTGCAAGGAGAGCGGCTCTGCTGTGACCACAGGGGACGGCATGGGGACACCCCTCCCCACCGGGACCCCAGCGCAGACCAGGACGGACAACGGGGGAGTCACATCCTCGTGCCAGGTGGCTGCTGGGGCACGTGGGGCTTGTCTGCGGGTGCCCCGTGCTGGGCAGTGCAGCACCTCATGTCCGGGCCCCCTCCCCTCCCCTGGGGCTTGGATCTCCCACCAGCCAGCGAAGCCATGGGAGAAGGGGTGATGCTGGATGAAAAAGGGGAGCAGAGTTTGGGGGCAGGACCAACCAACCCCCCTTGGATTTGGGGTTGACCCACTGCGGGGCCCTTCGCACCCCCAAGGCACCGGCACTGCTTACGTGACCCGCAGGAAGGGGTTGTAGAGGAACTCCTCCTGCAGCGTGGAGGGCACCGTGGGCAAGTCCTCATCATCCCGCTGCTGCCGAGGAACCAGAGACATCCAAAAACCTGCCGGCACTCGACACCTCCTCTGTCCCCACCCCGGCAGGGACACAGCCACTTACTTTAGCCCACGTGAGTTTGTTCTTCACTATTTCATTCTCCGGTTCCACTTTCAAGGCAAACTTGAGGTTTCGGACAGTGCATTCGTGGCCGCAGAACACCTTCTGCAATGCCAGCAGGAAACACTCAGCATCACACGTGTGTCCGGTGCCGGGTCCGACCCATCCTGGTCCCGCTGTAGCCCCAGTCCCATGGATGGGTGCTGCCTCCCAAGCGGTGCCAGCCTCGAGCCCCCTCTCAATTTTGGGGTCCCTCCCCAGGCTGGGGCTGAGACATGGGGCACTCACCGTCTCCTTCGGCAAAGCCCCCAGGATTTGGGTGAGGTTGATGTACATCTGCTCTGCCGTCCCCTCGAAGAACTTCCCGCAGCCTCCCACGAACAGAGTGTCACCTGTGGGGAAAAGGGTCTGGACACGGAGGGGACCCTGGCCCCGCTCCCAGGGACGGGGTGCCGGGTGGGAGCCCCCACGCGCTGGATTCGCCCTGTGAGCATCAAGCCCAGGGGGGGAGGCAGCGGGGAGGCAGCGTGCCCTGTGACCCCGGTACCCACGGGGTGCACGTCGGCAGGGTGGGATACCTGAGAAAAGAGCCGGAGCATCCGGGGAGCCGTCCTCCCACATGAAGTAGCACATGTGGCCCGAGGTGTGGCAGGGGGTGAAGAGGCACCTCACCCGGATGGCCCCGAACTGCGGGGAGAGAAGATCAGGACCTTGCTGGGGTCCCCCGGCCCTGATGGGCAGCCAGATCAGGTTTCCTGATGGGAACCCAGGTCTGGGTTCCCCCAGACCTCCCCGTGCCCCACGGCATCCCCTGCCCAGGGCTCAGGAGGTCACAGACGAACCAGGGGAGAGCGGTTTGGTTGAGCCCCGGGTTACGCGCATCTTCTCCAATGGCGTTTAGCAGCAGAGCTCCAGGAGAGGGTTGGGTCCCCCAGCGCAATCCCAAACGGGCTGGGAATGGGATGGGGTTTCTCATCCAGTCCAGAGCTCCATCCCACTCCGAATCCATGGTGCCGCATCTACAGCCGCCCCAGGGCACGGGGAGCCCAAGCACAGCCCCAGCCAGGCACCAACCCCATTACCTCCCGGCACGGTGGGACCATGCCGTCACCCAGCACTGCGCCAGCCACAGCCACCCCATGGGGCAGGACCCGTGCGTGGGGACCAAGCCCCAGGGCACTCGTACAGCCACGCACCGTCAGCTCCTGCTCGTGGGTCACCTTGTGAGTCAGGGCCCCGATCCGCTCATCGGCACCGTACACCCGCAGGCCAGGGCAGAGCCTCGCCAGCTCCTCGTTGCCCCTCGCGTGGTCCCTGCACCGGCAGAGGAGGGAATGGACACCCGGTCCCACATGGGGCACGGCTGCCCCCAGCCCCCTGCTCGTGCCAGCGGCACTTACCAGTGGTGGTGGGTGGTGAGGATGGCTCTGAGCACCACCTCCTCCTTCCTGACGATTTCCAGCAACTGAAACAGACCCAGAGCAGAAGAAGTGAGCACACAGAGAAGCGGTGACACACTCCACGACCGCTACAGCCGCACAGCACAGCCCTGAACGGCCGGCACCTGCCGTGCCCGTGCCAGCACAGGATCTGTCCCGTACGGCACCGCGCTGCAGGCGAGAGGCCCAGCGGACCAGGGCAGAGAAAACAGTCAGAAACAACCACTGAGCGATGAGAGGATGAGAGCAGGATGAAGGCTCGGCTCCCTGCAGCCAACCCCGTCGCACAGAGCGGAGCAGGCAGACGGGAACACGCTGCTCCCACGGGGACGGCGGCATTTTATGGCCGGTGCTTTCGCAGCGTAAGCATGGAGGTGCAGCACGGGCTGTGCACGGGGTCACCGCCGCAGCAGGGAGACAGTGGCCGCGCCACCCGTCCCAGCTACAGCGAGGGGCCGTGCAGGGCTGCCAACCCCATTGCTCAGCTTCCAGGAGGCTTTTGATGCCAACTTCAAATTCATCGCTACTAACAAAGCCCCTGGCAGCTCCTGATTACGTTCTTCAAAGAGGAAGGAAACGTCCGTGTCAACAACAAACGCTTAAAAACCGCGACAGCCTTTCTGTGATGTGCCGCAGCTCAGGGTGGCACAAGGGGGGTCCCAGGCAGGGGGACCACGGGCGTCACGCCGGCGAGGGATGATCCCGGCACCTTCCCTCCCTGCCTGCAGCAGCACAGCCGCAGGCTGGCTCCTGGAAAAAAGGACTTTCCAGCCTATTTCAGGTTATTCTCACTTGCTTTGGGGTCTGCACGGCTTCCAGCTCGGGAGGGCTGGGAGGTAACGGTTAGGGCAATGTGGAAATCCCCCCACAGCCCAGGGGTCTAGCACACACATCCACGCTCCGTGGGGGCTGAACAGGGGCCGCCCCCACCAGTGGGATGCTCCACGCACAGACGGATGCACCCGCTGCACGCGAAGACCCCACATGGCAACCCCGCGTGGGGCCACCACCGCGGTCACGTCCCCCAGGTGGGACCCCACAGCCCACCCAGGACATGGCGAGGCTGCGGCCGCTCCGGGGGTGGCAAAACGCCTCTCACCCTCTTGGGGACGGCGGCGTCCACCGCGATGGCATCCCGGGTGCTCTCCTCGATGACCAGGTACATGTAGTTGTCCTCCAGGACAGAAATCACCTTCACCTTCATGGTCCCTCACCAGCGCCGGCCGCGGGACACGGCGCGGGGCGGGGGGGGCGGGACCCGGCCCCACGCAGCAAAACACGGGGGTGGCCCCAGCTCCACGGAGCAAAACGTGGGGGTGGGGAGCGGCCCCGGCCCCGCGCAGCCGCGGGGGGACGACCTGCGGGGGTGCGCGGTGTCCCCTCCCAGCCCCGCCGCGACCTTCGGCGGAGCCCACGCGTGACGCGGCCGCTACCTGCGGGCTCGGCCGCCCGCAGCCCCGGCGCGGCCCCTCCCCGCAGCGGGCGGACGCGTCCCGCCCCCGCCGGTGCGGTGCGGGGCGGGTCACGCTGCGTGGGGCGGGCTGAGAGCCCGCACGGCCCCGCTGCCGTGCCCGGGGGCTTCCCTTATCCCCAGCGCCAAGGCGGCTGCCGGTGGAACCCCCGCCTCGGTGGGGGGCAGAGGGATGAAGCAGCCCCTCGGTATCTCACCGTGGACCCCCGCGTCCACACGCCCACTCGCGGGGCCCCGCGGCTCATCCTTGCGAGGCTGAAGGCGCGGGGGAGCCCGGCGAGGAGGAAGGCTGGGGCACACGGTGTTTGTGTCCCCGTCCCCCCACCACCGGACCCCAAAACTGCAGCCTGGCCCCCACCCTTGGCGGAGTCCAGCCAGGCATCACTGCAGCAAGTCAGGGCCCGGCCTGCAAAAACAGCCGCTTCTCCCACCACCAGCGTGGTAACGTGAGAGGGATGAGGGTCTCCCATCCCTGGGAGGGATGGGGGGTGCCGGCTCCCACCAGGGGTTGGAAACACCAGAGACACAAGATGGTTTGGACGAGACCTGGACACTGGCACTGCTGTTTAGGAGGGAGCTCCCGGGAGGGTCTTGCATGACCATGCCAGAGCTCCAGGCATGGCCTCTGAACAACTCCAAAACACCAAAAAGCTGGGCAAGCAGGATCAGAGCCATGCCCCGGCTCCCGTCCCAGCCCAACATAAGCCCCAGTTCAGGGTCAACCGTGGTCCCCCAAACGCCACTTGTGAAGGAGGGAACGGCGCTTGCAAGCAAGAAACAAGCGCTGAACATACTCCCTTCTTTCGAAGGGAAAATACAGTTGTAACAAGACCTTGAATAAAGCCCCAGAGGGTCCCAAAATGCCACCCGCCCCCCCCCAGGATTAAGCATAAAGTCACTTCCAGTTGGTTGACTTCAATTACTAGTAACAAAAAAAAAAAATAATAATTGTGCGATAAAGAAACCTCCCCTTCTTCCAGAGCACCCCACCGCTGCTCGGTTTACAGCTGTTATTATTTATTTGCTCATTTGTCAAACAGCCATCAGTACAGTCATGCTCCGTTGTAGCAGCACAGCATTCAAGTTAAGGAGGCAGTAAAGTTTCAGGTACCACTTTTCTTTCTGAACTACATAAAATTTACTTTTTTAAAGCAAATAAAGAAACGGTGCTACACCAAATCCTGCTCATACACTGCCATTGAGCGCATTCGTTAGAACAAGAGACCCAAGTTACACCGGTGACACCCAGGTGGTTACGGACTCCATCGTGGCATTACTTACCAACATGCACTGGGGAGAGAGGGAGAAACTGGAACCAAAATTATTTTAATCTTTTGCTAGTTTCAGCCGCAAAGCATTTCTTTGAAAATGTCTTGTACTTGAGCAGATCTGCAGTATGCAGCCGAGACCAAGAAACAAGGAAGAAAATATGATTAGAAGGAAGATGCATAAGAAACACAGATGCCGAGCCCACAAGGCTGGGTCCTACCACCCTTCACTCTCATCCCGCTTCTTTAAAGACACTGAGACGGAGGATGGGAAGTGCAGGAAGGGGGTGACCAACTCACTGAAAATCTGGATTTATTTTCCCCCAAAGTTTATCCCATTCATGCACGTCGACACACTATTCTCTGTGAGAAAAACAGCCCGAGGGGAAGCTCCCTCCCTGCAGTTTTCAAGCCGGCTGCAGACTGGGGTCATACAGCACAATTCTGAGAACAGAGATGGCTTTTAAGCCCCATGGACTAACCAAGAAAAAGAAACACTCCACGCTAATGTGGTTTCTCAGGGGGTCTGAGATCTGAGCCCTGTTTAATCTGGCAATATGCGGACACCCTCATCATTTAGAACATCACTGCTGCGGCCTTTCCAGCAGAGAGGCTGGCCCAGGCAGTGGCTGCAGGGTGGGAGATCAGGCCCAGCAGCATCTGCTGTAAGCCAGGCCCCTAAGCTGGAGTCGCCCGGGCTCACGGGCCCAGCGCGGCTGCTGCCAGCGCTCCCCACAACAGCTGCTCTCTCGCTGGGGAACAGCGCCCAGCTAAGAAATGCTCGTTTGCCACATTACTCACGGCAAGGTACAAAGCAGCTGCTCTGGCTATCGGCAGCAAGGCATCTGTTGGAGGAGTCTCATCGCTGCTCAGCTGTTAGACACACAGTTAGTCACTAGGTAAGTGGTTTCTTCTCGGGGTTTTGAACGAGCCAACAAATCCCTTCTTCATTTGTGTGGTACTAATACAAGTAACATACAGATCACACTTAAGAGCAGTAAGCAGCTACATGCAAACAGGCTTAAGAGTGAAAGGGTAGGTATAAGCAACAGTGCAAACTCTAAGCCAGCACGCTGCTGGGAAAAGTTACTGCAGTCCACGAGAAGGAATGTCAGAGAGAAGAGGAAAGCTGGAGAGTCCACGTGTGCCATTCCCCAGTACCCTGCGTATGTCACAAACTAAGCCCGGAACTGGCAGTGGCAGAGGAGGTCTGTCACGGAGAACCAGTTTCAGTGGAGCCAGAAGCAACAGACTCAAAGGTTTAAGCAGCAGCAGTTCAGATTTTCAGCTGGCAATGTAGTCACTGCATTTTGTCTCTGTTTTAAATGAAGACATCTTGGGCCCTAGTCCCAGTGTCTGCATTTGCATCTGGCTCCTACAAAAATAACAGGAGTTCTTTCCTAGACCTCAAGGTTTGACCCTTCCCCACCCCAGACTCTAAGCCACGTACCAACACTTGTAAAATGATCTGCATGTGACACATGTGACAGTTTGAGAGCCAGCAACAGAAGGATAAATATTCTTCATCGTAATATAAATATGCTGTAGAAGATCTCAACAAGGGCAAAGTGCTTTTTTTTCTTAATTAAAACAAAATAAAAACCTAAATATGACTTTCTCAACCACAACAGAAGGTTCAACTCCTAAAACATCTGAATAATCTAAATTACACTTAAACTGACATTAAAGTGATCCAGGCAGAGTGCTCAGTCCTTTGGGACTCGGAAGTTATCCTTCTCTTTTCTGATGGCCCCCATTGTTCGGACGGGGTCGGTCTCCCCAGCGTGCTGCTGAACCGCCTTCTCCCTGCCAGGAGGGAATACCAGGGACAGTAAATGCAGAGACTGCAAGATAAAATCTCATCTATGAAGTCACTACTATCACGTTTCTCCTGCATGAAGGGAAAACGTTGCACTTAGAGATCACAGACTCAGGGCTTTGGCACAGGCTTATCAGCTCCCCTGGTTTAAACGCTCATTGGCAAGAGGAAATTGCAAACACTCTTATGCCTTGAACAGCATCTTTTGCTGTGAGTGTCTGCCAAGCTCTGCTTGATGAAGGAACGTAATTACACAATGAAGCTTGTTCTGTCTCTTGAGTCAGGGTTTTCAGCACTGGCAGAGACGCTCACCACAACCCTTCAAATTTCACTGTAGCAAGCTGCTGCCAGGACAGCGAGTATATTTTAAGGAGGGTCTTGAGGGCATCAGAACAGGAATATGTGAGCCAGGAGAGCAAATCCCACTTATGGCTCTTTCTTTAGAGACCTCCTCCTTCCCACATCCCCCCCCTTCAAACACAAGGACCATTCCCACACCCACATCTCCATACCTCACTCGCATGAAGGGGTTGTACGTAAACTCTTCTGCAATGGTGGAGGGTATGGTTGGCTCACCGCTGTCATACTTTGCCTGTAATAAGGGAGAGATTTCTGCTTAATGAAGAATGTTTTGGTGAACAAGAAACATCCTGTATATTAACCGTGCGGGGTTAGAGCTGCGCCTAACTGCCTGAGCTCCTCCTCACGCCAAGCCCTTCCCAGGGCCATGCAAACAGCCAGACAGACAAGCACTGAGGTACACACAGAGAAAGCTGGGACAGTGCTGACCCTCCCAGACAGACATGGACGTCAGCCTGTAATTATACCAAGAAGTTTCCAGGGAGGGTCACATCTCCACCAGCCAGTAAACTGTCTTCTCTGGGCCACACACAAACCCTATTCCCGAACACATTACTCCCCTGGACGAACAACATACTGCAGCTCCTGGATCTTAACTCCCTTCCCTCGGCCTCTCTTTCTCCTCAACGTGGCCTCCTCTCCTCTAACTCCTCAGAGAGGCTCTGCCTCCATGAAAGTATCAAGCCTAGGGAAAGGATGAACCTGCTTACCTTGGCCCAGGCAAGCTTTTCCTGGATATTGACATTATTGGGTTCAACATGTCGAGCAAACTTGAGGTTGTTGATCGTGTATTCGTGACCGCAGTAAACTCTCTAGGAAAAGAAATGGAAGAGTGATACCAGGTAACTCTGACGGTAGAAAGGTGGAGTGCCAGGTACCATCATCAATGTTACGGTACAGCAGGAACAACAGAGTCAACCCTCCAGGACGCACGACACTCTCCACCGGAGATACGCACAGGAGAAGTGCCAGGAGTTTTCAGACAGTACTATCTGCCAATTTAACGGCAAGCCTGATGAAAGAGCCCAGGCAGCCCAGCTCGCCAGCCTTTGTTTTAATAAGCAGACCCTACTCTTTCCCCACAAAGCACAAACATTTTTGGGGTAGGCATTTCCTTCCCAGAGGACTCCAGCTATTCAGCATCAAAGACAATTCCTGATGCAATCATTCATTCCTTCAACACCATGAGAAATTCTCTCTTTGAACAGTATTATTAGGAAGACAGTTTTCTTTGATGTCTATACCAGTTTCTGGTTGGTTAAATTAACAAAAGGAAAGGGCCATACCGTTTGGGGGTCCAAGCTGCCCAAAATCTCAATCAGCGCTCTGTACATTTCCTCTGGCGTTCCCTCGAAGAATTTCCCACAACCAGCCACAAACAGCGTGTCCCCTGTAAGGGAGGTGTGACACGGCATCAGGACCTGAAAGACTCCTCACACCAAAGCATCAGCACACGGTCCCCGAGGGCTCAGTCCTGCCATTGCTGTCCTTGCTGCAGCTCACCCAAAGGCACAGGGAGAGCCAGGCTGTACTTGCTGCCCCACATGGGCTCAGTGATACATAAACCCACACAGCAAACGCAACTTCTAATGCGGGAAACCCCACAGCCTTGCCAGGCAAACCATGCCAGCACTTCCCTGTCTGTGGGTAGTCTGCTGTCCCCTCTTTTCCTCTCTAGAGTGGACAAGGAACACTTATTCTCTTTGCTATGAAGCTGAACAAAGATGAGTCGCCTCTGCATTTTCTACCCAGTGCTCCCTAAAAATCTTGCTTAAGCCATTACTTCTTCCATGCAGCGGCTTGTGCAAGCTCTAGAGAATGCCCGTCGGGAGAGGGATGACGTGGCAGCCTGGGGAGACTGTGCACAGTCTCAGGGAAGGGGGAACCCTACTCTCCAAAACAGGATCCAGAAGCTGGCTACCAGAGACAGAGCCCTCTCCTACTCCCCGATTTTCTCTTCTCTCAGTTTTGTTACAGACATGAGTACAGATATATGGAAAAGCAACAGGTTTTGGAATCAGCCACAGTTTGGCCTGAGACAGTAAACCAACAGCTCTTGTTTCAAGGAAGAAAATGCTACGTGTAGGACTCATCCAGGGCTCGCTCTTGATGTTGCTTGCAGGGTGTCCAGCAATGGTTTACAAACCCAGAGCGGTTTCACCAGTTCCACCTATAACTACTACTTGGTAAGGGGGCAAGATGTGGATGCTAACCAGCTGCACTGGCAGTAAGGAATGGATGCACATCCAGAGTCAGGAGCACACAGGCAGAGGGGTAGCTTATTTCTTTGCAACACAGACTGCCGGCAAGGTAACCTCCCAACTCCTCACCTGTAAAAACAGCAGGTGGCTCGGAGCTATTTGGCTTAGTCACATAATAACAGATGTGTCCAGAAGTGTGACACGGCGTACAGAGGCATTTCACATTAAGAGATCCCACCTGAGAAGAAGGCAGAAGACTAGAGCTTAAGCTACTGTTTGCTAGCATTTGTACGGTTAGAAAAGAATTGCAGCTATTACATTGGTCTAGTAGTCCTACAGACAAATTCTCACATAGCCGGGCAGTAAACATCAGCTCTGCTCCTGGGAGAGTCCAGCAAGAGAGGTTTATGGCAGGAACTTGGAAAGGAGCTGTTTCCTCCTAGCAGGTGTTGCGACAAAGAGAAACGCCAGATTCTTTCATTTACATGCAGAGTGACTCGGCGTCTGGTTGGCAGCAAGAGCAAACAGATCCAGAGCAACACAAAATCCTAAACAAAGTTAATCAAGTGTAAAAAGCTCCAAACAAAAATGAAGCTGAAAGGGAAGAAGCGGATGACACTTACAAAAAGGGAAGGATTAAACACATTTATGAGGCCAAGCGGATGTTTCCCCCACAGCCCTAATTTGCACACCTTCCCATGTCTTTCTGTACTCCCTTCTTTACTGCTGCCCCCCAAAAGTGCACCTCAAGACTAGCAATGACATTCATGCCAGCCTGCACATTTCACAGCAGTTTATGTCATCTGCCAGCTCGTCTGTAAACAAACAGGTAGGTTCCAATAAGTTTTGCTGCATCAGCTCTGGAAAAGCAATGCAGGCAGCTAGCACTGCTGGCCCAGTTCCTCTTCACCCTGTATTCCAGCCTTCGTTCAGAGGGCCACTTGAGTTTGTTCAGTGCTAACGAGGCTCTAAGCAGAGCACAAGCCCTGTCCTTTTTTCTGACCATCCCAGTTAAGGTAGCTGTCAAGGAGCACATGGACACCCAGCGTGCCCCAGGCAATGCAGGTGTCTGAGCCATGCCAATGTTCTCATCAATGAAGTATCACCGGTCAAAACAAGACAGAGGAGATATGGTTCACAGGGCTGGAAAAGGGCAAAAGGTGTACTTAAAACTATCAACTACATCCAAGAGATGTTAAAAGGTAAAAGAGCTGTGACCACAGTATTAACTCAAGTGGGACCACACTGGTCGAGCTCTACAGCTGTGACACAAACAGGAGATGCCCTCAGCCAAATCCTGCAGCTCACTCCCTTTACCTTGAGTGATGTAAGGTGAGACACTTTCTGTGTCAGTGCTCCGACTCTGCTGTCTCCCCCGTATACACGCAACCCCGTCTCCATCTTTACAAGCTTCTCATTTCCTCCAGCATGGTCCCTGAAAGGTCACAGAAATGGATTTGGGTAGGGATGAAATTTATCATAACTCATATTGCAATGGTGACCTCCAGGTCATCATTTCTGATCAACTATTCTCCCAGTATCTAACACTGTCCTCATATCAAAGGACATGCCACATCAACATGCGTGGATATTTCTCCAGTAACCAGGGTGGTGAGAGAGGGGAACAACCCCTTGCAAGTCCATACCTAGTTGGGAAACACCAGCCTTAGGGGCTCACAGTCAACTCTCCAGTAACTAGGACAGGAAGAGACTGGGACAACTGGGATATGTGTAATTCAGTGTCCCACAAGACACAGTGGAGCAGGCACACAGATATCCACACAGCTCAGCATTTGCTTGCAGCGCTGGTCCTGCCAGATCAGGGCTGGCTCTCCAACCACAGAGGTGGCTCCACCATGACCCATGGGAGAGGTTACTCAGGTTCAGTACTGCACAGTTGCAAAACATTCATTGTTAGGTCCCTGGCAGAGTTAATCTGCAACACAGGTAATCCTCCCACAAGTGCTGACTGCGAGCAATATGCCTTACAGATATGTCCCAGCACCACAGTGCGAGTGTGCTCCCTCCCACACTCCACAGCTACCTTCACACACATTTATTTCACCCTCCACCCAGAATTCATCAGCACTTTAAAGGTTAAGGGCACCGACACACAGAGCTTGCAGTCTAGGCAATGCATCCGTTCACAGCAAGCCCAAGGGAACACTCCCTGAGCTCTGATCCTTCTCCTCACACCTAAGCTCCTGCTTAGAGAAGACCAATTTGATCCAGAAAAGCAACAATTCTTGGCTGCTTGTGTTTAAGCAGAGGGAAGAGGAATCCTACTACAGCAGATAGTTACCAGTGATGATGTGTGGTCAGGACAGTCGTCAGCTTCACGCCGTGCTTTTTGACTGCATCCAAAACCTGCAGGCACAGGGCACAGCAAGAGCATTACAACTCACATGAAATGACTTAATAACACCTGGCATAACCTGGACACAACTGCTCTAAGGTTTGAGAGTGACACACCAACAACTCCACAGAGCTCATCCCTCTCTGAGCTGTAGTTACAGATCAGGACGTGAGGTCTCTGATCCAGTTAGCCATGACTAAGCCCTCAGTCCCATTTCCTCTTTTCTATCCTACATCAAAAGAAGGGCAAAAAACAAAGTCAGGTCAATAACCTTGAAGTCAGGGACAAGTTGACTGAGCCCAGAAGCAGACTGCCTGTGAAGCCCTGTCCGTACTTATGCATGGCCAGTATTTCCTGCCTTTCCCCCATGCCTGAATCAGCACGTGACTAATTCTGTCGTGGATGTGGCAACCTGGAAGGATCTCCCAGACCGGCAGCAGTGAGCACCCTGCTCACAGGAGCAGCAGACAGCATTACCTTCTGGGGCTGCACAGGATCAACTATTGCAGCCTCCTTCGTTTCCTCATCTATGAGGAGGTACATGTAGTTGTCTGTGAGGGCTGGAAGTAATTCCACCTTCATGTCGGCTTGTGTGAACGTCTTAGACTTCCTCCGCTCGTGTTCTGTGTGCAGGAAGACAGCTCGCAGCTGTGCTGGACCTGGGGACGCCAGAACAGTCAAACCGCAGGTTAGCCCAGGGAGGGGAACAAGTGGGACGGAGCACAGCAGGTCCCCCAGCCCACAGCCCCAGAGAAGGAAGGGTATGGACAGCCCAACCTGCCTCCTTCAGAGGAAGAGGAGAGAGGCCACCACAGCACAAAGCCTTAGTGCCTGGCTGTGTCACCTTGTGTCCCACAGCACAGGAGGCTCTTGGTGCCCTACAGCTGCACCAAAGAGGGACGAGACACTTTGCTCCCAGAGATGTGCTCGTGCAGGGAAAGCGCTGTACCTCAACTGGAGAGAAGATTTCCAGGGGCAGGAAAGAAGAGCGGAGAGGAAACAGCTGGACAAAGGTCAGTCTGGCACAGTGACTTTGCAAAAAAAGTACAAAAGGCCATGTTACAGCCAAAAGACAAAAAAGCAGGGATTAAAAAAAATAAAAAAGGAAAAACACAGAAATACACACACTGCTACAACAGAAATATCTGGCTCATTACTTGGGGAAATCACATCCTGCATGGAGAGAGGACAGGCTCAGCAAGGCTCGGCTGGCCAGGTACCAGGGACACACTGTGTGCGGGTTTCTTGCTCATGGGCTACCTTGATGCAACAGTAGTGCTTCTCTGTTTGCTTTCGGTTAAATGTTTAATCAGATTCAAGAAGTAAATCTAATTCCACATGCAAATAATCTGAGCTCCAGTGTTCAACTCACAGATATGCAGTTCTTAAAGAAACAACCAAGCCCTAAGAGGCTCTGCCATAAAAAAAAGACCCAAGCAAACAAAACAAAACAAAAACCACAAAGAGGACAAAGTCTTCCATTGCTGGGGCCCTGCAACACGGGGCTGGGTCCATACACATGCAGGGAAAGAGGCATCAATCTCTGCAAGTCAGAAATCAGTTGTCCTCACGCTCAAGGCCCTCGCACACCACTGAAGGTGACTGAGTTGGTCTGAACTGTGCTGGCTCAGTCCCTGTTTCATTTTGCACCACAGACTCTCTCCCTAAGGCTCCCAACACTCAGTGCTTGGTCACCTTCATCAGTGCCAATGGGAGGGGTCACCAGGTTCGTAATCAACCTGCCCCACTCTCCCAAAACAGGTCAGTCCTGCCCACCCCTGATAAGAGCCTGCTTTGGAGATAAGAGGCCCCACAGACTGGCTGCAGCCAACAGGAACAGCCCCCCTGCAGCTCCACAGACCAACGGGACCAAGAAGGCTGCGAAACCAAGACCCAGGTTCTGACCGGGGCACGCAGACAGCTGCTGCAAACCCAGCGCCAGGGCAGCGGGAGCTCTAAGGCCCCTCTGCTACAACTGTCCTGCCCAGAACTTTTTCTTCTCCTACTTCCACCATCTCATTTGCTTAAGACAGAAGGGAGATAAGGAGGGGAGATGGTAGTAAAATTAAACACAGTGCTGCAAAGAAAACCCCAAGGCACGACAGTGTAGGCATGCACTGGGTATTTGGTGGTAAGGGCACACAGTATTGAGAAAAGCATCCGTACCTGCTGAGCGTTCCTCTGGAACAGAAGAATCCTTTCAAAAAAAAGAACAAAACAAAACAAAAACCCCTTACTATTCCTTGATAGGAAAAAATAAATAAAAATCAATTCCTCTCTAACTGCTCCCTAACATGAAGCACTTTTTCAATGCTATCAGTCACAAGAGCTATATATGCTGCACGTTTGTTAGCATGCTAGACACTAACTAGAAGAAAAAAAAACCAAAAACAAACAAAAGAAAACACAACCTTAACTTCAAGTCAAAGGAATTATTTACATACTTAAAATGTTTTCTTCCTATGAACCATTTCTAACCTTGGCCATGATCCCAAAGCCTCTTTGCATGTTTAATTCACAATTCTTGCAAAACAACAAACAAGCTACACCGCAGAAGGAAACGTTTTCTAAAATGTAATTTAAACAAAGGAATGCGAAAACATCCACAAAATATGAAACTAATACTGAATTCCCATCTGCAACTAAGCGGCACCTTTCCAGCCTGCCTGCTCGGCGAGCAGACCGGCAGCGCTCCCACGCACGCCCGGCACTGCTCCTACAAGAAGGGTGTTCTCAGACCCAATTCTGCTCACGGGAGCTCCCCAAGCGATACAGAACCTCTACCCTGGCGCAGGACTAACGCAGATTGTTTCAGGATCACTGTAACACACGCAGGTCTGCTCCAAAATGCCCAGTGACTTCATTTTCACTCAGTTTTGTAATGCATCCCTCCTGACTTCATGCCTGAAGCAGAGAGGACTGGCGAGGGCAGAACACCAGCAGCTTTTGAATCACACGCTTCAGCTTTCTGGGACAGTTTATTAGTGCAGCTTGAGTCGTCAAAAGGAAAGGGTTTGCAGATGGGAAGTGTTATCACATAAATGCATACATGCTAGAGACTGAAGGCAAGCAGGCAGTAGCACAGTGTAAAAAGTAGGTTCCCTCAGAAAAGGGGTGCTTCATACATTTTCTCTTTAGCATTTTATTTTACTCTTTTTCTTACAGAAGAGTGTCAAATTCCTACTTCAAACATGGCTGTCACTCAAAAATGACTGTACACACATAGCCAGATGAACATCCCTGCCTTGACTCAGAAGAAGAAACACTACATTCACTCTTTACATACTCTGCACGCAGATATTTTTTGGATACCCAGAGAGTTTGTGGCTCCACACAATACCAAGCCAGCTGGTCCACAAACCCAGGGCAACTCCCACTCCCGCTTGACTTGCCCACCTGGCACACGCTGCCGGCGGCACAGCCATGCGCAGCCAGTGTGGACAGGACACACACCCACCTACTGGTGTAGCAAAGCCTGTATGGAAGGTGCAGCACCCACCCTGCCACCTGGGGAACTCAGGAGCTGGTAGTAACTCGGTTTGACATACTTGTTCCTATCAGGGTTTCCAAGTCTGGCAGTTAACTCCAACGGACCCTTGGTTGTTAAAGCCAGGTCTTAAAATTGCAGTGATGCAAAAGGCCTCTAATAAGACTTCCCAGAGATGCTGTGAAGCTAAAGCCCAAGCTGTCGTCTAAGGAGATACTTTCAGAATTTAGGCCCTAAATTTAAATGCAGAGCTTACGCAGTTTTGGTTTTGTTTTTTGTTTACATTGCAAATACAGTCTACCACCCCTCAAATCCAGTTTAAATGCTAGCCCCTGTCCCCCAAGCCCCGCTTGCAGAGCAATAACCAGCGCTTTGGCAGCCCAGAAACTCCCCAGGAGCCTCCCAGATGGGTTGTCGATGTGAAAAGCCACCGACAGAGCCAGGCTCCAGCTGAGCAGATACTGACCTACTTGGGGCTGTGAGTCAGCTTAAAAACCTCGGCGCACCCCTGAGCCGGGAAACGAAAAGAGAAAAACCACCATCAAACTTCCAAGCTGCCAGACGGGCTGAACCCCGCCGCCACCCCCAGGGTCGGCCACCCACGGCCGGGTGCCCGCAGCCGCCCGGCTCCCTGCCGGTCCCGGCTCCCTGCGGGGGCACAGCACCCCCCTCCCAGCCCCGGGTCCCTGCTGCACAGGGGGCACCGCACGCCGCCCCCGGCCCGCTCCCAGCTGCAAGGAGGTCACTACGCAGACCCCAGCCCTGCTGCAAGGGGACATCCCCACCGCGCCCCACGCCACGGCCCTGCTGCCCGGGGACGCGGCCCGGTCCCCCGCGGCCCGGCCCAGCGGCAGAGGAGGGCGCTGCCCGTCCCCGCAGCTCCTACCGGGGTGCAGCCCCGGCGCCGGGCGAGCCGCGCCGCCCGCTCCACGTACCGGCTCGGAGCAGGGCCCCAGCTCCCAGGACGGCCAGGGCGGTGCCGAGGCCCCGCCAGCCCCCGCCGAGCATGGTGCGGCACGCCCCGCCCGGTGCCCAGGCCCGGCCCGGTTTACCTTTGCTCCCCGCCCTGCGGCCGGCCCCGGGGAGGCGGGCGGCGGCGGCCGGCAGGGCCCGGCCCCTGCCCCGGGCCCGGCCCGGCGTGCGGCGGGGGCGGTGCTGCGCCCGCCCGGCCCCCTCCTTCCCACCCCGCCGCTCTCGGCACGCCCGGGCCTAACGATTTGCGAACCCGGGTAAGGAGGCGGGGGGCCGGCGGCTGCGCCGGGCAATCCGCAGCGGGTAGGGAGCGGGAGGGAGGCAGGAAGGAGGGGCGGCGGCGGCAGAGCGGCTCCGGGCCCGGCAAGGACGCCCCAAGGGCGCCCGCCGTCCCCGGGGAAGAAGACCCGGCGCTGCCATGGCCTCCTCCAAGCCCTTGGCCCGCTTCTGGGAGTGGGGCAGGAACATCATCTGCGTGGGGCGCAACTACGCCGAGCACGCCAAGGAGATGGGGAGCGCGCTGCCCCGGGAGCCCCTCTTCTTCCTCAAGCCTTCCTCGGCCTACGTGCGCGAAGGCTCACCCATCCTCCGGCCCTACTACTGCAACAACCTGCACCACGAAGTGGAGCTGGGGGTGGTGATTGGGAAGAGAGCCCAGGCCGTCTCCCAGGAGGCTGCCATGGAGCACGTGGCGGGCTACGCTCTCTGCTTGGACATGACGGCCAGGGACACCCAGGAGGAGTGCAAAAAGAAAGGTCTGCCCTGGACCTTGGCCAAGGGCTTTGGTTCATCATGCCCGGTCAGTGACTTTGTGCCCAAGGAGAAGGTACCAGACCCTCACAAGCTCAAGATCTGGCTCAAGGTGAACGGAAAGCTGAGGCAGGAGGGGGAGACCTCCTCGATGATCTTCTCCATCCCTTACCTGATCAGCTACATCAGCGAAATATTCACCCTGGAAGAAGGGGACTTGATTCTGACAGGGTCTCCCAAAGGAGTTGGGTCTGTGCAGGCCAACGATGAGATAGAGGCTGGGATAAGCGACATCCTCTCCATGCGGTTTAAGGTGGCGCAGCAAACACGAGGATCCTAACCAGGAGCTGGGCTGGGACCCTGTCTGCATTGGAAGAGACTCTTTTGGGAACATCTGGTGAACAAAGAGACGCACAAGCTCTCCTGTTAAACACTTCCCTGGCCCTAGTGTCTAATGGACTGTCATGCATCAAAGGCATGTAACCCATGAGCTCGAAAGGCATCTGACTAAAACAGCCCTGTTTCCATGGAGGCTTCAGCCTCCTGTGAGGCCATGAACCTGGAGTCCAAGCCAGCTTGGGGCAGATGGTTAATACCCAAACCGTACCTTGGAACTGTTGATGGAGACGGTGTGCCGGACAGCTGGGGAGGGGAGCTGGGCTGGCTGCCACTGTGTGTGCTCTTCTGTTCTGCTGATTCTTTGAGCTTTGCCAGTGTATTGCCTTAAAATAAAAATTAAAAAACTAAACCATTAAAATGGTGATGTAGGAGATAAAGCTCACCCATGCTATGTAAAATCAAAGATATGTGTGTAGCAGTAAATCAAGAATTACAGCTTCAGAAAGAATTTCTCTCCTTGGGGTGTTCTACAGTAGAAAGATGTTTGCTTTTTCGATTAGTTTCACGACTCCTCCGTGCGTTTTTCAAATGTACGAATTAAATGAGGATTGCTTTCCCTCCCACTCCAAGGGGCGTAATGCAGCAGGAAGTGTGCCAGATGCTTGGCAGATTTTTTTCCTAAACTGAGCTTTAAATATGCTTCTAAAAGTAAAATCATAAAAAAGATCAAGAATAAAGCAGCTCATTGGTAAAGATCACCAGTAAACTTGTCTTTACTTTTACTGATTTAAATATATTTTTAATAAAAATCTAACTGCAGCAATTGCCATTACTTACACAATGTACTGCAACAGTTGGAGGTTTTGACTATTTCCAGCTGTTAAAAAGCCGTGCTGTGTGACTTTTCCCGTTTCCAAACTCCAGCTGATCTAACACTCTCTACCACTTTGCATGACAGCAAGTTCTCTTTCAATTCAAGGGAGTGACAAAGTTGTAAAATATAATTTAAAAAACCCTCCCCCCCAAACATCAAAACTTACTGTTTCAAAGGTTGCACAGAACTGCCTAATTTCTAACAAAAACAGATGGATTTTTTTTTTTTTTTTTTACATACGTGCAAGCACCAAAGTTAAAGGCTTCCATTTTTTGGAGCCAGATCTTAATAACCACTAGGAAAAGTTTTATTTTAAAAAGTGCCTTTGGAGAGTCTTACGGAGAAAATTACTGTAGCCCAAAGACAGGCACCTCTGTGAAAGAGCAGCATGGTCCAGGATACTGCAAATCGTATGGTAAAGAGAAAGCAGAACATGTTGCAGGAGGAAAACAGACATTTTTCTATCAACTTGCTTCTCCAGCTGCATGCATCTGCAGCACACCACTGTGCACCCGTACACCACCTGCGCTGGGTACCAGCCCTGCAAATATGCACACGTTTCATTCCACTGTATTTTGACTTGACATAAACCACGTGTAAAAGTTCTTTGTATGATGAGGCCTAAATGCTGTGGACATAATTCAGATTTCACCTAGAGGAAGCCCAAAGAACTGAGGCCAACTGAAACAAGCATTCAGCCATTGCACCTGAACAGAACCAGCCCCTGGCTCGTAGAAGTCAAAATGCTCCTTGATTTAAGCCTGCCTGTCAGCAGGGAAGCTGCGATCTCAATTTGTTGCAACCCCACGAGCTGGGCCGGGCAGAGAAGTCAGGCCAACAGAGCCGGGCTGAGCAGGGAAGTTAGGGTGAGTAATTCTGAAAGAGGAAAGATTAAATTCACTTTCTGTACTGTTTCCATTCCTTCGTGCCTGTCAAACATTACCATCTATGGCAACAGCAACAATGCATCATTTGTAGTTTGGTCTTCAGCACTGTGTGCTGATTGCTGAGCTAAGTTGTGATTAAACTTAATGGAAACATTCACTTCAACATTTTCCAGCCATAATAGCTAATACTCTGAAGTTGATTATTGCTGCAACAGGAGAGACACAGTGTCCCAACACTGGCAACATTTTTTTGTGCAGTTAGTCCATTGTTCCCACTCACATGAATAGGGAGATGCAATCTCGGGAGTACTGCTTGTCAAAATTCACTGTTTCTGTAGCTTCCTTTCTTGCTTTAGCAGGTAGGTAGTGAACCAGGGGTGATCCCAGTTCCAAAAGGCGTTCTAGCCTAACAAATACTTTGCAAGAGAAGTGGCATCTTCCCACCACTTGAAATAGGCCAACTCCCAATATGCTCAGTAGCAAAGACAACAGCTGCAGGGGAAGCTAAGGACAAAAATAGATTTTAAAATAGGAAAAAATATATGAAGAAGGGGAAAATGTACATACCTAGGTTCTTTATGTTCAGCTAACGGCAACTATCCTGGTGAAAAAGAGGCCTTTCTTCTCTGCTGCTTACAGTCTTAGCTTGATTGGTTGTTTGTGAGAGGTCTCCGGTAATTGATTACTCCGTTCTAATAAGACTCAGTCTGCCCTAGAGAAAAGCAGCCTTGCAAACATCATGGCTATCATCAAGCCTCTGCAGTTGCCAGAAGTTCCGTGTTTGGATTCACCAACGTACACCACAAACCCAGGCAGTATTTCAAATGGGTCTTTATTTTTTGAATAACACAAAAGTAGCAGGGCAGTTGAAAACACAGAAGCTCAAGAGATCTGTCTTATACTATTTGTTCTTTCTGATTTTCTCAAATATATTCTAACCTGAGCGAAGAAAGCTTCCCTTCCCCTTGTAAGGGGTTGAATTCACTAGAACTAACTTTTCTTAAGCTGTACTTTTTAAAGTACAATCACCCGAAAAAGATCAACCCAGAAGCCCACTTACAGGTATTAGTAATACGTATTCTTTCTTTACCATCAGAATATACTTAGCAAAATACAATGACAACAGCATTCTACCTCTAATGATACAGTGAAGAAAGTCTTTTTCCTATCTGTTATTAATAGTGTAATCTCTTATTTCCAGTCTCTTTTCCCAACAAGCTCTGACTGGCCTCTGCAGGGTCTGACAGTTTGCATGAAAGAACATTCACTTTCAGTCTGGTTCTCCAACTGGGTGACAAAGTAACCTGTAAAAATAATTAACGGTCTTTGTTTTCACTGCTCTATAGGACTTTGAAATATACAATTTTCAAATATCATACAGCATTTTTAATTGACAGATTTGGTTATACATATTTTACATTATTTTATGTATGAGTAGACACATTTTATGCTAGATACCTGTCACTACTGAGTAAAACACTTTCATTTTTTCCTGGAAATAGAGGCAGAGGGTGGGGGAGATGGGAGAGTTAGAACAGTTTTGCCAAGAAGGGCAAGTTTATAAAAGGGAGTCAGTTTAGAGTTGTCCTAGAACACACGGTTCTACGAAAAGGGAATCCAGTCCAGTATATAGCATGCAATGAAAAAAGTAAAGAACACTGCAAGTAATGGCAGATCTTTTATCAATTTTTCCAGGTGTGTTAATCTAATATTGTTATTGCTTTAAGGGGAATTGCAGATTTTAGATGTACCTAAATAATCACATTATTTCCAAAAATACAGGTAACTAAGAAATATACTTGGGTCACCTCATCTACTGTACAATCTATTGCATATGTTGACTAGGCCTTGCAAACTGATAGTTATAACTTTATTCATTATAAACCTACAGCCATAGAAGTCAGCGACTAAATCATGTATACATGCTTTTGAAATATCAGCTCCTTAATCAGTATTGGCTCAGTGCAATTTGTGTCTTTCACAGTTTGCCTGAAAGAGGCCTGTATATCTATCTGATCCTGCAGGGACATCCCCTAATGTTGAAATTATGGCAAAGACTATTTACTTGGAATATTCAGAATATTTACAAAAACTAATCCTTATTTTTAAAAGCTCAGCAGAACTGACATGGAATTTTTCATCACTAAATGTACTGTCGAATGGGAAACAGCCACTGTTTTAAATTATCAGTAAATACTGACTTTAAAATAAATCTTGCTTCGTTCCAAAAGAAGTTGCCATTTCAATGCAGTTTTCTTGTCTTCTGTTAGAGTGAGGAACTCATGGACCTGTTAATAACAGGGCATAACAGAACACTTCTTCAGCATATAATTGTAACAACATCTCCACAACAAAATGATAATGAAAAGAGCATCTTATGCATTTTTTAATACATTTCTAAGCTGTATTTTACCTCTTTAACATAGTTTTTCGTGTAATATGTGTACCAAAATGGTCAGATTAAGCAGAATAAATTGCAGGGCGTTTGAAAATCAAAATTAAGGAATTGCAACCATGTTCTCAGAAAAGTGTAAATTAATTAAAATAAAGCAGTTTTCTGAATAGGATATTCACTCTTACATTCAACACATTTCTTCTTATTAGCAGCTACTGACTTCTAACTTTTGGCTTGTTAAAAAGCTGTACGTGTGTTTTCATATCCATATGCAATTTTTTTAACCGGTGTACACACACATATACAAAGGACATTTACATATATTTGTAATTTTCATCAAGCTTCACAGCTCAGATCAAATAAGAACAACCGCATTTATTTCTACTTACTGTGCAGCCTAATGTTTCCTCAGCTACACAGTCAGACAGGTAACAAGAATAAAGAGTGCCTGTGTGATCTGTCAGATCAACGAGGATGTCAAAGCTTGTGAAAGTTGACTTTAAATTTGAAGAGACGTCACTGCAGAAAGTGCATGTGTTTGACATTTCATTCACTATAAAACGGCATATTGAACTGAAACATAAGAAGACAATTAACGCATATATGCAATTCCTTCTTGTTTGAGACTATTTTCTAGACTGAGATTTCCCAAGAGACTTTTCATCCTTAAAAAAATTCTTCATCTTCTAAACTCTTAAGTCTGTTTGAGACAAAATGGCCTCTTTCTTCTTTTCTCTTCTAGGACCAGAAAGAGCAAATCCTTCATAAAGCCAACTCCTCTTCCTTGCTACTTCTGGAAGTCTACACAACAGGAATCCACATGGCATCCCCCAGAGGACTTTCATTCCTTGTCTGGAACTAGACTAAAATATTGTTCTATCTAATTTGGGTCAGGGGAAGAAGGACAAGCACTTTTTAATACAAATTTAAAACAGGCAGTTGCTTACCATCTGTTGCGAATAACTTTAGATGCATTATCATCAATGTCCAGTGTAGAAATGTAGCCATAAATAATGCCATAGACTGGTTGAAGTTTCCCATCGCTCTGTAAAGCTTTTTCTTTCAGCTGTTGCACACTATAAACATCAACTATAGTCTCCACTAAAAGTTTAAAAGACATGTTAAGTGCATCTGAGAAAGAAACAATGCAGAAGAGGAAAACCAAAATGGATCTTAAGGTAATAAAAAGGAGAGGATTTGATCTAAAGCACCAGAAAAGCCCCTCTCACCTTCCCTTAGAAGTACGCTTATATTCGGAGGCAAAAAATAAAACAAAAGGGGACTCAAATCAGGAAGATATCTAATTTTTAACTTTTGTATCTCCTAAAATGAGTTTTTGACAAAAACTTTCCCTCTGCATTTCTCATGCTTATTCAAGACAGAAAGGACATGCCAGACAGGCCGCAAGTTGGCATAGTCACCAACCCTGAAGATACATAAGTGATAATATAAGGGGTAGCCCCAGTAACAACAGTCCAAACTTCAAGTACTCAGCCAGATGGCTATACCTTAGTTTTGTTTCTATGAACACACGGAGCCAGAACTTGATATTTCAGCTGCACTATGAAACTACAGTATATAGTTACATAAAATCAAAGTGTTTGGATCCATGCTTACAGTTAATGGATTCTTTCGACTGCTCCTCCATTTTATCATGCAAAGCCCCTAATTGTGCACTCTCTTTCATGAAGCTGAAGAGAACATTTGCTTCTGCTGTTTCTTGAAAACATATTTTTAAAAGTTATTAATATACGTAGCATATAAAAATAACAGCATAATTATATTTTACAACTTTTTGTTCTGGCAGCACCAACACGTTGTCTCTTGGAATTAACCAAGAGATGTTTTTCTCTTTTTCACTTTACCTGTTAGTCGCACATGGAATATATGAAGGCCGCTCAGATAAAATTAAAAAAAAAAAAAAAGGGTAGAAGCAAGGAGCTTTCTGAGGCAAGCAGGCAGAATAAATCAGCCCTCCAATAGATTCATTCATGCATTCTAGCCTATAATGATTGCTAATACCAAAGCAATACTTCAACAGCTCTTACCTGGATTAGTTGTAATGATGGTTTTTGATATCACAGTTGCAGTCATGCAGTTCCTAAATTTGTCAAAATTTATTCTCACATCTGATGCAAATATAACTGTAAGAAAAAAAAAAACCTCTTACTGTAGAGTAAGTATAATGTTAAGAACTACAGTAAAAACATTAAAAAAATAGAGTACTATACCTGTTTCTCGTGGGATCCAAGTCTGTGCAAGCTGGATAGATTCATTATCCCAACTAAATTAAAAAAAAGTTAATGTATCAAAACATTTTTGAAACAGCACTCAAACTGTTTAGTATTAAACTACTGAATAATATAATTAAATTGGTCAAAGGGGACACAACTCCTTTGTTGCATGCAAAGAAAGTGCCACATATATCCACAGGCATCTAGTTTGCAGCCAGCCAGGATGCTTTAGGTACGGTCTAATACAGGCCCCATTTTATCCCATGCCAAACAGGGTTAAGTAAAGGGCTATTAGATTGTTCAAAATTATTAAATGCAGAGTATACCTGGAAAAATACTGTGTGTATTTCAAAGCTTTGACAAAAGCAATTTCTAACTAAGGCAGTTATTTTAACTGTGACTTGCTTATCAGCTGAGCCTTTTCTGTGGGAACAAGTTGATTGCTCGCATCACTAGGTCGGATGTTCAGCCAGCTTTCCAACACTGGAATCCTTGTAACTGTGGATGATCAGACTAGAGTGAGGTCAGTGGTATCCCTCAAAAATTATAATTTGATGGATAGAACCCTTGATAAAAATCTCATTCAGTTCCTCGTAAGTTTGGATGGCAAGAATACTGCCAAAGCACAGTTTCGTTCTGGTGGGTTTTTTTTCTTAGTCCTTGGAAAAAAATTTAAGATATTTACTTTTCATCTAGCATTGTTCAGACGCCTCTTCACTGATGGCCTCTGAAACATCTTCACTACAATGCTGTTGCTCAAGGATTTCCTGAATCTTTGCCTCTACCTATGGCTCCACGAAAGCGCAAAACGCAGTGTTTAGGGTAACCAGAGTAACATCAACTCGTCTCTGCTTCTGTGGACTCCTGAAGTATACAGCTCTGTACGTTTCACTACATACCAGCACTGAAACAAGAGTATCAGAGCTGCTGCTGCAACTTAACATCAGTGGCAGCTCAAGGGATAGAAAACTTCACACCATAGATGTTTATTAATGTTCGTGTGTATACATTAACTATGTTAAACATTACACTGAATGATAATACAGTTTCTAGCTCAGACACAGAGTGCAATGCTATCTTGCTACTCCTATCTAGGGAATAAAGGTCATTTCAACCAACAGACAGCAAACCCAGCGCAAATTAATACCCACATACCCTTGCATGTAGATAAGCCACAAGTTTATTGAACAAACTATGGGCAATATGGAAGCGTATAAACAAATCACTGTTTAGATGCATAAATGGTATGGACGTAATCATGTCTGTTAATAGGATACAGTTTGAAAATATGCCCAAAATAGTATCAAAATGTTTCTGTGCTATTTTAAACATTTAAAAACCATTTCAACCTATTTCCATTCCACTTATTAATTCTGCTTGGCTTTAAAATTAAAGCATGCTCCTCTTCCCCCCCCTCTAGTTTGTGGAAGAAACGTACTGCCTTTGGAGCTGTTTTTAAATGCTATTTCCTGAATTAATTCAAATTTCCAGATTAAAAAATGGAACCATTTGGAACTGAGCTGCATTTTACCATTCATGAGCTAGCAGTCTGTCAGTAAGTCATAAAACTAGACAGTATGTATAAGGTCACTCTAATGATTCTCTTTTTTAAGTTTCTGGTCTGTGTACGTTGCTGCCTCATGACAGTTGCCACTCAAATAACAATACATTCAAATTAAAAGACAGTGTTGTAACTGTATGTATTATGGTTAATTTCTTTACCTACTCTTGCATTAATTTGTGTATTTTAGTGAATAAAAAAACATTTTACCATACTATCGGAAAAGACATCTCCGTTTCATCATACAGCTTTACTTCACACCTCTGACCTTTTCTTTTGTCTGAAGTCATAAAATACTTTGGTTCCCCAACCTTTAAGAAGAAAGACAAGCAGTCACTTTTCTTCTACTAGGAGTATAAAAGTGATAATCTAGAAAATAGAAGAGTTAAAAAAGGGTGGAAAACACCCTGTAGAACAGTAAAAAAAAAACAACCAAAAAACCAAACCAAAACACAACAAAACCAAAACCAGGTGCACCAGTAAAAGTTTAACAACAGTAATTTTACTATAAAGACAAAGGGACATACTTTATTTAACAAAAATCTGCAGTTTACGTATTTTCAAGTTATCTACTGCTTGCACATCCACGATTTCAGAAAGACAACTGATGTAGGACATTTCTATTCCCTTAATTTCTCCCCTCATGTTGATGAAAATCTTCAGTAGCTCGTATGGTTACTGTAACTCAGCTGAAGTGACTGCCAACCTAAGCAAACAAAACCAGTGATTCCTGTCCACTGTGAGTCCCAAAAGCCATGTTCACACTTAAGTCAAGTTACCCAATGGTACAGTAGACAAGCACTACTCTGTTGTGGCTTCTTAACTTACTGACATTACAGCTGCAAGCACATTAAGAACTCTTCCATCGAGGCTTTGTCCATTTGCAATGATATCACCCAGTGAATAATAATCCTGAGGGTCCTTGACAGGCAGGTGCAACAGAGAAAGTAGTTTGGTGTCCATTTCATAACATGAAGAAGTTTTAACGACGGAATGATTTTCACTGAGCAGTAATTTGTAGGAACTAGATAATGTGCACAGAACAAGTCACATCGATCAACATTTCACTCACCAATATATTAACAGTATAAAATGTTAATTCAATTCACATAAGAATATAACTGCTGATTTATTCCTCTATTGTTTTCTCTAAAGATACGGAAACGTTTGAATTAATTTGTTCTAAAATTATTTTTAAAAAATTATATACTTTACTCTTATGGAAGACTTATCATGTACTTTATACTTATTTAGAATTGAAATGCTAGCAACATGCAATACATATTTGTAAGTCTTTCAGCCCTTATCAACCACTAAAAATAAAATAAGTTCTGAAATGTGTGTAATCCAGGTAACTAGGATTTGGCATCATGACATAAGACACTATTACAGTCAGACTGGACTTCGTAAGGTGCTTTCAAAAGTAATAGCGCAATGACCTAAGTAATATTTATAATGCACTATTAGCCAGTGGAAATAAGATATTTAATATATTCTGGATAAATATATTTTACAAATGTTTATGAAATCTATAGATATAGAGGATCTCTCTTCCCCGGTGAAGTTTCTACTTGACATTTGTTCTTTTACTTCTGTCCATTTAGCCAGGAAGTACATAGTGCAACTAACTACTACAGCTATATATTTGCTACAAAGGTTAGAGATGATCAGTAAGCAAGAACACAGAACTGCTAATTTGCCAATTTAATGTGCACATATGCAATATTCTTATGACTGATATTGTTGAGAGATAATAGTGGTTTAGTTTAAATAAGTATGTTTTAATTAGAATAAATTACTTAGGGTTATAATATGATGTGATTTATGCTGTTTACCTAGCTTTACTTGGCATGAGTAGCTAGATTTGCTGAAGCCTTTAGGCTGCAATACAGTTAATTTTCTTAGTAATTTTCCTAGAAGCTGGTACAGTGCTGCGTTTAGTGGTTTAGTATGAGGAAAATGTTGATAACACACTGATGTTTTGGTAGTGTTTTCCCTAAGTCTGGGACTTCTCAGTTCCCCACGTTCTGCCAGCGAGTGCACAAGAAGTATAAACTAGAAGATAAAGAGGGGACAACCCTCAGCAGAGACTGCAAATCATCAAGATAAGAGCAGTCACTGGCCGGCCTGCCTGGACACAGAAGAAGAATCCAAGAAGGTGTGAGAAGACCCCAGACCAAAAATCACCATTAGACTAAAAGACGCATGAAGAACGTGTGAGGGGCGGGTGTAGAGATCACAAGGGTATCATTCCCCAGGGATTCCTGGCTGACCCTGGCACTGAACCTTTCAAGTAAATTGTTTATTTTTATAAAATCCAATGCCTGAGGCTCTGCTGCAGGATTCAATTAAGAAAGAAACACTAATTAAAGAACAGGTGTATTAGTCTATCTTTACCTAACATCTGCACCTTGGATATCTAAGATAAGTTAAAACATATCTAAATTAAGACTTGCAGTGTTAGTTTCATATACCAGTTCAAATTGTTCATTTTAGAAAACAATTTGAGAGAATACACCGAAAGACAATGTATATACATTGCATGACACGAAACAAATTACAGTGCTTTACCAAATGAGTAACAGATAGCATTACAGCGTATTAAAATACCTTCTAGATAAACATGTCATGTGAATGGATTTTGATAAGAATACACCTTCCATAAAAGAGTCATGTCTGATAAAATACTTTAGCAAAATCAAATCAATTTTCAATAATTTTAGTAGACTTTACTCAAATAATGAAATTGACTCTGTTTAATTACAAAGAGCATTATTACTTTACAACAAAACTCCAAAGACCATTTTCTGACTAATGTATTCTCTCTTGAGATTATTTGACCATACATGGTTGAACACAGAAAGGAAGATATGCTACATAAGATGACTAACCCCAAATACTTCTACCAATTGCATGCTGCTGCAATCAGCTGGCAACTAAAGCAAGTGTCAACTTTGATCTTCCTGGAAAGAACTACCAGTTTAAATTTACCTAGGAGTTACAGGGTTGAATTTCTCTTCCCTTTCCGCTTCCTTTGACTGAACTAAAGGATTTTCAATAATCACTACAATAAAACATTGATAAGTAATGTTAGAAAACTGAATATAGATACATATAAGGAGAAGTGGTTTTAAAAATGGTTGCTTTCAAGGTTGATATGGAAAGGAGAAGATACGTGCAGTAACTACTGCTAAATGTTTTCATACTGAAAAACATATCTGTCCAACAGCTCCTATTACAGCCAAAGTCCCACAGGAGTCCTCAAGACATTGAATGGAAACAAAATGACACTGAGTTCTTGTGTGTATAATTTTCATAGTCATAAGCTTTATCCAAACACCCTGATCTAGCAACCGTGAGCAGCAAAGTCTTTCTATAAACTTAACAAGATAAAAGCACATACTATAAATAAATACAAGATTTTTGTTGTGTTTTGATGAACAGTCATATCTATAACTAAATGAAGGCAAAGAAAAACACCAAACTACTTTACAGAGTTTATTTTTTGTTATTTATAAGAACTGAATATAACGTAAGAATTTAGATTGATTAACTATAAGTAAGTTCTGGGTGGTTGCATTCAGTGGATTTTTATCTGACCTTTTTGTTGACGTATTTACTGGTTTTGAATTTAAATCTTATTCCTTTCCTCTTTATATTTAACATAACTGAATGATGTTTCCAATTAGACTGTTTTCTGAGTCCTCAGAGAAAAATATAGCAAAACCACAAACACATAACTCTGATTTACTGGAAAAAAAACACATTCAAACAGCGACATGTTAAGAATAAACTCCGGCTTACCACAGTCACCAACTCTAAAGCTTTCTGAAAGTGATCTAATATATTCTTCTCTGCCCCAAGAATTTACATTTATAAAATAAGTTGGTGAATCACGAACAGTAAAACTGAAGGTGTATCTTTCAGACCCAATGTCTGCAAAAATAAACAGCACTATTACAATTCATTAGCACAGCTTGATTTCAATCTAGAATATGTGTGTAAAAACTGTAATTTTGAGGCTTTCCTGGATTTTTGTCATGAATTTACTATCAGCAATCTGGTGAGCACCACTAGAGGTCAGCAGACTGTTCAGTAAATACGCTGGTGCTCATGAATGGGGGTGGCTACAACCCACACGGTAGTTGTACCTATACCACCCTGTCTATGTATCACTTAACTTTAGGCAGCACCATATAAACTTACAGCTCTAATGCAAGAGTAGTAAAAGAAGCGTACGATGCTACATTCAAGGCATGGACAAACATAAATACGGCCAATGCACGAAGCAATGCTATGAATGAGTGTACATTCTAGCCCAAATTTTGTAGTAGGTAGGCTGTCTTAGATGGCTGTGCCCATATTTGAGACCACCACGATGACATACAAGGCTGCAGATCACAGGCAATGTCGCTGCCCAGAGAGTACCAAGGGGTATAACTGAATAAAGCAAAGCATTTCCAGCTCCATGGTTCATAGTCAAGAGGGTATCAGTCTTGGAAATGCTGCACCCCTTTTCTCTTACAGCCAATTAACAAAGCTTTCCATGGATCATACAGCATTATGCAATATGTTATTTTCAAATTATCAATGAAAACTGTCTAGTGATCTGCATATAGTAAGCATAATCTGACTGTAGTTCCATGGAGGCATAAGTATGAGCACCACATTTTCAGACTATGTAGAATTGTTTCTGGTGACGATGGTGACTTCCTTCTAAAAATTCACCACCAGAGCAGCTCGGCATGGTGACAATGCCAACGGAATAGCTGAGCACTTCACACAGAGGTGGAATGGCTCTCTAGGACTGGAGATGCTTCCTAACAGCGTCTCTACAAACCCCAGCTGTAGATATGTTATTTCAATTTCCAACTAATGCTGTATTAACAATGTATTATTTCCATTTTTTCTTTAGGAGTGTATGATAAGATGAAGTTTGGTACTACGCAGACCAGAAATTACTTGTTTCACGCCTCAAGACATCTCCCTAACATTTCTGTTTTAAGAGAGAGTGAATATGAAGGGACCAGAATCAATTCCAGCAGTATTTATATAATAGTGGGTTCATATAATCCTGAAACACTTCCATGACAGAGTTCTTCCAAAAAAATTCTAATTGATAAGGTTTGGCCAAACTAATGCTGCTCTTTTATCTCAATTCTCAAACACACACTATTTTTTTGTGCATTTTTATTCTATACATTTTACACTAAGAACTCTGTTTATCATTTAAATATTGATTTCAGTCATCTATGGTAAATTATACTATATAAGAAAATGAAGTAAAAATAGCTATAAAAGAGACTGTACTTTTTCTGTCTGGAAAGCTTCTGACATCTGTTTTCCCAATAACCACACCGATTACATTCTAAAAAATAAAGAGATTATAGAATACAAGTATTAAACACAGATGTACAGGATGAATTAGATTTCATGGACTTGTACTCTACTGATGATAATAAACATATTTCTGACTGGTAATCATTTTAATCTATTTATTCCGTAGTACCATATGAACTAAGGACTAAAACATAAACATACAATTTTACTTTAAGAAAAAGAGTGACTAATAAAAATATTAAAAGAAATACATCTGTTTCTGTTTGTAAAGACAATGGGAGGACAAAAGTTCACCCAAAACATTCACAGTTTTGGCTGTTATACAGCAATCTCTCCTCAGGTAGGCAGCAATATTGTTGTTTCACGCTCCCTACACAGGTCTCAGATCTCCTTAAATGCACCATGAAAAGTCTGGACAGGATTTACTTTACAGTTAAGCGTCCAAGGTTTCCCCTGCTGTCAGCACCGAGATACATACGTGTACATCCACAGGAAGGGCCATTTATCCTATCCTCATCGAAGCAACATACATTTCTACAGGTGCCTCTTTCTTGCTGTCTGTCCCTTAACTGACTACAACGGGAGCTTAAGCAATGAACTTTTTTGATGATTCAAAAGAAAATTAATCTTATTCGGCTTTGCTAAACCTTTAATTATTATGCAAAAGTATCCCAGTCTTGATTGTCAAACAAAACTACTAGGAGCAAACACACAGAGGAAGAAATATAGATATACGTATATAAAAAAATATATGTATTAATGATATATAGCTGGGGGGAGAGTTGTTTGGTTTGGTTTTTTTTTAAAAAATGTCCTCTTCATTGTGAGAAGAGAGTATTGCAGTGCTGGTCTGGGAATTTAAGAAGGTTATGAAATTAAGAATTGAAGAAGCAATGAAAGTTGGTAAGGTAACAAGGACTGGAAGGAGAGACTGACATTGCAATATTGCAAAGGTCCTTCAAAACATGGAGTGCCCCACATCTCTTCCACTTCATGTGTGCCCTTACTTGCAGTACTGCCTGACGTTCTCGCTCAAGCAGGGGAACCCCAGCTGTCAGCTAGCAAGGGGCAGCATAACAGTTTAAGAATCAACACAGGCTGAATTTTGCACCCATTCACAAAGCGATGCGACCTGACTGACTTCACCATAACAATATTGACATGCTCAAAAATTAGATCTCGTGTTCCCAGTTTACTTTGAATCACTAGATGGAGCAAGGTAACTGTCTTATCCTACACTGATGGAAATGAACTCATTGAGAGGACGTATGTGTAAAACACTGTAATATCCTAGTTCTTCCCATTTTTCTAGGATAATATTTTCTATCTGTCCACAACATGTAGTAATTCAGGATTTTATTTTTCTATTTTTGGCTTTGTTTCTTAAAAAACAAGCATTTCAATTAAATCAGAGTGCAACATACCCTGGATCTCACCACCAGTCAGAAGAACTGACATTAAGGATGACTCTTCACAAGAATTAAGCTGATGTAAATCCGCCATTTCCAAAAGAGACCTCCCCTGTCCCTGCTGTGAATATATTCACCTCTCTCGTATCAGCACTAAGCCTGCACAGCAAGCTGGCAGAAGGAAGTGATCTGGCTGGAAAGTATTTGGGCGATAGAAAGAGGGTAGGAAAACTTCCATTTCCTTGATCAGCTTATTGTGCAACTACACAAACACTAGTTTCACCAAAAGAGGAGGAGCGGAACACGCCTGCAATGAGGAAGAGAGCCATACTGCCTTTTTTGGCAGAGCATTGCTTGAGGCTGCTCAACCAAATCACGAGACTGCAGCGTTAACACACTGCAAGTTTCTTAGACTTTGATCTATTTCACGTTAAAGAATAAACTGCAAAGTAAAAAAATATGACATTTTGATACTTCAAATGATGTGTGCTCAGCTGTTTTAATGTCCTAAACACATACTTATCACTCTATCATGATATACTAGTGAATTACTTTTTTATAAAAATACTTTCTTTACTATATGTTACTAATTGCAATACTCAAGATTAGTGTAAAATAAAAGCTTTTAACTGAGTGAGTGGGTCCATCAGAGTAACTGTGAGTGACAGATTAAATTAACTTTGCTGGAGACCAGGAGTTTATAAAAAGTTGGAAAGAATATACAATACCACTGTGAGGACACATAAAACTCCTTCTCCTTGTGCATCCCTTTTCTGAGATTTCTCTTTCATTTGTTTAAAATAAATGAGAAAAAGGGCTAAACTGTGCCCTTCCCAAATAAAAAGCTGTGGAAACAGGAAAACTCTGTCCACTTTACGCTGCACGGGGAAATAGGACTGTAACACCGCATCACAGCCCACAGTGCATCCGTGTGGAAATGTTGCCTCTCTGGTTTGTTCTCCAGCTCCCAGCAGCACTGAACACTCAGAAGATCTGTTATCGCTAGTGGGCTACACAGTGAAGAGTGGGAAATAGTGCAACAGGGTATAACGTAGCCTTCTCCCTCCCATATTAAAACATCATCTTGGAGACCAAAGAATGAAAAACTGTGCTCCCCAGACTTCCTATTTTTCATTCAACCATCTAAAAGCCAAAAGAGAAAAATACTGAGTTTTACAGCACAGTCCCCTGTTCAACTCATCCTCCAGTGGTGATGGTCCTCACTCATATCAGGACAACAACAGCAAACAAACAACAACAACAAAAATCACACTCAAACATCTGTATGAATCTACCAACTACAAAGCTTTGCTGTTTGTTAAGTTTACTTTTTGGTTCATCCTACTCTCCTGTACTCCCACGAGGAAAATTCTTAGCAAAACCTGCTTTTTGTTCTAAAGAAACAGAAAAGATCCTACCTGACTTGTAATTGTGAGATTTTTATCCAGTTAAAGCATCATGCCATTCAACAAGAGTTTTGTTTCAATATTTAGCTCAGAGGGATTGAGCACACAAGACTGCAGGATCGGGCCCTACGTTCATAGCTTGTAGTGAAAGACTATTGTAGGTTACAGATGTATTGTGACTACATAATGCTGACTCTGTACATGTCTTTACTAATTCAGCATCCATTTAAAACATTACAAAGAAGCCTCTGATGCTTTCAGACATTGAATTGTCCAGTCAATATCTATAGTTGTGGTATCCACATACTATGGACAACAGCAGCATCGATTTTCATTTTGCTGGTTTATACACAAAGAAGGTAAGGTACTTTATATCTAACAATTATACTAATGCTATTAGTATCTAAATACACATCAATTACATAATTTTGCAGTAATATAATACAGTCATATACAATTCCATTTGAGAACAAAAGTACTATGTCTATGAGACTTACAGGACGAGCAAGATTTGGATGCAGATCTGAAAGTGCAACAAAGTCCCGTGTTGAACTAGAATAAGCCATTCTTTATCTGTAACTTGAGAAAACTAATTTAGATTTTTTTTTTAAATCTGAACAAATCACTTATAACTATTCATAGTGACAATAACAAGTTATTTTTTAACACAAGTATTTTGACCTAAATAGTATCTCTTTTCAATAAAAAGCATTTCAAGCCACCTGAAGTAGACAATTCTTTCTTGTTTGTATTTGGTGAGGTAAGTTATGAATTTTACTACTCTACCTGTGCTTCTTAGATAAAGGTCTGTAATATTTATTTATTTATTTATTCTGCATTAAATGACTCCATTAGCACCAGCCTCTGAAAAATATTTACCCTCCTTCTCCTGTCTGGGAAGTCCAACTGAATTTAATGAGGCAGTTCATATATAAAAGGCCATTTACATAGGTGGAAAGGAAAGCATTGGGTTGCAAACCACCTTAATTGAGGTGTTTAGTATTAAACTACATTAAAATGTGAGTTCATTCCTTCCTCAAAGTAGAAAAGTTTTGAATTTATTAAAATAAAAAATTTTAAAATCAGTTATTTTCAGGTTGCCAACATAGGATTACTGCCCATTCCTGCGAGCTACTGCGCACTCAAGTCCTCTCTATTGATGCCAAAGTCGGGCCATGGACGTTTTGTTAGCCCATCTGAATGCCTCTTATTATTTCATGGGTACCCTCAGAGATATTACTGATATTTAGCAAATAGCTGTCAGATTCTAATTTTTTTGTAAAAGGAACCATCAAGTTGTCTAAATCTTAATAACATTTAATACGAGAGAAGTGCTGACATTTTTCAGAGGATGCCAGTTCAAACTTTATAACAAAAGTCTTGAATGGCCTTCATGGTCTTTATACCTGGCACCTTGTGTGAGAATTGTTAGTGGTTTTGTTGGGCATTAGTATAATGATCTGTTGAACACACTAGAAAAGAAATAGTCAGTCTATACTTTAAAGATGTAAGCAGTTATCTGAGAACAAAATGATTTCTCTAAAAGAGCATTTCAAACTAAACTCTCACAGAAAGATATCCCAAATTTGCCTTACAAAAAAACTACTGAACAACGGGGCCCTCAAACCTATTCCCATCCCATTATATGGAAGAATTCACGTTTGTTTATGCAGGAAAGTCACCTCGACCACCCCTCCAAGGCACATTAATATTCTTGCCTCAAAAGAAGTTAAATATTGTTAAGTGACATACCTCACACGACAGCTGAATCAGTTTGAAGAAAACAGCGCTGGGAACACATTTATCAAAGGAAGATTATAAGAGAGGCGATTTAGGATTTAAAACACTACAGGCCCTGACAGGGGAAGCTGCAGCGTGCACTCACCCCTCAGAGGCAGGGGCTGAGCTCCCGAGGACACCCGAGGGGACTTTCTCTCACCACCGCCCAGGATCAGACCTTCTTCTGAGAGAAAGGACAACATGGAAATCACAATAAATAAAAGCATTGAAGCCTTTGGCACCACCACCCCATCCTAAACTGGTGTCTATCACCAGATAAACTAGCATCCCCAAAGCCAGGCCAGGCTCTACACTGCAAAGAGGTTTTTCTTGCGTGGGCCCATCATTATCCTTATTTCTTTCCCTATCCAAACCCGAGCAACACGTGGTGGCCGTCCCACGCAGGCAGGGACGACATCAGCTTGGAGGCTGGGCAGGCGGGAGCCCTTACCACAGCCAAGGGGCGTCAGGGGAGACACAGATCGGCCAGGACGGGAGCACCCTGAAAGGAACCAGTGGGGTGCTCAGGACAGGGAGACAAAATGGCGGCGAGCACCGTGGGCGGGAAAAGGGCTTCGTGCCCTCTCCCTGTGAGTGACCTTCCTTCAAGGGCCAGTGCGGGCCTGAGGGTGGCCAGGGCTCCATGCAGTGGGCACCGGCCACAGCCCTGGGGCTGCCAAAAAAAAAAAAAAAAAATAAAAAAAAAATCACCAGAAATTCAGAGTTTCATGGCTTTCACATACCTGAGGACAGGCGCTCAACCCAGAAGGATCAACTCAGAGCACAGCGCCATCGGCTTCAGTCAGCGAGCTCTGTGTCAGGCCCAGAGCTGAGGGTTTAGAGCTTGGGTTTCACTTTTTGTGAGTCTTCTGATCTGCGGGGCTCTACCCCCGACCCCCGCTGTCGCTGCCCCGTCGCTCCCTCTGGGGCAGCAGCTTCATCCCGACACACACCAGGTTTCCCCAGGGAGGATGTTAATTTAAACCACCTGATTGCATCTTTTGTTTGCTGATCTAAGAAAACATCTGTATTTTCTTGCAGCGCTACTCCACGGCAAGCCCTGGAAGATTTTTTTCCTAACCAAATATGTTCAGCAGTATCACTAGCGGGTCTCAAGTCCCTGAACTTAAGAAAGCTTAATGAAGCACCAGCCCTGGAGTCTAGAGTCAGGCTTATTCTGCTCCACTTATAAATGCACAACACACCAGCAAGACAAAGCAAATTTCAGAAAGCTTTGGAGGATACATTCCCTAAGTTCTCCTTTTTTTTTTTTTTGCCATAGCTTTAAGGCAAAAAAAAAAATGCAGCCTGTATTTTATAAATGAATCAAAATTTATGGTTTAAGATATTATTTGTATTGATTTGCACACAGAAATCCTGGTTTTTTAGGCCCTGCAGAAGACTGGAGTGAGCCATTTTGTCCATTTATATTGCATATAAAATTATTTTTTATAAAATCAATACTCTTCACTTCTGTATCATAAAAAATTTTACTCTTGGTGAGTAATTTTATGACCTCAAGGTCATGGCTATTGAAGTTTTTAGTGTAGCCTGACAAATTCTCTGTGTTGCCTCCGTATTACAGGATCTTTCATTTCTTCAATTAAACAGCTGAAAATGGATACCACCTGTGCTCTCATATTTATTGTGTCACTAAAGTCCATGATAATTACACCGTGCTGATGACAAACGGCGTGCCAGAGAACTGACAGCCTGGGTGGGTTTTTTTTTTAGGCCACCTTTTATACGGTATGATACATGGATTTAACTTTGTTCCATAGGTTTGAAGTCTCCAGTAAACAGAATGAGGTAATTCTTTTTATTAGTTCTGTTGTTTTGATTATCTCAAACTAATAAGCAAGCAGAAGATAACAAATGTGGTGATGGGATCCTAATTGAATGGGAAGGAGAACTTACATGCTAGCTGGAAAATGATGGCAAAGGTACAGGTCTCATTTTTACCACCGTGACTGCAAGGTAAACCAGGAAAAAAAAAATGAAATGAGATCCGTGGGGTCTCCAACACTGCAGATGGTGATAAAAGTAGGATCGCAGACCATGGACTTGCAGGTGTTGAGCTCATCTAGTATCTCAGCAAGGTTTTGGTGGGACATAAGCACCTGCTTAAATGGAGCCTCGCTTAACCAAGTGGGATCCTGCGCTGCTGCCCAGCACAGTCACCACTTTCATTAAGTTTTGTCCAGGTTGAGCTTGCTTTTCTCCCACCGGCACAAAGGACAGGTGAAACACGACACTGGCAGCATCCCCAGCCCAGGGCCACAAGCTTTGTTTCATTTCAAAGCCACCAGAACAAGGATGCTGTTGTGCACTGCTCCTCAGCGTCCCCATAGCCTCAGCAGACGTCTAATGATCGGGTGGTTTTGCTTTGTGGTTTAGTCCCACTCACATTTTCAATGCATCTACATTTTGAAAAAAAGATGCTTTTTACTTTCCCATGATAGCTCCTGCTAGGGAGATGTTATCAGGACCGGCATGAAGAGATGCACTGATCTGGCCACAGGCAGAAAGGCAGAGGACGAGACCTGAGTTATTTCCCTGGAAGATATCATTAGATGCTGAATTTCTAACTTGCAGTTACTAAGATGAGAATTCATTTGATTGACGTACCTGTCTCAGAGTGATGCTGTGACTTCTGGCATTTGTATGGCACAATGGGGGACAGTCAACAGCTTGGACTCCTGTAGGTTACTATAAACAAATAACATTTTTATTGGTGCTTATAGTAAACCAATGACTAAACTAAATGTCTCCCGATAATTTACAACGTCAGCTGATTCTCCAAGTTAGGAATTTTTAATAAAAACACTGAAGAGAGCCTGCAAAAACAAAAGTTACTCAACTTTTACTCAAGCTTTCCTCCTCAATTGACCTCAAAGTAGCCTCTAAAAGAAAACAGCATCATTATCTCCCTTTAACAGCTGGAAAAACAAAAGAAGGACTGAAGCAGTTTCCTGAGGGCCACGTACCATGCGAGGACCTGCTCCCCTGTCCGGTACTAGCACCAGCCCCTGCGGGAGGGCAACAATATTAAATTCAGTGTTTTTCTGATATAGTGCTTGATCCCTGAAATGTCTGAGTGATTTTATGGCACTTAGCACTCTGCCAGACTCAATCTGTGATTAGCAGAGACTTCCCATACATGGCTGCAAATTGCACGGTTCCTGCTAATTAGGCCTTCATGAATGGATTTATTTAAATTACACTCATTGGCACGGTCAAGGAGTGCAAATGCCATTTCGTAATTCACTTAGCAATTTGTTACGTGACGATCAGTACCGTTTGCATGCAGGGGAAGCCAGCCTCCGTCCAGCACTAGCAGGGACATTTCAGAAATCATCTTCAAAAGGATCTTCAAAGCTAGAGCAATATGAAAATATTTCCTCTCCGAGTTTCACGCTGCCTACAGCATTTACTGAGTGAGGTCATTGAATATTTATACATTCTTAGGACAAAAAGAATCTGTAAAATGAAAAGGCCAGACCTGTAATTTTATGTAATTGGCCTGACTGAATGCATTAAAAGCAGCAAATTATTAAAGGTATTCACTGTTCAGTGGCTTTGGCTGATACCTGAACTGGCTGCGAATCGGGAGTGCTGATGGAATAATGATGGGCATCTTTAGCAGAAGTAATGCAGGTGCTGATGCAGCCAACAGGTGCTCAGTGTGTTGAGGGATATTTAATCTAAATTTCTCCCCGTCACCACGATGGGGAGTCATTGTTCACCTCTCACTTATCCCTCTGTCTTCCCCCTCCTGGTCCCCAGCGCTGGAGTCATCCCGATGCTGTTTCAGTGAGATTTCCTCGCTCTGAGCAGCACTGCTACCTCCTGCAGCGCAGTAGTTCTATTTTAAAATAAAAATGAACATGAACCATGGCTGGTTCCCTCCTAATCCGTACTAATTCTGCCTTCTTTGGTGCAGGGAAGACACCAAGACCTGGGGCTGGTGCAATGCACATGGCAGTGGCATGCGCAGTGCTTGTGTGCCTGCAGGCAGCTCAGAGACCGAATGTGTGGGTGAGCAAATGGGACCACGTGTCACAAGGGCTTGGGTTAGGATGCCAACAGCTCTCCTCGGATGAGGAAAGCCCTATTGCTGGCAGAGAACTAAAAAAACCCTTCTTTCAGGTGTAAAACTATGTGGTACATGCAAGTGCTGCCCTTTCCAGCAGTCCAGGAAGGATGGTGTTTTGAAACAACAGCTGCTCTGAAGACAACAAAGTCTCCCTGTTCTCTCTGATGAATTCACATGAAACTGCTTAAAACCAGACCCAGCCTTCCTCGCCGGCAGGGAGTGAATGGCATTTGCAGGGCTCGAATGCAGCAAGCACAGCATTTCTGCAGCGGTCCGTGCTGGGGGAAGGCAGCGACCTCGCTCTCCAAGGCAGGGCCTGGATGCCCATTCATCAGCAAGCTCAATTCATAACTATTTCAACACTAATTAATCCCTTCTGCGACATTCGCGCAAGGGTGGAGCAGAAACGTCACGCAACGCAGGCAAGCTGGCACAAGCCGGAGAGGAAAGCAAGCCGTCAGCACTAGCCCGTACACCGAAATCAGCTCACGTCAGGTCACCATTGCAGAATTTTAGCAAAAAATAAACACCACAATTGAACTATAAGACCTTCTGGATAGCTACTAGGTAGGTGGAATATTTTCAGCAAATAGTTTGCAAATATATCCCAGAACTACCCCTTTTGTGTCTTTTTAATAGCAAAAAGTCAGAATAAGAAGTCCATATAGGAATTCACTGCTTGAAAACACTGACACAAGTCTCTCTTCTTCACTTCTCTTTGCCTGCACAGTGATACTCTACCTTGCTTTTTTGAAGATAAGGCTTTGTTTGCCCAAGATTTTCAAGTCCTCAGCCTGCTGTTTATCTTGCCTCAAACTACAGAGGTAGAAAGTACTTCTTTTTGGAGCCTACGAGCAGCATGAGAGCATTTAGACTATAGAGGATAACTTCTCCTGCACATAATTCCAGAATAATTTAAGTGAGGTCAGTGAAATTACTTGGATTTTCATCACTTTCCCCGAGACCAGAATTTCCTCCTCCCTCTATGAGCAAACAAATGATGACTATTTTCCAACAAAACATCATGGATTAAAAAATACAGCAATTAAAAATAGTTTTAGTGACAGCTCCCTGACACTGGGAAGAATGCTTTGGGAGAAAAAAAGAAGATATTTAGCATTGGTTGGCTGCCATTCAAACATTTTCAGCTATTCAAATCAATGAAACCAAAACCAAATAAATTATATCTGGATTTCAGTTTGAGACTCACGACACTGAACAATACCAATTAAGACACATGGGATGAGCGTTTTCCAGCAACAAGACTGGGGGAAAACCCTTCCAACCTTCAGTTGCTCCAGTTTCCAACCAAGTCCAAAATTGCATGAGCAGTTCATAAGGAAGAAAACTTGGGACATAATTCTCAGAGACAGATGGGGATGGCTGTAAGAGAAAACTGGGATCTTAGAGTAAATACAATATTTTCCCCCACCACAGAATTCAGTGAACAGAGCACCAGTGAAATCCAAACAACCCATCCAAGCTAAACTTTCCAGCAAAAATATACCTTTGATCTCCTGGCTGAGCGCTTGGCCCCAGCCCGGCGATGGCAAACCTCCCATTGCCTCTGAGAGCCAGGACCGCATCCAGCCCCTTCCTAGGTAATCATGTGTCAACATTTCCACGGTATGCCTGGCTGCCTGTCAGCCAGCTCGTTAGAAAATTCCTGCAGACTGACACTGGTATTTTAAGTTTTTATCCATTAGAAAAACAAAACCTCCCCCCAAAGCCCGTCCAAAGTGCAAAGGTATGAGACCTGATCAAAACAGGGCTTTATCAAGAAACTTTTCGTTAAGAAAATGAACGCTAGAGGTCAATCTAACAACTTGTCCCGGAAATATATATCCCTGGAATAAAATATTACAGACTTCTTCTGTGTACTGTACACCTCTCTAACTACATCCAGATTCACTGGCTTGGCAACGCGCTTCGTATCTAACAAGAGTTTCTTCTATTCTTTTGAATTTGTTCTTGTCTTGCTATACATTAGTATTTCCTTTCTGGAGCTCGCCTGTATGATCGCTGTCCCGATTCACGTGGCTTGCTAATGTACTTAACTACCCGTTTATGAAACGAAAGGGGAAATTGGCACTTGCGTGTGTAAATACTGGAGGCCAAATGTGTCCCTGATGTAACTCCGCTGCAGTCGGTTGAGTTAGATTAAAGATGAGTGCAGAAACAGAGGAGCAGCCATCGCCACACAGATGAAAGCCCGTCTAACTCAGGATCTTGTGTCTCATGGATAAATCCATGGTTTCAAAGAGGCAGCAGGGAGCTTGTGGAGAACCGGGCTGGGATGTAAGTGATGGGTTTGTGACTTCCAGCCTTCAAATCCGATTCCCTTCCAAAGCATCTCCCATCTAATAGCAATGGAGCTGACTTCATTACCTGTGCATCACGCTTGGTTCATCTCATCTTCTGCACTCAGATTCTGGAGGAGCTTGTGGCTACAAGCTCCCACTCTTATTTACACATAAGACACCAGAATAATTTTGGCTGTTTGGTTTTTTTCCTTTATCATTCTTAAATGCCCAGTGTTCCAGTTTCAGTGAATTTCTTCCTCCCCTTTCCCTGCTCTTAACAATAGAAATAAGATGTAGCACTGCCAGCCTGCTTCAGCCTCCCCATTGCAACCTTCTTCAGCAAATCCCCAGCTCCCCTTATAAAATATAAAGCTCCTGTCTCAGACAAACTCGATGGAGACGCGGAAGGAGCACAGGCTTCGCTGACACGGAGGCTGCCTCAACCAGGAAAACCAAGGGAGATTTAAGGCACAGAAGTCAAGTCAAATGAAAGCGCGGATCCAGCAAAGGCTGTGTTTAAGCGCAAAATTTCTCCCGGGGAGTCACCGGGGCCACTCGTGTGCTTTGCACCGAGCACATATGTGAGTGCTTTGCTGAACCCAGGCCAAAATGCAGTTCTTCTCTATGAATGCGGGCCAGATCCTGTAGCACTGAGTAACGCCGATGAGTAACATTTATTCACACAAGTGGTCTCTGTGGAGAAGGGCTGCCAAGTCCTGGCCCCGTATGATTTTTTTTCTTTAACAAGCAGCCAGAGCAGAGCTCCATATGGCAACGCCGACTCCTCACTCAGCAGCTCGCCTGCTGCCAGCTCCTCGGTGGAAACGGCCCAGCGAGGCAGAAATGTTCCAGCTCAACCTTCGTGTTACAATTACCTTTAAAAAACTGCCAGATAAATTCCTTAAAATTCTTCCAGGGAGTTTCTTCCTGCTGTGGCTGCCTGTATGACCGTGACAGTCCTGGCTGTGGCCGGCAACACTCTCCTGAGGCAGCACCAGAACCCTTCCCAGGTGAAGGTTTCTCCCAGGGCATGTCCAAAGGGTGTCCATCCCTAGTACCTAGCTCCTCAGAGTCCTGGCACATTCCAAGGTTGCCACAGAGGTGATGGACTAGCAGGAAAAGCCTCTTAAGCTCCTCTTCAGACAACCTGGCCCTAACGTGGTGCTTAAGCCTGTGCAGGGACAAATCTCTGATCACCCTTCCCAGTTAATGCACACACACGAGAGATTCAGGAGGGGCACAAGAGTGGTTGGGTACAGAGATGGCTGCCTTGTGCCACCATGCAGCTGGCATGCATTAACACCCTTGCTTCAAGACAGTTAAAATTGGGCAGAGCTGAACAGGAGACCTCCCTCATTGATGTCCTTTGCAGCTTGCCCCCAAAAGCTGGGGGTGGTCTCAATGCCTCACATAGGTATTTTTTCTTCCATTAAAACGCACAAAGGAAGATGCAATCCCCTTCAGCTACAGGTGCTGCCCTTTCCCAACGTCACTGTTCATCCCCATCCACCTGGGAGTTAATGCAGCCAAAGGCTGGGTGCATCCAGAGGCTCTTCCCAAGAGCTGACAGCAGTAACGACAGCACGCAACCCCTTCCTACAGTGGAGACATGGTGCAAGGTCCCCGCCAGCTGCACCAGCCATGAGGACCTTCCAGGGACTCAGGGACCCTGCCTGAGCCCCCCAGCACCACAGGGAACCCCACAGCAGAGAGCAGCAACTGTCCATCAGGGGACCCACAGGCATCCCATGTTCTCTCCATCCTCCACCCTCCCCTCTTCCAAGGGGCCATGCATGCAATTCCTAGCAAAGATCCATAACAGGGGCTGACATTTCGCAGAGGTCTCCTAAGATGCTGAGCAGAGCATTTAGGAGAGGTACCTGCCAGCACAGACTGGCAGCAGTTGGTGGGGAGCGCGGCCATCTCACATCCCTCACCACCACCAGCTGCTCCCCACCACCTCCAGCACAGCACTCAGTGCCATCACCCTCCTCATAGGGTCTGGGCATATGGCAAAGCCAGCAGTGGCACCAGAGGGGCAAAAGCCACAGCCCTAAAGTAACACAGGCTAAACCCAGCCAGGGTCAGGCCCGCTGAGCACCTGGACAGCATCAAGCCAAGCCAAGCCAAGGCTTGTGGTGAGCCCAGGTTTCTCTTATGGAGCCTTTCAGCATCAGCCCTGCCGTGTGCGGTTACTGCCAAATCAATATGTGCATCTTCTGGTAAATAACTGTGTCAGTAGGATGTTAATGGTGCACAGTGCTTGTGGTGTCAAGGCTTTTCTTTTTTTTGTCAATGAAGCAAAGTCATTCCTTTTCCTTCCCCTTCCCCCCCCCAGCCTTGCCAAATGCACAAAATGGGCTCCAGACCCACCTCCTACAAGGAAATGAGAACCAGCCCCAGAGGATCACCCAGCAAGAAGCCTCTGTTCGGAGATCTGACGCCTCTTCAAAGACGGGGGAGCAAATGTGCTCCTACCTCCGCTGATTTATGAAGAATGTCTGTGTCACCGATGCGGGGAAAAGCTTAAACGCTACCAGAGGGAAGGGGAATCGAGCGCTTGCTGCCTGCACTTTGGGGGCTGCACTGAATAACCCCTCTATTTATTGCAGTTTGTTTTCATATAATTAGATCTATATTGCATTTTGAAGGAAAACAAACAACCTAGCAACTGCAGCACATGCTGCTGGATTATGTGCTCGCTAGCAAAATAAACGCCGGTGTGCCACCGCTGGGACCGGCCGATGGCAGGCAGGACATGCCAAAAGCAGCTCTCGAATTGCACGTGGCAGCAGCCGGCCTGGGACTGCGTCCCCACATGCAAGGGGATGTGGGGAAAGCAGGTGGCATGCCTGTGCTGGTGGGAAACGGTCAATATCGCCTCAGCTGGAGGCAGGAGCAAAGCCAGAAGGCTGGTTGCCCCAAGACCAGGCTGGGCAACCAACCTAACACCTGGGGAAAGGCAGGAGAAAGGCTCGATTAAGCGAGAGGCACAGCCCAGGAGCACTGTCTGAAGTTCAGCTGTTCTTTCCTTCCTTTCTTCCTTCCCCTCTGCACTGGGAAACTCTGGGTGTAAATTGCTCTAAGTTATATCTGTTTGGTTTTAATTTCTGCTGGTGCCCCAGTGTAATTTATGCTCTTGAAATATAGTAGTAGGCACGTGTATAGTGTTATGTTCATGAAATACAGCCCTCTGCCTATAGTATGTATCGATCAGTGCAGTAAATAATTCCAACAAGCACAAGTCATCCAAGCGAGCAGAGGACACGGCCGAAGGCTGCCCATCTGCCAGGGCCTAATGCACATCCCCGCCAGGGCTGGCAGGATTGCACCAGCAGCACAGGGCTGATGGAGCCGCTCACGAAGTGCTCTTTTTCAGCCAAAATGAAGCCAAGAGAGCCAGTATAGCTCCCAGGTGGGTCCCTGTGGCAGCTGTGCCCTGGGCTGGCCCAGGGCTCCCAGACAGGATGGCCAGTGCTGTGGAGATATCCCTGGGGACACTGGATGCAGCCCTGTGCCCACCATGGGATGCTCCCAGTTGAGGCCAGAAGGGCAGTGACACACAAAAAGCAACTGCTTGACTGCATCCAAGCTGGAGTGGAGGCACCCGAGGGACACGCAGTCACACTGGCAGCTGGATCACCACAGCACCCTCAGCACCACATGCTCCAGGAGAGCCAGGAGGCCGCTGCTAGAAATTAAAGCTCTCTGCAAGGATTCTTTCCTTTTTTTTTTTGTTTTGTTTTGATTTGACCACGCTTGGGGAGAAGAGGAAGGCAGTACATAACAGCCCTGTGTATAAGCAGTTGCTTGATTAGCATAGTTAATGTCTGTGGAATTTATTCAGTGTCTGAATTCTTGCACTTCTTCCAGGGGAAAGGCAACAGGGGACTCTGCATAATGCTGTCCATGCAGAACTGTCTCTCTCAGCTGTCCCAAGTATTTCCCTGGAAGCCATGCCTGTCCTACAGCAAGAAGAGAGACCCGGGAAAGTCAAGCACTAGGCTGGATAGATTTAGTGTTGCTACACTGGGACTCATTTATCTTAGCTCAAAGGTGAACCAACAGCATCCTCAAGGACAGGAGCTTAACAAGCAAAGCAGGAAGATCTGAACCAGATCTTGACCTGGTCTCAATCATACAGCTGCGCTGAAGCAAACGAGTTTGATTTATGCCAGCAAGAAGCCAGTCTCTTAGGCTCGAATTCATGCCCAGCTCCTACTGCCACCAGCACTGCTGGAGCTGCCAGTCCACACTGGGCATTAGGCATCGTCCTGCTAACGCCTGCGCTCTGCCTGCAGCCCAATGCAGAGCCATGACATGACACCAACAATCAGACTCCATGGGACACTCTCAGCAAGACGTTGTACGACTGACTTCGGCATCCTGCCTCATCAGCAGCCTTAAGAGTGTCAGGGTACAATAAAGACCCTCAGAAGGATGCGCTGCAGCAGACACTCCTGTGGGTTTCGTATGGCTGCCCGTCACCGCAGGATGCTGTACATTTTAAACACAGCCTGGTTTTAGGAGAAACCCTCGGCACCACTTGGTATGTATGGGACTCTCCCAACAGGCACTCACAGGCAACTCCTCCTGGATTCGCTGCAAAAATATCACTTCCTGAAGGAGATAATCTTGTATCAAACTCCCATCTCAGCCGTGAAGCCAGATTCAGAGAAGGTCCTTGATGAGGGACTGGAGCAGGTTACAGGGGAGCAGTCAAGCTGTGCAAACCTGCAGATCAAGAGTGGATTTTATGCACTGGCCCCCTTGTGCTGCCTGCCCGGGTGACGCTGCACACACAGCAGCACCTTTGGTGGTACCTGCAGTGTCCCCAGAACCTCTGCTAACACAGAAGCCCTGCACCACACAGCATCCTCCCACCCTGCGGCGTGACAGGAGCGATGGGGCTGCTGCAGCGACATCTTCAGCGATGCCACAAGCTCTGGCCGTGCTGACCCCAGTTCATCTCGGGGCAGGATTTCTGAGCAGGGTGGTTCACAGCACAGCACAAAAGGGTGCTTTCATCAGATCTGCTAATTTTTACCCTGGAGCGAGTGAGATAGCCCTGACAGCCTCTCACCAGGGGACGGCTCCTTCCAGTTTAGTTGGTCGCTGCCCTAAAGTGGGTAAGCACAGGCTGAGACACCCTGGAGACCAAAGTGGGGTCCCTGACTCCAGGCAGCATAAGCCATCAGACGGCTCTGCCTCTGGCCAATTCCCTGCTTTGCACCACTACCCGCACACACCAGGGCTTTTTGCCTTCCCAGGATCCCTCCAGATATCCTCTCACACTCCGTGGACACAGGAGACGGCAGCAAACACCCACTGGCCCCATTTCCCAAGCTGCCCTTGAGCTCAAGACCTTCCCCTTTCCACCACTAAGGAACCATTGACAGCCCCAAGGAGCTGTAACATTTTCCACCTCCTGCAAAATACCCCAACTCACTTGCAGGGCTGAAGGCACAATTCCTTGCTGCCAGAGATGCCCCCACGCACCCAGCATCGTCAGCGCGGGGGGACCAGCACCCACTACGCTCCCCAGCACCCCAAACCCCACCGATACTGAGCAAAGCCACTTCACCTTGGCCTGCTCCCTGGGTAGGAGCTGGTTGCCAAGCTCAGACTTGGATCTAGCGATAGACTTTTGTGCTTTGGCTCACGGATCCTGAAAACAAGAGCTTTAATCATTGCTTGCTTTTATGTGCCGAGAGCCAAAATTGTCTTGTTAAATACAGTAAGTGATCAGTGCTTGCAGTAAAGAACATTTCAATGACTGTTTGTGTGGGTAATTATTTCAGGCTTGCCTCTCTTCCCCTCTTGAGAAAAATTACGGAATGTGGAAATTATTGCGAAGTCTCTCCGGACATGAAGCATTTTCTGCCGGTTACAGACACTTGCTCTGGGCAGCGTGTCAGCCTGTGCCAACATTTTGCTGCCTGGTTGTGCACCATCCTGCTCTCCAACGGGCACCAGTCCCTGGGCAGACTGCACCAGGATCCCACCCTCTGCAAGCAGGTACACGACTGGCCTTCAGCCCAGACAGGTCTAAATAACCCCAGTATCAGTCCTAGAGGCAACAGGAGTCTCTGCTGTTCCAGCCTTGGGGCTGCCTACCTGAGCATAGTGCATCAGCACACATCGGCCAACCCAGAAAGTGCTAATTTTATGGTTTTTTTCCCCAATTCTGCATCCCTGGATGGTAGCTGTGGATCCGTGCTTGGGAGCCCCGGCCGTGCCATGGCCCCGGCCCCAGGCAGGGGCCTTTTTCTCCCAGCACTTCCCTTCCAGCCCTCTCTAACATTACACTATTAAAGCTGCCTTTTAGCTTTTATTATGATTTTTTACAAAGATAAAACAGCGCTGTGGAAGCAGAGGGAGCCCCAGCACTAACCATGTCATTGGAGTTGACAGAGCGGGGAACCTCAAGCTGGGAGCGCTGCGGCAAGGCCAGAGCATGCAGAGGTGGCGGCGGCGGATGGTGCACAGCCACGCTGTCACTCAGCTCCGACTTTGATGAAGGGACCAGGAGAGCAGACTGAGGTGACACTGCATGCTCAAGCACTCAGGGAGTGTTTTTCTGGAAAAAGGGGGATTTTTCCCTTTGAGCAAAACACCCTCAGCCCACTCACAGCCGGGTTTGCATCACCTCCTCCTCTGCAAACGCAGCTGGCAGCTCAAACCTTGGCAGAAGGAGAAAAACCCCGGACAGGCGACAACTGTCAGTTTGCACTCATTTCTAGAGAAAGGTTTAGGATTACAGAGAAACACACAAAACTGCCTTTTAAACACAGGCAGCTCCGCACGCAGCACGCTCCGCAGCAGGGTTTGGCACCCACAGATTTCTGCTGAGCCTGGAAACGCTGGGAAAGCCCAGCCCACGGGGGAGTGGAGGGAATAACCTCCATCTGCAAACAGCGGCCAGCTCTGGCCTCGTCGAGGAAGGACGCAGCCCCGTCCCCCCACTGCCAGAAGCTTAAACCTAATGCAAGAGGAGAGGCACGCCGGCAGCCACCCGCGCCCGCTGGAGCAGACCACCCAGCTAATACCAGCTCCCTGCATTATTTACAGAACATCACAATGTCCCTGTGTGATGGTGATTCATGGGGCACTTTCCTCCTTTTCATTACGCTAATAAATCTCCTGGCAGAGCAGAGACGGCATGTACCCATACCATCCTCATGGACAGTAAGCATCTCTGCTCCCACCTCCAAGAATATTTTGTACAGGTAATTTTGGTGGTGATGTGTGGGATGGAGGAGGGAAAGGCTCCAGGAAGATCTGGGTGAGCAGATGAAGCTTAAAAAGGCAGAACAAGTCCCTGAATAGTTTCAGCATAAACACCTCTATGCAGGTTTACACACAAAGCGAAGTCTATCCCCAGCTGGCAGGGGGGCAAATGCTTTCATTCTGAGGATTATTTCTTCAAGTTTATTGCAGCAGGAGAAACGAGGCAGAGCCATGAGCTCCAGCAGACGCCTGGGTGTCCCCATCACCCCTGCCCCGGGGTACCCCAGCCCCAGGGTCCTGTGGCTGCGGGCAGGAGGGGCTGGAGAGCACAGCTGCCTGCAGCAGGGCACGCAGCATCCCAGGGGGGGAACAACATGAGAACTGCAGCAGAAAGACCCCCCACAATACCTTCTTTCCACTACAACTAGAGCAAAATCATAGCAGAAACCTTTCAGGGTGGATTTGAACATAGGACTGTGTCGCCATACGTAAAACCTGCTGTGAAGGCAGACCTGAAGACAGCCCTAGAGGCAGCGCAGTCCTGCCCAGCACCAAGGGGCAGGAGACGTACAGGGCAAATCTGAGCACCATCAGCAGCAAAAGCAGACGTGTCCTGTGGCAAGCGCAGCCCCGCAGCACCAAACCAAAAGCAGCCAGGCACAAACAAGTACCCGAGGGGGAGTGAGTGTATTCGGAGGATGCTCCCAACCTTAGCTGGCTGTGAAGCAGCTCCGCAGCACCAGCTCAGTCACACACACGTGAACATTGCTCCAGACCAACCCATCTCCAACTCAAATGTGTGTTTTGTTTTGTTTTTTTCTCTAAGGGCAATACAAAAAGCATCAGTGTAGCCACAGGTACAGCACAGAGCAGCAGGGTTTGCCCACTTCGATCAAGACAGTATTCACATACCTTCACCCATGCCCATCTTGACAGACAGGAGCTCCTGCGCTTCAGGTGTAGCTTTGACATCCTGTACCTGTCCCCACAACCTGTCCACAGCCCCAGTGCTGGTTCCTGGCACCAGTATCCACCCCAGAGACAGGCCTCGCACTCCCAATCCAGCATTTGTGTGCTGGCTGCGAGACCACACTGTCCCATCGCCCCCCAGCACCCAGCGATGCCACCAGCGTGCTTCCCCAGCAAACTGCTCTGGGTGCTACAGAAACTGCGTTAAAGATACTTGGGTGCTGCAACCAGGTCAGAGAAATGGGCTGCTTCCCTGCCTTGCCCCTCTGCGACTGTGGAAGGCTCCCCACCTTCTCCACCCAGCCACGGCCCCATTTTTCACAGCCCCATTTTTTGGAAGGCATGGGGGACTGGGGGCAGTGGGGTGGGGACCCATCACCCGCGCACAGGGCTGACAGGAAGGGAGTCATTCCTGAGGAACATTGCTTCTAAACCACTCCAATATGGCAAGGCAATGTTAACCAGCTGGGAAAACGCTTTAAAGATGCTTAATTAAAGGCTGGCTGTTGCACAAGCCCCTTTCCCATCCCCACCAGAAGTGTTTCCCAGTTTCCCGGCCTCTCCCCTGCTGCCCTCCATCCCTTGCACTTTCTTTCCTGCTGGCATCTGCCGGCAGCGTGCTGCAGCTGCCGTAGGGTGCCTCTCCAGCGATCAGCTCCTGCCGTCAGATGGAAGTTTCCACTCATAGCAAAAGAAAAAAAAAGTGAAAAATTCTCTCCCTGTTGACTTTCGGGCATGGTTGGAAACAGCAGCTGCCTGAGTTCCTGCCCGGGCACTGGGAGCATCAGCTTCATCATCCGGCCGTGGTCTGCACCAGCCCGCCCCAGTCACGGTAAATCAGGAGAAATGGGGCTGAATCAGACCCTCTATCACTGTCACGCGCCTCTAACACTGGCCCTCATGTAAAGCTGCAGCATCACTCAGTGCCCTGGCCGTACCCCTTCTCCTCCTGCCCGCTCTGTGTGTCCATGGCCCCTGGGGAAGGAGCAGTGGTGGCAGCGCCCCATCCCACGTGTCTCCCTCTACTCCACACCCATGGGAAGCAATGGGTAGTACACGATTAAGGCCTGGGGCTCGCCTCCCGCCAGGGGAAAGCTTGCCAGAAAGGCACCAATTTATTCTTTCTATTGATATAAATTGATTAATTATGCAAGGCAACATGTTGCTGTTTCTAATCAAAGAAAAAAAAAAAAACAGAGCCCTTGCATTAGCCGAGGGAAACGCTCAGCCTGTGTGAGGATGCACAGCCCGACGGGGCAGCTCTGCAGGGCCACGCTGCCTCCAGACAGGATCCGGCCCCCACGCACAACCATAATCTCAGCTCTCAGAGTGGGAAAAGGATGCTGCTGGGTTAAACCTGCACAGGAGGAGGCTGAGAGGCTGGCATCCCTCCTGCTTTGGAAGCCACATCCGTTTGAATGCACAGGCAAGATTTAAAATCTGAACGGAGAAGCAGCTTGCGTTTTCAAAATGGCTCAAATAATACTGTTTTTGTATCAAGAAACGCAAATAAACTTAGAGGAGCTGGTTTCCTCCCAGCAGCCACACCACTTGAGCTTCCATCACATCTGCTCTCAAAAGCCACGGGGTTTGGAGGCAGCAGGGGGGACCCAGGGCGGTGGCGGGGGGGACCAGGGCTGGGGGATCCAGCCCTCACCTGCAGCAGGACCCCCAGAGACACCCTTGCAGGGGGGACATGCCAGCAGCATGCCCTGTCCTTGTTCGGGCAGGCACTAATTCTAGCAAGTTGCTCACAGGTAAATAGTTTGGTTAGTTATTTCAGTAAGTAACTACTATTTTACTAAAAGCATCTCACTGCCTGCTCACAGGCTTCCAGAGGGGCTGAGCACGCGGGCTGTGCTCAATTCACCCCAGTTCCAGTTAAACCAGTGAATAACCTCACCCAACATAAGAGCACAGATGAGCCAAGGCAGCCCAGCTCACTCCAGGATTAGACACAAGCACCGCGTACTCTGTTTTCTTCCTTACAGTCACATGCCCCAGAGCTGCCTACACCTGATGGTGCTTATTTGCACCCACATGTGGGATCCAGGCCACACTCTACATGACTTGGAAGCCACCACTGGGCACCTGGTTGCAATTACGGTGGCCTCTCCCTCAGCATGGGCATTTTCTCGTCTATCGGGGAATATGGCATGAGTTTATTCTGCATATTGAGATCATGTCAAGATTGAAACTAGAGCAGAAGCCAGCGGAGTTGGCAGCCCCAGATGCTGCTCAAGAGCCACATGTGGTGCTGGGCGGCTTTGCAGGAAGGCAGGACACTGTCAGAGGAAGAAGAGCCGGGAAGGGAGGCCACCACAGCGCACCCTGTGGCAACAAGCATCAAGGTCCCAGACATCCTCAAGCCAAGCACGGGACAAGGCAGAGGTCTGCAAGCGATACTGCCTGCACTGCAGCTGGTTTCACTGGGAAGCACGACTGTGTCCTGCCGGGACAACCCAGCCCTGCTTGCTGCCCTGCTCCCACGGAGCCACTGGGCACCCACGTGCACCAGAGAAGCCTTAGGGTGAGCACTCAAATGTCCAGGGAGGTGCAGGACAGCACCACAGGACAGACAAAGCTCTTCTTGGAGACCCCAAGCACAAACACTGGATGCCTCGGGACACACCAGCACGCACAGACACTCCCCAGGTACTACTGCACACAACCTTGCTGCCCCTACCCCCACAACCAAGCAGCGTGAAGGATGCCCAAACTGCCTGGCAGCAGCCCCCCCTTACCAGCCAGCTCCTGCTCCCCAAGATGGGACAGCCCTCTGCACCCTCCACAGCCGGGGCAGTTCCTACAGGAAGGATCTAGCCCCCCGCCACATTCATAGCCCACAGGTGCCCCACAGCCCCAGCAGCACAAGCCCCACCTGGGGACTGTGGTGTGGGATTGGTGGAGATGGATGGGGAGGGAATGGGGATGGATGGGGCCTTTTCAGGGAAAAGCATAGCTTTCCCTGTTACAGGTTATAAAACATTACAAGGGCATGTCAGGATGAAAAGTGTAATTGCAAATCAGCCCTGCTGCATCTCTGGACCTACACATAGGCAGGGAAGTTTTAATTTCTTTCTTTTGGGGCTGCTTTTTTTTTTTTTCCTATTTTTGTTCTTCCCCTTCTGTCCTCCTAAATTTGGTCTAAAAGAAAGAGGAGTAAATAAACATTTTGGAAAGCTCTTCCTGGCTTATGCAGGAAAGGGCCCAGGGCACAGAAACCACAACGCTTTGGGTTTTCAAACCAAAAATGAGGTTAGAAATGGAAACTTTGTTTAACTGAGACTGGGATGAAAACTTCATTTCACTCTTGGCAGCAAAGCTGGATCTCCATCGTCCTCTTGCTCTGGCACTTCCCCCATTTAACCTGGTGCCCCAAAGGCATTTCTGCAGCTCTGGCAGCGCGGGGCACCTTGCCATGGTCCTCTGAGCAAGCAGATGTGGCCATGCCACTGCCCCAGTGCTCTTGGGAGCTTGCTTAGAAACACTTCCCTGAGGAAACGCCAGCAGCGTGCTGGGGAGTAGATGGACCCCAGGTGCTCACCTGAGTTTTCAGATATTCTCCCAGCACCTACTGACCTGGCGGAAAATAACACCTTCCAGGTTTCTGGGCTTTTTAGCAATCTGAGATAGACATGAAGAAGGGAAGAAGTCATAAAATGTCTATGTCCCCGCCCCAGCCCACCCCAGTGGTGTGAAATACAGACACACAGAAGACATCATCACAGCTCGGCATCATCTTGTTAAAACTTTATTTCCAGAGGTCTTGTGCAGAAAGATACAACGTGATGCCTGTCCCTGAGCCTCTGTGGGAGTTTTTCTAGGGGCATTTCCAAATGATTCCTGACCCTACGGCACCCCCTGTGCCGGGACCACAGTGCAGGGGAGTGAGCAGTCGGGAGTCCCACCATCCGTGGTCCCCGGTAGTGCCAAGGATGCTTCCCGGGCAGCATCACGGGGTCCCACCAGGTCAGACCCCCCCCAGCCCATGCCTGAGCCCAGCAGCAGCCCGAGTTGGGGTCTGCAGGCTGATACCAATGACTACAAAAGACACTGCAAAGGGACTTTGAGCTTAGATTTCCCTAAGAGCCCACTGCCTGTTACTAGGGAAAGCGCTCCCAAATAAGCTCCACCAAAGCACCTACAATAAAGAGGCAAAGTTTCTTCAGTAGTCCTCAGCTCTTGGTGACGTGGCACAAGAGCCTCTGCCAAGGTGCGAGCTGACACCTTCAGAAAATCAGATGATTTTTCTTAAATCTCCTTTTTTAATTAGGGGATGAGGCAGCGATGACAAAGGCGGTTTCCCCTCTGGATAGACGGGAGAAACACATGTTGCACTAGCACGTGATGGGATCCGCATCCAGCCAGAGAAGGGAACCCACCCAACCCTGGGGAGCGAAACATCACGGTGGAGAACTGCTCGGTGAGCACGCTGAATTTCAAGCAATCGCTGCTCGAGCAATGCCCACCCTTCCCGCACCCCAGCCCTTCCCTTGCACACCAACTCGTTTCTCCGGCAGAAACCCCCATGACACTGAGCAGACCCACACCCCCGGACAGCACGGGTGGGACGTGGGCACTGTGTCCCTCACGCCGCAGGTGACCGGGGAACATCTCGATGCAGATCCTGGCAGAGCCACCGGCCCAGCTGCCGTCCTGCACCGAGCAGCTTCGGTCGGAAGCGCATCACTCCGCTGGGGCTCTTGAAAGCGGCAGAAACGACCCAAAACGCTGCCGTGGTGGACATTAGCCTGCGCTTGTGCTCAGAGCAAGAGCTGGGAGATTTCATCCCGGGCACCTTCCCCCTTCCGACCCAAAGCCGCTTTTATTGTCTTGATCTAATGAAGTGCAGACTTCACCTGGACAGACCCATAAGTGGCTCCTCTCGGAGGCAATGAATACAAATACTTGACCTCATGAGCTGCGGGGCAGCAATTAGTTTAAGCAGGGGGTTTGTGTAACACTTCAAAAGTCTTAATCCGTGCGGTCAGCCCTGGCACGGTATTTGCCAGAACCTATTGAGTAGTCTTAATGAGTCTGCAAAGCAAGCTTTCAATACATTTTGGGTCGCTTCAGATGCTTTAAATGGCATAGTCTATATGGTATTGTGCGGCTTTAGAAAGGCCCGGGCTTTAAAAAAGTATGGCTCCCTTTCACAGGGCAGACAGAAACCATCTTTAGAGCCGGGACCCTTAACGTTTTGCATATCAATATGGCTGGGGCTGAATGCAGTCACTCAGCTGAGAAATAGGATCACTATCAGCGTTTCCAGGCTTTCACAGGCACTTGGGAAACTTTAAAGCCCTTCGTGGAGAATAATTTGGTCGAATGTCGTGGCTGGAAACAAAACCTAAACAAGCAGAGTGCAGTCCATCATGCGGAGCTGCCAGCCAGGCTGACAACAGGCTCCAGCCGCTCCGACATCCCACCCCAGCGGGTCGGTGGCCGGGGCACTTGCAGTCCTGGGGGGACACAGCCGAGGGGACCCCGCACCGAGCCCGGGGTGCTGAGTCCCTCCCGGCAATGGCCGCATCGCTCGGAGGGCTCTGGGATCTTAACCAGCAGGCCAGATTTCGTCTCTTCTTACTATTCTTTTACAATATCCCAGTTTAATACCAGCCACAAAGCTCACAGGTTCTGGCACCACACCAGTGGCATCTGCATCCATCCCTGCCACCGCTCACACGTCGACACCACGATGTCCGCTCCCTGCGCGGAAACAGGCAACTGGTTGCATTGAACTACGACATCGCATTAAGCCCGTTCTCGCGCATGTCACTTGTCTCATCAGTGACCAAACAAGCCCAGAGGCTGAACGGGACAAACATGCTGAACCTCAGCTACAGCCCAGAGCATCGGGACAGAAAATACATGTCACCTCCAAGAGGCACAAAGGAGGTGCCAGCGCCCAGGACATGGGAGCAGGGAGAGCTGTGCAGCAATATGCTGGTGCAAAGACACCCCGCTGCTGGGAGGAAAGGTATGCATCCTGCTGTGCATCGCAGGAGAAGCGGTACCCACCACCACCATCACCCCCGGACAGCAGCAGAGAGGAAGGGAGGCGATGGCACGCCCGGCAGGACACGCCTGGTGGGATAGTCAGCTTTGGATGCAAGAAACCGCAGCCAAAGCATATTTGCAAACAATGCGAGGCCTGAGGGCCCTTGAAAACACATAATTAGCTCATTAAAGAGACAAATACAAGTCACTAATAAGTATTAGAGGTTAATTAAATGTTTCCCCCATCTTTTAATTAAGGGAAAACTAGTTAATTCAGATTAAACTAATTTCTGCAGCCTCCCATGATGGCCCTCTATGGTTGCAAATTTGAAAATCTATTGAGATTATTGAACTGAAAGGTCAGAGTTTGGGGCTTTTGTTTGCTCTGCCTGGGTGAGTTCAGGGGGTGTGGGGATTTTCATCCTAAGGGTTAGAAATGCCCTGCTTTATCATCTGGGTTACTCAAAGAACATAAGAAGGTATATGATACGCAACTCCCTCTCCCTAACCCTGGACCTGGCATTTAGTCAAAACTACTGCCATCAATCATTTTTTCTTAACTAGGACATTCCTGCAGACTATTTTCTAGCTGCGAAATTTCCCCCATGCTTGGGGTCTGCTGCTCAGCCGGCCTCATCCACCGCCTGACGGCAGCCCCTGCCTGTGCTCAGCACCCGAATTTGCTTTAGCAAACACCCACTGGCTGCACGCCCCAGTGGCCAACTGGTTTCCACAGCTTTTATTGTGGATGGCAGAGCTGTCGCCCCCACGCACCCGCCCACACCCACGCACCCACCCACGCACTCAACGCTCCCACTCGCCAGCGAGAACGGTCACAGTTAATATAGATTAGCAAGATTTATATGGAAGAATATTTAATCTGGTCGGGGAGGGGAGAGGGGTCATCTGTGGTTTTATTTCTTAAATATTTCTCTCTACTCCAGAAGGGTCCGTTTCTCGCTGGAAAAGGTCTGATATAAATTAAAACAAAGGGAGGAGGTTGCTGGTGGGGTGGCCATGGGCATCCCTGGACCATGGCAGCCACGGGCATCCCTGGACCGCAGTCCTGGCCCTGCACGCTGCTGGGCAGACCAGGTCCCAGCACGGCAGCGTGCCCTGTGGATGGCTCAGTCCCACCCAAAGTCCTGCCCTGTCATCTGATAAAACTTCATGTTGAAGGGTCTGTAAAACTCCCGCAGGCGCTGGATCACCTGCCCGTCGATTTTGGGGTGCGGCCGCCCCTTGGATTTCCCCAGGCAGCGGGGCTTGCTGCCACCCTCCGGCTTCTTCAGGCAGGGAAAGCCCTTGGTCTCATTAAAATAGAAATGTTTGTCCGTCACCACCCTCTTGAGACCCAGAAAGTCCTGGACACGGCCCATTTCCCCGGCTGGGTCGCTGACGAGCCTCTCCCCGCTGACAAAGAGGAATTTGGAGAGGGGGAAGTACTGCAGCCAGTTGTCCAGGTGCTTGGCGTAGATCCCAATCCTCACCGCGCTCCAGCTCGTGTCGATCAGTCCCGTGCTGATGTTTTTGAAGGCCAGGGCCTGGAAGCTGGGGATGGTGGGGTTTTTGGAGAGTGTCTGCGTGTAGTCCGAGATGGCGCGGGTGACAGGGTTGCGCACCACCACGATCAGCTTTGTGTCCCGAGACATGTTGTAGATGCGCCGGGGAGCCTCCTTGGTGACGAAGTAGCTGGGGGTCTTCTCCATCGTGATCTGTCCCTCCAGCGTCCGCGGCATCAGGCTCCTAGGGGGAGAAAGGGACGCAGTCAGGGCTCAAGGCACAGCTGCTCTGACCTGATGCCGCAACAGGGATGAGCGGGAGCAAACCCCAAAAGCCAGCCCGAAATGCCAACAGGCTCCCCATCTGTGACTGCTTCTCTCCTTCCCCTCCTGCCAGCCAGGGACACTGTCTTGTCACACCCCACCGGTCACCTCCTCGTCTTCAAAAGCCCTCCTAGGAGCCCCCCTGCCCAGGTCTCTCCTTTTTGCTCATCTCAGCCTACGCTTCATCCGCCCAGGGTGTGTGTCCAGGAAGGGACTCCCTGTCACTGGGAAGGGACTCCCTGTCACCCTGCCCCGCCAGCAGCACCATCCAGAGGGCACTTGCAGGCTGTCAGTCCCCCTTGGAGGTCCCCCACAACCTACTTCCCAGCCCTGGAAATTCCTCCTACTCCCTCCTCCTGCCTCCAGAGAGTTTCAGTGGTGGCCACGCGCATCTCAACATGTATGTTTTGGGACGGGGCTGGTTTTCATCCCAGCCTCTAGACCCATGACACGTCCTGGATGTGTCCACTCGCCATGTAGGGCTGCAAAGAGGAAAGAGGTCAATCTCATCACGGGGGTGTGCACCCACGGGGTTAAACCAAAGCGGCGGCTAAGGATGGAGATGCCTGAGGATGGAGATGCCCACCAAGGCTCCCACCTCCTCTGCCTCCAGACAACAAGCAGTTAAGGCCAGAAAAAGACAGTTTCCTTTTCAGGAAAAAAAAAAAAAAAAAAAAAAAAAGGCAGAAAACCTCTCAGGGCCCAGCCATTGTGCTTGGTAAAATTCACTGCCCTGATTGTTCCCTTGTGCACTTTAATGAGGCATTAATTGCCGGAGAAATTACCCAGGCATGTCACCCTATGAGGAGAGCCAGGGGCTGAAGAATGTATCTCCCCTGCCACCAGCACAGGCACCTGCCCCAGAGCCCCTCATGTCCCCCAGAGCCCCTCACATCCCCCTTCTTGGGGATGGGCACGTCCCCTCAGGCCATCCTGGTGGCAGCTCACAGGTCCCTGTGGGCACAGCACCAGCGTGGCTCCCCGTCACACAATGCCACCCCGAGCTGCTGCTGCTCCCCATGGTTTCCCTTGCTGGCAGGTGATGCAGATGTGCCAGGGGACCAGCAGCTCTTGCTGCTGCATCCCAGCCGCGTCCCACCAGCTCACTCCCATGGCACCTCACACAGGAGCCCTCACCAACGGACCCCACATGGACACAGAGACGGAGCGCACTTTTCCTGGGGCTCATCTGGGATTGAAACGGCTTCATTTCCTTTGTGCTGTCACAAGCTGTGGTCCCCATTCCCTCCGTCATGCTCAGGGTGACACGCACCGTCCCCTTCCCCAGCCACGTAAGCCAGAGGAGTCTCTTGCTGAAAGCCCTGGGCTGGACTCATCCTGCTCGGAGCACAGCAGCATCCTGCTCCAGTGCCGGGGGCTCAGCCCTGCTGCCCACCCCACCTGGGTGCCCGTCCTTGCACTGCGTCTGTCCCAACAGGAGACTGCTTTCCCGCAGGGAGGGGACACAAGGATTCCAGAGGCTTGCTTAATACTTTGGGAAGTGACCAAACCATTTCCATAGTTCTTCTGAAATAAAACCTACAGGTCTGTGTGCACACAGAAATACACATACAGAACGAGCACTTCCTTTGCTCCCACCTAGACTTTTCTTAGCAGATGGCAGAGCACTTAACCCAGCCGGCAAGTGCTGGTTTACAAGGGGAAACTGAGGCACCAAGCAACAACATGTGTAGCAGCTGTTGTGTAGACGCCTACATCCAGCCAGCCAACAAACACCCACCATCCTGACACAAAATCACTTGTATGGGTCACCAAACACATGGGGATCCAACCCGAGCTGCTCCATGCCCAGAGACATCCCAGGATGAGCTCCAGGGCTCAGGAAGTCTCTTGAAAAAAGTACCAATAGCCAAATATTAACTGTGACACGGGATAAAATAAAGCAGAAACATCAAATCTGAGACATTTCACTTAACCAAAAGGAGAGAGTCGGGACTGGACAGCCTCTTTCCTACAAGGACTTTCCATTTTGCCTGAACTTGGAAGAATTCTGGTTTTAAAACTCAAGGTTCCTCCTGGGGTGTCCATGCACCCCTGGGGCTGCTTCACCCCGGGTCCCCTGGGGCTCGCTGGGAAGGAGAGGAGCTTCCCCTGCCTGTCCCGTACGTCTCTCCTCTCTCATCCAGGCAGGAGAAGGATTTTTTAACATTGCTTGTCTGAAGCCAAGCCGACCCACGCCAGGACGGGGAGAGCTCCAAAGCCCTGCTCAGGGGATCCCTGCGGGAATGCTGGCAGAGCAGGAGGATGAAGATGGACCTTCCTGCTGGGCTGCAGCCAGATCCTGCAGCGGGGCTGGCTCTTGGCAGCAGCGCTTTGGGACAGGACAGGGTGTTTTAGGGATCCCCATCCCTGCCCGGGGGAGCGGGGTCCCCACGGCGAGAGGGGACGAGCCACGCAGCAGCCGGGGCTGTGCTGTGGGGAAGGCAGGGCTCTGCCCAGCAGCATCTGTTCCTTATGTAATGGGAAAAGGCTTGAGGTTTTTTGGGTTGGTGTTTTTTTGGTTTTTTTTTTTTTTTTTTTTCCCCTGGACGTAGGAAAGAACACTTTATTAAAAGCATTTGCGAGCAATGCTGGGCCCCGCACAACTCCCTCCCCCAAACAAGAGGCAAAAGCCACTTGTGGTTCCCCCCCCCCCCGCCCTTTTTTTTTTTTCTGGACAGTGCCAGCATTTTCAAAGCCACTTCTTGTCCCCAGCCTGGCAGCAGCGGTGCCCAGGCAGGGGGGTGCCCTTCGGGGGTACCTGTATCCTGGGGGCAGTGATGGGCACCTCCCCCAAACTTTTCAGCACCTTCCCCCCCCTGCCCTAAATAACCGCGCTCACTGGAGGGGCTGACTGCTGGCATTCCCGTTGGGAAGCGCCCTCCCAAACCAGCCTCAGGCCCTTGCACCCCACACCCCAATTCCTTCCCTCCTGTCAGGCAAAAACCAACCTCCCACCTCCGAACGCCGCCGTTAGCACACCTCCAACCTGCTGCTCCCCCCTCCAAACCAGCCAGCAAAGCACATTTAACTCTAATTATGTCCTGAAACCCGCCATAGGGTTTGCCAGGCTGCTTCATGCAGCTTCTCCGGGCGACTTGTTGAAGCATTTCTGCAGCGCTTCCCCAGATGCCACCGGGATTCCTGCACAGCAAAACGGCTCCTTCCTTGTGCTCTTCACCCGCCCAAACCCTCTCTCAGTAAACACGGGCTCAAGACCTAAAACAGTTCCTCTCCTCGATGGGCAATAAAATGTTTATTATCAAACAGCGAACACTTGGGATGACGTGATCCGCGAGCCTGGAGAGCCCACGTTAAACCAAAACACTGCTTTTCTCAGCCTGCGCTCCCCAAACTGGCACCAAGCTGACCCGAGCTCAGGAATTCATGGTTGTGCTCAGCTTTCAGAAAACCCGATGGTTTGGGTTTGCTGCAGTTGCCGTCGCGATGTTCCCGAGGACATAAACCAGAGAGGAAACCCGTGAGCTACGCCTGTAACAGTGCTGCTCTCCGGGAGAACTGATGCGCTGACCACGAAGAACGACGTGAGTTTGGATGCCCTCAGCAAAGGCTTTGCTAAAACATTTTAATAAAAGCCTTTTTACTCCCCCTCTTTCTTTTTGCAGAGGGACAGCAAGGGCCAGGCTGAGCCCCATGGTGCCAAGGCCATCCCTAAGGGGTCTGTGGGACAGAGGGACCCCCAGGACCCCACTCACCACAGGCAGCCCAGGAGACCCTCACCCAGCAGTCCCAGCACCTTCCCCGCACTCATCCTGCCGACCAAGGGCTTCTCAGCACACAGGAACCGCACCGGCTTTAATTAAAGCCACCCACACCATCCTAGGCTTAATTGAAGTTTAATTAAAATAGAATTTTTAATAAAAGCCCATGTTGGGGCAGGGATTCCCAACTCTGTTTGCACAGGTACTGCTGGAGCAACAGCAGGCAGCTCCTGTGCGACGGGGCGCACAGACCTTCCCCTGCCAGCATGGCCACGTTCTTGGTCCCCCCACTGGGGACAGCAACGGGGCAGCGACATCCCATGCAAAACCCCTCCGAGGCTGGTCCATCTGAGCCAAAAGCTCTGCAAGAGAGCACTGAGGCAGACCCTCGGACAGGCTCCAACACACGTACAGCTTTGTTTCCGATGGGAATGGAAGACACATGACCCCCCGTGGGCTGGAGGCCACTGGCTGGGCTTTAAACCCTCGATCCCGCACTTGGTTAATGGGGAGCCACCTCCACCCAGGTGGTGGAGGACCTGGGTCCCAACCTCATCCCTGGACCACGTCAGGAACAGCAGCCTCCGAGCAAATTGTGCAACACCTCCTCTTCCTCAGCAGCTCCATCACTCCCAGCTACTTGCAAGATAATTACGCTATTTCACGTTTTCATTAACTCCCTAATACTTTCCCCTATATTACCCCAGTTAATTATTGATAACCCCTGTCTCCCTCCAGATCTGGCTTAAACTGGCAAAGAGCAGACCGGGCTTCTATTGTGCTCCACTTTAGTGCAAGCACTGGAAACTTTAATTAAATTTACAGTTAATTCTTATTGACCTTAAGAAAACGCCTTGGGAATGCTAAGCGTTGCCTACAAGTAGGCGACACTGCAATGAGGGGGCACCTCGGCAGCCTTGTAGACAATTTGTATTTCAAGAGAAGACTGTGTGCCCAGGAGAAGAAATAAAACTCTTTTTACCTTTCTATTAAGCTGATAAATTAGCTAGCAAAACAACTGGCATTTGAGAGGCACCAGAAATGGGATTTCCTACGTAGAAATAGTCAACGTGTTAGGCTGTTAATGCTTAAATAAAATACAAAAATCATGGAGAGGGGTGGAAAACGCCACCATCAACTTCAGAGCCTCCCAGGAGCCGTTTTGCTCATTGTCTCACCAAATTTTCCTTTCCACCCACCCCAGTTACCCATCCCCATCCTCCTCTCACCCCCCGAGCCGTGGTACCCGCTCGCTCGGGGGCTGCGGGATCGCTGCGGTACCACCCCGTACCCAGCAGCCGGCCGCGACCCGGGGCTGCCGTTACCAGTCACCGAGGGGCTGAGCCGACAAACTCACGTCTGTAACATCCCCTAATTGCTCTCAGGACGCCCGAGGTGCATTTCCAAGGGCTGCTGGACCTCTCTGGGATCTTCCCTCTATTACAGTCAATGGGAAATTGCAGATTAGGGCTGTGCTCCCGGGGGGCCCTCGTTTAGATTAATTACCTCCTCTGTTGAGGTAGCAAGGTGCAATAACTTACAGCCCCGATAAAAATGCAGAAAACTGCATTAAGTACAGATTAACAGCCATAGCAGGCAAGTAATCAAAGCAGACTTCAAAAAACTGGGCCGACATAACTTTCCAGGGTTAATTGGCTCATGATTCCTTGACTCCAGGATGATTTTGTTGCAGACGAAAGAGAACTCCTCCCAGCACCCAGCTGAGAGCATAAAGTAATGGATGCGCCCGTTGGAGGACAACCTCGCTGATAAATAAGTCTCCAGCCCGAGAGCATCCCTATGTTAGTACCCACGCCATCTGCTCAAACGGCAGCTCCACTCGCGGGTCAGGCTCTGCCCACAAATTCATCCCCCCAAAAAATGCCAGGCAGCATCTTTAGCACAGACACAGGCCCAACCTGTGCCAGGAACGTGAAAAGGGAGGCCCCCGAAACCCCAGATAAACCGCAGACATGGGTGATAGGTGCAGTCTGGATCAGGGCCCGTAGGTTCTATGTTATCACCAAAAGTGGGAGAGAAAAAGGGGGGAAAAAAAAGCCCCTCTCCATTATTATTAAAAAAACAAGCCCTCACAAAAAAAAAGCCCCCGACAAAAGCAAGTGAAAGGCAAGGGGATTTCTGCCGGAGGGGATGTGGTTGAGAGCTTTCTGCAAGGCCAAAGAAAGTGACTCTTTCAAGGCGATAAGATGGGCGACGGGATGACGTGGGGGACAAAACCGGCCGGGACAGCCCAGCTTAGCGTCGGTGACGGCTCCCTCGCCCGCCCCAGCCCAGCCTTGTCTGGGCAGGGGGCACCCAGTGGGGTCCGGCTGCGGTTCCAGGGGACCTCCTCTCTCAAAGGCAGGGTGACAGGCTGCCCGGCACCGGGCTCAATGGGGGACAGAACCTTTTTTGTGTAAATGTAAAACAGTTTGGAACCAGGAGAGGGGGACAAGGCTTGGGACAGATTTATCCTCTCCCAGCAGACACCCGGTACCACCCGGATCTGCATATGAATCGCCCCAACAGGCTTATCTCACCCGGCGGGACAAGGCTGCCTTTGTGGCCGCACAGCGGCTATGAAGTTGTTAAACTGGAACCAGTTATGCAGACTTTAAGATACCAGACCTTCTCCTTCAAGGCAGCTAAAATAGCAGCACCTTTGCCGGGAAGCAAAGGGCGAGAAAGGAGAAAGGGGGGGTGGGACGTCAGGAGGGACGGATCCAGCCTTGTGTCCCTGCTCCCGGCTCTGCCAAGGAGACCCTGGCTGTCAGGGGACATGCTGGACCCCCCGTTCCCCAAAGCGGGGTGGGGGGCACGCGTGGGTAGCTGTGCTTAACCCCCACCCCTGTCCCCTCCATCACCTTCTCTTCCTGGAAGAAGCACCGGGGCATCTGTTGAACCTCAGTGCAAGGCACGGAAGGCTGAACTCACCATCAAGCCGCCCGGGAGCAAATTAGGCCATGTTCCTTTTTATTCCTAATTACTGTGATCTTCCCCATCTCCTTCCCCTGCTGCCCCTTTGGAGGAGGCAGAGGGTCCTGCCAGCACCTCCCCAGCAGGCAGAACCCCCCGGGCGCTTTCCATCCCAGGCCTGCCTCCATTATTTTTGATTCTTTCACCAATTCAAAAACGTGCAAATGAGGCCACGGCTTCCCAATCAGGCCTGGCCAGGAGCTAATTGGCTTTAAGCAGGGAAACCTGAATATGCTAATGATGGCAGTAACGAGCCTGTGATGCGCCTGGAAGGGGAGCCAAGCCCTCGGCTCAACGATCGGCTGACTCTGAGACACGTCAATTAACAACAAGGAAGATAATTTATTAATGCCCCTTTGCACCCCCCTGCCCTTTGCTCCTAATTACAGTTTGATACATGAAACATCGTGGAGGTTTGCCCAGTGCCGCTCCCAGCTGGAACATCCCTGAACAGCCCCGAGCGTCTCCTCCTGCCCCCGAGCAGCATCTCGCCCGGCCAACAGCCCAGGACCACAACTGGAGGGTCTCCAGCCGACCCTAAGGACCCCAGAGCTCTCCCAGCACCCGACCACGGGTGACGGGGTCCCCAGGCTGGGATTCAGACAGGCCAGGCTGCAGAAGAGGCTCAGAGGAGAAGGGAGATGCGATGGGATGGATGGTGCTGCCGGCCAGGGCTGCTCCCCGTGGGGTCCAGGCCCCTGCAGACCCTTCCAAGGGGCTCCGTCACCGGCTGCAGGGCCCGGCTGCTTCATCCTGGGAAGGGCACGGGATGGAAAGCAGGAGGGAGGCAGCAATAGGGTCTGTTGTGGGGCTCCGGGAAGGGCCAGCAGCCAGGGATTTCTGAGTTTGGCTTTCCGACCTATTTAGCATCAAGATCCGGGGGATGTGGAACGCTGAAAGGGGAGAAGCCCATTAGCATTTCTAATGGAGTGGCTGCTTTCACAAGTCACCCGACACCCAGTTATTAACCACGATAAGACCGAGGCCATTTAGGAAACCACGACTGCTTTGTCCATCTATCCAAACCCCCGGGCGCCCCAAGTCCCAAGCCCTGGCAGGAAGGCGAGAAAAAGGCCATTTCCCCATCAACCCCACGGGGCAGCCACAGCCCCCTGCTCCCACCCAGCCCCGCTCCCCGCCACCACCCAGCATTTGCATCGCCATCGTGCTCGTGTTTATGGCTGGGGGTTGCAATTACAGGCAGCTCAAGGCCCTGAAGGTTTTTCTTTGTATGGTTATTCCAGCGGGGTCGTTAAGGCCAAAGGGCTCCCTGTGAATGCACATAACGGCATATGATTATGAAAAGCAGAAACCAGAGTTAATAAGGGCGCAGCTCCTTCCCTGCTTGGAAGCGGCGGTGCTGAAGGAAGAGGCTGCTTGGCCTCTGTTACCATCCAGGGGATTCGGAGACAGTCCCTCTTCACCCTTCTCCACTGTGGAGCTATTAGCACCCCAAAAATGCAGAACAGCTCAACACCCCATTGATGTTTGCCACGGATCCGCCACAGCCGCCACCACGCAGGTGCCCCCCATGCCCCCTGGACAAGGCATAAAAGCCACGGCCGCCCTGGGACGCCTGTTTGCTGTTGGCGTCGTCGCCCATGTCTGCAGCGGTGAGCATCGGGCACTCCACAGCCCACGGGGACATCTGGTACCTCCAGAGGTCACCCGGAGACAGAAGAGCAGCAAGACGGTGCTGCCTGCAGCCCTCAACGGCAGGAGGGGGACCTGAAGCCAAACCAACCTCCCGTTCACAGGAGCAACGTTTCGCTTGCAACAAGCAAAGATGTATTTTGAACAACCATCCATGAAAAAGCAGCTGAACTCACTGCTTGGGTTAAAACAGGCGAGAAACAGAAAAGCTAGGTGAATCCCCCCGAACCCTACAGAAAGCGTGGGCTGACGGGAGCCCAGCCTTGCTGGGATGCTGGACTGGGGCTGTGTTAAGGTGAGGGCAGGGCTGCAGCGGGCACGCACGCCCCTCTCCATCCCTCTGGAATGAAGCGCGTCTGCACGGCAGCAATTAGAAATCCTCTTCTTGCTGCTTGCTCCCCGGTGTCCCTTTGATTCCCGAGTCCCGGCGGCCCCGGGGGCGCGGGGACAGCCTGTGGCAGGTGTCTTGCCTGTGACCCGGGTCAATCGAGGGCTCTGATCTCCAAATGACCCTTCCCAGCAGTGAATACGTACCCGCGCTCAAACAGCTTGCAGATGAAGGAGCAACAGACTGGAGATGATTTATTCAGGAATTAAAGGTTCAGTACTCCTTTTAAAGGCTGCGCCTCGGCACTGTCAGCCTTCATTGCACACAATTAAAGGGGTTAGCTGCCCCGGCCCGCCACCGCCCTCCTCCCTTCCAGGGGAATGAAATCAAATAAAACCAACCCCCCCCCCCGGCCCCCGCCAAGCCCCAGCCCCGTCCCTCCAGCGTATGGTTGGGGGCACTGCAGGACTTGCAAACTCACAGCATGAGTGGCCCCGGGAAGCTGCTCCGGCTCCATTCTGCCAGGGACCAGCTCGGCTCTGCCAGGGATGCTCCGCAGAGGCTCAGGTTTTGTCCCCGCTCGCAGGAGGGGATGCTCGGGGTCGGGGTCTCTGCTCGGCTGGTGGCGGGGGTAGCCCCGGTGCCACCCGTGCAAAGCCTGTTCCTGCAGCTGGGGCTTGGCGGGATGCTCCTGGAGCCCTGGACCGGGGGAGGGAGGCAGGGGCTGCCTGGGAGCAAGGCATGGGGCTGCTCGGGAACAAACCTCCTCTCCTCTTTATGCCTCCAGAGCAAGATCCAACCCCCCCTCTGCCAGCTCAGCACCTGCAGGCTCCGAGCAGGGAAGGCGCTGGCGGCGCTGGTGTAAACTCACACCAGCATAATTGAAACACAGCCTCAAATTTCCCCCTCACACCTGAGAGGGGAGATAAGGACAACACTTAGCATCATCCGGATTATTTTTTTCCCTTCCAAATTGTGAGAACTGATGGGGTGGTTTGGCGGCGGGAGGGGGAGCATCGCTCCCGGGCGCGAGCAGCAGGAATTCAATGAAAAGCTTCCTTCCTCTTAGAAAAGAAAAGAAATCCGCTGGCAGCAGCGGCTGCTGATAATCTCTTTCCAAGGCAGTAAATTTTCCTGCAGCTACCCCGGCAAGTAATCCGGCAGATTATTACACCTTTCAGCAGAATCAGCCTTTTAAATACGCTCTCCCTTCACCACGCATCTTGTGTTTTATGACCTGACTTGCTGTCCGAGCACAGAGAAACACAAATTATGCTCTTCTGCAACCAGAGTAGAGGCACCGGTGACAAATTTTATACCTCCGGTAACTGGGATCCTTGGGCGCTCCAATAAATAAGGAAAATTTCCTCTAAAAGCTGCAGGGGGCTGCCAGGCTGGGGGCTGTGCATCACTGCAGCCTGGGGAGGGGAAGGGACCCCCGCCATCCGCTGCTCTGGGAGAGCACCCCACTAACGCCAGCAATTGCAACGCCGTGCCGAGGAGGCACACGCCGCTCGGATGGGCATAACATGATTAACGCATACTTATATACTTCCGATGGCCAGCTATTTTTTACGGACCAGTTGTCCCCAGTCTGAGCACTCCAGGCAGGCGGCGCGCTTCTGGCAGGCCGTTCAGAGGCAAAATTTATTGCCGTTTAAAAAAAAAAAAAAAAAGAAAAAAAATCCCTGAGATCGCTACGTCTAAGGTCTTTGTTTTCAATTACAACTAAAAAAATACACATATTGGTTTTCACTAAATTATCCTCTTGCAGCAAAGGGCTGATCGTTCCCGGTTTCCCACCTAGGTGGAGGAGAGCACAGGAAGGACATGAAAAGCCCACAAAATCTCATTTTGCTCAGGTTTAAAGTTACATGGCCAGCAGAAATGGGAACCCCTCCACTTCTCGATGCCCTTGTGCTTTCTCATTTGTCTCTTAGGAACTGCTTTTTGAGCAGAGCTCTTTTCCTTTTGCCCGCCCGGGCATCGGGAAGTGCTGCTTTTGGGAGGGGACAGAAGGAAAAAAAAAAAAAAAAGAGTTACCTATAATTTTGCAGTTGCCTGCAGGGCCGTGGGCACCAGCCGTGCCGTGGAGCCGCAATATGCAAATTTGCGGCAAAATCCTCCAATATTTTGAGCGCATCCATCCCCTCGCTGCCGTGCGGTGCCACGTCCTGGGGGACAGTGGCTGCAGGTGGTCCCGGCCCACAAGCAGTGCTGGCCTGAGCTACGAGCTTTCAGCTAATTAGCTCAGACTAATTAGCCAGGGTGCAGTGCCAGTGGCAGGACCCACATGGTGATGGGTCCCTGGGACTCCTCCTCGCCTCCTTCACGGGGTGCAGGCGAGGGGTGTCTCCAGTGGCCGGGGCAGCCCTGCCAGCCCTGGGGAGGGCTCTCTGAGGAGCCCCACATGGAACACCCCAGTTCCAGCCCCGTCACAGGTGCAGGAGCAGCGGGAGCCCACGCAAGGGAGGAAGAAAGGAGGAATCCACACATGTCTGCCAGAGCGAGACCTTCCCGCTGGCCGGCGAATTGACAGCTGCTTTGATTTGATTAGCAGATGCTGACGAGGCATCGAGACAAGTCCCCAGAGCGATGAATAATTTCAGTGTATTTGTGTTTATTTGATCTCAGTATGGGGCTGGCCCCGCCACCGCACCCAGCCCCAGCCTGGACCCTCTCAGAGCGATGGGGAAGGGGCTGCCGGGCTCTCCAGATGGCCACTCTGAGGCCACCGCCGGCATGGCTGGCTGTCCCCCTCCGGCTCGTGCTCCAGGGAGGAGAGAGCCCTTTGCCATGCTCTTCTCCTTCCTCCATCCACACCTTCTGCACAGCCATCCCACTCGGCTGGCAGGTGAGGAAAGGGACCCCCTCCAGCAGCTTTTGGGGATGAGAAGAGATCCCCCCCCGCCCAGCCTCACAACTTTTAACATCACTTATTCCAACATTTTCAAGTCCTTTTTACCTTTCCTCCCCTTTTAAACAGACAAAAATGGGAACTTTGCACTTTCTGGTTGCTGGACCAGAGCTGGCATCAGAAGCCATGTGCCAGGACCACCGGCTCCTGCTGGCATCATCAAGGGTCGGATACTCGTTAGAAAGCAATTAATGCATTTTATAGTAACAAACCAGCCATAAACCTCATGGTCCGACACAGATCAACCCATCAGATGTTACCGCTGGACCAGTGTACCCAAACACTGCACCAGGTATCAGGTCTCCCCCATGAATGAGGGCGGTCGGGTGGAAAGGAGAGCTGGCCTGGGCTCCAAACTGGACAGCCAGTGGAAAATGCCACTGGCAGAAGGGATAAAGAAAAACTCCCTCCCTGGGGCATCCCCAGGATGCTCAGCTCCTTTGCCCCAGCACCGTGGTGCACGATGGCACACGGACCCAGCCAGGGCTGAAGAGAGGGGGTCTGAGTCCAGGGCGAGAGCTGAGGTTCCTCTGGTGGCTCCTCTCGGGGTGGCTTTGGGAGAAGATGACCCAGGACCATGCTCAGCAGGCGCAGCCCTTGCCATGATGCTGCTGGGGGGGTCTCCCTGCACCTCCCTGGCTGAGGACCCTGGGTCCTAATCCAGTAGGTAAATCAAGCAGTAAAATCTAGGCTCTCAGTCCCTGTTTTAAACCAAGCAAATTCAACACAAACAACTTTAATGTCATTCTCCTGCCCACAGCACCTTCCGCATCCAGTTTAAAATTGCACTGGCTAGATCTGATGACTTAAAAATCAAAGATGCTCCGAGCAAGGCGAGAGCCCGACCCCTGCCATCGCAGTAATGCCTCTCCCATCACTGTGTGCCAATTTAGCATGTGGCGAGTCCACCGGCTACGTTCCATGAAGGCTTCTGCAAAAATGCTTTCCCAATCTGGCTCTCCCCTGCTGAACAAGCACCGAGTCCTGCGCGAAGCTTCAGCTTCAAACTAACCACGAGCCGTTCTGAAACGCATCCAAAACTGTCTCGTTTCTACCTAAGAAAACATAAATCAGTCCTCGCTCATGAACTGGAGCCAGGTCTGAGGTCTGCAACGAAGCCGTGGGGATCCATCAGCACAGTTTCCAGTGACAGTTTTAAGCTCTCTTGGCCGGATCCACAAAGGTATTTGGGAACCCAACGCTCACCGAAATCACCGGTGACTGCGCACCTCAATCCCCCTGCGAACGGGATCCCCCCTTCTCCTCCGAAGGGGGAGAACTGAGGCTCTTCCCCGACTCCCCCCCAGCCTCCCTCCCAGCCTGCCGCCCCCTTGGCTTGCCGGGAGCATCCCCCCACGCTGCCCCTGCATGGGGCAACCCTGTGCCCCACAGCAACAAAACCCCCCAGCGCTGGCCACCCATCACCAGCAGCTGCTGACGGCATCAGGTTTTGAGCAGGAGGGTGCCCTGGGCTGCCTGCACCGAGAGGGGATGGTAGAGGTGACGGCGGGGGGGACATGAGCCAGCAGCACCAGTCCTGCCCTCGCTGCGTGGCGCTGCACCAGCCCAGCTCTGCTCTAAGCAAGCAGCGCCTCCAACAAACAGCCCGAAGTGATGCACGAGCTGTAGGGTTTGGCCCGAGGGAGGAAAAGCACCATATTGGTGCAATTACCTGAGTTTAGACAAACCTCGGCGGGTGCCTGGGCGGGGTTCAAGAGCTGGCAGATGAGCGGCTTCATCTGCAGCATCAGCTCTCGGCTGGCGCGCGGGGACCCTCCGTGGGGCTGCCGGGGCGCAGGGAGCAGATGTCCTGCAGGCGCACGGCCCCGGGAGCTGTTGCAGGTGTGGGGCAGCGAGCAATGTGCTGAGGCAGCAGCACCGCCATCGCAGACCCCACCCCCCGCTCCCCAGCCGCGGCCGGGCTGTGGGCAGGATGTGGCCGTCCCCATCTCCCCAGCACCGCTGTGATGCCTTTGACAGCTCGAGCGGGCCACGGCTGGGTTGCTGCCTGCCCAGCCCCAGCAGGAGGCACGGCTCCATGCTGCCTGATGGCCCGGAGCAGGCAGCGGCTCCACGGAACAGCAGGTTACCCCCAGGTTAACCCGTCCAAAGGTGATGGTTACCCCTAATTCCTTGAGACAGCTGCCTGCAAGGAGGCAGGAATGGAGCCAGGGCTACCCAGCCCTTCTCCTCGCTACCTTCCCTCGCCAAGCAGGGTGAAGGAGCCGTAACTGCATCTGAAAGGAGAGAAGTTTCGCCCTGCAGCTGGAGAACAAAGCCCAGAGGGTGCCCAACAGCCCCTGTGGAAGAGCAAACCATCCCCTTGTCTCCCCCTTCCCCGGAACGGAGGTCGCAACGGCATCCATCAGCCCGAACCCGCTGTGTGTCCCCAGTTTCTGCAGCGGTGCTGCCGTTTGTAGCCTCCCTCCCTGCCTTTGGGGGTTGACAGGAAAAACTTCAACCTAAAACCCCCTTGTCATGTGGGTGCCATCTCTGCACCTGGCTGGTCGTCCCCCCCCGCAGCACAGCTCCCGTCTCTCTGCAGAGGACGTGCTCGGGGTGCTACAGCTCACGATGGCTCCGAGCTGGAGGAGCTCGTCTGCCCTCCCAGCCTCCGTCAACAACAAAAACCAGAAATACGGTTTGTTTGGTGTTTGTCTCGGGTCGAATGCCGTCATGCTGCTCTTGTTGGGATGGAAAATGCATCCAGTTTTCCACAGAAACAAAAAAGATTCCCCATCTGTGTCAAATTTGTAATACAGCCTGGGGGAAGATGGGAAACAAATTTAGCTCTTTTTTTTTTTTTTTTTTTTTGCTATCAGAAAAAGCCCCATTTCCTGGCAAAGAGCAAAGCCGAGCTTTGCCCCAGAGCACGGCAGTGGCGCGAGCCACCACCGCTCATGCAGCCCGAGCTGCTCTGTGCCATCCTATCCCGTGGCATCCGCCGAAACGCCGGCAGGAGTCGGGCAAAGGGAATTGGGAGAGGAGCCCCGACACGCAGCTCGTGGCCCCGGAGTGGCTGCCAAATGGTTCTTCTCCCTGACAACCTGCTCAGCCACCTCCATGCGTGTGCAGGACTTTCCTCCCCAATCTGCAGCCCATCACATGGGAGCTAATAACTGTTTCCTCTGCAGATAAGGGAGAAGCCTCAGAAATCCAGCCAAGCCCGGACAACAAGGCTTGGGGATGCTGGGGATGCTGCTGGGCGCCCAGCGGGGCAGCAGCCTGTTCCCCCCTCTCCTTCCCCTCGCACTGTGGTTCAGCTGGTCCCCAGGCGAAGGAAATCCCCCACCGAGGAGGGAGACGTGGGTGGATTACGCATTTTGCTGCAAAAAATTAAAAAAAAAAAAAAAGAAAAAGCTGTTTCTCCAGCTCTAGAGAAACAGGCCGTGGAGGCATCGGGAAGGCTCAGAGGATCCAGGGGGTTTCTCCAGCCCCGTGCCCAGGCTGAGCTGTTGGCAGGTCCCAGCTCCCCAGCGCCTGGGCTGGATGAGTCCCAGGTGCCCGGTCGGAGGTGGAGGGGCTCCATCCGCAGGTCCCTCGCCCCAGCATCAGTGCTCCCTTCCTCCCTCCCTCCATCACGAACAACTGGGAATTCTCTAACAAAACATTTCTTCACTGGAAAAGCATTGGTTTGTGGCAACCGGAGCTGTTTGTGGGAAAAGGACTGGATTTTGATTATTTTTAGCCTGGCTTCCTAAGGAAATGTGGCTTAAGCAATCACACGGTCTGTCTGCCCGTCCGCCCAGCTGTCTGCCTGTCTTCCCCCAGCCACGTCTGATCCCACCGGCCGATTCCAGCCGGATTTGATGGAGGACAAGGATCAAAAATAGGAATTTTGCACATTTCCATGAAAAGCTGCGGCTGAGCGGAAGCCGGGGCCCTGACCGCTGCCCTTGGCTCAGAGCAAGGCAACTCCAGCACAGCCCAAAACCCAGCAGCCCTGTCCACACCAGCTTTGCCGAGCTTCAGGCCCCCCAGGTCCCGCTCAGTACCTGGGTATTTGGGTGGCCACTGTTGCGGAGGAAAGAGAAATAAGCTCCTCGCAACTAAAATTCATTTGAGGAAATTGGAAAGACTCTAAATAATAGAATCATAGAATGGTTCAGGTTGGAAGGGACCTTAAAGACCATCTAGTTCCAACTCCCCTGCCCCGGGCAGGGACACCTCCCACCACACCAGGGTGCTCCAAGCCCCATCCAGCCTGGTCTTGAACACCTCCAGGGATGGGGCAGCCACAGCTTCTCTGGGCAACCTGTTCCAGTGTCTCACCACCCTCACAGTCAAGAGTTTCTTCCTAATATCTAATCTAAATCTCCCCTCTTTCAGTTTAAAACCGTTACCCCTCGTCCTATCGCTCCACTCCCTGATAACGAGTCCCTCCCCATCTCTCCTATAGGCCCTCTTTAGGTACTGGAAGGGGCTCTAAGGTCTCCCCGGAGCCTTCTCTTCTCCAGGCTGACCAACCCCAACTCTCTCAGCCTGTCCTCATAGCAGGGGTGCTCCATCCCTCTGCCCACCACACCGGGCAGAACTGCACTCGCAAGCAGGAAAGTCCTCCCTGGAGCCAGGGACCAGCCTCTGCCAGGTCTTGGGCATCAGTTAATAACAGCAGCCAGCCCAGATGTCCTGAGGGTCACAGTCCTGACCCCAGGGTAACACCAGCCTGCTGCTGGCTTATCCCAAATCTGCCTTTTTCATAAGGACAAAAAGGAGCAAACATCCTGGCATGCCCCAGCCCCACGATGTTAGCGTGTCTCGCTGCCATGGCACCTCTTCCCGATGAGGGGAAGCCCCTCGGGTCGGGCAAAAAGCTGGCTCCGCAGCAGGCAGGGCAGCGCAGGAGGGACTCGCCAGCCCTGGCAAAGTGGGACAGAGGAGCCGCAACAAAGGAAGGGCATTTCTGCAAAGCCCCAGCCTCGGAGCTTCGGGAAGAGGAATTCAAAGGCTACATTATTCACTCCCAAGTTATTATGTGTCGTCGTATATATTCAAGACGGTCTTAAGCCCTCAGAAGCTGGTGGCCAGCAGAGCAGCAGAGGTTGAAGCGTAGAGGCTGGCAGAAGCAGAAAGTTGCTCTTCACTTTGCCCCTGTAGAGGTGGGGAGTAAATCTTGCACCGCCTTTTCCACTGATGCAGCGACCATAATATGTACTTAATTTAATTTGTGCTGTTTCCAGTCATCAACTTTTATGCGCTTCCAGGAAGCGGCAATAGGTTGATTTTCATTTCTACATTTGAAAATTGGGAAGTCAACCACCAGCCAAGATGGTGTTCCCCTGAGAGCTGGGCCAGCTCTGCCGGCTGTGCCACCATGCTGCCACCTCCACGGCTTGAGGCCAAGCCCCTCAGGTGCTGCCCAGCCCTCGGTGGCGGAGCGAGGGGCACCCAGACCTCCAGCCCCCCTTCCCGACGAGCCTCTCCTGGCTCACAGCATCAGAGACCGCAGGGCTGCTCTCCCAGACCTGCCGGGATGTCCCTGCCATCCCACCGGTGTTTGCCGAGGCGGCCGGACCGCACGAGGTTCTGCCCTGTAGGGATGCTCGGGGCTCCATCGAGCTGCCCTGTAGAGCCGGATGGGACCCTGCCTTGCTTTTACAAGAGCTGGAGACCACCACGTCTCCACCGAGACCACCAAGGCGGGGCAGGAGGAAATGCTTGTCTGCCCTCAAGCTGCGTTTTGCGGCGGGAGCAGGAGCCTCGGGCTGTAAACGCCGGCAGCTCCCAGCCGCTGCTCCTCCAAAAGCCACCAGCCCCCAAGCGCCGCTGCCCCTCATCCCTGGGGATTGATTTAGGGCAAGATGCACAGGCAGCCCCACAGCAGCCAACCCTCTGATGTGGGCTCTCTCACGTCTCCTAACATGGGTGAGCTCATACGGAGGCTGCCTGTGTGGATTCTCTGGTGTCTAACAACACGGCTGTGCTCCAGGTGCAGCCCCTCCTGGGGGGTCAACTCCCCGGGACAGGACTGGAGGGGCATGGGCACTAATGGGGTGCCCCATGCATGTTCCCCCCTGCCTTCAACTGCTTATTCACAGCTTATAGGTTTTACCCCTAAATTTATCAGCAGTAAAATGTTTTCCTGAGCACCAGAGGCTCTCCTGCCTTGGAGCCTGGGGGAGTGGAGAGGAAGCAAGGCACAGCAAGTGATTCTGTGGTGGCAGAGACCAAGGCTGCCTGGGACTGACACCATCTTCCCTGGGCTGCAGCCAGACACTCAGCTCGTTCTTTTAATCCAGCTCATTTTTTGAACCCTGCTCATTTTTCCTTTCAGATACCAACAGCAGACAGGCTGGCGGCCACCTTGACCACCTCTGTTAAGGACCTGCAGACCAATTGCTACAGCACAAAACTCTTTGGTCCCAAGGGAGTCAGACCTGGCTGCGATACGTGGGAGGACCACAGCCACCTGGCACTCTGGAGACATGAAGAAAGCAAGAACCGTGTTCCTATGGGCTCCTCACTACCCCAGAGCCCAGCACAGGACCACATGGACACTCGCTTACCCACTTACACAGCACTGGGAATGGTTTGGTGCACCTGCCTGAGAAAGAAAGCAGTAATTCCACCAACCAGGAGTCTGATTCTATTCCTCATCTCCTACAGCGTCACCGCCTTGGCCTCCTTAACTAGACACTTCAGTATCTGGGTGATGATGGATGGGTGGAGGGATGATGGATGGGAGTGTGCAGCTAGATGGACAGATTGATCCCAGCATCCCTGGCAGCTGCTCCCAATAACCCAGCTCAAGGCGGGGAGCAGCGGGGGCTTTGCAAGGGCTGGGGTCCATAGCGGAGGTCTGGACGGTGAGCCAAGCCCACACCAGGGCACATAACCAGTAAGACAGGCTGCATTTAAAGGACTGGTAACATCAAGCCTTGCAGCAATTGATGGTCCTGCTGTGAAAGAGCTTCATGAGCAGCCGCTGATAAGGAATAGCACAGGGGAGACCGCAGCCATGTAAGCGTAGCAGCACAATTTGGGCTGTTTTCTGCTAATACCCAGCCTAAGAAATCATCAACAAGTGGCACTCGTGGAAACCCCGTCCCTACATAACTGATGGGGACAGTGAGCACCAGGCACAGAAAACGAACCCAATGGCAGCCCGGCTCTGCTGCCACCATCCCTGTCCCGTCAATCAGCAACTGCAGGCAAAGAGCCAGCCCACGACGAAGCCCAGTGCTGCCGGCACCCGACCCGAGCACAAAGAGGCACCACCATCCCCCAGCACAGCTACACCCACACCGCCGCGCACACCGAACAGCACGTCTTAAAAGTAGCCATGAGCAGGGCAGGTACAAGATCCTGGACCCCAACATTACACCAGCCAGGAACAAGGCAACGATCCCGTGGCTCTGGCAGGATCACCCGCTTAGCTGGGACCCGGGGAGCATGCATTCCTGCTAACCATGCTGGCAGAAAGCAAGGAGGGCTCTCGTGTGGTCTGCGCGGCCCCAGGAGGCGCGGGGGAAGGCCCCCAGGCCTGGGGGCTGCTGCAGAACCACAGTTTTCTCTTTCTTCCCCGTTTTGAATGCAGCAGAGGAAAAACCCGGGGCTGTTTGGAGTGCATTAAGTGGTGGGAGGCCAAGAGGCGTTCCTCCCAAGGCATGTTCAGCCGACAGCCAGCACGCCTGGGAACTCCAGCTGCTCTGCAAAAGCTGGGAGGACACTGGGAGCTTGTTTGCCGCTGGACTCATGCGGAGTGGGATGTTACAAGCTGACGGGAGCATTTCCCAGAGCCCCCTCACCCGCTGACTCAGCCTCTGGGGTGCCACCACAGCCCCCCCACCCGTGGGACATCTTCCTCCAGCATCCTTGTCCTCATCTCTGCAGTTGGTGATTTGGAAAAGGTATCCACCAGGCTGACCCCCACTCCCAGGTAGACTGTACACCCCCTCAGGTGGGCTTTACACCCCCTCGCACGGCTGAAGCCGCAGGGGAAGGGGAAGCTGGAAATCAGGGAGTGATGCTCCGGTGCAATATTGGAGCAGCTCGCTGTTCCACATCACGGCCACTGACCATGGCTTAGGAAGCACCAGCTTAAAAGCCTCCAGGGACACGGGATGTTGCAAGGAGGATGCTGGAGGATCTGGCCAGAAATCCCACCCACAGAGCAGGGTCCTGGGCAGAGCCGGGCTCTGGGGTGAGCGGCAGGAGCTGCCCCACTGCAGGGAGCCACGAGGTCCCCAAGGTCAGATCACACTCCCATCAAGGTCCCTCCCCCTCTGAAAAAAAAATGCACTGAGGCACGCTGAAACCATGAATGATGCAAACGCTGGGCTCCTGCTGGCCGACTTCATGAGCACGCTGCACTGATACATCCCGCTGAACCCCCAGGAGCTACAGGGTCATGTCCCCGCCTGCATGGTCCCACCAGCCCATGGACCCACCGACCACCAGGACGCTGCAGCAGCAATGAGCCCCATGACATGCCAGCGGCTGGTGTCATGATGGGACCTGTCCCCAGGCAGAGGAACCGGGGCCACCTCTCCTTCAGCTCTGGTTTTCCACTTCCCACCCAACTGCGTAAGGAGGAAATGGGGAGCACATGGCAGACTAACCCCGGGCTGTCAATGCCAAATTAACCCCTGGCTGTCAGCAGCATTTGCAGGGACACTGAGGGCACTCGGGTCTTTCCAGTTGTGGTCGGAGTAGAGTGACCCTGATGGGATATGGCTTTTAAGCCACAGTTGGTCTGTGCGGACAGGCACGGGGGGGCACAAGCAGAGCTCTCCTCCCAGTGACAGTGGCTCAGCAGGCTGGGACACCCAGGGGTGGCTGCAATGGGAAAAATAAAAGCAAAATAAAGCAGGGGGCGGAGGGAGAGAGGCGCTGGCAGTGGGGTGGGATGGCACCGAGAGGTGGCTGCTTGCACCCTCCCTGCCCAGTGCCCGCCCAGGTGCTCCACAGGTCATGGGGATGTCCGGGATGCTGAGGGTGATGCTGCATTTATCCAGGCTCACGCCACTCGCTACACTCGTGTTCCACTGCTCGACACACAACTAAAACTTTATTAGCAGATAAAACAGATCTATTTTTAATCTGCGAGCAGAGGCAAGGAGCTCGCCCGGCTCAAGTTCACCGAGCTTGTTTTCATCATCGCTAAAGTCAGAAAGATGCGGGAAAAGCACACGTAACCAAACACCCCGAGAGCCGAGCAGAGCCGCTGCCTGCCGACTGCGAGCCATTCACGAGGACAAGCCCGCGGCGAGGGCACTCGAGCGGCTCTGCCCAAGCTGGTGGCTGGGGGCTCAGCACAAGGAAGGGGTTTCAGCACGGGTTGCACAGGGCTACAGCACACCAAAAAAAAAAAAAAATTAATTATAAAAGAGCGATACACTGGTCAAAGCCAGGGCAGGACCACACGTGCGTCACCCCATGCCAAGAGAGGATAAAGCTCCCATTTTCTCCGCAGCATCCGACTGGATGGCAGCTCCCCTCAGTGAAAGGTCTCAATGGAGCGAGCGGCGCAGGCTGCGGGGCTCCGTCTCACAGCAGCACGGCCGCCATTCACCCGCGTTCGGGCCTGACTGGCAGGCAGTGGCACGGCCCACAGGTTTCCCATCCCGATCCTGGGGACTGGGCCAGGAAAGCTTCGGGATCAGAGGGGCACAGGGGAGGGCAGGATGGGGCATTAATGCCGCTTTGTGCTCCATTTTCCAGGGCGGGGGGAAATGAATGGAGCCCAGCGCAGAGCCCTGCCGCCCCTCCGGGTGCCGGACATCCCTCTGTCCGCTTTTGATTGAATCAGTCCCTCGGATGGACGGACGGACAGACGGCAAGGTGGCTCAGAAAGCGCTGGTAGTTTCCGTTTCAGAGAGACGCAACCACAGGGGTGGTCTGTCCTGGGATTTGGGGGTCCCGCTGAGCCCCAGCAAAGGATGCTGTGCCTGCTCAGAGTGCTTTTCCTGGGGGTGTCTGCCCCTGCACCCCCACCACTGTGGGCTTTCTGCTGAGAGAGGGGAGGACGGGGAGGGTGACACCACACCAGGGTCCCACCAGAGCCCCCAGGCTGGTGCCAGGCAGGGGACACGCACTGTCCCCCGCCAGAAACACAACCCAGTGGGCACAGAGATAACGCCACGCCGGATCCCACCATGCCGGCGGGTACCTGCCCAGGATGTGGACACACGCTGGTGGCCAGGATAAATTCTGCATTAGGATGAAATTTAACGTTGGAGGGGAAAAGATAAGTTCTGAAAAGTCACCTTCCAGTAAATCGATTTTTTTTTTTTTTTTTTGCCTGCACGGCAGTAGCTTTAAAGTTAAAAAACACAAAAACAAAACAAGAACTTCTTTAAGCATTTCGGAATAGTTTTGCCTAGTTATTGTGAAAATTTAGATCAGAAAATGTGTTGGGTAAAATATTCAATTCCCCACAGCCTAGAGAGCCTCATCAAAAATCCATTTGAAGTATTACTCTCAAATCCCTCATGGCAATGGGATATTTTAAGGTCAGTTAAACTTATTATTCACTCAAGATTTTCTTTCAGGTCCCTGCATATTTCAAACAGATTTTTCCCCATCTCTAGCCCAACTGTGTTACAAAAAGCCCTTTCCCCTTTTTTTTTCTGAAAAGAAAAAAAAAAAATAAAAAAAGAAGTTGTCAAAAGAAAAGATACTAATCAGAAACAGCTTCTGAAGTCTTAAAACCCGCTACAGTTTGTACTTGTTACCAAAAAACATTGACGGTATCTCCAGATCCTTAAATCCCTTGACTTTTAAAATGCTGAATGGAGCTGCGCTTGGAAAAGAAGAATTAACTCAAATTTGTTTTTCTTATTTGCAATTCAGTTTCCTTGAGACAGGGTACATTCACAGATATTTTTTTTTTTCTCTCCCTTCCATTGTGTAAGGGCAGAAAGCAACTTCTAAAAGTGCAACCTGCATTATTTTTGGATTATTTAAGATTTCTAATGGAATGTAACTGCAATTTCTGCTCCTACCATCCCTTTTCCCTCCAAGGACACTTTTTAATTTTTTTTTTTTTTTAATAAATAAAGACGCCCATCTTTTAATTTCTGAAGTGTCCCCACCTTGGGGAGGGGCACAACAGCTCTCCCAGCAGCACACGAAAACCAAGAGGGGTCAGCTCTCAAATCCAGGGTACCTGCACACCATCAGCAGCATCTGTCCCTCGAGACACCACACAACAACCCGTATTTTAGAGAAGATATAACAATATCTATTTTTACAGCCATCCACAGATAAACTCCGATTACAAGGTTCTGAAGTAGCAAAAAGCTCAGCCTTTCCCCTAAAACGCAAATGTCTGTTTTCTGCTCAAAACCTCCCCAGTTTTGAAACACCAACACTGACCAAAGCCAAGATTTCACTTGGAAGATCATCACTTTCTTTGTACTTAAAAAAAAAAAATGCAAACTCCTGCCCTGAAGAAAATTAAACTTTTGACCACAAGAAATAAAAGCTCGGATTCCCCACTGACTTGCACAGGGCTTGTATTTGTGTCTTCCCAAAGACAGAAGCTTTCCTGGAGAGGAGATTAATTGCTGACACAATGCAGCTACTCTAATTAGCAGGGACCCTCAGAAAGGTGTGATTTCGGGTCATTTGCAAAGCCGGACGCACGCCTGCGCAATCCCAGTCCCCCACATGCGGGAAGCTGGCCGCTGGTCACGGCAGAGCACAACTCCTCAGCGCTGCAAACCTCTCCTCTCCTGGCCAGCAATATTGCACGGTCAGCATTTTCCACCTTATTTTGGCACTTCCAGATCTTCTTGGGAACTTGGGGAGAAAATCCGCTGCTAACCTCGCAAGAGGCTGAACGCCGGGACGGACCAGAGGACACAGGTTCCTGCCTGCTCCAGCCTGGCCTTCGTCCTGACACCACCACCCTGATCATGCCCCGAGCCTGCAGGAACATCACCCCGTCCACCTCCTGCACTGATTCGTTCCACCCTGCTCACCACCTCCTAGCAACCCTGTAACGCAAACGAGATATTTGGCCATAGAGACGCAGTATGGGGAAGATCACGCACCTGAAGGAAGGCTGGGAGGGTCCCCCCAGCTTCTCTGAGTCCTTCCCAGTTTCCACAGAAGACAATGCAGCAGCAGGTAATCACCAGAAAACCATCTTGAGGACCCGCTCCTAGGAGAAGCGGTTCAGGCACCTTTATCTTCATCCCCAAAGCCCTTCAAACGCATCGTCCCTCCTCCCTTGACCCACACAACACGTGGCTCAGCCACTGCTAGGAGCAGGGTGGCACCTCGCAGGACCTGGCTTCCAAATTCTCTCCCAGGAAGGATAACTACTGCAACCCAAATGGTTTGAGCTCAGTTTCTCTGCCAAGTTATATGGTTAAGTAGGAGCCACAGGAGAGCCAGCGCAAACTAGACCTTGTTCTGCCCAAATTCAGTGTCTGTAACAGTGTGTGCTTGTCCCACGGACCTACTCATGCTCTGCTCCGGGGAGCTGGCAGTGATTTTGCTAGCGTTTGGCACAGATAATCCTGCTTCCAAACTGGTCCAGCCAGGTCAGTGTGAACTGAACCGAGAGACCAGTCTTCCCCAGGACCTATCCCAATTACTGATGGGTTCTTCAGACCCTATAACATATATGGGACTGGGACAGCCACAAAGGCACTTCCAAAGCCTCACCTCCCTGAGACAAAGGGGTCATTCTTACAAATCATTGCCTGCTTCCTGAAAGATGCTTGACATTTATACCCCAGACAATAATAATTTCATTAATTTCTGAAGGTCACAAACAATATTAAGAGCTCTACCCAAAGCCAAGGGTAACGCAGCCAACACAGGAGGCAAATTGAGCTGAGAGGAAAAGATTGCAAGTGCCCGTAATCTTGCTCCAGAGAGCAAAGAGTTTAGAAATTATTAAACAGTTCTTAGTGTTTCCAGCCATCTGGCCTGCATTTCTCCATTTATTCAATCAGACATATGTTGCTTTTATCCCCGCCACTGCCAGCTCTCCCCTGTTCTCTGAAAACATGTGCATCCTCCACTCTCTGCTCATTTTCAGCTCAGCGCAAAGCAGAGGCCGTGAGCTTGGCACGGTGCAGATATCTAACAAGTGAACGTGCCCGTTATAGCCACTTCCACCAACAGATTTCTCCCACTTGTACCTAAAAATCAGTGTTTGCACAAAACAAGGCAGCTCTGGCAGACTGAGATGTAATTCCGAGTTGGGAACCCCACTGCTGCAAAGCAGCATTGCTCCACCGAAGCCAACAGCATCCTATTGCTTCATGCCAGCCAGGGACTGGAAGGAGAGATCTCCTCCAGCTATGAAGGTGTGGAGAACCAGAGCCCACAAAGAGTGTGTCTCTCTGGGGACATCACAGCACGCATATGCCAAAGCAAGGAGGCAGATTCCACGCTGCTCTTCACAGGCTCTGCTGTACACTAACACGTGCAAGAACATGTCCAGGCCATCCCTGTCAAGGTGTAGCACCACAAACCATCTTCTCTGATCAGCCCCCTGTTTGGACCTTTCACTTCCAGCTATGATTTCTTCCCTCTAACGAGAAGAACGCCCGCCTAGGGGGACCAGAAGCCAGAACGACAAATAACGGATGGAAAGGGAGAGAGAGGAATGCTGCACAGCTCCAGCAATGCAGGCTCCCACCGCGTGAGCCAACAGCATTGTCCTATGGCCTCTATGGCCTTCAGAAGGCAAGAGAATGAGGAGATCCATCAGCTTGTCCAAGGATGGCCAATGCTGGCACACCAGTGTTGGACACAGGAAGCAACCTACGAGCCATGGAGGCTGTTTCAGAGCTGCAGCCATTGCTAGCAAGAAGATAGAGCTGTTGGTTGGAAGAAGGCTTAGCTTCCACCAAGCATGAAAACTCCTGCCCTGGCTCTTTTGCAACCTGGAGATGACTGCTCTCCCACAACGTGACTCTCATCCCCCACCTGCCTGCAGCAAAAGCACGTCTTCACCTTCACATCAGCTTTGGCTTCACATTCCTCTTCCATGAGGCTCCTCCAAAGACCGCCCTTCAAGCTGGAACCGTCTCTTTGAGTCCGCAACAGGGCAAGGAGTGAATTATGTTTAATTACACACTGTCCAGGGTCTTAAGTATCAGGCCAAGTGTTACCAGATGTGCAGGGATCACTGTCAAAGTGGATCCTCAGCCTTGAATGCCTGTTTGGATATTTAATATGTTGGTATTTGGGGCGTGAGGGCCAGAGCCGGGGGTTTCAGTGCAAATGTTACGAATCTCTTCTACTCTTACCATCGCCTTTTAATAACGTCATAAATCATCAGGCACTTCTCAGGTGACCACGTAATTGCCCATTTGTGTATGCAAGCAAGCTTCTCTGGACTCTAACTCTTTGCTGCCAGCAAAGGAGACCTGCTGAGAGCAAACTCCAGGGTTTTACGTGCCCCATCTCTCTCCTTCAACAAGTCATCTCTTGGCATATGTGCTTCAGATGCACTGTGGCAGCGCACGAAAAAGAAAAGTAACTGATACAGGAAGATTAAAAAAAGGTTGGATCGTTCTGTTCCTAATGCGAGCCTTGCTGCTCGCAGTCCTTTGATTGCAGCAGAAATAAAAGATGGAAATTCACTGGAGGCAAAGGAATTAATTAAAAGGAGAATAAAGGAGCATCAGTCTGTTGGAGTCCTGGCATCAATTCTGAGAATAGTTTTGAAGTGGCAACAGTTTTACTTGTTCTTTAAAGTTGTTCTTCTACGTCCTGCACGGTGACTCAGGGAACGAACATGCAGCATGTGCAGCGCCATAGCTTTCTCCTAGTTCCTGAGCCTTCAGTTTTCTTGTCTTCGAGAGATACTTGCTTCAAGCAAGAACTGAGACTCTCCCCATCCCATCAACTCCAGGAGCTATGGCTCCAAAAAATCTGGGGACAAGGCAACCCAGCCGGCACAGGACCCACCTGCCCGCTGGTGGGGACACCCAGCCACTGCCTTGGCATCCTTCCACCTTCTTCTGCTTCAAGGAGGAGATTTCTGCAGAAACCAGGTCTCTTCAGGACCTCACACCACCATCCTACACTGAACTGCTCCTAACTGCTTGCTTCTGATCCACTGAGATCTTCAAAGCATGGTGGAGCCATCATCCTTCATCGGGCTGCCAGCACTCATTTTGGCCTTGTAAACTGTCTCCGGACAGTTTCATAACTCTGCAAGAAATAACTGCTGAGGTTCTGCTGTAGGTGAGAAGAACGCTAACCACCTTCAGCCAAACCACAGCTCAAACTGGGATTGTCTTGAAATATAGCTATGCACATAAATGCAGACCATGGTTCTTCACAGCTTTCTTCTGGTTCCTGAGCCTTCAGTTTTCTTGTCTTCGAGAGATACTTGCTTCAAGCAAGTACTGAGACTCTCCCCATCCCACCGTCTCCAGGAGCTACAGCTCCAAAAAAACCTACCAAGTCTCTTGAGATTCATAACAAAATCAATAAGAGTTCCCAACCCTACCCTCCACCCAGGTTCTGCTTTAAAAATTTACGTTCAGCTGCCATGCAAAGAGCAAGATCTGTCACTGAGAGCATCCCAGCTGAGCTCGGGAGGGTTTCACGGCCAGATTTCTTTCCAAAGGGCACTGGTTACCCCTCCTCTTCATCCACGAACTTGGCTCCAGCTTCACCCAAAGAGGAGCATGGGGTCTGGGGACTGTTTTCAGGTCAGAGCTGGGTACATCGCGCACACGCACAACCTGTTGTGCAGTTCATCAGCCTACCATGTCACGCAACCAGAAACCCACTAACAACAAGGCGTATGTTAACACTTACAGGCAACTGGTCGGGCCGCGATGGAAAGGCTGACGTGAGGCTCCCACAGCTGGAGTTAGGTGATCATCAAACCTTGGCAGGACTGATACATAATTTAAGCCCAAATTTGCCTTTATTTTAAAGAATGTTTGCCTAGAAAAAACCCCACATTTAGAAGCAGTCTTGCACCATCAGAGTGATTAATACTAAAAAGGAATCGCACATTCAAGGTTCCTGTTCAGTAATTCAAGTTTTATGAACCTTTTACAGGGCAGAGAGCTTATTGTGACAGAGACCTAAGTTCTGTGAATACAGCAAGCCCTCACACGCTTCCCAACACACTTTGAAGCAGAGAAATATTAATTTTTAATATACATAACAAGATCAGAACAAGGCCACCCCTTGTTATCTGCCTTGTAACAAGATCAGGATCAAACCGAGGGCGCTCTCGGGGAGGACGCAGTGGCTGGGTTACACCAGCACCGTGTGTCCTTCCCATCTGCACAGCAGGTAATTAGCCAGCATGCCACGCTCGCAGCCCATGCCCAGGCTAATTACGGTGACCCGCTGGGACCCGGGTGGGCTGTACCGGGCTCAGCAGCCCCATCTCCCCCCCGAGGCTGACGGGCTCTGACACTGCCTCCGCCCCGCCATGGGATGCGGCTGAAGGACGAGAGATGAGCTCCAACGGCCAGCACAGGGCAATGCCCACCCTGCTATCGCCACCTGAGGTCCAGGGCTGGTCTGCATGATCAGGGCAGCGTGGTCTCCTAAACCACGCCAGGCATCCTGCAGAGGCAGGGACCTGCAGCAGAGCCGGGGGGTGGGGGGAGCTGGGGACACCCTTCATCACTGCCTGGAAGAAAGCGAGGGACGTGGCGCAGGCACCCAGAGACCCCCGATCACGGAGCCAGGGGACAGGAGTGACCCAGAGCCATCTGCTGGTGCTAACGCCAGGATAGCACCCTCCAACAAAACTGTAACCCACAGTCCTCCCATCTAACCCACCCCACCTAAGACAAGATCTGAGCTTCAAACCTGGGCGGATGCAGAGCGCTGCCATCCTTTTAGCAAACCTCCCTCCCCACACAAACTGAAAATAAATAATAAAGCACTACTTCAGCTGCAGGAGCCATCCAGATGCAGCCTGGACCCCAGGAAAGCCTGGCAGGTGAGGGCAGGATGGTGCCCCGGAGGCTCAGCATCGTGAGCTGCCGCAGCAGATTTGGTCCCACCCCTGTACATGGCCCCTTCCCTGGACCAGGGCGCTGGGATGCCCCCACCATCGCACTCAGACCTTCATCTCCAACGCGTGCGCTGATCCGGCAGCAGCACATGCCTCCCCTGCAGGGCAGGATCAGGCCCTTGGGGATGCCTTTCTCCCGTCTCTTTCCGGCAGCAGCCCAGCCCCTTCCCAACGGATCCTTTGTGAAGGAGAGGCACCAGCGGCAGCTCTGCGCCGCCCGGGTGGCAGCGGAGCGGATGCAGGTTGTCACGCTTGGGTCTCTGACACCGCAGGGGGATGTTCAACTCCCTCCCTGCCCCCAAAATGGGCTTTTCATGGAGACAAACGATCCCTTCCCTCAACAAAACCTAAATTCTCAGCTGAAAGTACTTGGCAGCAGCCTCTTGAAATTTTTCTCATGGCTTGTGTGGCTTAGGAACATGACTTTCTGAAATATAAAAGCAGCCAGAGGAAGAGGCCGATGCTCTTGTTGAAGAATAACATCCCCCTGCCCCCCGCCCCAGCTACGTGCCCCGCTGGGCTGTCGCTCGCAGGGACAGAGATGGCAGGTCCAAGCAGTTGGGAAAAGCTTTGCCCAGCCATCAGTAACCCACCCGGTCCCGGAGCATCACTGCCATGATGGGGCTGCATCGGCCAGGGAATGGAGGGGCGGCCAGCGGCCCCCTCCCGCTCCCCAGCATCTATTGACAAGTGGCAGTGATGAGGGATTGCGCTGACGAGCACCTGATCAATGGCACTTATCGAGTCCCCTCCGTGCTCCCGGTAATTGGAGGATTTCTTTCGCTTCCACTCTTATTGATGCTTCCTCCCTGGCAGGGTGTCCGTGGGGGTGCGGTGTCACTTGGAATTACAGGAGAGCTGAGCAGCACAGGCAGGATCGGGAACAGCGGCACGGCACGCAGTGGGAAAGGGCAGGGGAAACCTTCGAGGCATGATCAGCATCCACGGCCAGCCTCAAAGAAGGAAAAAAAATAAAAAAAATAATAAAATAATCACAGGTAGGACTGCCAAGGTGGCAGAGGCATTTCAGGATCCTGCTCCATCGGTGCGCAGAGGCCTTGGGCTAGAACAGGGATGCAGGGCTCTGCTGCCGGGTCCCCCCCTCTCGCTGTGCCATGTGTTTTGGGAGCTTGATTTCACCTGCAGCACGAAGCGAGCATCCCCGGGCTCATGAGGAGCCATCCTGCCCTCAGACGGGTGCTGGTGCAGGGAGCAGAGTGGGGCCAGGCAGGAGCCAGCCCTGCCCACAGCCCAGGCCCCCCCAGGACTGGGGTTTGGGATGCTCCGGAGCAGCTGGGAAGTTGGGCGGTGTAGGAGGGCTCCGCCAGCCCCTGCCGAGCGGCACCACGCAGCGCTGGGCAGGAGGCAGAAGCGTGATGCGGCCTCCGGGGACGGGATCTGTCACTTTTCTTGTCCCTTCCCATCAATCACCGGCGGGTCTTTTTTTTTTTTTTTTTCATTTTGCACAATACGGTGCTCACCGAAAGCGGCCGCTAATTCGCCAGCGGAACTAGCCCAAAGGGTGCAGGAGGGGGCAGGCGAGGAGATGGCCAATTCTTCATTCCGACTGCAGAAACACCCCCTCCCCGTGCACCCACGGGTAGCTGCGCACACAGAGGCCGGCCACGCACACACGCGCTGTTTAGGGGCTAAGTAATAAATCAATAGCAAAGTGGTCAGCCTTTCCCTCTGCAAGGACGCTTAACAAGGTCACATCCTTATTCTCTCCAGACTAATGAGTGGAGATTACTAATAAGACCTCAGTGACAAGTGACTATATTAATGTAATTCTCTCCTGCTTGTAATCAATTTTGTGTGTTAAAATGCACAGCGGTGTCCGCCGCCCGGCATGGCTGCACCGTCCCCAGTGCTGCAGAGCTGCCGGCTGCACTGGGAGAGAGGAGTTTGATTCCTCTTGTGTCCCGGCCGAGCCGTGGGGTTTCCTCGGCAGAGCACGCTCGGTGGTACCAAAGCGCTCCCAGGAGGAGCCCAGCAGCGCATCCCGCTCCCAACGTGCTGCTGTTCCCCCTCAGCCGCCTAAAACATCTCTCTGCTGGCGCTCGAATGGCCCAAACGACAAAAGTTTTCTGTGAGTGCTTATGAGAAGCTCATTTCAGCCATTTCACCCCGTATTTTAGTCTCAAACACCCACCACTCTGCGCGCTCCAGGTCGGGGTGGCTGGTGTCACCAGCAGCCCCAAAGCGAGCATCCGGGCTGGAACAGGGATGCTGCTTTTGGTCTGTGGCTCTGGATCACCTCGGACGTGGAAAGCCTGGATGTCCGCAGGCAGAGTCATCCCTGCTGCCTGCAAACCCCGGCAGCACCCGGGGTCGAACACTTCCAACCACTCGCAGGTGCAAATTCGGTTAGCCGGGGCACGCTGCCTCTGTGCCCCGGTTACTGCCCCAGTGGCCTGACTGACTGCAATATTCCCCATTTGCATTTCAAACGACTCCTCAGATCAAGAGTGACTCACTTAAAGAGATGCATGAATAATTTTGAAGCCGTTTAGGCTTCTGTGATCGGCGAGCTGTCTCTGCGCAGAGGGAGGAGGAGGCGAAACCTAATGAGTTGCGGTGCATTTTCCACCCAGGACCGCTACCACCAAAAGGTGAGCGTGTCAAACGCCAGCAGATGTGGGCACGCCGTGCCCGAAGCACTGACACATCAGGATCTTAGACCCTACCCAGGGGAAAGCCCCCACTTGTACAGCCCAGATGAGACTCCCCCAGGCCAGGACACACAACCTAATGCCAGACATACGGGGCCCGGGAGTTTAGGCAGAGCCCCAGTCACTAACGGAGCGGTGCAGGATCAGACCTGCACTTCTCCAGCCTCTCAGCACATCCGTGGAAAACTGCAATATACTTCTTGTGTGTATTTCATGTCTTTGTTACAGAGCAGAGCTGGCCCACCCCACTCGGGGGGACTAATTCGGACAAGCCCAGGGTGAGACAGCGCCAGAGAGATCTGAGTGGGAACCTGCAAACCCTGACTCATGAGGGCAATGCGTGGCATCCGTGGACGGTACATCCTCTCGCAAGGAAAGTCTCATCCTAAACCATCACCCCGGCGATGCCGATGCCGGAGCAGAACCTGCCCAGCCTGCGCCTCCCGCCTCTCCAGCTCCCAGCCACAGCCCAGGCTTTCAAAGAGCTTTTCAAAGACCTGCAGAAAGCCGCCCGGAACATCCCTCTGCTCCTCACTTTAATTTCTAAACAAACACACCAGAAAAATGTGGTGGGAGACACAGAGGGAGATCCGAGAGCTCCGCCGGCTCCTCTGCCCACCACCCCCAGCTAGACGAGCCGGGGATGTTTCAGCCCGCTGGAGCAGGGCATGGGGGGCACGGCTGGCAGAGACGCCTGGCGCAGCTCGCTCTACCTCGGAGCATCTCGGTCTCCCCCACAGCACGGTCCTTGCTGGAGAGCTGAAATGGAGCGTGAGAGCAAGGGCAGGAATTAAACTGAGCCGCCCGAGATGCTCCGTGGAGGAGGACAGCAGCAGGGTCACCTCGCAGGACGCAGCTGGAGGGGAGAACAGACCACCCCAAGGGCTCCAGGTTGGTGGCCAGGCGATGCCAGCCCTTCCCAAGCCCCTTCAGCCATCCCAAGAGCTGGGGTGTGGGGAAGGAGCCATTAGGCTTCAGTCTCACCCAGCTCCCGGAGCCCCCTCAGCTCCCGCTCCAGGTCCTGCGGGACACGGGAGCATCCCTCCGACGCCGGCCGTCTCCCTAAGCAGGCGGATTTCCAAAGCCCTTTGAAAAGCCATTTAGAGCTAAGTCCTGGTATTAAACCTGGCCTTTCATTAGTCAGGTTTTCAATCTCTGCCCAAACCCGTTTCAGCAAAAAGTTTTTTAAAAGGTCAGGAAGAAGCTTTTAAGCATATTTGCCAATTAACTATTGTAACCCCCTCCCTGACTCGACGCGAGCTGCCCACTTCCGTCTCAGGGGATGGTAATTACTGTTTTATAAATAAGCTTTGAACTCTCTTAAGTAATAGTCTCTCCTTGCATAAAAGCACTCTCTAAATCCACTGCCCTTTTCCACCTTCTGTCACTGTCTGCATCTAAAAATAATCTAGGAAAAAAAGCTCATAATACTTTTAAGAAGAAACTCTCTCTTACTGTGATGACTATTTCTCCGGCCCCTCAATAATTCAACTAACAGAAACGCTGCAGCTTTCACCGCTGCTTGTGAAGTTTTCATGATACTTGACATCTTTTCAGAAGTTACATGGACGTGAGAAAAAAACCTGCCCATGTTTATACGTTTAAATTTTAGCCCCTGAGGTTACAAAAGAGCAACCAGGGGAGCACGAGAAAAAGGGCATGAATGAACAAGTATTTTCCAAAGGTATTGATTTGCATAATATTGATTTTTTTTATTTTTTATTTTTTTTAAACCAGCCCCATGATTTCTAGGTGCCCGGCTTTATGTATTTATTTGAGCAGTCTGGGATAGCAACACCGGCAGACTCAAACTCCTTCAGACACTCGGGTTACTTCTGCACACCCCACTGCACAGCCTGTATATAAAACCACCATTTATTTAAAAGAGACAGCCACAGAGAAAGCATTCCTCAGTCGGGAAGACCATGACTTGTTCCACTCTGCAAGTCACAGCTTTTATCCGGGGAAAAAAAAAAAAAAAAAAAAAAAAAATCACAGCCAACACTAACATGCAGCTTTAATCACTTTAGCCTGACACTATCTATGTAACAACACATGGAATAACCCGACTCAATTTTGCCTTGCAGCTGAGCCAGGCTAAAATTCAGACTCGCAAACCTGCTTGTATCAGCAACAAGCGCTTCATGGGCTTCGGCAGGCTTTGGATGGGGAACAAAACTCAGGAGCTGCCACATGAAAGCAAGGGAATAACGTCAGCGTGGAAGTGGGGGGCAGGAGGGCCAAGTCATGCTCCCTTGCCCCATCGCCGACTCGGCGCTGGGGGGAAAAGACCCCCCCTACACAAGGCAGGCACAGCCCCTCTTGCCTGCCCTCCCTAAAATCCGCCTAGGATCCCTTTAAATGGTTTCAAATGTTAATTCCTCATCGTGACAGCAAAAGCTATTTTTAATCCCACGTGAAAGCAGTTTGCAGAAGACCAAACTTTGCACATATTACGGCTTGCTTCCCAAGTCCGGGCAGCGCTGTGTGTTCGGGAGCAGGAAAATGGGGGGGACACGATCACGGGGGGACCTGTACGGCTGGCACGGACACGCAGAGCCCTGTCCTAAGCGTAAAGCCGGGACTAAAGCCTTGTACAAACAGCCAAGGGATAGAAAAGGGACACGGAGCCCCTCTACACATGGACACATTTCTTCTGTCCAACAGCAAATCCAAAGTATCGTGCTTTAAAGTAAAAGCATCAAAATATCTTCTCCACAGTTATGAAATCACAGCTTTTTCTCAGTTTTCCTGCACTTTTTTATTTTGCATTTTAGGATTTATTTTCCAAACATAGGGGTGTTTGGAACACCCTCCAAACAGAGGGCAGAGGAAGCTGATAGAGAAAGGCCTCGTTTTTGTAATGCAAGTTAAGAAAAGAAAGAAGCGATCACAAAGTAATAAACCCAAGAAGCGTGCTGCAGGACTGAGTTTCTGCAAATGCACCAAGGGAAACAAGGGCCACTCTCAGCCGCAGAACGCTGAAACGCGAGTCCATCAGGAGAACAGATTAGCCGGTGTCAATGAATAAAGATAATGTCCCGGAGCAGCTCTCAGTGCATCGCCATCTGACTCCTCTCGCAAGACCCTTTTGTCTCTTCCCACCTATGTATTCCTTAAATGTGCCCGTGAAAAGCTCGCCCTGGAAGGGGATACAAGCTCCGTGCCAAAATGCCGCCTGGTGACTCCAGAAGAGTAGCTGTAACGTCGGATTTTATTCAACAGCTTGTGCTATAGAGTGGCTTGATCTGTCTGTGCAATCACAACACACACAAAAAACCCCCTCAAGGCATCTACTTAGCTCTACTTTTCAACTGCCAATAACACTCACAGCAAAAGTCAAAAGAGCAGCGCTGGAGCCGCGTCCTTTCCCTGCCGCTCAAAGGCTTCGGGGTTGCAAGGTTCGGAGATAACAAAGTCTGGCTCAAGAAATCCTGGATGCCTTTCAAGAACATTATTAGCTCCCATGAATGGATTTGAAGGGGGGGGGAGAAGGGAAAAAAACCCCAAACCCTACATGGTATGTAGCAGCTCTCTGCTGACCATCCACCTCCCCTGGGCACACACACACACGCTCCCCAGCTGGGACACCCCCAGCACTGTTTAATGCGTGCAGAAAAGCAGAGGGTAATGCATGACAAACCACGTGAAAAGTTCCTCCCCCCGCATGCAAACCTGCATGCCCTGCAGCTGATCAAAAGGGAGAAAATGGCAAAAATAAGCTACATCCAGCCTCCAAGAGATTCAGAGCTCCGGGAAGGCTCGGCGGCACCGGAGGATGCTCGGCACCGATGCCCGCTCGCTGTGTGCCACCGCAGCCCACTGTGGGGCTCCAGCCTGGCCGCTCACTTAAAGGCGTTTGCCAACTGTGACAAGCCATCCCATAGTACTTTTTACTACTTCCGCCCCAAACTGTAAGAAAGTAAGGAATTCTTTACAATTCCTATGAAATCCAGTGTGTGCCATCATCCAGGGCTTCCCAACGGCTGCTCTCCTGCAGCGTGCGACACGCAGGGACGTGAAGGGTTGTTGGGAGCCTTGGCCCAGCCCCGTTCCTGTGTAACTCTTTCTTTGGCTATTGGAAAAAAGCAGGAAGAGGAGATGGAAAAGAGGGACTCGGATCATAAGATCATACATGGAAATACAAGAGAGAGGAGAAGTGTCGTAGTGAGCTGGTGTTGCAGCAAAGTTTCGGTGGATGGAGACAAGGAAGCTGTTCTCTGGATAAGCACCCTCAGGCTGAGTGCTCTCAACATGAATTCCCTCAAATTCCCTTTTATGCAAACCAGCATCTGCCAAGACCATTCCCTGCACCGCCTTCGTGTCCCAAATCCGCCGTTACCCACCACTCCTCCTGCCCCATTCCCCACAGCACCAGCGCCACCGAGGCTGTGCCGGATTATGGTGCAAGGCAGATGGAGCGGTCCAAACCTCCGAGCATCATCGGGCAGGCTGTGTGGGAAACGAACCCGGCTCTGGCAACTGAAAAGGGAACAATCCTGTGCAAAGATCTCAGCTACGTCCCCGAAAACACGGCCAGCGGGGCAGAGCGGCGGCGGCTGGAGAGGCCCCCGAGCACACAGCCCCCAGCGAAACGCGAACACCCCGAGCACCCCAAACACCGCCTGCGGCCCCGACGCCGCTCCCCTCGCACGGGGAAGGCCCTGGGCTGAAAGTGAGCGCTGCTCTGCGGACACAGAGGGGTTTACACCCCTTACACCCCGCAGTGACCTGGCCAACAGGTGCAGTTTTCCCTCAATTCACGCAAGCAAGGGCAGGATTTGGTCCCGTGCCGTCAGGCTGAGCATCCTTTCAAATATTTGCGACGAAATTCTAAATACCACCGGCAAACATCTCACATTTAATTAAGTTCTTACGTTTGCCTTCGCCTGCGCTCCCACAAAGCTGACAGCCAGCCAGCGGGGTCCCCAGGTTCCCAAACAGGACACTCGCACGCCCCAAGCCACCGCGTGAGCGGAGGAGCAGACACGCCAATATCACTTTTTCTTTTTATTTAGGTTTACTTTAAGCAGTACTGTGTGCCAAAAAAAATTAAAAGTAGTGTTTTGCTTTAGGATAAAACGTCACGTCATGCTTGGATTATCCATTAGGTAATTTATGTTGCAGTCTAGAAAAGGTGTTTAATCTTCTTATAATTAGCTAAACCTATAGCAACTCCAGGAATTTCATATAAGATGCTTACTGCTTGTGCAGAACATTTTCTTTTCACTAGCAAAAAGAACCACTCCAAAAAAGGGACTTTGGGCTATTTCAAATTTAAATGAAATAAAACACACTAGTAAGAACAAATGGTTTCTGTCAGTAACTTACGTTATAACGTAAACTACTCGGCACCCACAAGCAGATTCTCCTGCCACAGCAGTGAAATCACTACAGGACTGAACTACCAAGAAAGAACAAAATAATTCTGTGGCGATATTTTTCCGAGGGAATTTGGGGTTTTGTTTTTTTTTTTTCCACATTTACTTAAGACAAGCAACAACCTACAGGTGCCTTCGGGCCAAATATCTTGGCACGAGAAGCAGTTGGTGTAATTTTGGTTTCCTAGCAAGTTCAAATATTTTAAAAATGTTTACACCACTTTGAGATATTCATTGGAAAAACCTGAACTTGTGTCCAACTTCTATTTTCCTCCACTCCAAACGCACCCCAGCTTTAAACATTTAGCTCTGTCTGGCTTTCCCGGGAAAAAAACCCTCAGTGTAGCAAGGTCTTGTAAAAAGACAAAACAAGAGAGGCAAAGAGAAGAGGAAACTAAGGAAAATAGTTGTGCGTGTGATTGAAAACACACTTACTCTATGCGGAGTTAAAGCAAAACATCTACTGATATTTTTTTTTTTTTTTCCTCGCTAGAAAGGATGCAAGCTCTTCCCAGCCCAGCGTACGCTTCCCTGCGATGCATCTGGCTGCGCCAAAAACCTTCCCTGCTCCATTTCTCCAAATTTACCATAACCATATGCAGAATCATCTTAAAACATCTCGCTGGTATCCGGCCAGGCTCCCTGCAAGCACTTACAGCACTAAAAACTCACTACACAGCAACCCAAAACTAAGATTTATTTATTCTTCTCTCGCTGTGGTCCGTCCTGCAAACATCTCGCCGGACTCCGGCGAGTGATATGAAACCGTTCGATCTTCCACGCTTTAATTATGTGCTCCCAGTCATTAAACTCGCATTCTGCCAAGTGAGATCTATCTTGTAATCCTCACCCAAAGAGATTAGTTATCATCATTATTGTTTCTAGAGGAGCGTAGATACAAATGGAACTGAGAAATGAGCTAATAAATCACGGCAATATTAATACAGTCATAAAAATAAGTGCGCTACTTACTGCGTTTGAAGGTGTGTTAAGTCAATAACTTTACAGTCCAGATGTGGTCTTACAGAGCTGAAACTCTGCGGGTAAAATTACCGCTAAAATTACACTTTCCATTAAACACGCTGATTTTCACAGGTTATTATTTTGGCAAGGATTGCGAAGTCGCAAGCTCCCCCAAAATATCGAGAAACATTAAGAGCATGTAAGAAATAAAGTATTGCGGTGGGGTTTGGAGGGGCGGGGGGGAGGATAGGATGGAGAGAAGCAGGAAGGACAGGGAGAGCTACTCCTTTTATTATTTTCAGATGTTTCCCCGAGAACACCGCAGTGCTTTTATAAATCTACACATTTGGACTCTCTTCAAAATAACGGACCAGATTCTTTCCTGGCCTTCAAGGGACTTAGCGCTCCGGCTCCGTTTGGCCCGGCCACTCCGGAGTTGGCCAGGAGACGGGAGTTTAATAGACACCACATGCACAGTAGCTGCTCTTCCGAATGCTTTATCGCCTGAAGAGTTCAATTCCACCGAAACCCTCAAAACTAAGACAACTCCCTTGAATCAATACGGCTCTGCCCTTTGACACAAACCTACCGAGGAATCCAGGCGATACTGTTTTACCCTTCCTTCGCCGCTTCACCGTTTTTAACGCACAGCCAGGATCAAGCCCGCTCCTGCAAGCCGAGGTCCTCGCCCCCTGTATTTTTATAAGCCACTCGAATAAAACAATTCCTAAAGCAACCCGGTGGGGGAAAACGGTGGGACAGCTGAGAATAAAGCGTTCGAGGGTAAAATCGCAAAGCCTGGATAATTAAAAAAAAAAAAAAAGGCAAATTTCTGATGCCGGCCGTCCCGCTCCCGGCCACCTGGGCTGCGGGATGGGGGACGCGGGGACACACAGGGGGACCTGCTCTAACGCTCCCCCCGCTGTGAACCCGCAGCTCGGCTGCCTTCGCATCCCTGAATGGGACTCGCATCCCAGAACGGGACTCGCATCCTTCCCTACCCCCCCGCCGCCGTTCATTCACGCCTCTCTCTCAGCTCAGCCCCTCGAACCCCCTTTATCTCCAGGGTCCCGCCGCGCTCGGACCAGCCTGTTGCAGAGCAGCCCCATCGCTGCACGGGAGACAACTAAACGCGGCTCGGCGCTTAATTAGCGATTGCCGGGACCACCCCACCGCCCCCCCCCCCCATTACCTGTACCAGCGCAGCCCCTTCTCGTAGCACCTGTCGAAGAAGTGGGGTTCGGCGCCCACCGCTCGCACCCCGGGGTGCGCCCGCAGGAACTCCAGCAGCGCCCGCGTCCCGCCCTTCTTCACGCCCACGATGATGGCCTGCGGGAAACGCCGGCTGCCGCCCCCCGCCGCCCCCGGCCCCGCAGCCCCCGCCGCCTCCGGCCCCGCGCCGTCGGGGAGCGCGGCGGGCGGCGGCAGCAGCAGGGCGGGAGGCAGCGGCTCGCAGGGCCCCGGCAGGCAGTAGAAGAAGTAGGTGAAGAAGAGGATCATGGTGAGGAGCAGCGAGGCGCGGCGGCCCCCGACGGGTCCCAGCAGCCGCCCGCTACATCCCATCGGGGGCCGCTCCCGGCCCCGCCGGGCAGCGCATCCCGCACCGCCCGCCGAGCCCCCCCCCCCACCCCCCCGCCCCGCAACCGCCGCCCCTGCTCCGCGCTCCCCTCCGCGCCTCTCCGCGCACACCCGCGCCCGGCCCGACCCCTCCCCTCCCGCGCCGCCCCCCACGCCCACCCGCGGGGCGGGGGAGGGCACCGACACACGCGTGGAGGGGGGGGCGCGGCGGCAACGCCCCGAGGGGCGGGAGGTGGGACACGCGTGGGGCACCGCCGGGATCCCCTCGGGGGGGCGGGACACTCCCCCCCGGACCCCCGTAGGCAGCCCCCCCGTGGGTGCCAGCCCGGCCCGGCGCAGCCCCGGCGACCTCCCGCCCGCTCCGGCGGAGGGAAACGCTCCCGGCCCCGGTGCGCTGGAGGAAAGGATGCGTTTACCCGTGTTTTCCCATCCGGTTTTCTTTCTTTTTCCTCCTGTTTTTATAATTTCTGGGGTGTTTTCGGCCCCTCGCATCACGCAAAGGGCCGCGCAGGGCAGGCGGCGGCTCCGCGGCGCTGAGGGACCCTGGGCGGGCGCCGGTCTGGAAATAAAGAGCCATCGCCGCGGTGGTAGCCCAGTGCCAGGCAATTAGCACCCACTAATTAGGCTGCTCCGGCTGCAGGCGTGGAAACTCACCCCCCCCCCGTGTGCGTGTATTGGTTGTTTGGGGTGAGAAGGACAGCCCTGGGTTTCTACCCAGGCCCCCGCACCTTCCGAAATAAGCCCAAAAGCAGCAGTTTAGGTGTTGTGATGTTTTTAAAAGTGAGTGTGTGTAATGGACGGTGGGGTGGGATGAGGTGGCTTTTCTTCCGCTGCTGGGGAAACCTAATTCCCCGGGACCCAGAGCAACGTGCGTCCTGGGTGCTAAATAAATCCTGGCCAGTGCCACAGCATTGGTGACACATCGGAGCCAGGCCCTGCAGCGAGTGGCTCTGCAAGCAGCATCCTCTGGTGCCACTGGCCAGGTCTGGGCTTCACATGTGGCAGTGGCACCGTCCCGGCTTGCTCCTGCCCTCCCAGCAGTGTGTGCTGTCACCAAATGCCCATTAGCCAAGACCCAACCCCGGGGTGCCCAAGCCTGGGGCCATTACACCTGGGACCTGCTGTGCCTTCACTGCAATGCTCCCTGGGTCCCCCCTGCCCCGTGCCTCGAAACACTGAGGCTGATTTCCAGTCTTGTGTTAAAGCCTTCCTTTTTTCTATCTGAACTCAGCAGTGTCTTAATTAACCTGTTAATATAATTAGCTCTTTTTACAATGAAATCCCCCGAGTTTTCCAAGAGGGGGAGCATGGTGGGGAGGGGGAGATCCGTGGCCTGAGACCAGCAGGGGTGCAGAGCTGCGCAAACACAGCTGCATTGGGAGGCAGCGATGCTCCTGCACGGCTGCGTGGTGCCACAACCACGTGGTGCCACCGCTGCACCATTGCACGCATGTGCGATGCCACGGCTGCAAGGCGGCACGGTTGCACGATAGCACCGTTGCAAGACTGCGTGACAGTGCAGATGGATGACAGCTGGGTGGCAGGGTTGCAGGATGACAGGGCTGCAGGATGACAGGGCTGCCGGGTGGCAAGGCTGCAGAGTAGCAACACTACAGAGTGTCAGGATGGAAGGACTGCAGGGTGGCAAGGCTGTGTGACAGCATGGCTGCAGGGTGGCAGGGCTGCAGGGTGACATGGCTGCAGGGTGACACAGCTCCAGGGTGGCAAGGTGGCAGAGTAGCAAGACTGCAGAGTGGCAGGGTGGAAGGGCTGCAGGGTGGCAAGGCTGTGTGACGGCATGGCTGCAGGGTGGCAGGGCTGCAGGGTGACATGGCTGGAGGATGTCACGCTGCAGAGTGGCAGAGACACAGGATGGCAGGGCTGCAAGGTGACACAGCAGCAGGGCTGCAGCATGGCACAACTGCAGGGTGGCAGGACTGCAGGGTGACATGGCTGCAGGGTGACACAGCTCCAGGGTGGCAAGGTGGCAGAGTAGCAAGACTGCAGAGTGGCAGGGTGGAAGGGCTGCAGGGTGGCAGGGCTGTGTGACGGCGTGGCTGCAGGGTGGCAGGGCTGCAAGGTGATATGGCTGCAGGGTGACACGTCTGCAGGGTGGCAAGGCTACAGAGTGGCAGGATGGAAGGGCTGCAGGACTTCAGGGTGACACGGCTGCAGGGTGGCAGGGCTGCAGGATGGCAGGTTGGCAGGGTGGCAAGGTGACACAGCAGCAGGGCTGCAGGTTGGCAGGGCGGCAAGGTGACACAGTTGCAGGGTGGCAGGGCTGCAGGGTGTGAGAGTTGCAGGGTGGCAGGTTGGCACGGCTGGAAGGTGACACAGCAGCAGGGCTGCAGGGTGGCACAGCTGCAGGGTGACATGGCTGCAGGGTGGCAGAGCTGCAGGGCGACACGGCTGCAGGGCGGCAGCAGGACGGGGCTTTGTGCCCTCTCGTGGCTGGTGCTCGGAGGCTGCGCTGGAGCTGCCTGGCGCATCCCGCACGGTAGCTTTTCAACGAGAGGAAATAACCACGCGAGTGCGACTGGAGATCCCTTCCAATTCGCAACGCGAAGGTTCCCCAGGGAAAAACGAGGAGGAAAGATTATGACGAGGAAGTGAATCTGTTATCAGGAGCAGTCTGATAAATAAAAACCCATCCAAAATCTGCTGCGCGGCACTTGCCAGCTCTTGTTGGGTTTACGTAAGTGATTAGAAATAGGAACTGTTTCACTCCGGGCGAGAGCACATGGGAACTGCTCCAGCCCCCTGTTTGGGTTGAGGGGGGGCTGTTGTTGTTGGAAAATGCCAATTTGTCAAAATGGAAACATTTGGCAAGGATATACCCATTTTGACAAACTTCTGTCAAAACACAGCCAAGAAGGCTCAGGAAAGGCAGGCAGGGGAGTGCAGCACAGCGCAGCCACCCTCCTCATCCTCAGCACGAGAGGATGCCTTGGGGGCACGGGGTTGGGGCTGCCCACCGTAGGCTGGTGCCAGCCCCCCCCTCCGCACCGTGAGTGCTGCCGTGGCTCAGCGCTTGCTGCTGCTGGGGCACGGTCAGAGAAGCAGCACCTTTTTCTTTCTCACCCTGAAACTGGGGAAAAAGGCTTAAAACGTGACCTCTGGACTCGCTGCTGGGGCCAGGCGCCTGGCGGCGAGGAGGGGAAGCACCAAGCACCGTGGGCACTTGGCCTGTGCCCAAGGCTTCCCCAGGCCCGTGTTCGGATGAGCCGGTGGGTGACCCTGCAGGAGGGTCCCCAGCTTCAGCCTTGACCCTACCGGACAAGGACCTTGCTGGCAGCTCAGGCAATTAAGGACAACAAGCACTCAGGTGCGATTTTTTAAGCAAAATTCAGACATTTTCTTTGAAAAAAAGGGAGTTCTGAAATGTGCAGCTCTGATTTTCCCCTTCCCCTTGGCAGGCAGCGGCTGCCCTCATGTCTCCGTGGCTGCCCCAAGAAGGGCTGTGCGGGATGTAGGATGTGAACCCCAACCAGCGTGGCCGGTGCCCGGAGCCTCTCTGATCCCCTGTCTGCATCGTCTGCCACATGTCTTCCCCCTTCGTTAGCACATCTTCATCTGCAGCTCTGATAACACAACCTCTTGTGTTATCACAAAGCCAAGCTTTCCGAGAGTTTGGTGATCCTGTTGAAAGGTCTCCCGCTGCAGTTGCTGGCCGGGACAGGGCTTGCCTTCCCAGGCAGGAGCGATGCCGCTGCGATGGGCATCGATGTGTTTGCACAGAGGAGCCGACACCAGACAGGCAGCAAGGAGAGGAGCCAGTGCAGCCAGTACACCGGCCATGCTTGCTGGTCCTCCACCCTGCGTGGCAGGGAACGGTGTTGGGGGGTTTATCCTCCCGCCTGGGGAGAGCGGGGACAGGCACTGCCATACCCCAACACCTCAGCTTGCTCCTAAGGCATGGTCCCTGCCCTGGGCAGCCACGGAAGCCCTGGCACCGGGGCTCTGCACCCTTGGGTGGCACCTGCGGCTGCAGGCGGAGCTGGCAGCAGCAGCCCCACGGGCACTCCTGGGGCACTGCCGGTCCCCAGGGCCACTCACAGCGTGCAGGAGCCACCAGGCTGCTCTGGCAGAGGCAGATGAAAGTGTTTGGGGCTGTCACCGGCGTTATGGATGGGCTGCGAGCGCTGGCGGGGAGCGGTGCGCAGACACTGCGGATGTGGAGGAAGCCTCCATGTTTCCGACCCCTGATTGATGAGATGCAAGTGCCGGCTGCTTCACTTACTATATCACCGGTCCCTCAGCCTCCGACTGGGATGAGGGTCCTTTGAAGCCCAGAGACGATTGTCTCTGTTGAAAGACAAGAAGGGTCATTTTTCCCCCCAGGATCCCCCCTGACCTGGCTGACAGATTGGCAGCTCCCCAGGGGACTGGGGTCTCCATCAGCTTGGGGTCCACTGGGCCACCGCGCCCATGTGGAGGAAGATGCTCCGTGGAAGGGCTGGAGCGTGGCCAAAGGCATGTGCAGTGCCTTCCAAGGGCAAGAAGTGAGACAAATCCGAGCTGACCAGGAGCTCCCATGGCAGCGATGCCTGGTGCTGATGGGTGAGCAGCAAAAGGGGAAAATAAAGCAGCCAAGACGCTTTAAGATGGCCAGTGCCAGTGCTGCCAGGCTCGCAGGAGGCACCAGGAGTCACAAGCAGTGGCCTAGCCTGCAGGATGCTCAGCAATAGCGATGCTCCCTACAGGCAAAGACCCACCACCAGATTTGCAGTTTGCCTCAAGGCTACCTTTTGTTGGTGACAGGCCAGCCCGGCTGTCTGCGAGGGTCCCCGTGCTGCTGGAGGCCACCTGCCTATGTGCTCCCCAGGGCTGGGAGTGGCCGCAGGCTGCCTCCTGCCCTACCAGCTTGGCTGGGCCAGTGGTGACATGAGCTCTCCCTCCAAACTGCCTGGGTGCTGCTGCTACAGCGTCCGAGGGGGTGAGCAAGGACCTCCAGGTGGGATGGGGACACGTGGGGAAGCACCGCTCTGGAGATGCGTCCTGGTCCTGCAGAGCCTGGCCCCTGCATCCCCACCTCGCTCGTGCAGGGCAGGCAGCTGGGGCTCCCCGGCCGGCGATGGTGGCGTGCAGCTTCCCAGCCGGGCTGCGGATGTCCCCTGCCACTCCAGGGGCTGCGGGATCGGAGGCTGGAGCCTGCCTTGGCAGATCTTGCGATAGAGCATCAGTTGGAAATGTCTGGTGAAGGTCTCCATGGGCTGTGTGCCTGCACAGCGGCAAGAGCCCAATGCCAGACACGGTTGCACACATACGTGTGGTTTGAATTGGTTTTTTTGGGGGGAGGGCTCCTCCAGCCAGGCGCATTGCCCTCTCCTCTCCGAACACAGGGCTGTACCTGCCAGCCTTCCTCAGCGTGGCTCAACCCTGAAGGGAGGAGGCGCTGGGACAGAGCAGGATCCCGGGACAGCCATCCCCGAAACTCCCTGTGCCCCAATCCGGGGCTCACCCAGAGCGGAGGGTTCGCCAGCCCCACCACGGGCTGAAATCCTGGTCCCAGAGCAGGTGAGGTTCATGCCTGATCCGGGACAACCAAGTGACAAACCCCACCAAGGGCCAAACAGAGCAACATCAGCGTGGCACCGCATGAGCTCAGTGCTCCCCTTGTCTGCCCTCTCCCCCACTCCAAAACCAGCGGGTCCGAGCAGGATGGGACCCCGGATAACCAGCCGGCCACCCCAGCACCGTGACCCAGCCTCTCCTCCAGAGACCTCCCCTCTGCGGCCGCAGCAGGCAGGCAGGAGCCACAGCATGGGTGCTCTGGGATTTCCCAAAGTTTGTTATTACAAAGAGAGAAAGAAAAGGGCTCAAGGGATCAGCAGGGATGAAAAATGCTTTAGAAACACGGGGGATCATTTAACAGGTCACCTCCACAGTGGAGTTTGCCAAGCTGATAAAGGCAAGCAAACTTATTAAGGCGCACACAGCTTGATTCGAAACGGCTGCTCCCAAGCAGCCAATTACTCCAGGCCGTTCAAATCCAATTAGGAAGGCTGTTTCCCTGATTACGCTGGTGTGTTTTACAAATACAGCACAACTCCTTGGGTTCAAAGAGCAATCCATAAAAGGGAGCACAGTAAGAGGCGAGCCAGCGCCTGCAGCCAGGAGAGGCAAACCCCAACCCCATCCCTGGGGATGCAGGTGTCCCTGTCTCCAGGGATGTGGGTACCATATGGGATGGGATGCCCAAGCCCCAGACATGGTGATGCTCGCTGGAAGAGCAGCACTGTGACTGTCCCTAAAGCAGCACAGCCCCCGAGTTGAGGAGAAGCGATCTCTGAGGTGTGGTCCTCATCAGGACCTGGGCCCTGGGATCATCCAGATGCAGGGTGCCAGCAGGGTCTCTGTCGGTGCCACCCCTCTGTAGTGCCCTCCAGGGTCTCAGCAAAGGCCACCCCTCGTCACCCAGCTCAGCTGACCGGTGATGTTCGCAAGCCTTTCCCCAGAGACCTGGAAAGTTTTGAGGTTTACCCACTGGGTATCGAAAAAAACCCAGACATCCTCAGCGTTACACTGCAGGGGGATTTGCCCTGACCCTGCCAGTGGGGAGAGGCAGGTTTTAGAGAGAGAAACCCAGATGGGACTGTCAAGGCTTTGCCCAGGCTCACCAGGGCCAGCAGAGCTGGGGTGGATACGAGCACAAAGGAGGAGGAAAGAATCGTGTCTCCCCTAATTGGGATCACGGGCGCTGCCAGGCAGCAAAGAGAGCCCATCCCCTCTGGACCTGGGGAGTTCCCATCACCTGGGGCAAAGGCGACACCAGCAAACTCATCACCTCACTCACGCAGAGGACGAAAAATTAACCCGCAAACTCCATCCTCAGTCCCAGAGGCTGAGCCGGGCTTGGGGGGGCGGCGGGGGGGAGGAAGGGCCATCGCCGGGGCCGAGCAGCAGCTCCAGCGCCTTCGTGGCCATCCAAATCCTCACCACAACCGCTCCAACGGGTTTGCTTCAAAATCTGGCGTGCGGCCACCTCTGGGGTGTAGCACAGCCCCTGTTATTAAAATGTGTGACAGCAGCTCAAGATGGAAAGTGAAGTTGTACATTCTCCATCTGAAACTCCGGGAGGAATTTCAAGCAGGGGAATGCAATTTCCAGCCTGGAGGAGAGCCAGCAGCACCAGGGCGAGATTTTTCTTAATATGGTTTTGCAAAACTCGAACACAGAAAAATTGCCTGTAGCTATAGCAATACCAGCGAGCTGGAGACAGCCCCGAGCGGGGAGGAGGTGAGGCGTTTGCACAACAGAAACACCCACCGACTCCAACAAGCCTGCTGTCCCCCCGCCACTGCCAGCACGATCGTACACCTTACCTCCCCGCTCCAGCCCGGTCTCCACTGGGATTTGGGGGCTGAGCCAGGTGGAAGCTGTGTGGACCAGGGCAAAGCCGCTCTCCCGCCCGTCTCGGGAAGGGAGCACCATCCCGGGAGCGAGGGTTTCGGCAGGGGAATCAACACCCCCGGCATCGGGCGCTGGCAGTCCACTGCAAAACTCCCCACGGGACGGCAGGACACAGCTGCACGGCACAATACACCTTCCCGCAGCGGTGCAGGCAACCAAACCGCGACGCTACATGTCACAGACGGCAAAAGCTGCTGCTGGCAGCGTGGAAGGGAGGACGCGGCTTTTCCCAGACCCTCAGCGCTTGCAGGTCTCCACTCCCTCCGTCAGCCTGGGAGGAATGCGGGTTCAACAGCTCCTAACAGCATTTCGGGGCAGCGGTGGGGTCCCGGTAGGGTGGCAACCTCCCCGGCCATGGGACCCCCGGCCGCCCCGCTGCCCTCCGCCGCCTGGCCAGCCCAGAGAGCGCTGCCTGCACACCGCAGCGCAGACACGGCTGGCTCCCGGCCAGCTGGAGTTACAAAAGGAGCCTCCCGCCTCCCGCCCCCCCCGCTATTCCTGCTTTTGATTTAAATAATCCCAATAAGGGGATAAAGCAGCCAAAACCCACTGATTTTCTGAACGCTTCAATTTAAAAAATAATGTACACAAAATGTGCGATTTTTATGAGAGTAGGCAGAGCTGCAGAGTATCAGACAGCCCTTCGCTAACCAAACCTCTGTCCCCGGGGCACCAGCTATTAACTCTGCCATCCAGAGCCCTCAGACATCCTCCCCACAGCATCCCAGCTCTGCCTTGGCCCCGCTTTCTCTCTCATTTCCCATGCAAGCGCAAACCCGGGGCTGGCTGCAATTATTCCTTTATTGGTGCCCTCCTGGGTGAAGACGCAAGACTGACAACAGTTTCACATCATCCTGGGAGTGAAAAATTAGAGGGATGAGGAGGAAGCACAAAAGCGAAGGTGCTTTTTGTTTGTTTGTTTGTTCGTTCAATTTGCTGTTACTCAGCATCTGGTCACACAGGTGTGTGGAAGCAGAGGGATTTCTTTACCCTGGTTATATGTATGGGGCAAAAGGCCATTTCCAGCTGAGGAAGTCCCCTCTTGAAGAAGCCAGGCGATGCCACATCCCTGTTTCTTGGGCAGGGAGGGAGCAAGGTCTCAGGTCCCACCACCAGCTCCTCGGTATCAGCCTCTCCGACACCCCTTGCGTCCCCTGCAGTTATTTCTGCATCTGCTACATCAATCTGTGCAACGAGCGGTTGACTGACTGACCAGCCAGGGGTACTTGACAACTGTTTACCTGCTCTTTACAAGCTCAGTAACTCAGTGGAACAATAATTATATGCTCACTGCTGATCTCATTTAGAGTTAATTACATGCCAAATAGACATATCTCTAATGTGCTTGGAAGCATCCCAATAAAGGCTCTGAGCAGCCCATCAATACGTACGTGAACACGAGTATTCGTTCTGCTGGTTGTTTCACCACCCAGTGCTTATTTGCAGGTCTAAATCGATGGCATCACCTCATTTAGGTCAGTGGAGGGGGAGATGCGGCGTTAGTTCGGCTCTGAGGGAGGAGGAGGCAAACACAGGGGAACCTCTCCTGGCCACAGCAGGTGAGACCCGACCCACGGCAGAGACAGGGTCAGCCCCAAACCCACCAGATCTGGTGGCAACGTGGCTAGGACGAGGCCAGTTTGGCAGATAAAATAGCATGTCACACTGAAGTTCCTCCTTTCTTTTTAAAAATCCATCTACAATAGCCTAGTATTAAGGATGCTGCATGGTTTAATCCCACTGTTTTTAGCCTAAAAGTCGAACTGACTCCATTTGGGTCATTCTCCCATTGCATTTCCCCCCTGCTGCTGGGCTGGGGGCTGCCAGCTGCACCAAAGGCACTGGGGAGCCTGGAATTTGTACCGGGATGCTGCAAAATGATGGTGGCAAGGGAGGGATGCCATCCCCGAGCCCTCTCTCTCCAGCACTGCGGCACTAAACCCACCAGAGAGAGCCGGGAGGGCTGGAGCCCGGCCGAGCTCTCCCATGCTCCGTGCTGTAAAAGACAGGCGCAGCTTGTCACCTTGGAGGGCAGAGCTGGAGAATTAGATCCTAAATGCTCACAAGTATCAGCCGGGACGCGCGCAGAGCTGTTCCCAATCAAGCAGCAGGCCAGCACAGCTGGGGCGCATCCTCCCCACTCGCTCGCACCGCGCTGGCTTCCCCCGAGTCCCAGCTGGCGAGCTCAACGCCATCGTGCCCAATCTCTGCGGGAGCCGGCTTTTTTCAAGCAAATCGGTTTACAAGTTTCCTCTTTTTTTTTTTTTTTCCTCCCCTTCCCCCTGAAAAAAAAAAAAAAAACAAAACCATTTGGGGATGGGGGGTGTTTTGCTTGTTTGCCTTTAAAAAAAAAAATAAAATAATGTCACCAGGCGCAGATGGCCACATTTACGAGTCTATGGAGCTCTGGCATGCCCACTGCTAATTCCTCGCACAGGTGGGGGGTAGCTTTCATTTGGCTCTGGTTCAGCCAAATATTCAGTGGCCAAAGGGAGAGGAAGGTGTGGGATGGAGAATTGGAACATCTGGAGCAGAGCCGAACAATAACGAAAGGCAAAGCGAAGTTTTAAGGAAAATGTCTCAAATGGATGGAGGGGAAAAGCAGAGTTCAAAAGGCTCCCTGCTGCCAGCAAGGAGGGAGGCAGGCTCCCAAGTGTCCTCCTGTCAGGCATTTGTTTGGGTTTTGGAAATAAGAAAAAAAAAGTGTGGTGTTGAAGGAGTAGGCAAAACCACTGGATTAAACCCTGGCCAGCTGCCCCCCCAGCAAAACCTGCTCCTCCGCTGCGGGCAACACAGATTCCAGAGCTTCATGCGATAAAACCTGAATTTCAGGAGTTTTACAGTAGCCGCAGAGGGATCAGAATGTGACTTTGGGTCAGAATCCTGACTTTTAGCCCCCACGAGATGGGGATGGCCCCACTCCTTGGGCCAGCCCGGAGCTCTCCCCGCATCTCGCAGTTGATGCTGGCTGTCCCCAGGCACAGGGCCGTGGCTGCAGGTGTCCCCGGCATCACACAGGCTCCATTTCCCAAGCAGCCCCTCCAACGGTATTTAAGTCATATATAGGGATAATGCATTTTCTTTGTCTGTTTTCATCGTCTATTCCAGTCTTAATTCTGCAAAACCGCTACGACAGCAAAATATTGCACCATTAAGAACAGCTAATGAACAGATAATGAATCGGGTAATGAACATAACGAGCTAATACTCTCATTCCCCCAAATAGTGGCATGCACTCATGAATTACAGCTGCTGAAATCAAAGCCCGAGCAGTCGGCAGGTCACTCCGGAGCCATGCATGCTGAGCACACCACGACCCTGCTTTCCGGGTGAAAAACACGCGCTTTCCGGCAAGACCTTGGGTCTCACGCGGGAGCGAGGAGAGGCGAGTGGAACAGAGCTGCAAGGAGCATCCCTGCCTGCCGGGAGCTCCCACCGGCGCGAGGGCAGGGTCCATCCCTGGCTGCCATGCCTTGCCCAGCAGGCGAGGGCTGATCCTGCTCATCTCTCATCATCTGCCATGCACATGCTGAAGCAATCAGCGGGGAAAGGCTGGAAAGCCTCCAAAAATGGGAGAGGGCGCAGGGTACGCTTGCCTTCCCGCAGCCCCGGGGCTGCAATACCTCCCGCACCAATAAACTGCAGGTGCTGGGGGATTGCGAGCACTTGCCCACGCACTTCATTAGCATTCGGATCCTGCCTCCCCAGCCCCTTCCCGGCTCACGCACGGCAGGAAAAATTATTGTGGAAAAAAGCCCCATTTAGAAACAAAAGCCTCTGGGTGGTGAGGATCCCCTTTCCCGGGGACAGTAGGCATCTGGTTCCTATAGCGCAGGCACCCACATGTGCTGCTTGACCCCCAGCCCCCATTCCTTCCCCGAAAAGGCAGGTCAGCGCTCGCTGGCTCTGCGGGAAGGAGCTGGGGCTTTGTCTGGAGCCAGGCCGACGACAGGAGCTTTCAGGCAAATCACCCGGGCTCTGCCGTGTCTGGGAGAGATGGAGCCGGGACCGAAGCTGCCGGTAACCTGAGGCTGGTCAGCCCGAGAGCTCCACTCCAACGGGAGAGCCACACCAGGGGCCCTTGGACCAGCATCACTCCATGTGGGCTCATGGTACCCATCAGCATCCCATGCCTCTCAAAGGTTCATCCACATATTTGAGTGCTTGTGCTCTAGGACTCTCCTGTCACTCCCCACACCACGGTCCCAAGCACATCTATGAGGGTCAGCTGCAAAGTGGCAAAAGCCCCCATCCCCAGCTCATCCATCCAGGACCCTCTGCCTGTTCCTCCACCTCTCGCCAAACACATCCCAACAGCCCCTGCCCCCGTGTGAACTTCATAGATGAAGCCCCAGAGCCCCAAGGATAAGGGTAGAGCCAACAGCCCTCACTGGAGGGAGCATGGGAGCATCCCCACCAGCTCACTGGGCCACAGCCACCCCCACCCCGGGTCTCCCCCATCACCTGACACAACTTCTGAGCACAGATAAAAAACAACAAGAAAGCCTATAAATCTATAATGCTGGGAACAGGTTTTAGGATCACACCTTGGAGGTGAAACTCAGACAGATGCCCGTCCATACCACGCATCCCTCCTGTGCCGGGGCTCGAGTCCCCGCTGCAGTAGCGGGAGGGGACCAGAGCAGCCTGGGATGGGGGACCAGAGCATTCTCCAGGCACCTCCTCATACTGGGGTTCTCGTGCAGCCAGGCTTTTGCATCCCAGGCTGCCAGGATGATGGCAAAGAGCAGGACAGATGACAAGTCAAGGGCAGCTGCGGGAGCTCAGGCACAGTGGCTGGCTGCCGTAGCCCCCCCAGCAGGGACACGTCTGGGATGAGCCTGCTGGCTCGACCCTGGCTGTGCCTTCCAGGGCATCCCTGCATCCCTCTCCCTCACACCATCCCCACCTTGAGCTCCCACAGCTGTCAGAGCTCCTTGGAGCATCCTCTGCCTCCCCGAAACAGCCAGGGCTGCCCCATGGGGTGCCAGGGGACACTTTGGTGCTGGGACCCCCGATGGTGCTCACCCACCCCATGCAGCACCAGGCACAGGGCCAGGAATTGGCGCTGGCCCCCCCAGCCCCTCTCCCACCGTCCCCTGCAGCAGGACCAGCCCGCGGGACCTGCCATCCCGGGGCTCATATGAATGCCCTGTGGTCATTTTTAACCACAGATCTCTGGCATTATTAATAACATACATGTGGGTCTCGCTTCCCCTATGGGATAACATCTGGGGGATATTCATCACGGCCACCGCGGGCTTCAGCCCCCCGCTCTCCCCGCGGAGCGGGATGGGTCACATCTGAGCACCGAGCCGCTTGATGTGGAGTCATTAGCATGCACAGACTTCCAGCCCAATTACTTGACAGATGAAATCAAGATCCATTGGCCTTATTGTTTGCATCTGGAGCACTGCATCCGCACACACACACTCCTCCTGCCTCCTCCTCCCCAGCCCAGCCCTGGCTGCACCAGCGTCGGCTTCATCTGGATGTCGTTTACCATGGCTTGGCGTATGGGAACGTAGCAAACACACCATAATAAAATTAGTCCTACAAAACAGCAATTATCCACAGCACCTTCAGAGGGGAAAAGGCGCACCATTTCCCAACCCTGCTTTCTCTGCCTGTTCGTGGGGAAGAGGAGCCCGCTGTTTTTTCCTCCCGTGAGCAGCTCTCGCAGGAGAAGGTTTCCTCTCCCAGCGAGCACGAAGCAAAGCCCAGGTGGATCACACCGCAACCTGTTCGCAGTTCCAGTTTTGCAGCCAAGCTGCTGCCGTTCTACCCACCGATTTTACACAAAGGAACAATTATGCTTCATTTCTACCCATTAACACGTTCGACAGCGCCGAGCTTGCTTAAGGAGGAAAGGAAAAAAAAAAAAAAAAGTTGCATCAGAAATACTTGAGGCACTGAAGTCAGCACACAGGTGTTGGGGCTGAGACAGTGCCCGGCAGCGTGCCAGCGCCAGCCCAAGCACAAAGCACCTAATCCTGGCGATTACAGCCCATAAAGGGGTGCGTGGGGATGGGGCTCACACCCCAACACACCCCAGATAGCACCGGCCGGGTTGGGCTTTGCCTCAAAGCCTCTCCCCAGAGCTGTTAATTAGGGGAGAGGAGCTTAATTCTTGCCACATGTCTCCCACAGCGCTTTGCTCCTCTTGAGGAGCTGGTGCTTCACCGGGGTCTCTGCTCCGCTGCAGGACGGGAATGCGGGATGTCTCCAGAGGAAGCCTCGAGTCTTCCTGGGCCGTTACTGGGGAAGCAGAGAGGATCGGCCGTGGGCAGAGATGGCCCTGGCTGCTGCAGGGACATCATCCCCACTTGGCATCGTCCCCAGGGCGGAGGTGCTGGTGCCCCCGTGGTGGCTCACCCGGCGTGCAGGAAGATGCCCATCCAGCCCCATGGCCAGCACAGAGCCATAGAGGAGACTAGGGGCTGCCTCAGAGGCAGGCACTGAGCACCAGAAAGTATTTGGGTTTCTTTTTTCCCCTGTAACCCATCTGTCCTTAATTTCTTTGGGGGTTTCACTCCAAATTCTTCGGATTCTATGGCAAATGCTTTGCAGTCGTCGGCTCAGCTTGCCTCAGCGGCTGCCCAGCTCAAGGCTGCCTGGAACCAGAGTAGAGGGAAGGGAAAATGCCAACCTGGCAAATTCACCAACAAATAACCCACGTCCAACCAGCATCAGCAACACGGAGGCGGTGGGAGCCTTTACTTGGGGCTGTGCCAGTCTGTCCCTCTGTGCAGCAGGAGAGAACGATAGATTTTTGTGGCCAGGGACACCAGATGGTGCACCAGCCCCGGTCCCAGCCCGTGTCCCTCTGTCGCTACGTGCTGTGCTCCAGTCCCGAGCTCCGGCACATTTTTGCCAACACCTGGACCAAGCGGTGCCAGTCCTGCCCGGGCATCCCTTCCCTTCCTGCAGACCGCAGCCCCAGGAGGCACAAGCCCGCCTTGCCAGAGCTCTGGTGGGAGGTGTTTCCATCTACTCCTATCATTTGTAGCAACAAATTACTTGTTTTGCCCTAATTTTGCAATTACGAGACGGTAGCTCTGGGCTACAAGCAAATGCAAATGTCTCAGGCTGGGGGGAAAAGCCATGTCATGCACCCATCCCCACATGGATCAGCAGCGCGGGATGACGTACACCGCAGTCGCCGCTAATTAGCTGCTAATTTTACAGACTTCTTTATGGTTTGCAGTCATTTAACCTTTCCCATGGGCTGGAGCCCTGCAGCCAGAGCTCTCTCCCAGTGGGCACCAGGATGGCTCTGCGGCGGCTCCCTGGGGAGAGCGGGGCGGCAGTGCCGGCGGCGGAGCAGGACAACTGGCACCAGACACAGCCCCGTCCCCAGGATGCTGGGGACAGCCTGGGAAGCATCAGGAGGCACTCACGACCTGGCTGAGGCAGAGCTCGGGGTGCTCACAGCTCCCTTTGGGTGCTCCCACCTCCTCTGGATGCCGGGATCTGAAATATCTTCCCCCTGCTGCCATGTGAAGCAGAAATTCAGACCCTGCATGATACTGGGGAAAAATAATCCTGCTCCAACAGGAGAGCAAGCCCACATATAAGTTCAATTTAGGCCCAGTTTTGGAGATTCAAGCAGTGCCTTGGCTTGACACGGGCTGTCTGCGAGAGCATGTTTCCTCCCCAGAGCCTACATCCAAGCCATGGGTTTGATAAGTATCAGGATACCGCGCTGGCCTCAAATGGAGAAATTAAACAAATACCTTGCATATTTTGGTGATTCACGCACGTGAGCAGCCGTAATTGAAGACACGATCTGTCTCGCCCTTCAGCATGTATTGGCAAATTACAGCCCTGTGTTATTTCCCTGAGTTTAACCTGCATCGAGGCAGAGGGGTTCGTCTCGCCTTTGCCCCTCGCAGGGAGCCCAGCTCCCAACGACTCCCTCAGAAACAAGAAACGCTCCCAGTTTATCTTTGCCCATTGTGCAAACCCTCGTTCCGAGAAAGCCCAGCACACGTGTGGCTGCCCCGGCCCCAGCTGGGTGTCTCGGCACATCTGGTGCCGCCTGGCGCTCGGCACAGCCGGGATGGGCTGCCACGGGGAGCCTGGGTATGCTGGAATATGTGACCACTGGGTTTTTCTTTTCCCCCCACAAGCACCGTACCTCCAGGGTAACCTGGAACAAGGCAAACAGCAAAAAAAACCAAACCCAACTCAGCAAACCGCAGCCCCAGCCTGTCCACACAGCACAGGAGCCCCAGCAGCATCCCAGCTTTGCGAGGAACCTCCTTCACACCAGGGAGCCCAAGGGCTTGGGGACACATCTTGTGGGGAGGCTGGGTGGCACTGACCGCCATGGTCCAGAGGGAAATCCCCTCGCAAAAGAGCCCAAGGGACACAGCAGCCGCCTTCCCGTGGAAAACCCATCTGAGAGCTGCAGCCCCCCCTTCTAATGCCTCTGGCTCCCCTGGGAGCCCGTCACCATCTACATGGGTCCCACCAGGGACAGACACCAGCTCTGGTAATACAGTTTCCCAGCAAAGACCTGCTTGGGCTCACAGCTCTCTGGAAGACTCATGTACCCACAAAACAGGGTGTTCGTTAGGGGCTGCGGGTGTATTCAGGGCAGGGGGTGCAGGGTCCCTGCTGAGCAGCACCCCCATGATCCACCGCCCAGACTGGGGGCTCTGCGCTGCAGCTCCCACCCCACAGCTAACGTCTCAGCCTGGTGTTTATTAGCATTTATGCGACATCTATTGTTCAGTTTTTTAAATACACAATAAAGCACACAAGATGAGGGTGCAGCCCAGGGTTGGCGTTCAAGTCAGGTCCCAGGGCTTTGCTGGGTTCAGCTGAACCCCTCGCAGGGCTCTGGAGGGTTTTGGGGTCACATCCACTCACCAGATGGGGCTGTTGGGAGGAGGGTTTGCTCCCGTTGACTCCAACAATCTCTGCCTGCAGAGTTTTGGGGTTACGGCCTTGATGGAGAGCCCTAAGCAGTCTCTGCCCCAAACTGCAGCTCAGTCCATCACAGGAGGGGTCAGGACTGGCTGCTCCCTCCTTTAAGCCCTGCTCTGGGCAACATCTGAGCCAAGTGGAGCAACTCAGCCCCATCAGTGTCCCCGGACCCAGCCCCATCAGCTGTGCAGGCAGGATCAGGCCCAGAGTGCCCCATTTCTCATCCCCCAGGTACCAGACGACCCGGGACGTTCAAAAACTCTTTGGGCACTCAACCCGCTTTCTCTTGGTGACTGTTTCCGTCTGAGTACCGCCGGAGCCAGAGCAGCACAGGCAGCTGGTCCCCACCAGTGTCCCCTGAGTCCCACCAGAGTGTCCATGCCCGGTTGTTTCCATCCCTCTGTTGCGCGTGGGCTGGAGAGGAAAAGCGGACAATCCCCAGTATTGCATCTTAGGAGCCATCAGTTAAATGAGCTCTTTTAACTAAGTGCAATCTAAGTTATGCGGCAATGTCAGGAGAGGTGATGGAAAACACTCCCCTTGGCCCAACCAGCGGAGAAGGGTGTATTTCATGAGCTTCGTTAGCCCGTGACCCGTCATGGACCTCGCCCCACGTGCGTGCTCGTGCACGCTCGCACAGACGTGGCGCCCACGAACTCTGCTCGCTTCAAGCCCGACATCCCGGGAGAAGAGCAGGCCACCCCATTTCTGTCCCGTGGTCGTGGACAGAAATGGTGAGCTCGTCCGTACAGACGGCAGGGACCCACGCCGTGTCCCCGTGCCTGGATGGATGGACACGGGACACGGCAGCACCTCCCACCCTCCCTGAGCGTTTCCTGAGCATCACATCCTCGTCAGAGCCTCGACGCTTAGCCCGCCAGAGCCAGCAGCTTAAATTAATCTGAGATTAACTAGTTTGATCTCTTACTTTGAATTTTATGCCCGTGAGTTTTTTTTTTTTTTTCTAAAGCGCAGAGAAGTTAATTTCCAGCAGAGCTGTCGTGCTGCTGGCAGGCACAGCCGCCGCCATAAAATACCAGCCCCGATTTAAGACGTCAGAGGGGAACAAAGATAGACTGTGATGCAGAAAAGATGCACGCATTTAAAATAATCTCCGAAGAATGCAGCGCAGCCCTGCCGACACATGTCTCCAGCGTCTCTCCCAAGATGATCTTTTCCTCTTTAAATAGACTGCGCCGCTTATTGCCTCCCAGTGGCTTTCCCCTCTTTATTTTGCATGTAATAACGACACAGTTCGAAACCATCGTCTCCTCCTGGTCCCTCCGGGAAGCCCCTCGCCAGGTTCCACTTGCCATGGGCACAGCCAAGCGTGCGGGCTCCTCGGAGGTGGCCTCCGTGCCACCGCTGCGGAGCACCCGGAGAGAGAGCCCGCAGCCCCAGAGAAAAACGTGGGGTTTGCAGAAATTCTTGGCAGCCCTCCCACAGCTTCCCTACTCCTGAAATTAAAGGATCAAGCCGCAGCAACCCCTCCATCTAAATTAAAACGAGCTATATTTACTGTTCATGCTAATTGAATTATATTAACTCTGAGCTGGATGATAAGCAGAGCCGTCCCTTACAGTTCCTGGTCTTAATATGTTTAGCATTCAGACAAAGGCGGGCCAGTGTGTTGTTGTGTTCAAAGCAGAGGAATTTGGTCCTGGGCTGTTTTCATCCTGCCCTGACAAGGCTGGTCAGGAAACTCGGAGGGGTTTTGGGGGTTGCGGTGCGGAAGCACTGGTGAGTCCAGTACAAACGCGGCGTTTCTTCCTCCATCACTGGGGAGTGGAATCCCTGCCGGGGCGGCATCGGTGGTGCCGGATGGTGATGGCAGCGCTGAGACGGGCTCAGGGAGATGCTGGTGACACACAGGCACCGAGCAGAGGGTGGTACCAGGGACAAGAGTGGCTTCTCCCCCTGATCCATAGCTCCCCAACTCTGCAGGGCTCGTGTAGTGCAGGATCCAGCTCATCCTCTTTCTGCTGCAGGATCCGGTCCCTGCGGTGCCATCCCCGCTGTCCCCATCCCGGCGGATGCAGGGCAAGGTAGGACGCAGGGAGGTGCACGCCCTGCACCACCCACCCAAAAGCTGGGGCTGAGCGCCATGAGGCGACAGGACAGAGATATTGGTGAAGAACAGAACATGCCATCAGCCCTAACCTCATAGAGATGAACTTAATTCAAAAAAGTCTGCCAGGAGGCTTCAATAAGACCAAAGGACCCTGCCAAGAGTCACACTTCCTATATTGAAGTGCATAAAAGCTGGACATGTAAGACATGAAGAAAGCACTGTCAGGGTAGGCCAGTGCCAGCCAGCAAATATATAACAGTGGGAACACGAAATAATAATCACTGGCGCATAAAACAATAGGAAAAACCTGCCTTTTGAGGCAGCCATCAATCCTCACTCAGCAGGGAACATCAAGAGACGCTAATACCATACAGGTTCTGCTTAAATATTTGCCTTCCTTAATGCTCACGCAAGAAGCATTTGCTTTGAAGTTGAAAATAGACTGTAAATGTCTTTTGTGTGAGATGAAACATGATAAGACATGAAACCGGGAGGCTAAACTGTAGTTAATCACGGTGGTTTTACAAGCAACAAATCATTATTGTAGACAGTAAAGTGTATCGCTTAAAAGCGTGCACCACGAGGCTCAGCAGAGAGGAGAGCCCCGGCCGGGCATCACCTGCCACCGGTGGGTTTTCGGGTTGTGGCTCGTGGGGGTGGCCACGGGAGCAGCCGTGATGCTGGACCGGTGCTCGTGCAGGGCTGGACTGATGCTCTCAGGGCTGGAGCGATGCCGGCACAGCCCGGAGTAACTTTCCCCAGTGGCGCCATTCCTGGGAACCATAAGGGCAGTGAGTGCGTTTTGGGGATGGCTCATCCATCTCCATGCCGGGGCGCAGGGAGGGCAGGAGTTGCTGTGTGCATCCCCACACCGGCACCGCCATTTCGGAGGCCGGCACTGGCTCTGGCCGCACCCACGGCGTGGGATGGGGGCGACTTGTCCCACCCTGCGCAGACTCTGGGAGATCCGTGCGGGGAAGCCACCCTCGAAAACTTGGGATGCGCTTGTGCTGAGGAGGGAGCCTGTGGTGGACTCGGCTCTTTGGGCAGGGGAAGGGCAGCACTGCTGTCAGCCCACGCCGTGTCCCGGCTGCCGAGCGCAGCAGCGCGCCTGCAGGGCGGCACGCACAGCCGGCCCGGGACAGGTATCTCCCACATCAAAAATGAAGATCATAATTAGAAGCGATGTGCACTTGGGAGCGTGAGATAAGACCCCAAAGCAAGCATATAAGTATGACTGATTAACAAATAAACCCTCGCTAGTTGCCTTAAAAAGTCGGATCTCAACAGCCGGGGAAGGAAAAAAAAAGAAAGATTTAAATTTTCCTTGGGCTAAACATTTTTCCGGCCCGCTCAGACTCGCTCTGAATGTTTCCAGTCATTATCTCCCTAATTAACACGCACCACAAACCGAAAACAAATTTCCCCACCTCGTGGCTCTGGGAGGTTCAGCCGGATTAAACAAACCTTGGGAACGAGATCAGCGACTGCCCGGTGAGCGGCGTCTTGGGGTGGGAGGCAGCCCGGAATAGGGAGACATGAAGTTATTATCGGTGAATGAAGTGGAATAAGCCTTTAATTTTCTCCAGCTGTTGCTGGATGTGCGGAGGGACAGGTGAGCTCCCCGGGACGGAGCGGCGAGCCGGGCAGTGGGGAGGCACCTTGCCTCCTGACAGCCTGCCGCATCTCAGGGAAATCAGGGGTTTCTGTAGGGGTTTCTTAATTACCATCATTTTATTTTCTATAATTGATACAAACCCAGCTCTGGCCCTTATTGCATTTTTCACAGCCCCAAAAGAAATTCAGAAAATCCATTTTAAGCAAACAGATGCTCCAGGGCCCATCACTGGTGTGGCTCAGGGTCGTGGCTGGGGCTAAAGGTGCCCGTTTGCCAGGACCAGACTGCGCAAGGGCACACAAATTGGGTCGCGCTCCCTGCCCCAAGGGATGCCACAACGTGCAAAACCCCAAAAAGCGCTGTTTTGGGGTCTTGGTGCATATTTACAGGCAGAGGCACCCTCCTGCCCACAGCGTGCCGTCCTGCCCCCAGAGCTGCCAGCATGGGGGAGCCCGCGGGCTCAGCTGGAGTGGGAAAAACTGTTGATCAAAGGGTAAAATTAAATAAAACCACACAAACAAAAAAGAATGAGACATCCCCTCGAGGCCGGGCAGTCCACTTAAAATATAAGTGAAAATTTCAGGTAAAAGCAGCTGGGTACAGGCAGAGGACTGCCCGACCAGCCAGCTTGCTCCTACGGAGGCGCTGGCTCCAAGGAATAATGTTAATTAGAGCTTCCTAATGCCTCCAGGTCATTTTCTTTTTCCTTGCGTAACGTAATTTCTATAGGCCCTGTCGTCTTTATTAGGAGAATTAATCTAAATCTCGCTGTGCTCTGGCTTCTTTGCCGTCCACCGGAGCCATCCCGAGGAGGGTCAAAGAGGCAGGTCGTCTTCGTGGCATGCAAATAAAAAAATTAAAAAATTAAAAAGGGAGGTCAACTGGAGGCTATGGCGGAGGAAATTGATGATTTTTTAAACAACCAGGGAAGTTTGCGTTGGCCTGGTAACGTAACTCAATTTCTGTCATTAAATCTGCATCGCTGATGTGGGGCCGCTTTTACCCAACTAAGCAAAATCCTCTTATTAAGCCAGAATTGTCATTAGCGTAATAATAAAATGAGGATGAATGGCAGAAGGGAAGGACTGGCCGCAGCCCATGGAGGTGACGGGGATGCCCGGCGCCACTGAGTGGGGCAAGGGCAGAGCAGGTTTCCTGCAATCCGGAGCACCCGCAGCGGTCCGGAGAAGGACAAGGGACCCCACGGTCCCCGGGATGGCTGGGGATGCTCAGGGGAGCTGGAAAGGGACATCTGCCCTCAGGGTTGCATCCTGCACCCTCAACACCAGCCAAAATCCCTGCTGGCATCAGCGGCTCCAGCCAGCTATCCAGGAAAACGTCCCATCCTTATTTAAACCATCTTGAGGTGGGGTTTTTTTTTGGCTCCGGGTGATTTCCCTTCTCGCTGCTGCAAGGGTGGATGCGCAGGAAGGCGAAGCCACTGCCGTGCCCACCCCAGTCTCGTCCTTCCACGCTTGCAGCGCTTGGGAAAGGGTTAGGAAAAGCACTTGCACCCTCCGGTGCCTGCGTCCACGAACTGCAAGGCAGCGTGGAAGCGTGGCTGGGTCCCCAGGGGCCGGGCAGCCCACCAGCAGGAGGAATCATCTCCCTCCCTTCACCGCCAGCACTCCCGGGGAGGTTTCCTTCCACTGCAGCATCTCAAGGGAAACCACCCCAAAAATACCTTCCTGCCCAGTGGGGTGGGCGAGGGGCAGCGAGGCAGGAGGTGGCCCAGGGATGGACGGTCCCGTGGTGCTCCAGGGTGCGAAGCCAAGGGGCAGCTCCTGCCCTCCCGGGCTTGCGTGGAGGTCACCAGGTCCAGGGCAAAGCAGCAGATCAGGGCGTTAATGAGTCGAAAAGCAGCTTGAACCTTCAAGCTGAAACCTGCTTAGTAATTAGATCCGGAGGTCAACCCACGCACGGGAAGGTGACGAGGGCAATGCCACGGGGCATGGAGCCAGCGGCAGCACAGGAGGGAGACGTGGCACCGGCTCCTGCGCTCCCGAGCAGACTTTACCCCCTTGGAGGCGGGAACTGCAGTCTTGCAAAGTCCAACTCGAGTCTCCAACCTCCATGAACCCAGTATCCAACTCATGGGCTGAAGAGACCTTTGCGAGGCAGAGAGGACTGTAGCTTACAGTCCTGCAGGCAGCTTTGTGCAGGGAAACTATCGTGAGACAGCGCTAAAACCCATATCCCCTCTGCCCAGAAAATCCTGCCAGCCCAGAAGGTACCCCAGAACACACTATGAAACAAGCTAAAATCAGCTTCAGTTGGCCAAAAATGCTAACTGGAGTGAAAAGGAAACCTTCCCCAATGAAAATTGTGACCCCGGTAATGCCCAAAGGCCTCCAATGCATCAGCATCCCCCTTTCACACGGCAAAACCTGGGGTAGCAGTAAGAGATACAGGGTAAAACCACACGCACCAACCTCAGGCCAACCGCTTGGGTGGTGAGACCTCGCTGGATGGAGGACACCGTGTGTCCACACCAAGGGATGCAGGTCCGTGGCTGGAGATGGAGACACCAGATGAAATCTCCTCTCAGCTTTCTGACCAGGGCTTTGGAGCCACAGGAACCTGCCCTGCATCTGTACTTGCCTGGCACACATCCCACCACTGGAGCAGCCTCCCCATCCTTGCATCCAAAACTGGGAAAACCGAGCAGAGAAGGAATCCCAGGACAGATGCACCAAGGTGCCATCAACAGGTTTGTTTTGGGGTTTTTTTTCCAAAAAAAGAGGCTATTTCTCCAACACAGTGAATCAGTGCTTTATTTTCAGTATTGAAAGAGGTACCAGATCAGCAGTGAGCTCCAGGTAATCAGCTGGCACGTTGCACTTCTTAATCGGTGCCCTCGTAACGGTGGGGTTGAGGCAAAACGCAGGTGGAGAAAAGCCTCTTGGGTGCCCTGAGAACAGACGCACCGTAACGGCGTCGGCAGCGCCGCCTCACCAAACCACCTGTGCATCGCACTAGAGTCGCGCCACTGGACCCATCGGTCAGCAAAAGGTTTTAACCGTCTTCAAAAATCCTTGCGTACAGATTTCAAAGAGGATTTGGTTTCTGGGCAGGGAGGGAAGGCCACGAACCAGATGCTGAGTTAAGGAGAAATCAGCGTCACAGCCCTTCTGAGTGCAAAGGGAACGCAGACGTGATTCCTTCAGCCTGACATGTGCAAAAGTGCATCCCGTGAGCCCGACGCTGGCCTCCCTCGCACCAGAGTACAGCAAGGAGGAACCGTTAGTGCCCCTGGAGTTTATAGCACAGTGATAAATCTGGTGTAAGGCCAAGTCAGAATCAAGCCCAGAGGGTATGGGAAACCTACAACTGTGTGCAAGATGGGTGGAGGGGGAAAATACCTGGATGCTGTCAGGCGGGATCATAAAATCATCCTTGCCCTAGCACCCTGGAGGGGTTTATATAGGGCAATTCATACCATGATCCCAGCCCAGAATAGCACCAGAGATTAACCCAGACTCTGACCTCAGCTAATCCAGCGTTACTCCCTCGAAATGCCAGCGGAGTGACTCTGGATTGCATCGGTGCCAGGGCAGAATGGGCGCCCCCCCGGGGCTGTGATCTGGAGAGTGTCCTGGCTCGGCTGAAGTCAACAGCAAAACTGCCGCAGAGCCCAGCAGAGGCAGGACCGCAGGCACGCGTGCTGCTGTAATGGGCAAAGCCACAAGGACCCAGTAGCAGCTGCTACCGGTGGAGGCGAGGGTGCTGGGGAGGGGGAAAAGGGGGGTAAAATGAAGAGCCGCATCCTTTGCGTCACCCCAATTGGTGTGAAACACCCTCAGGCGCAGGTGACACAACCCAGCAAGTGCAGAACTTCAGAAACCCCCTTTTCCCCTCCCGGTATCCCGAATCGGAACAGCCCTGAGAGGGAACCAGCCCGGGGAAACCAGGAGCTTCTTCGGGGTTTCTCTTGCTCCCGGTGCCCCCTTGACCAGATGGTGCACCCCAAGGTGTGACAGCAGGACCAGCCCAAGAGCAGCATGCGAAGTAGAACAGCTCGCTTACTTCTCCTTCAGGTCCTGGTCTGCTTTGCCTAAAAGAGGGGGGAGAAAAAAAGATCAGGGCTCGCATTCCTTGCTCCAGAACCCCCAGCCCCTTTTATACGGTTATTTTGCTATATGCAGCTAACGTCTCACAACCATCCCAGTTCGACAAGTTGAAGAGCAAGTCGTGGCCGGGGTGCTGCCCTGAACTTGGTCTCCCAAAGCCTTTTACTGGCTCGGGGGAAGCAAACAGCATGATAACCACCACGACAAGAAGCCCTGCCCTTCCCCACAGCTCCACTCCCTACCCGTAGGGCAGCTGCAATATTTAGACTTCCCCGAGCAGTGAACCAGCAAACTCTCCCAGCCCCGTTTTTGCCCTGGCAGGAGCTCCCAGTCCTTGCTTTTGCACCACCAGCAGGAACCCCCCAGTGCTCAGACACCCCTCGGACAGATGGAGACCTGCGGCCGCATCCAGGAGCCCCAGCACGCTCCGCATTTCACCATGGGAGGTCAGAGAGCCCCCACTGAGCCGCCGGCCAAGCAGACTGATGCACATGAGATTTATTTAGGATGCCAGTGGCTCCTTGGCTTATCTGAACGGCCAGTTACGCCCTGCTGAAGGCAGCGCATCGCACGCAGCATGGCCGGGCTATCAGCAGCTTCCCCCAAAAATAACTACGTGGGCTGAACCAGCTGCCAAGCTGCAGCCTTTACCTTTCGGGACAAACTTCAGCGAGCTGCTGAATATTCAGAAGCGGGATTGCCCCCTCTTCGGCCCGTCGTTGAGGAACTCGTGGCCAAGCCCGTTGCCACACTTGCCACAAGACACCTAGAAATGCAAGGAGAGGGTTCAGTTCGACAGCAAGTGGCCTTTCTCAGCAGACAGGCTCATGAAAAAAAAAGCTCGTAGAGTTGGTTTTTATTGATGATTCCCAAAGGTTTGGGAATTGTCACCTTTAAAGCCCCCGGCCGCTCCTTGCGCTTGGCCACGCTGTCCTCGTGGACGGTCTCAGTGAAGGCTGGCCACGGGGACGAGTGCTCGTACTTCGCACGGCTGGAAAAGAGCTCATGGCCGCACTTGGCACAGACGTAGATGCCTGGGGAGGGTGGCAGGAGAGGTGTCAGTGCTGGGGGGGGCAGCCCCCCGGCCCCGCTCCCCGGCCAGCTCCCAGCAGTGATGGTCAGTGACTGGGGGGGCAGCAGTGGGGACACGACAGCAGGGTGACACGAGGACACTCACACTCGCTGGACTTTGCCCACCTGGGCCACTGCCTGCAGCTGCTGCCGGACCCCCAGGGCCAGGCAGGCAAGCGGGAGCTTTTGGGACATGGGGCAGGACCCACAACCCCTGTAGGGGCTCCTCTACCGGATGGCTCCCCTCTAAGCCAACCCCTACAGGGACCCCCCCAGCTCTACCTTCGCAGGCAGCATCTCCCCCATCACCCCCTCCTAGCCCCATTGGGGAGGTCCCCCAACAAGGACCGCAGAGAGGGGACCCTCAGCCCGGTCCCCACGGGTGGAGGATACCCCACGGGAACGATACCCACCCCGAGGACCGCAGCCCCGGCGGAGAGGACACCCCCTGCCCGCCCCACGGAGGGAGATCCCCCCCGACCCCACGGGGAGCACCCCAGCGCCCCCGGCCCCGCTCACCCGGCTGGAAGTGGTCTTTGAAGACCTCGCCCCCGAGGAAGGAGCAGAAGGACATGGCTGCGCCCGCCGCCCCGGCCCGGTTCCGCCCGCCCCGGCCCCGCCCCGGCCCCGCCTCCGCCGCGGCGCCGCCTCGCGGCCGGCAGGGGGCGCTGCGGGGCCGGCGGTACCGGGGCGGGGGGGTCCCGGTACCCGAGGGGGGGGCCCCGCTCCGCCCCCCCGCCCTCCGCCGTGGGAAACGCCGGGCCCCGCAGCCCCCGCCCGCCGGGTGAGGAGGGGGCGGCGGGGGCAGCCCTGCGGGGAGCCGCGGGGCGGTGCGGAGCTGCGCGGGGCGGAGCGGGGACCCGGCAGGGTCCTGCGGATGCTCCGGCATCGCCGGGTGGAGCGGGGCCAGCTCCAGCCCGGTCCCCATCGTTCACGCCCGGCACCGGCTCCGCTCCCCCGCTCCCTCCTCTCCCGGCACCGTCATCAGTCCTTGGATCCCGGCACCGGGACCGGCCGGCCTTCTTCAGCGCCGGCACCGGCTCTTCCATCCCGGCACAGACACCGCTCCTCTCCCGGCACCGGGACTGACCCTCCTCTCCTCCTCCCCCCGGCACCGACACCGGTTCTCCCCCGGCACTGGGACCAGTCCGTCTCCCCGGCAGTACCGGGGCTGCTGGTCCTTCTCCAGCATCAGGACCGACCCTTCCCCGGCGGCACCGGGACCTCCCTTCTGTCCCAGGTACCGGTGCTGCGGGAGCGGGGAACTCGCGGGGAGGGGGCCGGGGCACCCCGGGCCCCCTCAGCGGCGCTGGGTGGTGGAGGTTGCGCAGCTCTCGGGACGAACAGGGGGCTCCCCCCCCCCCGCACACACCAGGGTCTCAGCGGATGGGGTGCAGGCACAGGCTCAGCGGGTACCACCCCATCCTGCCACCCCAGGAGAGCAGAGCCAGGGGTCACCCGTGGGGACCCTCCCCACGGAGGCCAGCGCGGGGAGGCGATGCAGGGTCTGAGCTGTGTCCCTCCGTGGGGTGCGTGGGGCTCCCGGAGAAGGAGGAGGCAGCAGCCCAGCATGCGGCAAGGTAAGGGCTTTGAAGGTGAACTGCAGGCAGCCGGCTCCTTGGCAGGCTCCAGGACGTGATGAGCTGCGTGCGGCTTCCTTTTCCTTCCCAAAAACCAGGCACCACGAGTTTCTTCTTCCCTAGTTTTATCTGAGGACCCTTGGATAAGTCCTCATGCAGTGGGCTCTCATGGAAATTGCACCTTCCTCGGTGCAAGAGCAAAAATGCCAGAGTCCTTCGGATGGAAGCCGGGGACTGTCCTGAGGAGCCATCCCTGTTACCGGCGCCCTGCAGCCCACAGCAAAGCTCTTGGATGGGTCCCTGCTCCCTAATGCCAACAGACATGTCCATCAGCCAGGAGCTCATCCCGGGGTCATGCCCGGTGTGGAAACCCCTACGTGGGGCGAGCGCTGGCGGTGCTCCTGCCCGCTGGATGCTGCCGCCGGCTTGAATTAGGTCAGGCTTTCATCGCGGGGAGGCTCAGCTCCCTACTCCAGCCCCGGGGATTGATGATTTGTGGCAGGCACCCTGGCAGGGGGAGGAAGGGGCTCTCGCTGCAGCACCGAGGGGCGGTGGGGAGACGAGGACGTGTCATGTCACGGCACAGAGAACAGGTGACGTGCTGTTTTGACAGCACCTTCCCTATGATCCACAGAGATCAGACGAGTGGGGTGTCGGGAAAGGCTCCAAATAGACTCAAGGGACGTGTACACCTTCGGGGCGCAGATTTTCAGCCAGTGGAAGGAGCCACAGCAGCTGCTGGGACCCAGTGTCTTGGCAGCATCGTCCACCCAGCCTTTTCTGAAGATGAAGCCTGTGCTAATGAAAGTGATGGGTGAACCAGCCGGATTGTTCCCCAGGGCTGTGTCCTGCTGAAACCAGGGCTGAGAGCTCTCCCGTGAGCTGCAAAGGGCCACGCCATGAGGGATGCAAAGGTCTTGGGATGGCCCAGGAGCACTTTGCTCACTGAGTTAGTAGTGGCTCTTGGCATCAGCAGCAGCCTCTGTGCAGGGAGGTATGGTGAGAGATGGGCAGAGAACAGCTGAGACATGGAGGCAAAGCAAAGTCCGTAGGAGTGGAAAGGCTGAGTTCAACCCTGGGACAGCACGGGGTGGCAGGGAGGCTTTGGGAGAGGGTCACTGGGGGACCAGACGGGGTGCTGGGGCTGGGCACTGGGGCTGGCTGGCTCTGAGCATCCCAGCTGGCACAGCCGCCCTGTAGCTGTTTGCGTGGTGACGAAGCCTTCCCAGCTCCTCGCTCCCGCAGTGGCATGAAGTCCGCCCCAGTATCCACCAGTAAACCCCCTGAGAAGGAGTGATGTGATGTGGAAGCGGGAGACGGAGCTGGGATCCTGCGCTGGTCTACCCATTGCCCAAAGTTATGTCTGGATGTTGCAGTGAGACTTTCTTCAAAGCCCCACACTCCTTAATCACAGGATAATGCAGAGAGCTCTCCAGTTACAGCGCTAATAACCACAGCAATTTGGTTTCTGTAGCAGTATATTGTGGAGATAATTAGATGAGGGATTTCCAGCTCGTTTGGCTCGGTGATGAAAGCTGCCTCTGCGCCCAGGCAGAGCTGTGCCACCGTCCCCGCCAGCAGCGCCAGCCCTCTGCCCCAGCCACCAGCACCTCTACCTAACTGGAGAGGGCTGCTGGAAATTAATTTTTCAATTAACTCTCCCTGATTTCACAACAAAAGCAAACACCAAGTTGGGCAGTGCCCACCTGGGAGCGAGCAGTTCAGGGCACTGATGGGGCAGATCCTGGTGTGGGGAAACTTTCTCTTTCCAAGCGGTTTGTAGGTAATTGCACCCTGGGGTGACCTAACGCCGGGGAGCACCACGCTATGCCACGCGGCGGAGGCTGCTGCTGCCTCGGGCACGTAAAGGGAGCTTTTTGGGGGAAGATGCTCAAAGACATCATCCCCATCAGGGCTGCAGCTGTGTCAGGGCTGCAGGCTGTGTCAGGTCAAGTCCAAGACCTGAATTTGAAGGAGAGCTGAGAGCAAGGAGCAGAAATTTGGAGCCTGGGTCCAGTGGAGAGGCTTGGTCATGTTTTCAGGAGCAGCGAGGGGGGTCAGCAGTCGTTAGAGACCTTGTGTCCCTGCCCAGCTGGAGCACTCGCAGCTCTCGAGGCTCTGCAGAGATGTGACCTTCCTGGGCTGGGTGTCCCGAGCACCGCTCCTCAAAGGGACATCCCACACGCCACCGATCCCTTCTGGGTACCACTGGGACTGGGCTCCCAGAACCCCGCAAGGCAGGTGCTGTGCAGAGGCTTAGTCCATCACCCAGCCATGCCCACTCAGCTCTTGATGGAAATCCTCACAAGGACCTTCATATTCAATTTATCCTATAAAGCACAAAAAGATTCCCCCTGCCCAGCGTGCCCCCGTGGTCACAGGCTGGGGACGAGCTCTGTGCTGGAAGGTGGGTCAGCGCTGGCACCGAGGAGCTGGCTCCGGGGGCACGTCTAGGCTCCATATTTGCTCTCTGAAGCTTGAGCCAGCAGCAAAGCCTTCACCGGGGCTGCTCCGTGTGGACCCTCCATCTCAGGGTGCTGGTGGTCCAGCCGTGGCACGCAGCGGGGTCCGTCCCCGGTGCTCCCCCACCCACACTCCCAGAGGTGGCTGCGTTTCAGCAGCGTGTCTATAGCCCCCACTGTACTTGACGTCCCTGCCAGATGAAAACTCCCATACAAACCCAGGCTATTATTATCTCCGTCTTCCACTGTGCTAATGGTCTCTCAGGAAACAGTCTTCTTTTTTTTAGCTTTTAAAACCCACAAATACCGGAGTGGTGGTAACCAAAAGCCAGGCACAGCGGAGCGGAGTACCGAGCTCTCGCTAAGCAGAGGGGAGCTGGTGTCCCCCTAACCCGGCGGGGACGGGGAGCGGTGGCCAGGCAGGACCAGCCAAGGACGAGCCCCAGGGCTTTCTGGTAGGCACAGAGGAGGGCTGGGGAGGGCGACGGGCAGCACTGGGGATTCTGGGGATGGCGGTGGCATGGGGCCACTGGGAAACCTGCATGATGAGGGGCAAGTGGGGGTCCCAACTGTCTCCCACCTGTTGTGCTTGGCTGGGAGGTGGTGGGTCTGTGGTGTCAGGAAAGGGGTCCCTTCTCAGGCCCAGATCTATTGCTCGTTTTCTTCTGCTCACTCCCCGTTTTGGTGTTTCAGTGCTTTGCGCGGTGCCCTGGACCACTCTGTCTGCCAGAGGGTGCCGGTGGTGCCGGCAGTGCCGGCAGTGCCAGCAGTGTTGCCCATGGGCTGGATGGCGCCAGTCCCACACCCAGGGTTTTTGCGGGTGCTGGGTACCACCCCGGTAATCACCTGCTGGTTATATTTAGGGTTAACAAGTGGCTCCCGTAAATCAGAAGCAAAGCAAAAGCCACAAAGCGTGAGATTATATAAACGAGGCTGGAGGCAGCTGCGGCACAGCCTGTAATTAATTCATGGCAGTGAAGTGCTTTGAAGATCCAGGGCGACGCGGATGCCGGGCGTAAGGCAGTCCCAGGGGCAGCATCCGCCAGCGGCAACGTCCTGCTCAGCCCCGGCTCCCCTGGGACAGTGTCCCCGCTCCTGCCGCAGGGATGCTGCGAGGGGAAGGGGGCCTTTGGCAGGAGCGCAGCAATGGAGGGATCACGGTGGCATTTGGGGACGGGGCAACACTTTGCCATGGCCATGAACACCCTCAGGGCTGCAGAAACTTTATGTGTTAGGAAAACTTTTGCGTGCCTCCAGTAAAAACAGAGATTACCAACCCCCTGTTTGCAGAGCATCCATCCGCACAACTGAACTGGGGCCGCAGCTCAGGCTTGCTTTATTTCAGGTTCATGCAATGCATTAAGCAAGGGCCAAACCACTGTTGGCTAAGCCAGAAACATTTAGAGGAGTCAGAGAGTCCTGCCTCCTGGCGTTGCATCCCTCCTCACAGCCCCCACAGTTGCGCTGGGACCAACGTAATGTCCTGGTGCGGGAAAATCCCCCTTGTTTCACTGCAGATCTGGCTCAGGGCTCTGGGTTCTCGGAGGCCCCGTTGCTAATTGCCTGGCTGAGGTTTATCCTTGTTACACAAGCAGTTCTCCGCAAGCTGTCATTGAGCTCGTCTTGCCCTGGTGCCTTCTCCATCCCATCCCTGCCAGGAAGCACAGGGAGAGCCATGAGCTGCCCATCCACTGGCAGCTCCATGGCCCCAAGGGCATCCCGAAATAGTCTGGAAGGTGCCCAGCCCACAGTGATGGGGTCCCCGGGGGCACCCCGCTCCTGCTCGGTGGCTCATGGTGATGCTGACGGGCAAGGCAGGATCGGGGCAGGGACATGCTATGCCTTGAGGTGGCACGGAGCTGAGCTGCCTCCTCCCATTCCTTCGGCAGCACCGGCACCGTCGGCAATGCGAGCGATGGCAGACCAGGCTGCGGTGGCAGCAGACGCCTCTCCAACCCTGGCACCGTCCCCGGGCTCACCTCGGTGCGGGGACACCGATGGGCTAATGCTCCATCCCACCGGCAACAGGGAGGACGGCGGCAGCCGGGATGGCTGCGGGCTCATTTTCGCCATGGATGGGGACATGAAACCTCTCCCCTCGCCCCAGCCCGGGGGGATGCTCCTGGCCGACCTCCCACGGGCCCCCCAGCCCCGGCTGAGCCCAGCCAAGTCCCGCACGGCCCCGTCCTCCCCCAGCGTATCCCCGTCAGAGAGCCGCGCTGCCTTGCTCCGGCTGCGGGAGGCCAGGCTGGAGGACACCAAGAGACGGCTGTCGGAGGCCGTGCAGGAGCCCCTCAGCCGGCTCAGCCGGCTCATGGCCGAGGAGAGCAGCCCCATGTCCCGGGCAAAAGCGGGCACCAGGGGTCAGGAGATGGGGGGCCATGGGGCTGGGGGACGCCGGGTACGGGACTGGAGCCCCTGGGAGCCCACCCTGAACTGCCGCTATGAGATCTGCTCCTACGGGGATGTGATCCAGGTGGTGGAGGTGGCACAGAGGGATGCTGAGCCCCAGCTGCCATCCCCCGAGGAGCCACCGCCAGCACGGCCGGGGGGCACGGTGCCAGGCAGAGCCCTCGCCTCCGTCGCCCTCCTTGCCTACGGCTACTTCATCCTGCCGCTGCCACCCTATGCTGCCGGCCTCTGCCTGGGGCTCATCTGTGGGCTGGTGCTGGGCTTCCTCGCCATCCTCCTCTTCATGCCAAAGCCTCCGCCGACGGCACGGGTACCACGGGGCCGCCTGCGCCCTGAGCTGCTCGTGGGGGAGCCATGGGAAACCCACCACCTCCAGGTAGGAGAGGGGTGGTCCGGGATGGGGAGCTGGGTGGCAGCTGGAGGGGAGCCCGGGGCTCGGGGTGCAGCACTGAGGGGGTGCCGAGCCCCCGGCGGGTGCAGGCTGCCATCCCTTAAGGCACAGTGGGAAGCAGCCGGCTCCCTCTCCTCCCACCCAGGGCTGGATGAACCAGCTGCACGTCTACGACCCCGAGCTTTTCCACCCCTCGCTGACGCACTCGGTGCTCGCCACGCTGGACGGGGCCACCCTCAAGCTCTCCTACCCCAAGAGCAACATCCCGCGCCGAGCCACCTTCGAGGAGGAAATCCTCGACGCCGTCTTCATCAGCCACCGCTACTACGACCTGACTGATGCCAAGGTGAGTCCGGCAGGGCAAAGGACCCTCCCGTGGGAGTGGGGACTCTCCCCTTGTGGGCACCCCCAGTGTCCTGACACCACCACTCCTGGTGTTGCAGGTCTTCCTCTGCCCCCCCAGCCTGGCCCGAAAGCGGATGTGGAACAAGAAATACCCCATCTGCATCCTCCTCCCTGATCCAGCAGACGTGGAGTGCAGAAGCAGTGAGGAGCACGATGCGGAGCTGCAGAGGGATGAAGGGATGAAGAAGGTGTCGGTGCCGGGGCAGGACGTCCCCGGGGACTGCAGGGAGAGGTACCTGTACCTCTTTGGGCGAACGGGGAGGGAGAAGGAGGAGTGGTACCAGCACCTCGTGCGAGCCTCCCGTGGGACCCCCAGCAGCAGCCACGGAGAAGCCAGGGGAGGTGAGAAGCAGCCATCGTGGCCTCTGCTCTGTGCTGGGACTGATCCGGGGTGGGAGCTGCATGTCACCACATGTGCATCACAGCATGTCATCACACATCCATCACGGCCAGGCAGCACGTTGGCTCTCATGCCATCCTGACCTCATATCCTCCTGTCCCCAGGCGTGGGACCAGCTCCGCAGAGCAGCGGCAGCAGCAGTGGAGGCAGTGCCGAGGACATCCCCTCCGCCATCCCGTCCAAGGACCTGGAGGGAAGCGTACAACAGATTTTCCTGGATTACAGCACCTACATGGCCCGATTTGTGCCAGCGCAGGCGGGGGGCAGCCCGGACCAGAGCCCCTCTCACGGAGCACTGGGCAGCCCCACGCCCACCAAGGTGAGTGTGACAAATCCAGCACTGGGAGCAGAACACGAGGCTAAGCGGGGGCTGACGGACCCTGTGTGCAGCCACTTCCAGTCCTGTGGTTCGTCTCCTCCCTCCTGGCACCGCGGTTTGAGCAGCCAAGCCACAGTGCAGGGGAGCGCCCAGCCAGTGGGTCCCACCACTCATGGCGCCACCTCGCTCCAGGGGCTCGCGGCTTCTGTCCCTCCGCAGCTCGGTGAGGACCCAGCCAGGCGCAGTGAGCCATGCATGGCCTGGATGAACGCCCTGGTGGGACGCATCTTCTGGGACTTCCTCCGGGAGCCATACTGGGCCGAGCAAGTGTCCAACAAGATCCAGAAGAAGTTGAGCAAGATCAAGGTGAGAGGCAGGAGCACCAGAAGAGGAGCACTCGGAAGAGTCCCGTCCCATCCCTGGGGCCCCATGGCGGGTGCCAGGCTGCGGTGACCATCCACGTGTGGTTTCCCTCCATCAGCTCCCATATTTCATGAATGAGCTGACGCTGACAGAGCTGGACATGGGCACATCCATCCCCTCAATCCTCAGTGCCTCCAGCCCCACTGTCAATGACCGAGGTAAGAGCCCTGCAGAGCGGCAGGGACCCCAGGGCTGGCTCCACAGCAGCTGTTATTGAGGTGCCAGCCCGGCCCCTGAAGCAGGGAGGTTTTGGCAGGCACATGAGCAGCCCTTGTCCCCTGCAGTTCTGACAGGGGCTTGCCCCATCCCTCTCCCCGGCAGGGCTCTGGGTGGACATGGAAGTCACCTACAGCAGCTCGTTGCAGATGACGCTTGAGACGAAGATGAACCTCTGCAAGCTGGGGAAGGAGAGCGCTGCTGAGGAGAGCGGCCCAGCAGAGACAGGCGGAGAGGGGTAAGGAGATTGCATGGCTGGGTTTCATCCCCCTCCTCCTCATGCCTGAGCAAGGCGAGAGGGTGCTGGACCCAGGGCACCCCCCTGATGCTTCCCGGCGCTCGCAGGGCCAGGCCACGGCTGATCCTGCTGGCAGACAGCGACGCGGAGTCGTCCAGCGCCGGCTCCTCTGATGAGGAAGACGTCGCTACTGCAGAGCCCATGGGAGCCCTGGGGGAGAGGGTCCCACCACCCGGCACTGAGGGGTAAGGGGCTGTTTGGGGACTGCACTGTGGGGGCGGATGGGGAGATGCTGGGGGAGGCACAGCACTGCGCTGGCACAGGGACTCGGCGCCGGTTGCCCCGGGAAGGCACACAGAGGCACCCTGGCACATCATGGCAGCCCCTCACAGGGGACTCCTGTCCCCGCGGGGTGCTCATGGCAGATGGCTGGGGGGTGCTCATGGCAGATGGCTGGGGGGTGCTGAAACCCAGCGTGGTTCTGGGTCTCACCCCGCTGTGGAGCTGCGGCTCCCCTCGCTTTAGCCACATCAGCGGTAACAGCACAAGCCGGAAGATCCTGCGCTTCGTGGATAAGATCGCCAAGTCCAAGTACTTCCAGAAGGCCACTGAAAATGAGTTCATCAAAAAGAAGATCGAGGAGGTTTCCAACACGCCACTGCTGCTGACGGTGGAGGTGCAGGAGCTGGCAGGGACCTTGGCCGTGAACATCCCCCCGCCGCCAACGGACCGTATCTGGTACCAGCCCTCCTTCCTCCCATGCGGGACCCACGTGAATCCTCCCTCCAGCTCCCCTTGCTCCGGTGGCTCAGCCAAGGAGCCAGCTCTGGGGCTTCAGGACATGATGGTTTCTGCCTCTTTCCTTTCCCCTCACAGGTACAGCTTCCGAGTCCCGCCCCAGCTGGAGCTGAAGGTGCGCCCAAAGCTGGGCGAGCGGGAGGTGACGTTCCTCCATGTCACTGAGTGGATTGAGAAGAAGCTGCAGCATGAATTTCAGGTGCCTGTCACGAAAGTTTGGGACTGTTAAAGGGCTCAGCGGAAGCACAGGCATTACCGCGATCAGGGATAATCAGCCCTCAATCTGGGCCAGGGTTAGCTCTACAAAAACCCAACATCTGACCTGGTCTGGCAGCTCGGGATAGTCAAGAAACATGACCTGGGTACTAACTCCAAGAACTGGTGCTCTGAGCACTACAGTGCTTGAGGAAAAGCTGTTTCCTCCCAGTATGTGCAGCCCTGCCCCAAGCAGGGGGGATCAGGAAAGTCAGCAAGTCCCAGGGAGATACCCCTCAGAAGGGATGAATTCACCCATCCACTCTGGTTTTGGGATGTCTGGGAAGTGTACGATACATCACAAGATTCCTGCTGGTTTGTTTTCTGCCTCTCACCTTTGAGACCTCTAGACAAAAAGCAGAAATGTCCCCACAGATATTTGGGTACCCAAATCCCCCCAAAGAGCTGCCATTTGAATGCCTTCAAAGTTCTGGTCCCTGCCCTCTGCCTTGACCACCCTTGAAGCCATAGAGGTGGACAGGGCAAAGAAGAACTGCTCCTGCTTGCCCAAAGAAAAACTGCTCCTGCTTGCCCCCACCCTGAGATATCCAGAGCTGGTAATCCCCTAGGGCCAGGCACAGTCAGCTGCTGATGAGGGGATGGGAGCCCAGGACCTTCTGTTCAGTTCTGGTCTCTGACCGGAGCTCCTGTTGCTCCTGCCAAAGCCACTTCCAGGCAGATGTGTCACCAGTCAGGTAGTGGTATTCAAAACCACTTACTTTTTATTCTGGATTCCTCTTTTCAGAAAATTTTGGTGATGCCAAACATGGACGATCTCATCATTCCCATTATGCACTCTGGCCTGGATCCTCAGCCACCCACTGGGGGACCGCCCAGAGACCTACCAGCCAGGGGAGAGAAGAGGCCTTGAAGCACAGCCCCACGGGGAGGGCAGAGACACTGCACAGAGCTCAGGGACCTTGCTGGGACACGGAGCCAGCCAGGGCCTGGTCACTGACCGCACCCAGGGCTATGCCGTGGGGTCTGAGCTTCTCGGTTCATCTCATCCTCAGCACTTATGTAGATGAGCCTCCTCCTTAAATACTGCAAGCACACGTTCAGAGCAGAACCAGACCCAAGGAAACGGGTTTGCTGGAGACCCAAGAACTTCATGCACGTCCTACCAGGTTCCCAGGACTCCTGGTCAAGTGGGCAGCTCTAGACCAGCGGAGGGCTGGGCTTTCCACTGTCTGGTTCCCAAAGAGGAAGCAGGACGCCCAGACCGGTTCTGCACTGAAGGAGTTGTGATCATCGCTGATCCAAGACATCACAGCTCCAAAACACATCACACCCTCCCCGCAGCTGGACTGCATGGAAAACATGGGTGGGAAATGAGTCCAAAATATGAATAAACCCATCACTGCCCAGTCTTACCTAGCACCCATCTTCTCGTACACAAGTTCCCACATCTGCTGAGGATGCTGGCTGGGATCGTGGGGCTTTGTGCAAAGAGAAGTCCACAGGTCATACTTTCAGCCCAGCCAAAGCAGTGCCTGGGTGTGCGTGTGTGAGGGGCAGTGAGGGGAGAGATGGTCAATGAGACTGGGCAGAGGCAGGTAACGGGGAGGGCCTGTACTGCCAGCGGAAACTGGGGCAGAAGTGCTGGTACCTGCTCTGCTCTCCTTCGGAAGAGAGGAAGGGGAGTGTCCACCATGGTTTGGGTGAATGCAGGCAGTGGGAAAAAATTAATTGAGCAAGGGGAAGGGAGGACCCAGAGGACAGAGCAGACACTTGGCTGTCCCAGTTAGTCCCTGTCCAAATGGGCCAGCCCCAAGTGCTACTTGTCCCATCCTCACCCGCTGAGGAGCCTCAAGGACACACTACTGCCCACAGGCAGCACTGAATACAGGCAAGACACCCCTCCCGAAGGAAGACAGGCCACAGGCATGGCTTGAAGCCTTTTTATTGAAGGCAACCAGTTATGCAGCCTTGCATATCTCAATCCTTACGGCTCTTCCTGCACTCCTGGCTTCCCTTTCACCAAGTGTTTCTTCTGAGGGCCCTGGAAGAGAGCAGAGAGGACAGCTGTCAGTGTTAGTGGCAGGCAAACCTGGCCTACAAGACCGCATGTGAGCTGCATGGAGCGGAACTGCAGCTCTGGCCCCTTTCTGCTGTGCAAGGCTGCTCCTGGTCTCTGCTCTCCAGCTGGGACCTCTGTGCCACCATTGACTAGCCACCCCAGGGGCTTCCCTAGCCCTGCAGGAAAGAGGAGCAGAACATCATTGCCCTTGCACAAGGAGCTTGTTTCTCTGGACAGCACAAAAGCAGCCAGAGCGGCAATGAATGACCTGCTCCCAGCCAGGCGGGCTGGCCTGCAGTCAGGGGGCATGGAGGGGAGCGCTAATTGTGCTGATGAACGCTATCAGGAGCCGGCTGTGGTGGATGAGCCCTGGAGGAGGCAAGGCCTCCCACAGCCAAAGGCACAGATCCTCATCAGCCGACTCAAAATAGCCTGAGGGCTTTCCACCAGCTAAGAAATGGGGTTGTCTCGGACCAAGTAAGTCCTATGGGAGCAGATGGCAAGAATTATTTACCTGCCTCTACTTCCAGCCAAATGTAAAGTTTTGCCACAGTATACATGGGGGAAACTCTCACCCCACAGTAGAAAATGGCAAAGAAAACATCTGCAAGCAGGTAAAACCACCTCCTGTCACTAAAGTCTACGTCACGGCTACTCAGGACTTGCAGCGACAGCAAGAGCAGAACGCAGAACAAGCTGAGATAAAGGAAAACAGCTTAACCTCTAAAGAGCTCTGCAAAGGCACTGCACAGCCAATCCCTCTTCCCAGGGCTCAGGAGGCTTAGCCTGTTTCACATGGGATTTCTAGCTGACAGGCCAGATCCAGACCCAGGTTACGTCTGCGTGGTATCCAGGCAGTTGTTTCTTTAATTTCTGCTGGCTGATGGCCTGGCTTACTTAACACTTCCTCAATTTCACATTCAGACTTATGCACCAGCCTGGAGTAGGTTGCAAAACTATTCAGGAAACTCTGCTTGTTTTGGATTTATTTAATTTTTTTTTTTTTTGCTCTAGGTTTAAGAAAAATATACTGCTCGGCCTTTTTGAAAGCTTCTTGACAAAAGAATCACAAATTTGTGACTGAATTTGACCCAACCTTTTCCTCTTAAGAACATTAAAGTTATAAATCATTCCAAACAAATCAAAGAAGTGCAGAATTACGGGTGAAAGGGACCATATGTCCAAGGCAGTGCCTGCCAAGTTAACTGCTTGTTTAAAACATCCTGTGGTGAATGGAAACTGGTTGGCCATATGGTATATTATTTGCTAGTTGGGTTGTCTTGGATCACTCGCACAACCATCATGTTCTTCCTTAGCATAATATCTACTGTGTGAACTGAATTCATGCCTGCCTTTTATGCAAGACAGTCCTGATCACTCATTTGGCTCTTGTTATATCGAGAAGCAGATGCTTGGTTGGAGTCAATCAGTTGCTTTAGCCCCAGCTGCAAGCATGGCCCAGGAGCTGGAGCCGGCGCAGAGCGTAACTCACCATGAAAGCCCGCTTCTCCTGAGCTGTCTGGAAGCAGCCATGGCCAAACTTGGAGGTAGTATCAATGAATTTGAGTTCAATGGCTTCCTGAGACCGGCGGCTTGTATGCACCAGAAGGGACTGGAGAAGAGGAGTTACAATGCATCAGGCATATCTTTACAGCAAATCTGGACATCTGCTCTGATGGAAGCAGGGCTGAAATATCCTAGGTGCATCCATTAGAAAATAGCTCCAGGAAAATCTGCCTTCTCAGAGAAATGTCCTGGTGCTCAGGTGGCAGGTGATGCCTTGGATTGCAGAGCAGCTCCGAAATGAGCCTGCTCTTCACTCAACTCACTCATTTCCTCACAGTCTGCTTGTGGCCAAGGTTTCCCACGGCAGCCACGCAGGCTTGCTGTCTCCAGAGAGAGCACATCTGCCTGCACGCTGCCGCAAACAACCTAACTGCGAATGGTCTCGCTGAGCACCTTGCTCATGTGCCACACGCCCTCTGTAACCTGACCAGTCTCCCTGACCAACATTTGGAGGCAGTGGCATTCTCAACGTGGTGAATCTGTCTGCGGTGAATCTACAGCCCATCTCTCCCCAGAGCTACTCTCACCTTACGGAGGGTGAGCACACGCTTCTTTGTGCCCATGACGCAGCCCTTCAGCATGAGGAAGTCATTGTTGACCTCCCCATAGTGAGGAAAGCCACCCTGTGGGGAGAGGCAGAGAGAAGGTTGGCAGGCAGGAGAGCTGGATGGGAGCAGATGTGTCCACAGGTGGCTTTTTCTAGGGAAGGAGAAGGTAGTGACTGACAGTTAACTTCCAGCTAACGACACTCTGCACGCTTCAGGTTGCCTGCTCAGGACAACCAGAGCACGTCAGCCACACTGACTGCATGATCCCAGCTAAGGAACACTCCCCAAGAACTGAGGAACCAGCAAACCTGCTTCCTACCCCAGAGGATGTGGGTGAACAGAAAGCAGAGCTGACTAGATTCCCAAGCTAACAGTTTTTACTAAGCAAAAGTGAATTTTTAAACCAAGTAACAAATATTTATCTGTTAAGTATCAGATTTTTAATGTCACTTATAGTTTTTTTTTTCTTTTTAAACAAAGTTGTCAGTTTCTGCCCAGCTTATCAGCTGAAAATCAAATGTTGGGGTATACCAATGGGCCTAAAAAAACACCTCACAGAGATGGTTTTCCATGTCCAAAATGTAAGGAAAGGAATCACTGCATTTCTTTCAGTGAATTCCCTTCAAATCATTTCCTACACAGTTGTCTCCATCCAAGGAATTACTTCAGATTCCTGTAGCCAGGGCCAGTCACAGCCCCGTTACCCCCTCAGCCCTTACCAGCGGTGTAATGGTCTTCTCCGTGACATCGTAGTGCGTCGAGGCATTGTTCTTCACCACTTTGCCATCCTCCACGTGGATCCCATGGCCAATGCGGTAAATCTAGGAAGGGAAAGGAAATTGAGATGGTGACTTTCCCACCCCCTCAGTGAAGGACGTCACAAGGAGGATGTGTTTTTTACCAAGGTGCGCCCCCTGTGATGTGTCCCTTGAGCAGGGAAAAAGCACCAGCAAAGACATGGAGAACAGCAGCACTGCAGATCTCTAGGGAAACATCTGAGAAGCTGGTGGGGACAGAGGCCACCATGCAAAGAAGGATGGTGACAGCATGGGGGGAAGGAAGACAGAAAGGCGCAGTGGTGCTCTGAGGAAGCCCATCTGGGCCATACCTTCTTGTTGATCTCCGTGCGGTGGTGGTAGCCCTTCTGGCCAGCCCGAGCAATGGAGTAGCCAACCCGGGCTGGGTGCCAGGCTCCAATACAGGCAACTTTGCGTAAGCCCTTGTGTGTCTTCCTGGGGAGCTTCTTAGTGTGCCAACGGCTTGTCACCCCTGGAAGTGTGACCAGACAAAGCAGTGAGACCACTGGGGACATTCAAGGCTGGTGTTAGAGTGGTGGGGAAGGGAAAGTCTCATCATTCTGCAATTCTTGGAAGACACCATGTTGGAAAGAGACCAAGAGCTGTCACCACCATGAGAGGCCAGAGCACAGAACTGTTCTCACTTCCCATGGATCTGATCAGACTGTGATATGTTCCTGCTGAGCACATCCACGCACACGCATAGAAACATCCACACCTCCACATACGTGGGGTTTGTGAGAAGTGCAGTGGCTTTACGTACTCACACTGCCTCCGAGCCTTCTGGGAGGACTCTAGGCACAGCAGAAAACATGGCTCTTACTGAAATTAAGGAAACCAAGCTCTGCTACAATGGAACTGCATGACATTATTGAGGTCCAGAGGCTCTTTGCTACTCCCTGTGCAATAAGTTGGTGGTTTTTCAGCATGGCTAACACTCCCCTCCCCCAACACTACATTATGGGCAGTGCCATATGAGGACAGAACCAAGCCCCTGGCAAGGGTCTCCCTGCTCTGTACCTTTCATCCCATGCCCCTTGGTCACGCCAATGACATCAATCATCTCATTCTGGCTGAAGACATTATGCACGGAAACCTGCTTCTCCAGCCTCTCACGAACCCAGTCAACCTTCTCAGCCACCGTCCCGCCATTCAGCTGGATCTCCATCACGTGGGCCTTCTTCTGCCGTAGTGGGAGCAGCTTCATCTGCATTAGATAGTGCATTAGGGAAAAATGTTGCCCCTCACCTCCCGTGCATGAACATGAGGGCAGGGTTGCACCACTCACCACTTGTGGGGGGCACGGGGGGCAAGCAGGGCCAGCTCTTCACCACCTCTCCCTGCCACACTGTCAACCCCTTTCATAACAGCCAGTGACCCGGGTCAGCATGCCTACATATCTCTTGGACCCAGCTCCTTGTCTTTGAGATCAACCAACCCATCTCCCAGTGCTCCCATTCAAGGCAGGAGCTGATGCACACCCTCTCTCCAGGGAGCATAGCAGCAGGCCAGCCTCATCCTACCCCAAGAGTTAAGCAGAGTAGTAGTAGCCATGGTAAATGCCCCAGAGGAGCCCATCACCAGAGCACCGTCTGAGGCTGAACACTGTGACCAGCCAGGATGCAGCTCTGTGCTCCGACCCAGAGTCAGCACCTCTCCTTTGGTCATGTTCAACCTCTGCCTCCGGACTGAGCAGTTATTTCTAGTTCTCACCAAGAGGTGCCTCTGCTCTCTCCCAGCCCCAGCTCCCTGTGCAAAGCCCCTGCCAAATCGCCACAGCAGGACTGTGAGGATCTGTGCCAGCCAGAAGTGAAGCCTTAAGCCAGTTTAGCTCTGCCCCAGACTACAAAGCAGCCATTTACTCGAGGGATCAGCATGAAAATGGGCCCTGTGGATCCAGCAAACCGCATCTGGCAAAACTGTGCCTGCCCATGGGTTATTTTTGCTCAAACATTTGACACCAGTTGCTAATTTGAGGTGATCACGGGGCCTAAGGTCCCTTGCTGACACCGGGCTCACCACCTGCTGAGGCTCTGTGCAAAGTCTGCTGTCCTCCACGGGGTGCATGGGCTCCCCAGAGTGCCAGAGCCACAGCCCCCTCCAGCAATCCCCCAGCAGGGGACAGGGTTGGTGTCAGGAGGTAGCTGGAAAGGTCAGCCAGCACCTCGTATTGCCTGCATACCCTGTCCACACCCTCTGACCAGCGTCTGCCTGCTCAGCCTCCTGTCACCCCTCCAAGACACCCCCCATAATCCTGGCTCCCAAGCCCTCACCTTGCTCCCCAGCTGACGAAGACCCCGAGCGCCCCATGCCCACCCCCCAGAGTGAGGCTCTGACCTGCGTGTGCACAATGACACGAATGACCTTGCAGTACTTTTTCATAGCGGCAAAATCCTTCTCCAGCTGCCTTTTGCCATCCTCATCCTGCCATTTCTTGCAGTACTTGGTGAACGCCTTCTTCTTGCTCTTGTGCCTACAACAAAGGTGTTTATCATCCAGCAGAACTGATGGTGAAGTGCTTCTGCACATCGCTATGCCCTGACGCAGCACAGCGTGGGGGGACCGATCACCTTGCCAGACACTTCCCCAGAGGCACAAAGTACCTATGGGTACCCAAACCTCGCCTGGCTGCTGAGGCCATGACACAGGGCTTTGAGGTGGGAAGAGGAAAGTGAATAATGAGCTGTGAAAACGGGCTGGTAATTCAAACCTCTTTGCATGAGGAATCCGGTTGTCTCCCACTGACTGGCGCAGTGCCATCAAAATACAAGCACAAAATCAGAGCTAAGTGGAGAAAGGAGAAAACAGGCTCCGACAGGGATCAGAGGCATGTGGTGGGTGGATCTCAACGGCACTTTTACAGGAGACACGATTCCTACAGTTATGAAATTCATGTTTCCATTTTCCTCTCTGCTGGTGTGGGATTTGGGGTGTTGAAGTTTACAAGGGCCAGGGGTCACGTTCTGCATCAGTTTTCCCCCTGACAAATCTGATTTTACTCCCCTCATTTGGTGCCTCAGCTCAAGTATTCCAGTTTAATGGAGAGTAGATGGGCCTGACCTACACAAAGGAAAACAAACCTGCAGCATGCGCTGCCATATGATATTGTAGAGAGAGCTAACTCAGTTCAGCTATTAGAATAAATTTACATATGCATATGCTGATTCCCAGCATCAAGCTGTTTGCAGTATCTCTGTTTGCAGTATCTCTGTGCATGACTAAATAAATAGCAGTTTCACTCCACCTCAGGGCCAGCTGCCAGTAGCTGAGCTGTTTGCAATGGCTGGGCATCACAGAGAGCCCGCGGGGAAGAGCTGTGAGAGAATCCCCACTTGCAGTGCCCCTGGGACCCTCCCCAGCCACGGAGGCACGTACCAGTTCTTGTAGAAGCGCCGTCTGCACTCATCGCTGATGTGCTCAGCAAAAACAGTCTTGAAATTCCTCAAGCCCTTCGGTGTTTCTACGTACCCCACAACTCCCACCACCACCATCGGGGGGGTCTCAATGATGGTCACAGCCTCCACCTCCTCCCTTTTGGAGATCTCTGCAAGACAGTAAAGGAAAATGGTGCTCAGCATCGTCTAGGATCGGATCATTCCCTGGAGCCATTCATGGCCCATGCCACTACAGCAAGCAAGCAATGTGCTGGGGGCAAAGTTGCACTCTGTTTTCACAGCCAGCCTCAGCCCTTCCTTCTCCCATGGCCGCAAGCCCTGCTGGAGGACCACGCAGGGTTTGTTCCCCAGAACAGGCTAGACCCTGTGGCCCAGCACACGTTAATCCATCTTCCTCCCGCTGGTGGAAGCAGTGGTTCTTGCCCTGGAGTTTGGCTCCAATCCTGTGGGGATCCTGGAGGGTAACATTATAAACTTCCCCAGCAAGACGCTCCAAGCCCAGGGTTTGTCACGTAGTTACCCTGCAGGATCCTTCTGTCAGTAGGATACAACAAACCACCAGTCACCATACCGGTGTGGGGACTTCCCAGGAACTCCAGGTTCAGCTCATGCTGGCCATGAGGTGGCCTTTGGCCATCCAAGATCTGGACGGCATTACAGGCGATAGCCTGGAAGCTGTTTGGTCCACCACCCATTCCCAGGAGCAGCCTTTCCCACCACCAAGTCTGTTCCCTCACTTCCCTCCTGGATGTGGCTCCCCACTCCCATCAGCCAAGCCTTACTGAGCCCAGGCCTGTGCACCTCCCGCACAGTGTGCGTCATGCCAGCTTTGTAGCCCAGAAAAGCTGTCAGGTGGACTGGTTTGCTGGGATCATCCTTAGGCCATGCCTTCACCTTCCCTCGGTGGCGACGGCTTCTCTTGTGGGGGAGGAAGCCCAGGTGGCCATGCCTGGGAGCAGAGAACTTGCGGTGGGACTGCAGAGAGGAAGAACAAGAAAGATCAGCTTCACTTTCAGGTCCTAGAAAATGCCAGGACCCAAAGCACAATGGGAAATCTCTCCTTTAACATCAGTGAATGCTGGAGGGATTCTGGGCTCTTCCTCGCTTCCAACACGAGAGAAATATCTCCTAACAGGAAGGGATTTTGCTCAAGATTCCATCATGCGCATGGAAGAATTTAGTAAGTTTCTGGACAAATGATGCCAATTAACTAAAAAAAATCTGATCTCCGTCCTTCTGCTTGAGGACTTCGAAGGACAAATATGTTCTTTAATAAGTCTGCCCTTTTGTGATATTAATTATAATGACTTATTTTGCATTCCGCAGCACCAAAAGGGCCTGCTCAGAATTCACGGGCTTTGTGTCATCAAGGCAAATGGTACCAAACAAGCACAGCTAACGATCAGAAGAAACGGGAAAGGATGCCCAAAGGAATCAGTAATAAGAACATGCGCAGGTTAAATATGCACCTTGAAAACCAAATTAGAAGAGCTAAATATATAAACCCCAATCGCAAGGTCATGCTGAGTCAGGCATGGAGAAAGCAACAGCACTTTAGAAACATGGACAACTTCTCACACGATTGGCTTCAAGGCAGGGGGGCTGGGGGTCAGCCCAAGCAGCAAAGGGTTAGATCTACGTCTACTCCAACTCCCTCCTCGTTAAAATGAGTCCCGGCACCGGGCTGCACTTTCCACCAAGCTTATTTTCCAGCCCAAGTGGAGCTCTGTTGAGCTCAACCCCATTTCAGCTACGCTGACATGGCTGGTAACCCAGCCCTGCCGACTGCCCCTCCGCACACAATCGAAAGGTAGCAGAGCCCAGCCGTACGAACCATGGGACGTCTTCAGCCCAGGTCAGCCGCAGAAAGAGGCTGTCGGTAAGTGCCTCCCCTGCCTAATACTTGAGATGGTTGATGGTCTGAAGACACAAATTTAGCTGCCTGCTTCACCCGCGGCTATATTCATTTCGTGCTGGGCCAAGCTGGCAGGTCGGGCGTACCAGTTGCGGTGTGGTAAAAGGTCAATTGCCGGTGTCTCGGTTTACACTTCTCCCTCCTAAACAACTTGAACGTGAATGGCAGGAATTAGGACGGCTTCCTAATGGGATACCACAGGTGTGGGCACCCTCAGCACGGTGCAAGCGCTACAGACAGACTAAAAATCCTTCCATCGGCCCAGGCAAGGAGGACTTTGTGATTCTGACTGGAAAACGTCGAGGCAATAGATGGGGTTGTGCGGGCGGGCTCTGCCGCTCCTCCCGGCCGGGGCCTGAGGCGCCTGAGCTGGGACGCGGGGCAGGGCCCGGCCCTGCCGGGCCTACAACTCCCAGCATGCACCGGGGCACAGCGGAGCGTGCGCGGAGCGGCGCCCTCCGACCCCGCCATCCCCCGCCGCCGGGGTGGTGTGGGGCGCCGCCATCTTCTTCCCGCCGCCCGCTGGGCCCGCTGCCGCCGCCGCCATGCCGGAGGACAGCGACTGGGAGGCGTACAAGGTGCCGCCGACCCGCACCCCCGTCTCCGAGAGGACCACGTCGGTGCCCAACCCGGTCGCCTTCTTTCAGACCGTCTTCAACTATGTCATCGACGCGCCCGTCACCTTCGTCCGAGGTACCGGCGGGCCGAGCCCTCCCCCGCTCCCCCCGCCGTCCCGGGGCGGCCGGGCCTCCTCACTAGCGCCGCTCCGCGGTGCCCGACGGCTGCGGGAGTCTGGCTCCGGGATGGCACGGGGGTACGGGACAAAGACGCAAGGACAGCGGGACAGGCACGGGGAGATGGGACGCGCAAGGGCACAAGCACCGGGACACACAGGGAGATGGGGGACAGACGAGGAGCCAGCATGAACAGAGGGACAGACACGGGGAGGGGGGGACAAGGACCCAGCATGAAGAGACAGAGGGAGATGGGACACAAACAAGGACCCAGCATGGACAGGGGGACAGACTGAAGGAGATGGGGGACAAGGACCCAGCATGGAGAGACAGAGGGAGATGGGACACAAACAAGGACCCAGCATGGACACTGGGACGGACAGAGGGACATGGCACAGAGACAAGGACACAGCAACGCACGGAGATGGGAAACAGACAAGGACATAGGGACAGATGGGCACACAGGGGCCAGGAGCACCAAGCTGCACACACGCGGGGCCTGCTGCTGCAGTGCAGCCCAGGAGGGCAGCAAGGCCATGCCAGCATCGGGGCTGTGCTGCCGCTCGCTAACTGGGGGTGTCTGACCACCGGGCTGTCCCTGCAGAGTGGATCGAGCGCCAGCAAGCCAAGAACAAGTACTACTATTACCACCAGAAGTTTCGCCGCGTGCCCGACCTGAGCGAGTGTCTGGAGGGCGACTACCTCTGCTTTTTCGAGGCCGAAGCGCAGTGGAGGAGGGACAGGTATGGCTGTCATTGCTGTGGTTACTCAGCCCTGGGAACCGCAGCAGTTGGCTTGAACTCTCAGCATTTTCATGGAGTTTCCATTTCATAGTCCTGCTGTCCCCTGCAGCACACCGGAGCCGAGCAGGGTGGCGTTAGGACATATCCTCCTGCACTGCCTGGTTCCTACAGCACTGCTGCAGGACAGACCACTCTCTCCTGTAAAAACCCAGAGCTGACCTTCCACAGGGCGTCATCACCCCATTGTTCAGCTTTTCTGTCATCTCTTGGCTGTGGTTGCATCCATTATCATCTTTCCTGCAGGATGGTTGATCAGGAAATCGTGGAGATAGTCCGGGAGAGGCTAGGCGCATGCAAGCAGAGGGAAGGACCCAACCAGTTCCAGAACTGTGCCAAGGAGGTGGAGCTGCTGGCACAGGTCACCAAGGCCTACCAGGACAGATGTGAGTACAACTGCACGCATCTGCTGCAGCTGTGACAGCACCTGGGGAAAGGGGGTTTTAAGCCACTTCCCAGACTTGGAATCACAGAATGTTTTGGGTTGGAAGGGACCTTAAAGACCATCTAGTTCCAACCCCCCTGCCATGTGAGGGGCACCTCCCAGCAGACCAGGTTGCTTAAAGCCCCGTCCAACCTGGCCTTGAACACCTCCAGGGATGGGGCAGCCACAACGTCACATGGAAAGGGGCTTATTTCTTTCTAGCTGCTATGGGGCACACTCCTCAGACATTTACTTTCTTTTTAGATGGCGATCTTGGTGTCCACGGAAATGCAAGGACGTGCCTGATGAAGCAGAAGCACAGGATGATGGAGGAGAGGAAGGCACAAGCAAATGCATCTCAGTAGATCTAAATGGTTAGCACCCCCACGGTGCTTGTGTGGAATAGTGCATGTTGCCTCTTTGAACTCTGATGCTGTTGACCTCTACAATAAATGTGCAGCCCAGACATCTGCCATACAACCTGAATTTAGACTCGTTCTTTGAAGAGACCTGCAAACATTTACAGAATTCTTCCCTTTTCAGATCTGCATTCATCTTTGAATTCCAGCTGATTGTTACCATCCCACAGAATCCCAGTCAGCGCCACGCTCCAGGCACCCCTGGCTGCCTTAGCTGACATTTCCCCTCGGGAGCTCTCCCCCACCTCCATCAACCAGCAGAAACACTCTGCTGCTCTGCCCAGCCCTGGCAGAGAATTCCCCCAGTTAGGGTAAAGATTACGTGCTGTAGGACAGCACATAATCTTCAGAGCTGTTTCTAGACCCCATTTGGGATTAATACATGATTAACAAGGCTCAGTGTAACGTAACGTACCATTTCATTCAACAGATGTTCAGGCTCTGGCCTGCAGACGTGAACCTACTTAAATCCCCAGCAGAGATTTAATCCATCTGCCCACTGAATGCATCAGCCATCCTGTCAAACCAATCACAATTTCTTGTTCACTGATCACTTTATTGTCTTGTACAAAACCCACTTAAGTTGTTGCCACAGCAGCTGCCTGGGTTCTCTGCACCGAGACTCTGGTGTGGGTCTTCGCCAGATGATCAGTGAACTCCTGCAAAAAATAAATAAATGTTTTATTTTCTTGAGCCACTATCACAGGTTTCTCAGCACTGCATCCCTTTGCAACAAGTTGTGTTATGTGGGAGCTGGGGCAGTTCAGATACAATTTATATTTTTACTGAGCATTTCAAAGCTTTCCTTTGTCCACAAAACGCCGTTTTTAAGTATTATTACTCAAAACTGCAAGCTGAAAAAAAAAATAATCACACACTACCTGACAGTCAGCTCTGACTACAACTCTACTCCCCCATTACTAAGCTGCAAATTCTTTGGGTACAATATCTGAACTTTACAGGGTGGGAAGGGCAAGATTTGAGCTGCAAAATGCAGAAATACTCTTACCTGGTAAGGAGACTTGGTGAAGACAGTCTCTTTCCAGAGGTCAGGGGTCAGATAACTGTAGGTCTTGGAGATGGCATCAAAGGTGGCTTTAGCTACCGAGATAAGTCAAACATTACACATCACTGCAAAAGAAATACGCTCACTAGTACCCACCCACACAGCTCCAAAAATGTAGAATTTAGGAAGGAACAGGGAGACCATAGCAGGGTCTCCCTGATATACACACCCAAAACTCAAGTTTCTTTCTCTCTCCATATACGACAATTACACTACTTCAAACAAGTGCAATCGCGCAGATTGGGAGATTTTTTTTTTTTAACAATGCACATATAAAAAGACAATTTATTGTAATTAACTTTTACAGAACTTCAGGATCATCTACAGTGGGACTAACCTGCACTGTAAAAAGTAACAGAAGTCTTCCCTTTTGCTGAACTGCTAGAAACTTTCGGTTCAACGTGTATTAAAAAATACTATAGAAAGGGGTATGTTATGTCCCTGTCAATGACAAAAACGGCAATACATACAGCTAAGCTACCACAAGAAAAGCTAAAGCTTACCGAAGTTGCCGAGGGTGGCAGTGCAGCCCCTGGCCGAGGTGTAACAGTCATCGATACCGGCCATCATCAGCAGCTTCTTGGGGACAGGGGCAGACACAATCCCTGTCCCGCGGGGGGCCGGGATCAGACGCACCAGGACAGATCCACACCGGCCGGTGACCTACACAAATACAGCGGGGGTTACATCTCCCAAAAACACACGCTATAGCATCATCACTGAGACGAGGCCCAGCGAGTCCTCACCTTGCAAGGCACGGTGTGGGGCTTGCCGATCTTGTTCCCCCAATAGCCTCGTCGTACAGGTACGATGGATAACTTGGCCAAAATGATTGCCCCACGAATAGCAGTGGCAACTTCTTTAGAGCATTTGACACCAAGACCAACGTGGCCGTTGTAGTCCCCGATAGCGACAAAAGCCTAGGATTGAAAGAAGAGTTTTCAGTGGTGGCTGCACTGCATGGGGTCTCCCATCAAGGATGGCCTCTCAACAAGGATAACCCCAGGTGCGAGCTCAGCACTGAACAGTCTCAGCTCCCTCCAAGTACAAATCAAAACATCACCTGCTAAAACCTGCACAGCAGAGCTCACAGTTTAAGAAACCCATTTTTCCCCTTAAGAGTTCCTCCTTCAGTCAAAAAACAGCTACGGCTGAAGAACTGTGACTCAAATCCCTGCTACAGCCTCATACTCTTCAAAGGTCCCACTAATTTCCAAACAGCATTCCCTCTTTGTAGCTAAGACTTCTCTCTCTGCCACAGCCCCTGAAAAGCCAACATCGTAGCACAAGTACAACTTAATTTTGTGCTAGGGCTGTTTCAAGTAACATTTAAACATATTACGAGGGTTTTAAAGCCAATACAAAAACTTCGTAAGCTGCACAAGCAAATCTCCATACCAAAATATTTGCTAAACACTAGTGAAGAAAATTAAAAGTATTTGAACTAATTTATCGATATGGTATTAAAAAAAAAAAAAGCAGCTGACACATACAAAGTTTTTGCTGTGAAAAAGCAGAAGAAAAAGGCTACCTTAAACCTGGTACGCTGACCAGCACGAGTCTGTTTCTGGACAGGCATGATCTTCAAAACTTCATCTTTCAGAGAAGACCCCAGGAAGAAATCAATGATCTCTGATTCCTGCAAGAGTCAGTCATTTAATCACACAAGGCCACACTTTTAAAACAAACCAAACACAGCTAGTAAGGCTCCTACAATTCAAGTTCAATAATCCTCTACGCATGTATTTTTTTAAACAATAGGTACTTAAGAATGTTGAATTTTGCCAGCATAAACTCATTCTAGCTTGCTAGACAGTCCAACGTAGCAAGGTAACATTTCAATTTTCCATCGCTGAGCAGAGCTATGACAGAAACACTTAGGCAACGTGCTGCCATCTCCACACAAAGGAGACTACAACACACAAAACCCACCATGCTTCACAAGTGACTGCATTGGTCCCTCAGTTTCTGCTGACTTATGCCTTCAACTCGAACCTCCTTAACCTAAAGCATCCTAAAGAGCAAATGGAGCAACTACTGTGAGCTCTGCATTTCAGATTAAGATTCCACTGCACGTTCCTTTAACATACACAAAGCCTACCTTGATTGGAAGCGAGAAGAGATAGATCTCCTCAAGAGACTTGATCTTCATATCCTTGACCAGGCGACCAAGCTTGGTGACAGGAATCCACTAACAAAGAAATCCGTGCAAAAGGGTCAGCGGCAGCACCAGCTGCCAGCCCGCCAAGGGAACCGGCTGGGCTTCCGCTCCGGCTCTCGGGATGGCAGCAGAGACCAGACTGTCCCACAGGGCCCAGCTCCACCACCCGGGACGACCCCACACAGCCCGCCCAGCCCCGGGTTCCACTTACTTCCTTATCTTCGGCCTTGCCTCCACGGGCCCCGCGGCCTCTACCCCGGCCCCTGCCGCGGCCGCGCCCGCGGCCCCGCAGCCCGGTCCCGAAGCCGCCGCGGAAGCCCCCTCGGGCCGCTCCTGCACCTCCCGCAGCACCGGCGTCGTCCGCCATTTGCTAGAGCAGAAAAGGGCGCGTTAGCCGGGACACCGCCGCCGCCGCACCGGCGGGAAACGGCAGAGCCCGGAGGCGGCCGATACAGCCGGGCGCGGCCGCCCCCGGCCCCGATGGGGGTGGATGGGACACAGGCCGCTCCGCTCCGCCGGCGCCATCGCGCCCGCCCGCGGCACTTACGTGATCTCTTAAGAGTAGAAGGCCAGACCGCCCCGCCGCTGGCTATTTATACTCCGGCGGGGTCTCGCGAGAGCGCCGCCCGCCCCGCGCGCTGAATGAGGAATACACTGCGGGGCAGAGCGGCGCCTTCCGCCCGCTTATACAGGTTGCGGGGCGGGGAGACCCATCGGCAGCCGTGCGCATGCGCCGAGTCGGGTATATAAGGGGGCGCACGCACATAGCGCCCAGTCTGAGGGGATGGTAGGTCTTGGGGGCTGGTGGTATCGTCTGCCTTTTGTGTTCCTGGAACGTTTAAAAAAAGGCTTTTGGGATGCTTATGGTGCTGTCTGAGTTGGTGTTGGGTGGGCCGCAGAGGGGAGGGCCTCGGTGAGCGGCCTGGGAAGGTGTTCCGGGGGTCGCGTTAGCTGTGGGCGCCGGGCGCAGTCTGAAAATCACTTGGGGTCTCCTGTGGCCCCTGGTGAGATAACTGTGCCGACAGTATAGGGAACATTAAGCTTATTGCCCACGGTAATGTGTGGGGAATGAAACCCATGTTCCCATAACCCTTTACTTAGCAGGCATCGGGCAATGATGTGTGCTGAGGCTATGGCCGTTTCTCAGAGTTAACTTTTTTCTCCATCAGCAGGTGCTGAGCGCGGCCCGGGACCGCTCGGTCTCCCCGGGGGGACGGAGCTGCCGGGCATGGGGGTGCTCAGGCCCCGCCTTCCCGAGTGGGAGCCGCCGGCCCCGTCGTGTGCGGCGCCATGTGCGTGTCTGACACCTTCAGGGTGATTCCTGCCTCCTTGGTGAGCCCTGCGAAGCAAAGGGGGCGCTGTAATGGGCGATGACGGAGTATCGACAGCTGGAACGCGTTGAAATGATTCAGCTATGTATTTTTTTATATGCAATAAAAGATGAATCACGTGAAAGCTTGTTTGTCAAGCCTGTGTTGTTCCTGTTGACTTAAAAATCCCACATTTCCCTGTGGTTGGAGCTGGGGGGTCGCTTCGTTGGGGCGGGAGCATGCTGATGGAGAACGCTTCGGAGCACTGTGCGGGGGCTACTCCGAGGCCGGCGGTACCGGCTGCTCCGCCCTCGCCACCGCGGGGGCTACGGCGGCGGTAGGGGCACCGCCCCCTGCCCACACTAAAGATGGTGGTCACGGCGTCCTTGCGCGGTGCGTCACGTCCGTGCGCCGGAAGTGGCGCCCTTCTCCCGTAGCAACCGGGAGCGCCGGAAGCGGCCGGCACGCGGAGCGCGGCGGTGCGGGAGATGGAGGCGGCCGCCGCCAGCCCCGTGCGCTTCAAGAGCAAGTGAGGAGCGGCCGGCATGGCTGGGGCTGGGCCGCCGCGGTTGTGATATAACCCCCTGCCTGCCCGTCTCTCTCTTTCTCTTCCAGCTACGCCGTGTCGAGGAAGATCGAGCCTTTCTACAAGGGAGGGCGAGTCCAGGTACTGAGGCAGCGAGGGGCGGGGTTGGGAATACCACCCTCTCCCGGCTCCGTAACGTTCCCGTGTTCTGTTCCCTTTTCGCCAGATAAACCGGGATGGAAAGTTCATGTTTTGCCCCTGTGGGACCAAGTTGAACGTCATCGAGGTGGAAACGGGAGCTCTCCACAGCCTCCAGCAGGTGAGGAGGCTGTGCTTGTCCGCAGCACGAGAAGGACGTGCACCTGTTGGAGCAGGCCCGGAGGAGGCCGTGAGGATGCTCTGAGGGCTGGAGCACCTCTGCTGTGAGGACAGGCTGAGTTGGGATTGTTCAGCCCGGAGAAGAGAAGGCTCCGGGGAGACCTTATTGCAGCCTTCCAGTGTCTGAAGGGGGCCTTTGAGAAAGTTGGGGAGGGACTTCTTACAAGGGTGCGTAACGATGGGATGAGGTATAACGGCCTCAAACTGGAAGAGGGTAGATCTAGATTAGATATCAGTAAAAAAAATTTCACTTTAAGGGTGGCAAGATGCTGGAACAAGTTGCCCAGAGAAGCTGTGGCTGCCCCATCCCTGGAGGTGTTCAAGGCCAGGCTGGACGGGGCTTTGGGAAACCTGGTCTGGTGGGAGGTGTCCCTGCCCAGGGCAGGGGGCTTAGAACTGGATGACCTTTAAGGTCCCTTCCAGCCCACACCGTTTTATGAGATCCAGCCTCTTTTGACTGGTGGTGAAACTGCTGAGAGTTTCCCAAGGCTCCTGGGGCATTTTTCTGCTCTTGCTGGCTGTTGTTCTAAAACTCCCTGGAGCGAGAAGTGGAGGATGAGAATTGCTCTAAATGCAGACAGATGTTATTTGTGTTGTCCCTAAGTGCAGCTGGGAGCTGCTGGCTGTGCTCTGTGTCAGCAGAAGCATGTACAGAAGGGAACTCTGCGAGCATGCCACTCTACGGGGGGTTTAAATGTTTTTTTTTTTTCCTTTAACTTTTATAGGATGAAGAAGAGGATATCACTTCATTTGTTCTTAGCCCTGACGATGAGGTATGTGTTTGGTGTGTGGTTTTCTGTGCTGCCCTGTCAGGCCTGATAAAAGCCAGTGGACACTGAAGGCTTCCCTGCATTTCCAGAGATCCCTGCGGAATCCTCTCAGGCACTTCTGTCTGTCTCCCCTTCTGGGCTCAGGTCAGACAGGAATGCTGAGAGACTGAGCTTCAAAAGTGTCATAGTAACTGGCATTTCTGTGCTTTGCCTGTGGGCACTGGAAGAAATTGAAATCTAGTTAGTAGTTAACGGTGTTTCCTTCGCCTTGCTTTTGCGCAGATCCTGGTGACAGGGAGCCGAGCCCTGTTGCTGAAGCAGTGGAACTGGCGAGAGAACAAGTGCGTTCGCACATGGAAAGCTGTGCACACAGCACCGGTTGCTAGCATGGCCTTTGACTCTACTTCAACGTTGTTAGCCACAGGTACAATCCTATTTCAGTGTCACACGATGGGAATGATATTGAGTGGCCCTTCTGCTTTTGAATAATTTAGCTCAGCTGGACACAGCCTGAGGTGGTGGCCTCCTGAATTCAGACATAATCAGAAGAGGTTTTACTTGGGTAGAAGTGATGTCTTGACAGACAAGGGATCCTTTCAGTGTTCTATCTAAAATATACTTAGTAAAATAGTGATAAAAATCAGGCATCTGTGAGACAGTGTGGTGTAGTTATCCTAGTGCAGAACTGGAACGCTTGGAGATGGAAGAGGGCAGGCGTGACCTGTAACTTAATTGTACTCCAGGATTCTTGTCTGCGAGCAGTCAGGTTTTGCCCAGCTCTCTGAAAGTGTAAGGTGCCCCTGAGCTTCTCTTGGTGTGGGTTGTCGTTACCAAATTCATTTTTCTTTCTGCTGCCTCTGCAACCCATGAAATTTTACAGTTGCTGATGTGTTGGACCTCTGGTCTCTCTCTCCTCTGTAGTTCATTCGTATATGCCCTTCTTTACCCAGGTGGCTGTGACAGCACCATTAAGATCTGGGATATGATCAAGCAGTACTGCACACACAACCTAAAAGGATCTTCAGGAGTTGTACAGTAAGGATGGGTCTCATTTGTCAGTCACTGGCGTTAGTGTGATGTTTGGACACTGGGATTGATGTGAAATGTCTGGAGTTAATGGAATGTGAAGGCCCGTTCTGGGCTCTTTTGTTTCCCGTTTTTTGAAATGTCTAGTGAAGGAGCAGGGCTATGACTGACTTTAGTCCAGAGAGAAAAGACTTGGATCAATAAATCTGTGTCGTGGTTTGGGCTGGGATCTAAATGGAATATCTGTGCTTACTACCTGATGCACTTCAAGAATGTGGAAAGACTGGCAAAGATCGGTTGTAAATTTTTCTGGTGGGTGGCAGAGGAATGAAGTCCTACAAAGTCCACTTATAAATTCATCTCAACTGATCCGTCAAACTCTTTGTGTAGAATGTGTATTTATTTAAATGTTGGGCTAATGCCAGCACGCCAGATGGTTTATTCCTGTCCTGTTCAAGTGTGTCTCCTTCTGTTTAGCCTTGTTGAGTTCCACCCTGATATCTCCCGCCTGCAACTCTTCTCCTCCTCAATTGACTACAAAATCCGCATCTGGGACCTGAATTCCAGCAAGTGTGTTGCTATGCTGGATGGCCACTTCAGTGCTGTCACCTCGCTGGCGTTTGCAGATGGAAACACGCTTATTAGGTAAAACCTTGCAGAGGCTTAGCCTTTCTCTGCTGTTCTGCCTCCTGCCAGAGACTGTGTGTTTCTGTAGGGCCTGGGAAGGTCACCCTGTGAGGGGAAGGACTGCTACAAGTGTTCAGTCTCTGCTTGACTATACAAGCAAGTGACTGGAGGTCTCAGTACTCATGTGTCTGGTGATATACCATGCTGTCACATGGAAGGCTGGTGCCCTCTTTCACGTGGGCCTCTTCCCGCAATTCCAAATTGGCACTCAGAGCCCGAATTGAATGGATTTAACACTGGAACTGCTCTTTTCACTTGCAGTTCTGGCCGTGATAAAATCTGCATGGTGTGGGACCTGAAAACCAGAGAAAGTAGACGAACCGTCCCTGTCTACGAGGTGAAATTGCGTTTCATTTATTTGAGATCCTTTGTAGCTTCTAGGCCACAGTTTGTATGGTACCGCTCCCTCTTTATGTTCTTACATGTTGTGAAATTGTGTTTCTTTCCCTTTTACTTTCCAGAGGCCTTAAAACTCTGTGTCTGAAGCTGTTTATTTTCTTTTTCTCCTTGCCTGGTGTGGTCGTGTTAGTTCGAGGAAATATATGCCCCCAGTGCTGGAGGAGGAGGGAAGGGCAATCATGGAAAAAAAAATTTGTTCTCATGTAGTCTCATGCCTGCCTGTCCTTGGTAGCTGTGCAGTGTGGGGCAGTGGAGTGGGGGGAGGTGTGTGTGTGTCTGTTGGTACGAGAGGGCAGTTGCACAGCTCTGGTTGCTGAAATGGGACTCTGGTCCCTTGCACTCAACTGGTGTTTGGCCAACTCTCTTGCAGAGCGTGGAAGCTGCCGTCTTGTTACCTGAAAAGGGAGATTTCTCTCAACTGGGTGTGAAGAAACAAGGGTTGCACTTTGTCACAGCTGGCAGCAAAGGTGAGCGTCCTGGCATGTCGCTGCCGGATTTGGAGACTGAAGAAGGACTGTGCTTCATTGCTTTTGTTCCTGGGATGTGTGTTCTTTGTGTGGCAGAAGCCTTGGGCTGAACTTTGAGGGCTGGAGAGCAGAGCCTGGTCCTGAGTTCCTCTGACAGTAATGGATGAGCGGGATCGATCAGGCATGCTGTGGAACTTTAACTATCTATGTTTTCAAACTGCAAAAAGTTTGATTTGGGATGGAGAAGAAAAACTTCGTGGCCCTTCCTGCCACTGTGATTGGATCTCTTCACAGTCTCGCCTTAAAGCTGTGCAGCTTTTTCTAGTGGGCAAGGCCACGGTTTGTTTTATATTCTTTGGACAATCACTGCCTAAAACAGTGTCTCTGACAGGTAATTTATATCATAATTTTTGTTAGGCATCCTGAAAGTTTGGGAAGTTGCCACAGCCGCTTGCGTGTATACCCAGCCTGTGCCCTTTGAGTCCAAGGAGGAGGCCAGCGAGCGCAGCCTCACCCAGTGCATGCTTGTGCCTGAGAGACATGAGATTGTCACAGTGTCCGTTGAACACAACATTGTTTTTTACGATGCTCAAACTCTTCAGCTCAGGAAGCAGGTAACAACCCTCAGCCTCCCTTTTCCTCTTCCTTTATCCATACTTTAGGATCAGCTCTGTTCCTGGCAAAGGCTTTGTGCAGGGGTGCCCTCCTCTCCTGCCTGTTCTTGAGCTGTTCCTTGGTTACAAGTCAGAAAGCCAGTTTCACTGGTGAGGTTGTGTGGAGGAATATTGCACAGACACAAACATAGGAAAAGAAAACAGAACAGGCCTAGCCAAAAATCCTCCATCTTATATCTAAGATTATTACATGCAGCATTACATGAAAAGTAACAGTAACGCAGCCTCACTGAGCATGGTGCCATTTGGTACTTCTCTAACCAGATGACTTCTCCCTGTTAAACTGTTCCTGTTCTGCCATCCTCAGCTTGCAGGTTACAACGATGAGGTTCTGGATGTGAAGTTCCTCGGGCCTGGTGATTCTCACGTTGTTGTGGCTACCAACAGCCCTCAGCTGAAAGTGTTTGAACTGGCAACATTGCACTGCCAGATCCTCTATGGCCACACAGGTGTGTGTGATCAGCTCTGATGTACGTGGGTGGGAGGGAGATGTGAAAGCATTTCTTTGTCCAGCTTCTTGCTAAACTCTTATGTGGAGACTGGAGTCCTCGATTTCTCCCTGGAACAGAATCACAAAAAGTTTTGGAGTTGTGCAGAGAAAGTATATGTTATGCCATCCTGGTTTTGCAAACAATGGTTTACTCTATCCAGGTCTGTCAGTTCAGTCCCTTTCACTAGCTGTGAGATCAATTTAAATTGGTATGTGAATGCAGGCTCTGAATGCAGTTTTGTGGAAGCAAGTGACAGACTCGCACCAATGCTGTAAGCAGCCAGTCACTCTGTAGTGAGTTTGGATATGTTCCTGAGTGTCCCAAACCTGTCCCCGGGTCGTTAAGCAATGGGCTTATTAATTCATGCGTTTCTATTGTCTGATCTCAGTATTACTTTGCATCCAACTATTTTTTTCTTCTTCTGTTTAGAAACAATTCTTGCTTTGGATGTCTTCAGAAAAGGCCTGATGTTTGTCAGCTGTGCTAAGGTGTGTTAGTTTTCTTCATTTAATGAAACTCTTCATTTCTAGTGATCTTTATGGGCAGAGTTGTATTCTTTTTTGGTGATCAAGAAAGGGCTTTTGTTCAGACGGAATTCCTGTCTGCTACATCCCCCAAATATGAGGTTCTTTCACTATCCCTTTTTAACGTTGTCCCTGGGGAAATGCGATTGATTGTATTTTATTAGTCTGAAAGGAGATGTCTCATTCTCCAAGCGTCTTGCTCTTGCATTAGAGTTCAGAGATGTCATTAGTGTGAGGCTGATGGGGAGCTGTGGGTAAAAACCATGTTGGAAGAAAAGGTGTGGACTGCCCTGATACCCCCAGAAATAAACCTCCATGCTGGAATCCCAGACTGGAGCACACGGAGTTTGGCTGTGTCTGCCCTCACCTGCTCTGATTAATTCAGGCAAAGGCTCAAGTTTGAGAAGTGAATAGTCAGGCTCATGGATGTGGTGAACGCATGGGGAACCAATCACTTGTCAAAAAACCACAGCAGTTTATGTCCTCTCCTATTACAGGACAAAAGCCTTCGAGTCTGGCGGATGAACAAAGATGGAAGGGTGATCTGTGTTGCCCAAGGACTGGGTCATGCACATGGGGTAGGCGCTGTGTCTTGCTCAAGGTAATAAAAATCAGACGAGGGTTTATCTTTACAAGCATGAGTCATGGTTGCTTTGCTGATCCTCAGGGTGAATGTTTTGGTGGATGCCTGCCTCTGAGCCATGCTGTTTCTCATTCTTGGTTCCAGCTTGTCATGGTGCTCTGAGTTTGAAGGAAGGATAATTTTTTTGGTTTTTTTGATGCACATCTGTCTCTGCTTAAGTTGTAAAGTTTGCATTTCTTTGTTAGTCTAACTCCTGTTTGCCTTAAAGAGCAGCAGCTGGATAAGTTGCCACATAAAGCTTGAGTGATCTGGAGAGGAGGGTTGGGGAGTGAAGGGAATGTGTCTATGAAGGCGCTTGCTTGAACAGCATGTCTGTTTATCAGCTCTTCTCCTTTCTCGGTGCTGCCTAACAGCCTGGAAAGCCCAGCTTGCCTGTCCAAGAGCTGCTGTGGACCTTTGTCTGTAAACGATGAGAGCTAGCAGTGCTCTGGCTTAATGTCTGAATTGTTGGAGGCTGTCCCAGGGACCTAAGTAAAATGAAAGACAGCTTGAAAAAACATTAAAGCACTCTGTTTCACATCCCAGCAGAGAGACCATGTGTAGATCCCAGTAGGGGAGGGGAAGACCTCTTTTTCTGTGCACAGGAAGCCACTGTTTTGCTTCCTTACACTTGACATCTTTATTCCTTTCAGACTGAAAGAAAGCTTCATAGTAACCAGCAGCCAAGACTGCACAATCAAGATCTGGAATATCCCGGAATCCCTCACTTCCAAAGCAAAAGCGGCCTTGATCTCCAGTCCAGAAATCCTTCATGCAAAAGTGACTGAGAGGGGTCATGACAAGGTAAAGCTCATGTGATGTTAGAACATGCTTTTAGTACTTAAACCTTTCTCTGTGTTGTACCCTACATTTATTACCTGTCTGAAAGCTAGAGCAAAGACTTAAACTGCTTTGCGCTCTCTGTACTTGTGTGACTTCTCTAGGACATAAACAGTGTGGCAGTTTCTCCAAATGACAAGCTCATTGCCACAGGCTCGCAGGATCGGCTGGCCAAGCTGTGGTCCTGTTCTGATTGCTCTTTGCTGGGTGTCTTCACTGGACATAAGCGTGGAATCTGGTGTGTGCAGTTCTCCCCGGTGGATCAGATCTTGGCCACTTCTTCAGCAGATGGGACCCTGAAGCTTTGGGGCCTTCGGGACTTCAGCTGTCTGAAGGTAATCATAGTCATAGGGTTGGAAGGGACCTCTGGAGATCATCTAGTCCAACCCCCTGCCAGAGCAGGGTCATCTTAGAGCAGGTTGCACAGGAACGCGTCCAGCTGGGTTTGGAATGTCTCCAGAGACGGAGACTCCAACACCTCCCTGGGCAGCCTGTGCCAGGGCTCTGCCACCCTCAGGGTAAAGAAGTTCCTCCTCACATTTAGGTGGAACTTCCTGTGGTCAAGTTTGTGCCCGTTACCCCTTGTCCTGTCCCCGGGCACCACTGAAAAGAGCCTGGCCCCATCCTCCTGACACCCACCCTTTAAGTATTTATAAGCATCGATAAGGTCCCCCCTCAGCCATCTTTTTTCCAGACTGAAAAGACCCAAATCCCTCAGCCTTTCTTCCTAAGAGAGGTGTTCCAGTCCCCTGGTCGTCTTGGTAGCCCTTTGCTGCACCTCCTCCAGCAGTTCCCTGTCCTTGAACTGGGGAGCCCAGAACTGGACACAGCACTCCAGGTGCTGCCTCACCAGGGCAGAGCAGAGGGGGAGGATGGCCTCCCTTGACCTGCTGGTCACACTCTTCTTGATGCACCCCAGGATGCCATTGGCCTTCTTGGCCACGAGGGCACATTGCTGGCTCATGGTCATCCTGTTGTCCACCAGGACTCCCAGGTCTCTTTCCACCGAGCTGCTCTCCAGCAGGTCAGCCCCCAGCCTGTACTGGTGCATGGGGTTATTCCTCCCCAGATGATGAGAACTCAGACTGCCCCTTGCTCTAGGCAACCCTTGTGTGCTACAGGGATTGATTAAGGCTGTTTCAAAATAGTATGTGCTGGTCAGTGCAGCTGAAATTTAGCAACGTGTCCATGCTGAACGAATAGCTATTCGGGTCTACCCTTGTTCTCCAGGATCTTGGATATGTAAGCTGCATACAAAGCTCCAGGACAAGAGCATCTGCCCAGTGCTTAAGTGATCTTTCTTTTCTAGCTAACCAGGGAGCCACATGGTTGATCATAGGGGAAACGCACATTCACGCTACTGAAGGAAAGCTGGCTTTGCCTGACATAGCTGTGGCCATGAAGGAAAACCACACAAGCTTAAATTTCAGACTCACTCTTCATAGAAGAACTGTCTTTCCATTACAGCAGTGTCTCACTAAGACCATGAGAAGGCGATTGCCACTCTGTGCCATGTTCTGCCCAGCAGTGTTACCTCACCTCATGCAGTGGCAGGGGAATCGGCCTTTCGGGGAGATATCCTATACGGTTGGCCTCACCGTTCAGACCATTTGCAATATGACTTTGGCCAACAAGTTTAAGCAAGCAGGTGGTTTGAAGAGATGATACAGGGACAAGTCATTTCCTACTGCCCTTTTAACCTACACTAAAAGTCCCGAGAGTAGAGGCTGCTTTTTGGAACTTCCCTATTGGGGTTCTAAGAGTAAATATCCTCTTGAAAGAGGACTTTCTGGAAAGGCCTGGCAACAACTCTAACGCTTCTGAGCTTCCTTGCTGTTTTCCAGACCTTTGAAGGTCATGATGCCTCTGTACTGAAAATCGTTTTCGTAAGCCGAGGAACACAACTGCTCAGCAGGTAAGTGCCTCTACACCAGGAGTCTAGAGGAAGATGTCAAAATGAATCAGAAGAGAAATCTCTTGGCTTACATCAGCAGCGGGAGGGAAGAGCCTTGTGCAGTGGATTTAGTTTTGGAAAGACTGATAGGAAGATGCTGTTTTTATGCCAAGCTTTCTGCTGGGGCTAACTTATCTTCCTCTTCTCCAGCTACGCTGTGGATTCTAGTTAGCTGCTGTGACATTGCTGGGTTGGTGACATACACTGCGGTTAGGTGGAGCTAGGGGTGCATCTCACCCTACTGCCTTTGGTGAGGGCAAAGCAGCCAGAGCTAAACAGTTATTGGTACCTGGGGATACCACCGGAGCGTATGAGGAAACGTAGGTAATAGCATTTCCCAACTAGGAGTCACTTGAAGGAATGCTGGTAGTACTGGGAACTGCTTGTTTGGAATTCTCAAGCTCTTTTGACACTTTTGGTTAATTCTACTCCTGTTTAAAAGGCACTGGAATGGGACAAGTTTATCTGATATTTGAGGTGGGGCAGAGCGAGAATGGATCTATCCCGTGGCTCTCTGAGTGAAGTCTGTTGTGTTTCTTTCTCTTCCGAAAGCGGTTCTGATGGTCTCTTAAAACTCTGGACAATTAAAACAAATGAGTGTGTGAAAACTTTAGATGGTCATGAAGATAAAATCTGGGGTCTTCACTCTAACAAGCAAGATGATATGGTTGTGTCAGCATCCAGTGACTCCTGCATCACGCTGTGGAAGGTACAGTACGGGGTCTTTCTGTGTTTCCCCTCTGGGTTAGAAATCAGAATGCAGTTGGAGAGCCCAGGATCCCAGGGGCTTGTTTGTCACTGTTCCAGCATGACACATGCTCTCCTCATTTTCTGCACTTCGAAACTGGGTCCATAAGGCATGTCTTCGGGTTTGGGCTGGGTTTCTTTTGCCATACTGTGTTTCCCCAGTTGCTGTTGTAAGAGGAACAGCAGATGGGCTTTAGCAGCCTGCCCGGTGCTGGTGTTCTAAAGGTGGTTTGGAGGGAAGTCGTGAGTTGCTGGATTTAATGGTTAAATTACTTGACCTACAGATTTTGCTGCAGAAATCTCCTAATCGCTTGATGGCTCCTAATTGCTTGATGGCTAAATAAAAAATAATCTGTATTAAAACAAGATTTGACAAAGTTATATTCTGTTTTTCTCTACAGGATGTCACTGAAATTGAAGAGAAAGAGGCGCAAGCTAAACAGGAGGAGCAGATTATGAAGTAAGTCGATCCTGTGCAATGATGAGCTGTGACAGGCAAACTCTGTCCAGTGAAGCTGTGGACACCTAGAGCCATCCAGCTCCATCTAATCCACATATCACATCGTTTAGCTATTTAGAGGCTGTCAAGGCACAGTAGTCTCCTCTTCTTTGTAGTTTATCTTTAGTTCCTGCAAAGCCTTACTATAATACTGTCACCTTGACAATTGATTAGTTTCTCTTTTATGCACTGCTAAGATAGGCTCTGGCGGTTTGACTTTGCTTACTTTCACTTTCTCCTGCTTCAGCCAGCACTGAGTAGCTCAGGGAGCCCTTGAACGCGCCAGGGTAATTATCTGCACAATGAGGGCACCGAGGCATTCATTGGCAAGCACCATTAACTTCTTGGCATTAAAGCTCTGCATGCTATTATTGCCAAATCTGCTGCTTTCTGTAGAGAGTTTTTTGCCACCAACCAAATACTTGTCTCACTCTCTTGACCCTGATTTGTTTTCCAGAGAGCAAGAGCTTTCTAACCTGCTTCACGAGAAAAGATATCTCAAAGCTTTAGGGTTGGCAATCTCTCTGGATCGTCCGCACACGGTGTTGATGGTGATCAAAGGTGAGTCCACGTTGTGCTCTGAAGGCATTTTCCTGCCCTCTCTGCTTTCCAGAACATCTCTTCCAGGTAGACAAAGTCTAGAAAGTCTCATTTGTCTGAAAGACTCAGTTTTCTCTTTCTCTGATGAATCCCGTTTTCCTAAGTGAAATCGCCCTTGATAACAAATGGTCTCCCTGCTCTCAGCCCATGGGTGCGTGGGCTGGACTCCTGCATGGACTCTTCATTTCTCTTTTTCCACAGCCATCCTCAAGGAAACTGATGGGAGGAAGCACTTGGAAGAGAACATTGTTCGGTTGCGGAAGGATCAGAAAGGTTTGTTGTAACTTGGTTTAAAGTGATAAGCCCATTCAGGTTAGGGGCTTGTTTTCTTAACTGAAATTAAAAGGAGAAGAATCTCCTTATTACTGCTGCGCTCCCACCGTGCTGAAGCGGGACTGCTGCCCAAGGCCAGCTTCTTTGTGATGGTGCTGCTCGTGGTGCACACCAGCAACTGCTCTGAGCTTGTGTGAGTGGCTTTGCCTGGCCTTGTCCCCGCCTTGTTTGGGATGTTCGTGTGACGGCTCAAGAAACGGTTCAGTGCATAGCTGTTCTGCCCCTCTGGGCTCGTCGGTCAGGGGGTGTGGGAGCTGAACCGCTCTGTACGACAGAAGAGATGCTTTCGAACTTGGCGTCTCCTGTGTGCCAGCACCATGGCACAGCCAGCCTGTACAAATTTCCTTCCTCCCTAGAGGCGGTGTTAGCATTCTTGGTGACGTGGAATACGAACTCTCGAAACTGCCACGAGGCCCAAGCTGTCATTGAAACCCTCTTGAAGCACGAAGCACCGGACAGCCTCCTGCAGTACTCGGGCATTAAATCTGCTGTGGAGTCCCTGCTGCCTTACACCGGTGGGTCACGCTGCTGGGACAGGCTGCGAGCCTGAACTCGCCTCCTGTCTTCTGAATATTCCCTGTTTGCCTTGATCTAAAGAGAGGGGAGGTTTTTGCCCCCCGTTCTGGTGAGCTTTCTCTCCTGTGATGCTAACCATTGCGTTTCTCTCTTTGCAGAGCGCCATTTTCAGAGACTGAGCCGTTTGCTGCAGGCCTCCATGTTCATTGATTTCATGTGGCAAAACATGAGGCTGGCTGATGCAGCCCAGCAGGAAGACGTGACTTTGTGACCTTCCTCCTGCCAGTTGCTCCTTCTGGAGGGGAGAGTCTGAACTGCCTTCCCACCAGGTATGGCAGCTGGACTATTCCTGTATTTTATAATAAATTTTTGAAGTTTGAATTTCTAAAACCAGTCCGGCATTCAGTCTCCTTGGGGCTTGGTGAGAGGAAGGGGTCATTCCTTTGGCCAAGCTGTGGTTTCCCTTGCTATTTGCACACCCTGGATTTTCAGGCCCAGACACTTAAACAGCACTTAGTTTGGAGAAAAGGCAGAAGCGTTTGGTCTTTGCTGGGGATTTAAAGACTTTGTGGAGTTGGGAGGCACTACGGGCAATGTCGTGTCACATCCCAAAGCCCAGCTAGGCAGTGCGTGTGTCATTGAATCAGTGTTGTGTCATTGAGTATTTTCTTTGCTTGGGAAATGCAGCCTGGGCCAAGGCAGGTCTCTCGCCTCTGCCTGCCCTGAATGTTAGCGCCTGGGAGGGAGATAAGTGCAATTTTAATTCCCCAGCTAACAAATTTTTTGAAGTACAAAAAACAAGCAGTCTTCATGGATATTTACTTGTATTTTATTTTAGTCTCCAAAATAAATGTAATAAAAATGTATAAAATTCAGAACAACATAAACACCTCACAAGTTATATTGCTTTTTAAAAAAAAAACCAAACAAAAACAGATAATAACTAAAATTAAAGGTAGCAATCTATTTAAAAGTCATTTTTCTTATAACTATTTTTATAACTCAATTCTAGCAAATAAACTTAGGACGAAAATTGCTGTGAGTTTCAGTAACTACCAGACCCCCTTGAAAGGGGAATATTTTGTTCGTAAAAATGAGCTCTGGCCCCCTTACCTGGTTGGGAAACGAGCTGTACTACAAGCATTTTTGTTTGTGTGCCTGCATACACATCTCTGTAGGGAGGGGTCAGAGAAGAGGTTCCTGGCCAACAGGTTTTGTTGTACTCGCAGCCATTCAGCAGATCCAGCCAATTCAAATATTTGATGGCCAGTTTCCGCTACCCAAGTTGATCTAACCTTTAAAAAAAAAAAAAACAACCAAAAAAACCCAAACCCCAAGCAAACGCCGAAACACCAAAAATAGAGGTTTTTAAAAAATATATAAAATAGGTGGTTCAAATAAATAGCAGCATCCCATCAACTACCCCATGCCAATAGCTGTAGCTGTGGATTTCATGGGTGACTCTGTCACTTACTCTGGGTTTCGCTCCGCGGCTCGGCAGGGTGGCTGCAGCGCTCTGCCAGCTACCCCCGCGTGGGGAATCACATGGTAACGACTGTGACATTTTCTCATACTACACTGCAGGATGAATACCTGCCTGAGGGAGAATTAACTGAATCTGAAGTGACCGCTAACTTACAGAGGAGCTGCCGCATCCGCAGCTGCCGTGACTCCCCTGATGAGTTAAACCACTAAATTCCCTAAGTCCCGTAAAGCCCCTCCGGGCTTCCCGACCTCCCTGTGCGAGGTGCAGCACTAATCAGGGTTACCCAGGGAAGCAATGTTTGCATGTGAGTTCTGTCAGGATCTAATTGTGTCCTTGGAAAGTGACAACTCCCAAGCCCTCACAGTCCCCGCACCACTGCCCACGGCTCCTGTGGGATGTCAGTGAGGAGGGAGCCTGGCTCTCGGTCGTGGGGCTGGCCCAGGGCCGGGTCCGTGCCTCCCCAGCAGGGACTAGTGCACACTCGGGGGAGGGAGCAGAGCCTGGAGGGCAGGCCGGGTGGAAGACTTCTGCACAGCTCGCTTCGTGATGGTGCTGCACTTCTGGAGGATCTCATGGGCTGAGGGGCGCACGGGCATCTTGGGGACACAAGTATCCAAGTCTGGGTCAGTGAGGGAGTAACTTAAATCAGTTGCAGATGACTCCACGAAGCCTGAATCGTTCCTGTCCTTGTGGGTGAGGTGCGGAGACTTGTTGGTGTGCATGGCCAAGGCGTGCTCCAGGGGAGAGCTCCTGGCCTGCTCGACTTCGGGCAGAGATCTTGACAATTCAGGCTTCCAGCTCAGCTGGCCGTCCCGCTTGCTGCTACTCCCTGAGCTGAGGGATGAGCTGTCTGACTCCAGGTCTGGGGTGGAGCTGGGCCTGGGCAGAGACCTTGATCTGCTTCTCGTAGAGCTCACGTCCTCTTCAGTCTTGTCAAGGGAAGAGCAAGCCCGCGCCCTGTGCCGTCCTGTGGCCTCACCCTGGGGCTGAGGAGCCGTCAGAGAGGAGCAGAGGTTCGGGGTGGAGACGTTGAGTCCGCAGGTCATGATGGTCTGGAGCTTGTGGTGAGGATTCTTGTAGGGCTGAAGGTACATGGAGGGCATGTAGCCGGTATGGCCGTTGTATCTGAGGGGGAAGGATGAAAAGCAACACTGAAAAGAGCCCTTCTCCCAGCTCCAACTGAGGGGAGGGAGTGGAGCACCAAGGGGAAGAGGGTGAGGACTCAGCTCAGTGCCATACACAGGACACAAAGGGGAAAATCATCCCTAACCAAGGGCAGTCAACTTTGGGGGAGCTCCTCTGCACCGCGCTTGGAGAGGAGCAGGCAAGAAGCACCTGCAGCAGGTAACCGGCTCCCTCAGGGAACAAGCGCTTCGGAAAAGCCTCCTTACCGGATCAGCCACCAGCCATCCTCAGATTTCTTGACCACCTCCACGACGACACCGTTGTTCAGCGAGAGCTCGTCTGCCTTCTGAGACTCGTAGTCCCGCACAACAAAGTACAGGCTCCCTGCAGAGAGAAGGGGGAGGTTGGTTTTGCCTTGTGGAGAAAATACCTCCATCCCTGTGACCAACCAGAGAGGTGTAGGGCAAGTGTCCCTGAGAGTGACTGATTTGCTCAGAGACCCACAGCTGAGGGTAGAGCTGCTCAGAAGAGCCAGAGATACAGGCAGGGACTCCAAACAATGGCTAAAGCAGTGGGGTTTTTACAGAACTAATTTTCTGAAGAAGGAATGTGGTGTTCCAGGGAGACAGAAGCAGACTTACCCTCCTCATTTGAGCTCAAAGAATTCTGGATGTCCTCGTGGACGTCAGTCTCTTCCAGGTACGAGGCTGGGAACCAGGCTATCTGCTTGTCTGTGTTTTCCACTAGCCACCATCCTGCAGAAAACAGGGAAGGAGGAAAAAAAAAAAAGGTTTTTAACAGCTTGCAAGTGGACAGATGACCATAATCCCGGGGTAGGGGCTGCTCTGCTCCAAGAGCCAGGGGCATTCTGCAGAGCAGCTCAGCGCCTGGCTGATGCCGTGCTGACACTGTGTTCTTTGCTCCTGTGTAAATCCAGGTAAGGACCCCATGCGTACGAACACCCACCCGCACCTGGGATGCTACCGACTCGGCATTTGCCAAGCTATGAATCAACTTACGCCATCCATCCCTGAAAGCGAAGAATCCCTATCAAACTTACCAGTCATGTCCTTGATTAACACTTCAACAATTTCCTCCTTAGTGACTTTGAAAGTCTTGTTCTTTGTGTCTTTGGTTTCAAAGGTTTCGATGCATCTGTAGCTCTGGGATGCCTGAGGGTGTGTAATAGAGAGCTGCCGCCCTGGCTGGTTTTTCTTCCCCCCTCCAATTTCTGATGGCATGATCACAACACTGAAAGGCAAAGTTTAATATCAGTTTACTGAAAACTCACATGCAAGGTCGAGTTTAGTATTAGTTTTGGTAAAATTGTCTATGCAGTAGGCTAAGAAAAGCTTAGGCATCAGAAACAACATCGACATATATTAAAGCATTCAGTAGAACTTCCCTGCTCTGCTGCCCCAGTATTTAACTTGTTTCTCATCTACCCGTATTCTATAACATTGCTGTTTCATGAAGACACATACAAACAAAAGGTACAAATATGATTTCACACCTGTTCTCAGGAAAGCAGGGATCTAAGTCTTGGGTCTGTGCCTTGAAAAACTGAATGACGTCTTCACCCTGGGAGATTTTAGCCTCTGTTTTCAGCAGCTCCTGGGAGTAAGTTTCCAGCAGTTTCAGTAATTCCAGGCACCTGTTCAGCTTCCCGCTCTTCCTGTGCTTTGAGTTTACATCTTTAAAATGATAAAAGCGAAGCTGGTGTAAGACAACAACGGATCTGGGCGCTTTGAGAGCAGCGGTTTTTGCCTGAGCAGCGGTGTGCCCTCACCTACCGCCCTCCCACACACAAGCCCAAACTGTAAGAAGCCGAGACAGCAGCTGTCTCTGCCTTTTTCATAGCTCCTAATACAATTTTTTAATATCTAGAATTTATCTTTGTTCACACATAAATGTTGCAAGGAGCTCTGGGCCAATATTTGGAGTATAATGTTAATTTACCAAGTGCAACTATCTATTAAAAAAGTCTTCCTGAGTTATTTTAAGTCAGTAATAACCCTGAGCACGTTGCTGTAACCCAGCAGTGCCATGCCACAAGCAGGACTGAGCTGTTAATCTGTTCCAGAGGAAGGTCAGACTCGGATACTGAAGTCTATGTCTTCAGTTACGACTGTCCCCAACAGCTCCATCGTGTTTGTTGGTCCATCAGGGATTTGTTTTCCTTACCTTTAAACCGGGGTATTGTCCGTTCAGATCTCCTGAGTGAGCCGTTCTCGATGGGGAATTTTCTCTTCAGCTCTTTCTAAAAGTGAGGAGGAGGAGACAATAGTGATGCTTTGCAGCCCTGACACACGGCTGGGCTCCTTCCCCTCTCCTCGGGACGGGAATCCTGTTTTCAGGGAAATACTTACATGGAAACTCTTAAACTCTTCAAATGTCCGGTAGATGACAATTTTGTTCTGATCTGACCAAGACACAAACATCATGTATTTCTGTAAAAATAAAAGGGAAAAGAAGTGCATTTTTTTTAATTAAGTGTTCATTATTGGATGCTTTCAAGCAGTCATCATTTGCCAACACGTGGTTTAGTTCTGGCTTCAGGCTGCAAGACTGTCACTTTAAAAAATTAAATAAAACATTAGACCTACAAAAATATTTCCTTAATTTTAGGGCCTTAAATGGGTAATCATCGTTAAAACCAGGGGAAATTTTACGACACTGTGAACAGAAAGACAGCAGAATCTAAGATAACCATTTTCTTACAATATTAAGACCATTAAAAAACAAGTCCAAGACCCCTGTCCTAGATCCCAAGGCTCTAATCCCAGCACTGCGGGAAAATGAGTAAGTGTAACCCTGTATGAGTAATGCAAAAAGCCCGCCAGTTTCCCAGTTTGTAAATATTTAAGGAGAAGGAAAAATCCAATAGCAAAAAAAATAATATTAAAGTACCTTCTGCTTTCTGCATTGCATCAGGCCTACAGCCTTTACATCCACTGGGTACCTGCTGGAGCTCATCTTCCCCAAGGCTGCTGCTCCTCCCTCGCTGGGGCAGCTGGAGGCTGAGCGGAGATGTGGCTCCGGGGACGACTGCCCTGGTTAAATACGCTGGAGCCGGAGGCAGGGCACAGGCGTTGTGCGCTTCCTCCTCCGCCCGGTAACGCTGGCAGAAATTCCGTAATTTGGCAAACTACCGCGTGCCTTTTACCTGCCCCCCTGCTTTTAACATGCAAATATTCCCGGGTGCAGGTGGCAGGGGCATAGTTCAACGAGCTGGGGAGGAGAAGCATCTTATCTTATCACATCCTTATTAGAATAATGCTGGTAAGTGAGCCTGGCCCTGCAACCAGGTCTGTTTATCGTCCCTGGGTGTTGGGGAGGTCACCGGGGCAGCAACACCTGCTATGAACTGAAGCACGTTTCCAGGGACGGACATGTCGTGTTTATGGCTATATTGCATGGATGTGCCTGTCGGAGTTGCCCGCAGCGTGGGCTGCGCTCACACCAGTCCCAAAAACCGATTAGGAACGTGGCTTGTTGTCAAGCACAAATCAGTCACAACTCGACACGTGCGACAGCTGTTACAAATCTCTTCTCTTTACTGCTTTGTCCCATCTGCTGAGATGCTTCACTTCGGATGGATTTCTGGGAGCTGTATCGATATTTGCATGCTCTCAGAAATCAGTGGGAGATGCTGATGCCAATGTTGCTGGAGCAAAGGAGGAACAAGCACATCCATGGGCTGTAACTGGAAAAGTCCCAGAGCTTCTCAGCTGTAAATATGCAATGGAAACTCAGCTCCAAGTGCCCCGTGCTCTGTCCTGCCTCAAACCAGGTCTCCATCCCCCCCCAGGGCAACCATGGACCGGCTCCCACTGCCCGAAGGCACTGCAGGACCGGTAATTACAGCCCTGGAAAGCCTGTCCTTTCACTGAACTGCTGCCTTTAGCGTGCCTCAGGTTATGACTTGGCTGATGGGCATCTGTGTGATCAAACCGCCTTCTCCGTCCTCCCTCCCCCTCTCCTTTGATGAAGCCTAAATTGAATCATTATCATTATTGGAGCCCAAATTGAGAGGCTCAGCCCCGCTTTGCCTTTCATTATCCAGTTATAACTGGTGTCTCAAAACCCTTGGCAACAGCTGCAGATGATTTTTCATCTACCAAAAAAAACCCCAGAATCTGAAAAGGAAGCCAAAGAAGATGCCTTCTGGATGGCCAGAAAATACAGTGAATATGGCCCTGGTTTGCATTTCATGAGCATGTGAGGCTGCTCTTGCACAGCAGGACAACAGTTTCTGGGGACAGAGGGAGTGCTTTCGTTGCAGTTTAATCTATTGCTATGGGATATCTGTCCTCTGTTGGGAAGAGAAGGTTGTACAGAGAGCACTTTGGTCCTGTGTGTAGGTTTGGTGGGAAAACCCCTTTGATGGCATCTCCAGGGCACTTCCTGGCTCAGGAAGCCAGGAAGGAGCTCCCCTGCGGAAGGGCGATGCAAAGCAGGTTGCTGCCCTCAACAGTCCCAGAATCGGACCCTCCATCCCTCTGTTCACAAAGGGTCCAGCAAAAGCACGTGCTGTTAAATCTACCGGGTTCAAAAGGTAAGGGTTTTATGGACAGAGAGAAAATCGCTTCATCCAGAGAGTTTATTCTTTACGATTGTGCCTATGTAGAAGCTGCCAGTCTCTGAGGTCGCAAAACACTTCACCGACTCCCTGTCATCGTACCCACGCTCACGGCCTTCTCCTTGGCAGCCAAGCCGCAGCCACGCTCGCCTTTACATGGCTGTCATGCGGCTCTCGGAGATGGCTGGAACCAAGACTCCCAACAAAGCACACTGGTTTGGTTTCCTGTCTCAGAGTAAACACAAACCACAATGTATTTTCAAGAGCGTAAAGGTTTAAACATATTTAACCTTAATAGGAAAGGCTAAAGACAATTAAGATCTTAGAAGAGCTGCAATCTGCAGGCACAGGAGACGGCCAGGGGAGATTCAGACAGCACCTCGCTCCATGGCCGCAGGTACTGCAGGGGTCAGTGAAATTGTGAGTTGCTAGTTTCAAAGGCTTCACTGTATTTCACCATTTTTAGGGAATTCAAGCAGAAGGGCAGCGTGGAAAAGGTATAATGAAATTTCAGGTCACCAGAGGCTGAAGAACCTGTTTGGAGAGTTGATTTTCTGGGGGAGGTTGGCTAGGGAAGGGGATCTGAGATAAAGCGAAACTTTAGAGATAAAGCGAGATATGAGCAAAACTACTCAAAACTGCATAATTAGTTATTGAGAAAGCGTATTGCAGAAGTAAAAGTCACTGCAATGCAGAAGAGAGGTATGGGGGGAAGAATGGCCAGGCACTACCCAGGGGTAATACTTCTGGTGTCATCCCCGAGAGCTCTGTTCAGGGCTCTGCAGTTGTCATCGTCGAGTATCAAGTATTGTTGGCTTGTTGTTGTCAAGTTCGATGTCAAGAAACTGCTCAAGAGATTGACCTAATGAGTCACGTCATATCAGTCTGAAGTGATGCCATCTGCGAAACCAAAGAAAGGGCCATGCCAGATTGCCTCTGCATCAGCGCAAGTGCTCCTCAACAGCGTTACTGCTCCTCCTTCGCAAAACTCTGACGGGTCAGGGCCGTTTCTCGTGGAAAGAGTGTGGATAATTGATTAGAAGAGGCCATTGATTCCAGGTCTTTGCTGGATACATTTGAGCACACTTCCGGAAAAAAAAAAACAAACCAACCCAAAAAACCGTCTTCCTGACATTACATCAAGTTTACTTTATCGTTTCTACTAATTCCATATCATCCTGCCATAAATTGGTACCTCCTTATGTGTAATTATTAACCGAAGGGTAGGAGTGGTATGCCTGGAAAAAGTAAAGCTCAGCGAGTATTGCTGGGCTCTGCTATTTCATCATCAGTATTTATTTACATAGGTTTCAAGGACCGCAGTTACTTTTTCTTTAGTTGTTTTACAAGGTACAAAAAAGATCATAAATTAGCAAGTAATATATAGGAGGGGACTGTCCAGGTTTGACAAGACCGAGGAAGCACGCGTTTTCCTCCATAATAACTGCAGACGTTTTGCAGCCTGCTCCAAGAAAGTCACGTACGCCTCGCAAAGGTGGAGCTCTGCCTCCTGCTGCTCGAGGAGCATCATCCCTGCCATAAACAGCTGCTTTGGGTGTACGAAATACTGTTTGTCACAGAAAGTGACTAAGGTACAGTCATGGGGAGCCACACCAGAGTCCCTGCCCCAAAGAGCCCACAGTCTGAAGGACAGGGGAGGTCATCCAGTGGCTTCAGGGAGTACCCCTGGCCACCCAGGCTGCCTCTCCGCTACTTCCATTACAAGACCAGCTTCCCTCCATCAACTGTAAAATCTCCATGACAAATAAATGCTTAGGATCTGGCTTTCTTACCATTTCAGAATGGATCATGAATAACTTAGTCTGGTGTGCTTACCCAGAGTACGGCAGAGTCCGGACCAATCCCTCACTGCATCAGATGGGAGCCAGAAGCAGAGTTTGAGCGTGTGGATGCTTGGGCATGCCAAAGGCAGCTCTTCACCAGCTCCACCACGGCCATTTTCCAAGTCTAACAAGCAAGGGCCTTGTCACAAACGCACACACACACAAAAGAGAAGGAGCTGTGTTATGAACAGCCTTTACCACGCATAGAAGTCAGGTCCAGGATGGTCAGTGACCTGCACGTCTCATCACTGCAGATGTGTGGGACTCTAAATCAGGCTTTTCTCTTTCTATGCCCAGAATGGGAGGAACTGCTAGAGGTGAGCCTCACTGACCTCTTGCAAACCCACCAGGGAAAGGCAAAGAGAGAAACAATCCTCAAACCACCCGTGAGATGCTACGACTGCAAGGAAGAGATAGGAAAAGAGCCGCGGGCACAGCCAAAGGGGGCCCTCGCCTGGCACAACGCCAGCAGGAGAGCTTCATCTTTTCCCACCATCACCTTCAGGATCAAAACCTGCCCTTTGCTGTTCTTGAAGGTCACCTGCAATAACACATGACCTATCAGCACCTTTAATGAAAAGCCCAGCTGCTAAAAGCTGATTTTTAAGAGTACAAAGAGCTTTTAGACTTCCAATAAATAGAGAAACAGACGTTTATTTAAAAAAAAAAAATCAAACACTGGAGTTGACAAAAATACCCTTCACCTCATAAACAAAGGAAGCAATTGAACTTTCACGCAGGCTGGGATGAGAGATTTTGCAATATCTAATCCAGAAGAAGGTATTTCATTTCCTCCTAATTTCAGCAGCTTTTGAAGCATTTTTTCAGTGGCCAGTGGAAGCAGAAAGACTTTGAGCACACGCAGCAGCGTGGCACTTCTCCACCCCCAGAAGCGGCTGCCTTGCAGGAGCTTCAGAAGATGCAGGTCCATCTTCAGTGCAGGGGCTCATTAACTACTCACAGGCAGATTTACTTCCTGATAAGCAGGGCTCCAGCATGAAGAGCTGTGGTAACTGGCACTGGATGTACAGTAACGGGAGCTGGAGGGTAAGTATCTGCAGCGGGGCTGTGCGCGGGACCTGCCTTTCCACATGATGAACTTGCCGTGTGTATGCACAGCACCAAGAACACGTTTTGCAATACCCACAAGCTGAATTTTCATTCAGATCCCAGTGAATTGCTGCGGCGTATAACAGTGTTCTCCTGCTACGGAGACCAAAGATCCATTAAGGCTGAGCGTGTTTCTCTGTTCTCCAGCAGCTCAGGCTGGTAAGGCAGCGTTTGCTGGAAGGAAAAAAAAAAAGTAATTTTGCAGTGCTGCTACCTGAGCTGTCTTAGAAACAGTCCCAGACAGCAAGGCCTCCTATGGCGGTGCTGGGAAAAGGCAGCACTCATTTTCTGCAAGCCCCTGATCTGCCTTTTCCACAAGGAAACTCCACGCGATCGCTGTGGCTTCGTGAGCCAGCACGTGGAGAGGGGCTGTCATTCTCCTCTCTGCTCTGCTGTCCTCTGCCACCCTCCCATCTCAGCGTGAGTCCCACTCCTTTTAATCTGCAATCTCCTGTCATGGGCTTACGCCTGGGGCATCCTTGGTTATTGCCCCCAGGCAGGAGACCAGGGCTCAGGACATGAGGGTCCTGTCCCCTCGGGTCACTGACAGCAGGGCCACAGCCAGACTGTTGGTATAAAATCACGGCAGCACATCAAACTCCTCAAACCCCGCATCTGCTGGCTGAGAGGGGTGAAAGCAACAGAGCAAATTTTCCTTGAAATGCCCTCAGGATCCAGCTGCCCAGCCCAGGGAGAAAGCTGCCTTTCACAGGATGTTTGCTTGCCGCCTGGGGCACAACAGACAGGCCCCTATTTACCAAGCACTTGTTGCAATGATTTCATAGCTCCTTTATAAAAGTGGCATGTTTCTCTAAGGTTACACAAAGGACAAGAGCATGATTCAAGAAGAAAACTTCCAGGAAAGAGGAGAATGTAAAACTTAAGCCCCTGCACAAGAAAGTTTTCTGCATCATTTCCTAGAAGGAAAAAAAAAAAAAGATGTTTGATGAGCGCGTTGCATGGTACGAGGCCAATGCAGCGTGTGTTCATGCTGGGACCTGGCTATGTGATGTGAAGGGAGACGGAAGGCTGGGTCGAGTTTCCGAGGGGTTTCAGTCCTGAGGAGGCTGTGCCTCTGCAGTGCACCACCTGCCCCGCACACTCCGAAATCCGTCAGGGGAAAACCCAGCGACACAACCGGTACAGCCACAGCAAGCGAAGCAAGCGCTGGTGAACACGTAGAAATACTGTTTTCACTTGGGCAAAATCTATTCTTGCCTCATGCTAAATATGGCAAAGTCTGACCAGAGACAACACCGTTGTATTCCTGCCAGATTAGTCAGAGAAATGCTCGTGCTATTCTTACCCCTTTCCTCATTCCGCACAGCCATCAATAAGCAGAATACACAAAGTGTCTTACCTCTCTTGGTGTATCCACCAGCGCTTGAAGCTCAAGTTCACCTTTATTTCAGACCAAAGACAAGACTTTTGCATTCCTTTCCCCCTTCAGAAAACAGGGAGAACAATATTTGATCTTCATTCAAAAGCCTGGCGGGGAGAAGAGTAATGTGGAAGAAATGTTGTTTCATTAATGTTTAATTTTTAACGATTCAACACATTCTTATAGCAATTGTTATCTGAGCGAAATCTCTTCCTCCACCACTGATTGAGACTTACTACTGTCTACATGCTTTGATCTACTTGTAGAAAAAGGAATCACCTGACAACTAGGGAGAGCTGCATATGGATGAGGGAAAAGACAGAAATCTCCTATCCTGTACAGGACAAGCACTTTTAAAAGCACATTTCTCATAACAACAGGGTCATTCATTTTTAGGAGATGAAAATGGGAGTCTCCGATAAGGAAGGACCCTCAAAATCCACGTGGGAAACAGCATGCTACAACATTTTTAAATGAACTTCAAATAGCATCTTCTTACTAAAACAAAGGGTGCTCCTATCGTGCAGTCGGTTCTGCTGCAGCAGCCGGAGCCCCAGTCCCAGCTGGAGCCGACCCTGAACTCTCCTGCCGTTCACAGAGCGCAGTCGGGCCAGTCTCCTTTTGCAAAGCCAAGAGGAATGGGTGCTGCTTGCTGAAGATTTTGTGCTTTATTTTACACAAGCACAAAAGGAAAATCCCAGTTTTGCTGTGTTTGTGCTCAGAATGCATTAACTGATTCCACGGATGCTCGGAGAGAGTCTGAGATGTAGGAGGCACAGACTGGAGAATGACACAAGCGTCGGAGCACTGGCTGTACCATCTTGCACAAAATAATTTGGTTTTCTCCCTATCCCTGCTATTGCAAATATATACACAGGTACTTCTGAATTCTCATTTTAATCAGCAAGAGGACCCACAGGTTAAAACGGCACAAACTTTAAAATAACATGCCGCAGTCTCTGGGGATAGATCCCCAGATTTGAGCAAGGAAGAGTCCTGGTCCCATCTGTGCGAAGTCTTACATCTCAGACTGTTTTGAACAGATTTTAATAGTTCTGGATGGATATGAACTGAGATCAATGTCTCACCCATTCGCTGGCAGTGAAGTGTGTCAGTACGGCAGCAAGCTCCTTCCTGAATATTTGGAGCAAATTCACGCCTTGTGAAATTTTGCAGGTGATGCGTTTCTTGTATACAAACAAAACTGTTCAATATGATTCACTTACCTGGAAATACACGTTATTTTTTGATGCTGCGATTTCCTAGTTGGCTGTAATTTCACAAATACCCGCATGACTAATTCCTGATGCTGGCTTTGCAACTGGTTGGACTTCAGGCTCACATCCTTACAAGTCAATACAAATCAGCTTCCTGCTGATGTATTCCCCTGGAGAGGGCAACAGTTACATTCACTGGAGCTATCTATAAAACCATCACAAAAACCATGATAAGAAACCTGAGAGGTATTTTCCAAAGATCTTTAAATAAATTAGTAATAATCAATTAGTGGAAAGCCAGTGGTGTTTAGGTTCCCAAACGAAGCAGAAGGCTTTGTGAATATGATTCCGTGTTCTCTGGTCAAAATCTAACTTTTTATTGCAGTACTGGAGAGAAACGCATGCCAGCAGGCAGTCCGGGCTCACTGGCTCTGCAGGCTGTTACATTTTTAGATAATCCCACTGCATCCTAGAAAGTGGGCTGTGCAGACAGCAATGGTTTTGTCCTCTCTGTTCGTTAAGCCCATTATCTTTGAAAATTAGCAGCCTTTCTGTAGGTATAATCATACCCATACATAAAACGAGCATCCTGATGTAGCCTGGGGTCACGCTGCTGGGTAGAGAGCTGCGTGAAGCCTCCTTCGGGCCACCCTTCTTTGGGGCCACCCTTCCTTGGGGTCACCCCTCCTTCGCTCAGGAGCTGCATTTAAGCTCGGGCCTTTGTCCTCCCCCAAAGCCCACTCTGGGTATGCCTGTGCCATGCATTTCGCCCATCCTGACTCGACTTCCCGGCCGCAGTGCTGTGGGGATCAGAGGGCTAGAGAGGCGTCCGTCCCCAAGGGGGTGTCTGACCCCAGATTCTGCCCTCGCGCTAGAGAGCGAGCAGAGGGATGCATATCTGGCCTCAAATACGGGTCATTTCCCGTTGCCAGCCCGTTTCTTCTTTCCCCGTGCACCCACTATCAGTTGCCTGTTCCCAAGCTCTTGTTTAGCAAGTGCCAAGATAAGAGCAGAACATCAAACAGCAGTCTTCCTCTGAGAAACGCAAACACGCCCTTTTCATTTTCTCAAGCGCAAGTTTTGCGGATGCTTCCTGGTAATTACCATCATTGCCATTCTGCACATTACCCTGTTCCAGTCACAGATTACGCAGCTGTAAGGAAGAGGCACCAATTCAGTAGACTTGAGTGAGCCCAGTCTTGCAGACATAAGTAATTGAAAAATAGGTGCTTTGTTGGCAGTGCCCACACCCAGGAGCACTGCAACGTGCCACTGTCAGCAGGTGCCTGGACTGCAGACCGAGGAAGCCTCGGGCAGCGTGGGATGGAGCCGTGCTTTGCTCCCTGCCCCCAGGAAGCAGCTGCTCTTAGGAGGGGTCTTCGTTAGGCGCTCGTTTGGTAACACGCTGTACCACACCGCCAGCTCCTAAATCATAGAGGGCTGGGTGGGAGCGTGCATCATGCCAGCCTGCCAGGGCTCTCTGCGGGTTCCTTCACCCCGAGTTCCGTCCCCGCCGAGCGTTCGTGTCCCCCGACCACGCTGCAGCTTCTCTGCCTGGCCTGAGTGCCCTCGGGCAGGCTGGGAGCAGACAGGGCAGCAGCGGGGCAGGGACGCGCAGGGATGCTCCAGTGTCACACAGTCCCGGTGAGACACACGGGGCTGAACACCAGTATCCACCAGGCTCCTGCTGGGATGTAGTAGAAGGGATGTCCAAGGAGAGCGGGAAGGAGGGCTGCTGAGTCCTTCCTCTCGCTGCGCTGTGTCCCCTCCTTTGGACGGAATTAATTAGGCTCTGCGCTCGGATTCAATTAGAGACAGGAAAGTGGATTTCCTCTCTCTGATTTGAATTTGAGCATCTCTCCATTTTTTTTCCTCGCCTGCTTTGAACCAAGATAATGCTTGCTGTGAGGGCAAATAGAGAAAACTGGGAGCACCTTTTCCTAAAGAGTCAGCTCTTACAGCCGACCAGAAAAGGGGCAGGGGGAGCAACACGGAGCACAAATCCCCCTGTAAACAGCTTCTTTCCAGGTTATGAACTCCTCCCTTTTAAATAAAACATGCTTGTATTTTAACTAACTCAATAAATGAAATCACTAACAAGAAAGCAAACAGACTGTTAGCAGCCAAACAAGGAGATTGCTTTGACTTAGAAACAGTTCTGCAACTATTTAATTGCTTGAAGGCTAAGCAATAAAGCACTGTAGGAAATTCCCCGGGTCTCTCTTCTAGATAACAGCATACCTTTTCTTCCTCAATTTAAACAAAAAGAATGAGATTATCAACATAATTTAAATATTTATTGGTGTGTAAAGAAAACAAACATAAAGAACGTCTTTTCCCCTACTTGATCTTTCCTTCGCGTGTAAAATTTATAGTTGTCTATAACTTTAGACAAAGCCATTTCAGTAGTTCCTATCAGTTACTCATGTCTCTTCTCCCTTCCTCATGAATATCAGCAAATAAATGTTCTCATGAAATTGCAAATAAAAAAAATAATGGAGCACTCATAAATAGGAGGCACAAAGATGGAGATCCAGATCATCAGCTCAGTTCTGCACAGACTGGGAAACAGACCATCCATTTCCATATAAAGCATACTAAGTTTTGAAATGTTTTCGAAGGCAAGTCTTTGAAGTATTTCTCTAAAATGACGTATTACCTACTAAACATTTTACACCATGCTGTGTTAAATATATCGGAGGATAACAGCTGAAAATGAGCAGTATTTTTCCAGCAACTTTCAAACAACTTATGTCTTTGCAGAATTGGTGGTACAACTGCACTCAAGATTGGGTAAAAGGCTCAGGATGAATTTCAAATAGGCTATGGAACAGCCTGGAAGGAATAGGATGTGGAGAAGTACAGCTCTTTGCAGGGGCAGGTGCTGCTAAGGAGAAGGCCCCAGGCCGCGACTTCCTGAAGGGACAAGAAAAGGGCTGGTGCTGCCTGAAAGGAAGAGAAGGAGGAAGGGGAGGCAAAAACCTGCCCCAGCCAGCCAATACAAGATTTCTTAAGATGATATTTTGGTCTACCTCCATCCCGTCCATACGTTTGTTTGTATTAAACAAAATAACCATATTTTTTACTTGACCTGACATGAAGAGGTGAAAAGTGGAGATGGATACAAAATTCACATTCTAGAGTGTATTGTCCACAGTGGGAGATTTATCCTGTGGTCTCAAAACCTCTAATGGCACAACAGCGTCAAGCCAAAAAGAAGGAAAAGAGCAAGTCTGTGCTGCCCTCCCACTTTTCATTGTCTGACCCCTGTAAAAACTACTCTTGCACTTCAGGTGGTCAAATCAGCCAAAAGCTGATTTGCCAAAAGCCAAAATCTGCACTTTCAGCAAGGAGCCAAGCTGCAGATAATTAACCTTTTCAAGGGGTGAGAGACCCAGCTGTGAAGCTAAAGCTGTGCTGGGCCATCACCCAGGTTCGATCAGAGCTGGGTCACCGTCCTCACATGCTCGCAAAGCCTGTGGCTCGCCAGGAGTAAAAGGAGAGCTGCTGAATGTCCATTCGAGACCGAAGAGCTGGGGCAAGGCCTGGGCTCTCCTTCACCCCAGCTGCAGATGAGGGCTCACTCCTTTGATGTACCTGCCTTTGTGTAACAGACACACAAACGCTCTCAGAAAACAAACAAACAAAAAAAAGTAAATCCTTCCTCAATATAATTTTACAAGCCAGGTGTTAAAACACATAAAATTTGATACGGGTGTGTTCTGCTATGGTTATACAGGTTGAAATTGAGTTATCACAGAACCATAGAATGGTTTGGCTTGGAAGAGACCTTTAAAGGCCATCTAGTCCAACCCCCCTGCAATGAGCAGGGACATCTCCAACTAGATCAGGTTGCTCAGAGCCTCGTCCAGCCTGACCTGGAATGTTTCCAGGGATGGGGCATCTCCCACCTCTCTGAGCAACCCGGGCCAGTGCTTCACCACCCTCACTGTAAAAAATTTCTTCCTTATATCTCGTCTAAATCTACCCTCTTTTAGTTTAAAACTATTACCCCTTGCCCTATCGCAACAGGCCCTGCTAAAAAGTTTGTCCCCATCTTTCTTATAAACCTCCTTTAAGGACTCAAAGACCGCAGTAAGGTCTCCCCAGAGCCTTCTCTTCTCCAGGCTGAGCACCTACAACTCTCTCAGCCTGTTGTTTGCTCTTTAAATCACACTGTTGACAGTGTCTCTGTGCTGGAGATAACGCTGAAGTGCCCTTCAACATTGCCGGCACATAGGAGAGCTGCTTCATGCCATGAGCTCTGCTGCACACTGCATATATATATATATGTGTGTGTGTGCGTATATATATATATACACACATACACATACAGATGTGACGTGGACAAGAGCTGGCAGGAAACTCACATCACTGCTCCATGTGAAGGAAAACCTGCCCTGTTCTCCTCAGACACACGATTCAAACCCAGAGCGGGCTGCTGTATTGTCAAAAAACATCAGAAACGTGCACTTCTGTGTGTGGTGTTTAACGGCAAACACCCGGGACGAGCCTCCTCATCCGCATACGGGAAAACCCCCGTCCCTGGAGCCAGCGCCCGGCCAGGGGTACAGCAAGGCCCTCCCGAGGTCCCGGCCCCGGCTCCCGGCGCTGCTCCCGCCTGAGGGGACCCGGGGACAATTCAAATGGCGGCCTCCCGCGACGGCCGCCCCGGCCCGTGGTGCACCACGGCGCCAAGATGGCGGCGCCCAGCGAGGGCCGGCCGGGTCGTGGCGCCTCGCCGTTCCCGGGCACCGAGAGCGGCCCCTTCACTTTCCCCTTCACCGTCCCGCACGGTGCCGCGGGCTCCGGGGCGGAGGAGTCGTCCAAGAAGCCGTGCCGAGCCTGCACGGATTTCAAGAGCTGGCTCCGCGAGCAGAGGAAGCAGGCGGCCCCGGGCGGTGGGGTGAGGCGGCGGCTTTCCCGCGGCGGGAGCCCCCTCTGTCACCCCCGGGGACACGGCAGAGCTGTGAAACGGGTCTCCATCCTGCCCCCGCCAAGTGTGATGGGGCTATATGGCCCCCTCCTCGGGGTGTGAAGGGGCCAGGGGCAGGGTTTCCCCTCTGTGGGGGTGTGAAGGGGGCTTCCATCTTCTCCCCACCGGGTGTGAGGGGCGGCTGTGTCGTTATTCCCCACAGAGAGTGTGAAGGACCTGTGATCCCCATCTAGGCCTCCCACCTGAGCAGAAAGGGGCTGTTTCCACACCAAGCGCCCACATCCCCTCACAACCTTCTTTTCTGCTCCAGGAGCCAGTGGTTGTGGAGGAGAAAGAGCCCCCACCGGACTGTCCCCTCGACAGCGAGCAGCTGGGCCGCAACACCTGGGCGTTCCTGCACACCATGGCAGCGTACTACCCCGACCACCCCACCGGTGCCCAGCAGAAGGAGATGAGGGAGTTCATCAACCTTTTCTCCAAGTTTTACCCCTGCGAGCACTGCGCTGAGGATCTGAGGGAAAGGTGAGTTGCTTCATCTTTGGGGTTTTTTTGGTGGCAGCTGCTGAAGGGGGTAGCCTGAAATGCTGGGCTGCAGCAGCTGTTTGCATATCGACAGCTCTTCCTGCATTGGGATTTGTAGCTACCGGAACTGGTTTCTTCCGTTATTGCATCAATTGGAGATTCACTTACTCAGAAAACAAATACCTTTTCTCGTGCTGTTAGGTTGCGTGCTGCCTCCAAGACCTCCCTGAGGCGATTTTGGGATTTTCTGGTTCAAACTGGACTTGCGCTTAGTTGTGGAATTAGACTGGAACTTGACATAATTAGGCTTTCAGGAGGCAAGTGTTCTACCCCTTGAAAATCCCCTTTATTGGCAACCTCAGCAGTGGAGGCAAAAACCGAAGTGGGCTGTGATATTTGATAAAGTTTTCTGCTCCTGTAACTGTCACCTTTTTTCTTAAAAGTTTCAAGTCCTCTTTTTTGGATGATGAATGCACAAAAAAAGTTTGAAACCTAATTGTTGACTTAGCAGGCATCACGTGTCAAAACAACTGCTCAGGTTTTTTTCATTTATTATTCTATTTTTTTTGAAATTCAGTGTTTTGATGGACTCAGTACTTCTTGCTTTTTATAATAGATTAGCTGTTTGACTCCTCCATCTTCTAGTTGACAAGACTAGGCAGTGAATGAAACTAAGCCAACTGCAGGCACCAGTATTTTATAGTGGAGGTTTGGCCTCTGATAATTACTGATCTCTGTGTGCTCTCTTCTGGGTTCTCTTCGTGACTCATCTTGCAATAGCAGAAAAGGCGACTCTGGCTGGCTGTGTGCTGTGTACCCGCTTTTGGTACTGGTGACTGTACAGTTAAAGTAACATTTGTTTCCTCTTCCCTGTTTGCAGATTACGTACAAATCAGCCTGATACTAGCAACAGAAATAACTTCTCCCAGTGGTTGTGTCTTCTTCATAATGAAGTGAACAGGAAACTGGGGAAATCTGAATTTGACTGCACTCGTGTGGATGAACGCTGGCGAGATGGTTGGAAAGATGGTAGTTGTGATTAATCCATAGAGACTGCTTTGGAAATCTAACAGACCAATTCAATACGGTGTCAAGTCACTACAGGGAGATGTGCGAGTAAATAACTGTGTGTTTGTGTGCTTGTGTGTGTGACTGATATGGATTCTGGAAATAAACCAGTTCTAAAAGTAATTTTGAAAATCTTATCCTAATAATATTTTGATAAATGGTTACATAAATATATTACCTGAGGGACTGAGGCCTTACATTTGACACAGGACTTGCCAGAAACCTGTGAAATTTAGCCACTGACAAACTTGTGGAGACTCGTCATGACATTTCTTTATTTTAGGGTTATTTGTCTGGGCTTAGAATTTGTTTTCCCTGAACACAGTTGTAGAGGGCTGCCTTGTGGCATTTTACGTTTATCTGCAGGCATTATCCCGATGTTTTAGAAAATGCATCTGAGTAATGGTAATTTTCATTTCTGTTGTTCTGATAGAGAAAACTCATGCTATGTTTTGTGCCAAGTCTGTACCCTCGGATCTCTCTTTCTGAGATCTCCAATGCTTGTTGTTAAACATCTGTCCATTTCCTTTGATAAAAGGCCTGAAGGCAGGTACATTTAATTTAAATACTAAAACCACGGAGCCCAGATTTCTCATTTTATATTTGTGTTTCAACTTGCCGTGTAAGAGGACGTTGTAGAAAGGGAAACTAAAGCAGGACACAAAAAACAACCCTCATCTGATGAATGGAATGAAGTATCAGCTGTGTGAAATTCAAATGTTTTAAATTGATTGCTAATTTTCTTTGTATCCAGAAATGGTATAATGATAAGTTCTACTGAACTACTTATTCTTAAACCTCTTTTCCTCTGCTGTAAAATTTTGTCTGCTGTGAAAATAGCTTGAGACTGATACCTGTTATGAAGCATATTCAGCTTTGTTTAGCATACAGTATTTCTGAGATGTCACTCTAGTTTTGAAATCCTTGACTGATAACTTGCTGACCTGGTTGATTGCCTGATCTGGTATTATCCCCTAGCTAAAAATCTCTCTAGAACAAAAGGACTTTACAAGCCCCCTGCAGTATTTGAGTCCTGCTTAAGACTGTGATGTCAGCTTTACATAGCATTTATTGCACAGGGGACTCAAAGGAGTCACTAGGGTAGATTCCCTGTGTAAAAACTGGTCAGAATCCATGCTATGTATATTTTTCCTAGGTAAGGTATACCGCATCAGTGTATTCATACATAAATGTGAATTTCAGATTCAAGTGAAATAGCAGCATAAGTGTTTTGCACCACAATGCATATAAACATGTGTCTCTATAAAAAGAGACAGCTTACAAAAAGAGGAGTCAAAATAATTTCAAGTTCTTAAAGTAGATAGTGATGTCATGCCCTTATTGCATTTCTGGCTGTGAAAAGTTTGCAGGAGTTTGCACAACCCGTGACAATAGTAGGCTTTTTCCTTCTGTAGTTCCTCCTGAGGTTTTCTTGCGTCTTTTAGTGAGCTTCCTTATTTCATGCACGACAGTATATTTGTAAATTTACTCTTGCTGATAGAGTGTTACCTGGAAATGTGAATGATACTTTTACAATAGTATTAGAGCGATGACAGCTCATATCTAAGAACTTTGATCTTCAAACGTGTGTGCATGGGGCTCCTTAGTGTTTATAAAAGCAATAAGAATTTTGGAAATACATTTTAGTGTTTTATGGCGTATTCAAGTTCTTTCAAGTTGGACCTGTTAAAACACTATGAGGCAAATTTTATGGACTAGTTGTTATTGAAGGTTTTTTATGTAATAATGTTTCTAAACACAAACCCAGCAAAACTGATGACAGGGTACTTTGTGAAGTATGCAGTCTGGCTTGTGACTTGAAGGTGTGATTCAGGTTATTAAAAGTGCTCAGAAAATTTCCCTGTTAACGTGTTGAGGTTCTTAGAACAATTAAATTCCAGGCCTTGGTTTTTGTCTTTTTGGTAATAAACTCAGTCCCCAAAACAAAGCACATCGGTATCCACTAGTGGGGAGTGGACCAACAAAAAGGCCATAGCCCTCCCCTTTTGTCAGGCCTGATTTGAATTACTCAGTTCTGTCAGGATAGTTTCAGCAGCTTTTTCTTCTGAACTTGGCATTTTCTTCTGAACTTGCTTGTGCTACAGGAGGAGTTTACTGTTCTTCCTTTTCAATCTGCCCTCGACTATTCTCTGTGACAATTCTATTGCTCATGGAGCAGATGATTTCTTCCTAATTTGCTCCAGCATAAAGGAGCAGGTTGGTAAAAAACCTGTCTCATCCTTTTTTGTCTTAATACTGAAAATGGGCTGGTTCAGTGAGTCGCGCTTAACTTGTGCAAGCATACTTGATCTCCGCGGCCAAGTCCTGGGACCACTGCTGTCTCGTGCTGGCATGACGTTGGCGATAGGCAGGTGCATGGTAACCTTCCACCGTACCGCAGTGTCTGTCCACATATTGAGAGCGTAGAGAGGAAAATAAACACGTATCCTGCTCAAAATCAGGGGGAGCAGCTGTGGCGACGGAAATTTTTTGTCACCTTGTGTTGTTTCAAGGAAGTGGTAGGTAGATATGTGCAGAAGGAAAAGCCCTGTCTGCCAGCACGTACTGTTCTGCGGTCCTGGCAGCGGTGCAGGGGTAGGGGAAGAGCCTTAAAGCTGAAGCCAGCATCTTTAGCAATTGCTTCCTAATAATGAGACCACCAGCTGTGGCTGCTGGGATGTGCAGTTTGTAACTTTGCTAAGTGGCCATTTGGTAAAACCTACGCTTGCATTCTGTTCTCTCATGTTTCTGGCTTTGCAGAAGAGCTTTGACTTAGATGTTTCTCAGGCGTATCGTTATCTCTATGGACTTGACTGGGGGGGGGATGTTTTTTTTTTTGCTGCTCATTTGTACCACATCTCAAGTTTTAATCTTATGTAAGGAATTTCTATTGAAGGTACTTGTGTATAGAAAATTGTGAATTCTCTTCTAAATGCACTTGATTAAATCTAGTTTTAAAAATATCTGTATTCAAATTATATTTCCTGTTGATGTGAAAATAATAAAGTAACTGACTTCATTCCTGGCTTCCCTACTGCATGAGGCCTTAGGAAAAGGCATCATATAGTGCTGGTGTGTCTAACCTTTGCACGCTGATGTATTACCATCTGAACTTGATTGCTCAACTAAGGTTATGTGTTTCTGTCAGTGTATTGATCAGACAAAATGGGGCTGCAACTGGTCCTTTTCTGGTGTGCTGCTGAATTGACACAATTCTCTGGACCAAGAGACTACAAAAATGCAGCAGAAGGACCAGCAGAAGTACAGCAGGTCCTTCCCCATAAGATCGAACTTTGTTTTATCTGGGGACTGATGGGATTTTTTTTATGGGGTTCAAGTGTTTTTGGTTTTTTTTCATTGTATGTTTCTAACAGCATCAAGGATAGCATTATAGTTGGGAGTAGCTCAAATCTTGCTGAATTTGAGCAGGATGGTAGAAGAGGCTGTTATCTACTGAAGGGCAATGTTTGTTAACTGCATATTCACTGCACAGCCATGCAAATCCCATTAAATTTGCCAGAAAGGGGAAGCTGCTTCCTATCAATACGAAGATCCCTTGCAAGACAAAGCATGGTCAGGAGCAGGTGCTGCCTAAGGAGATTGTGGGACCTTCCTCAAGAGCTGCTCCTATGTAATAGGCACCTCACTAACCTTTCAGCTTCACAAAGGACTTACTGTTTTCATGGACTGGTTTGCATTCATAGCTGTAATTTTTTCTTTTTTTTTCTTCTTTTTTTTTTTTTCCTTCCTGAAAGCAAAGAGCAGGGAGCCACGAGGGAATTGTTGGCTTCATGAATGGGAGGCAGAGTTGCTTAAGCAAGTAATAAGTGCAGATGTTGGCAGAAGCACCACTATGCCTTTAACATTTTTCCAGGGATTAGCTGTTCCTTTGCAGTGTGTTGGGTGTATACAGTCTCCTGTTTACAGTAAGATTCCCAAGAGTCGCTTTGCTTGCATGTGTCTTTTGCTCCAGCCTGTTACAGACAATGTGTGATATTTCTTCCTGTTGGAGTTTTACAGGCTTGGAGAGGGTAGGGTTTAGATTTTGCTTGGCTTTTCTCCCCCTTCCTATCAGCATCAATTTTTATTTTATTTTTTTTCTGCTCCTGGAGTGGCTGTTCAGGTTTTTTGTCTGAATGATGGAAAGGGGCTGTTCAGTATTTTGTGTAGTCAGGAATAAACACTTCGGTAGAAACTGGCAACAAGGTCGTGTGAAGTCAACTCTTGATTTTGTAGGCTAATAGGAAATACAATAAAGCAAGTACAGCAAACCCACAGCTAATAGCATGTAGGCAAATCAGCAGTTAGAACACAGAGGACTGTCCGAGGGGATGGGGGTCAGCATCGGGGTCAGCTGGAGCACTGACCTGGACTGGCAAGTCCCCGATGAGCTGTACGTGAATGACATGTGATGCTTCCGAGCTGGCTGACACAGACAGTTCAGGTGTGTCTGCACTGATGCACAATTAATTCACAGTCAAAGGAGCTGGGAGATGGTGGTGCTTGGCATGCAGCATGCATCTACTGCATGTCAGAAAACTTGCCACAGCTTGCAAAACTCTGGAACAAAGGGTGGTTCCTACCAACAGAGGATAAATGGGACTCAGTACTTTTATCTGTGCTGATGCGGGGGTATCTGTTATTGCTGTCAGTTCTTCGTTTTTGTAATTATTCTTAATGTTTCCGACAGTATAGTCGTAACAAGCAGCACTAGTATTTGCCAAGCTTTGAAACTCTTCTGTTCCCCTTGATGTGTGAAAATCCTGTCTGGCCATACTGGGCTGGTGAAGTGTACCTAATACAACCTGGAAAGTTACGCCGGCATTGGTCTGGGCTCGCAGCGTCTGGCACGGTCTAGCACTTAGATGGTGGTCCTGGCACTCAGGCTGCCGAGTTCTGCACCTGACCTCCCATCGCCTAGCTGCATTGCTTCCTGCGGAAGGGTGCCCTCTGCTGCTTCGTGTGTTGTGCTGGTGCAGGCTGTTGGTTTTCCTTTAGAGAACTCCTAATGCAGAAAACTCTTCCTGGTCCCAAGTTTTCCCTCCCACATATCATACACCATCATGCTTCTTGGCTTCTGTTGTCTGTGACTGCGCTGTGCTTCACAAGGGTGAAGCTATGGGGAAAAGTTGCTTTGCATCTTAACCAAGCAAACAGTAGAGGGCAACAAAGCACGTATTTCATTGACTCTCCTGTCTCTTACGTTTCTCTGGAACAGCAGACTGCTCCAGATACCAACTGGTTTTGCCTGATGCTAGTCCCTTTACTGTGGTTTTGGAAGGAGATTTTGGTGACTTCAGTAACTTTTCAAACTGGTGTGCCATACCTCCTGTATAATTACCTATATGAGGCATGTGTTATTTCTCTGTCCGCAGCTAAAATCTGCACTTGGGAGTATAACAAAACACTGTCTGGATGCTATTTCCATCACGTTTCCTACCTGATCTTCAGCCCATAGTCGGTCAGATATGGATCAGTTCAGGCTTTTATCATTAACAGATTGGAAAGGGCGAATTAATTTTATCTGATGATTTTGTAACAGTCACTTTCTTATACAGAGCACTGTGTATGTAATACAGGGCATTGCTTGCTTGTCGGAACATGACTTCAGTTGTGGACAACCTTCAGGGGTCCTCTTGGTGGCAGGGGCTGCATTGGGTTAAATCCCGTGGCTTGCTTTGTTCCTCCTGTGGCTTGAGCCAAGTGCAGATAGGAGCCAGATGTGTACCTTGCTTAAAGGTGAGCTGGTCCGTGCACAACTGAGTTGTGCCACACACAGTCTCTTTAGTGCTTGTGCAGACACGTGTGAGCTCTTGCACAGACCACACATAGGTAAGGGGAACAGTACACAGCAGTCATGAAACAGGCATCATTTTTAGCCAGAGAAGGGATCAAACTTACGTGGTATCTGGTCTGGATGCTTTATGGAGGAAAAAGAGGATTTGGAAGGAAGATCACAAGACAGTCATGACTTCAGCAAAGCTGTTTCTTTTGAGATACAGAGATGTAACCCAGCCTTTCTGCATGGCAAGAGGTAGGAAGAAATCCCACAGAGTTTGATGGGAGCCTTGCTTTGAATTAGCAGATCTGTGAGAAAGAAAAAAGCTGAGTTAAATTGTCTTTCCCACGGCAGACACCAGGTGGCTATTTCATGCGGTCCCTCAAAGCTTCCATTTTTCTCAGAACACCAGGCTTTAGGTCTAAACTCAAGTCCCTGTACAGGATGGTGCTGGGTGTGGACTTTCCTTTCAAATGCCGAGTATGGTCAGGCAAAGATGGGCTTCCCCTGCTTCTTCTGTCCTTCACATCTGGTCCAAGCTACCACTACCAAGTGGGTTTCATGACTGTGCCGCATGTCATGCTTCTTAGATGGGGTAAAAGATATGCAAGGTATATAAGGCAAGTTCTATATGCCTAGAGCATGTGGTTGGAGACTCAAGAGACCAAAATTCAGTTCTTAGTCGTAAGCTTCTTGCTTAGACTCCAGGTAAATCACTTCATCTTCTGTAGCCACACTTCCCCTTCTGCAAAATGGGGGTAAAACCAGCAGTTTCAGCAGCTTTTGCCTGTATTTCCTATTTAGATGAAAATCTTTTTCAGGGAGGCTATTTTAATGTGCTTGTGCTGCGCAGTCCTGGGCCTGAGATTGTTCACTATAATAAAATCACTTATTTCAATCCATCCCACGAATCTCCGTTACATCATGTTACATCTTTCTTTTGAATCTGAGGACCTGTTTAGTATTTGCTATGCTCAGTTAAAAAACTAAGTGTTTCTTATTTTCAGTATATCACTACAAATACCACATTCATTACGCCAACATCGTGGCCCTTATTTCCCCAAGAACTTGGGCAGTGGATCTTGCTTTGTTGTGTAACACGAGCAGAAACGATAATAACAAAAGGACTGAGCTGGGAGAGCTCCTTTGGCAGCAAAGCTTGCTGTAGCTCAAATGAGAATTGTAGAAGCTCTGCATGTCAGAGCACGGCTCGAGCTGCTCGGAGGCTGCCCCGTGCCCTTGTAGCTGTCAGCTCTGCTGGCATTACCATACCTGCTTAGCTGCAACACCGAGCAGGGAGCAGATGACAAGCACCAAAGTCAACTTGTTGGTCAGGCCCTACACGATGTGACTCCCTGTTGTGGTCCTAAGTCCTAAGATCAGTGTGGAAAATAGCTAGGGATCTTATTTCCTTTCCGTCTAGCTCCTCCCAAGATGTTGTGCACCTTCATGTAGCACAGTGACTGAATCGGATTAGATTACTGGTTTGCCAAAAGCCCCAAACTTTTCATGCTATGAAATATTTTGAGAAGCAGCAAAGATTAAGCTCACTAGATGAGACATCAAATTTGCAATTGCACTACTAGAAAGCATTTTGAAACCCTCTGGGGGTTTTGTTCAGTTTTTATGAAAGTACTGAGATATTAACTCTTCTGTTCAAAACAAATGCTACCTCAATTAATTGAAATCTGCTATCCAAATCTTCCCCTGGCGCTTTCAGTTAGTAAAGTTTTCTGCATTTTTTTTCTAGCATACTTATCTTGGGTTTATACTTGCACAGTAACTGCTGAATCCCACCTGAGAAATGGCTGCATTTCAGAAGTGGATGAGTAACCAGCTAATAAATGATCTTCCAGGTATTTTTGGCTCTCTTAGGGTGGAGGGCATTAAGTAGCTTTCTAGTGATAGCATGCTAAGGTATTACGAATCAGGAAGTCCATTCTCTCTGTTAGTGGACGCTATGAATTTCTAAGCACCTCTCAAATATTTCCATCCACTCTCCTGTTTTTCTAGAGACTAATGGCTGAAAGCAATATTAGCCAAACTCTAATGAATGTCAAGCAAAGCATTTCAGAGTAACAAGTAAATGAACACATATCAAAGTACTGCTTCTCCCGTGCTGCCCAGGGAATGTGAAGGGCAAGCCGTTTTACCGCCCACACCCGTGCAAAAGACAGTGTCAGACCTCGCGGAGCTGCTGAAGTCAGTGGGCTGTAAAGCGTGGCCGGAGCCTGGCTGGCTCCCCCGGGGTGCAGAGAGCCTGCTTTCAGCTTATTTGGGTTGCTCGGCCAAAGTAGCCTCACTATAAATACATTGTCAAAGCTGTTCTGAGAATAGGGCAGTTTCACATCACTATTTTATTGTAAAGAAGTTAAGCAGAAAGTGTGGCTGGCTGTTTTGCCTGCCAAATCAGCAGCATCCCACTGCTAACCTCTGACACAGGAAAAAATATGGTCGGTCCTGCTAAATAAATTGTATTAACTCATCTTGTCTGTTACTGGGCTTCCTATGGGCCGGGTCCCGAATGCAGCACCGGGATTGTGAAGCAGGGTGCATTAGCCTCAGCCATCTGCTTGGAAATTTCTTGCAAGTGTGTTCTGCTTCACAGGGTGACGCTAGCATCGCTTAAAATCCTTCAGCTGACAACAGGTAACTTGGTAAGCTTTCATAAATTGGTTACGTTCAGCCATATGTCCTTGAAAAACATCGCCGCTCTTAGCTCTGTAGAGGTAGCTGAAGTCAGCCCTTAGCTGAGTGGGTAGGGCTGACTCGAACAGGCTTTGAAGAAGGAGAAAGCCCCACATCTTGTCTCCTCAAGGCTGTCGTGTCCATGTACTTACCCCAGGGTAAAGACCCGATCGCTTTTTTGTGTTGGAGACAAAGATTAAGAAGTCGGTGTGACTACAAGAAGCAGGGGGCAAACCCATGTTTTCTGCTACCCTTAATTAAACTCACGTAAAATTGAAACATGGACAGATCTCGGGCGCTTGTCTGTGTGCCGCTCTGTTTGTTCCCTGTCACTGAAATCCAGGGGGAATGGTAAATGCAGACAGAACTTGTTCAAACTGAACAAATGCCCCGGAAAGTGCCATTTCCAAACGCTGTTCTTTTCCCCCATTCGATGGGGAAAATGTTCAAGATGCAATATCCTTTCCCGTTATTGGCCGGCTCTGTGTATCTGTTAGCTTATTTGCAGCAATAGGAAGTGAAACAGAAATACAGTTTGCATGTAGGGTAGAGATAGCTACTCTGCTTTATCTGCACTGTAGCAGGGGAAAAAAGCTAGCACAACATGACGTGAAAAACGATTGTATAAACATACTGCATACAGCAGAAGTTGGAGAGATGAACCTCGAAGAAAGAGGACAAGTTTAGAAGCAGGGATTTCAGTGGAGATCTTGCCTGATGCATCACGGTCGTGCCCTGAAGCGTATAAACCATTTATCTGTCTGAAAGCCATTATGATTTGTTCTACGGTAGCACCTAAAAGATTCAGGCAGTATCTTGGTCCCTTGTGCTTTGCGCAGTCCAAAATAGGCTTGTCCCAGTTGGGACAGATGAGCTGGGCAAGACATTTTAGAGAGGGGGAGGATTGAAGTGTCTTTCCCAATGTCACCAGAAAACCAAGAGCAGACCCCAGAGGTCGGGATGATTCCCTGTGCGGCAGCCCCGGGAGCACGCTGCTTTCCTGCACGTAGATGCTACCGCCCAGTTTTCCAAATGCCATTGGTTTTCTGAGGGTCTGTCCATCCATCACCTTTTATGTCCGTGAGCTGCTCACATTGCACAGACCCACCTGGGATGTACAGTGTGGCAAAGGGACACCCACTCGGGGGGCGAGGTGCGGGGCATGCTGAGCCCAACCCGGACAAGGGAACCTTCCTGGCACTGACCACCCTGGGGGACGAGGGCTGCCCTTGCCTCCCTGCGTAACTCTGGGCTGATGGATACAGGATGGTTTGTTCTCAAAGCATGGAAACGATTTTTGAGGACACTGGAACAGCTGCTTCGGAACTGCTGAAACGGTTTGAAAAATCTCACCTACGGTAAGCCCGTCAAGTAAATATGGTCTTTGTTCTTAAATCCGCAACTCGGGGATGAGCTGGTGATGCCCTTGTCACCGGGGCGCAATCCCTGGCCAGGCCGGTGAGACATCCTGCCAGAAGAAAGCAGGAGGGACCAACCTGACATTCTCTTTGGAGCCATTTCTTTTTTTGCATAGTAAAATGTGATTTCTACTGAGCTGGTGACATTGGGGAACGAAAGGCTGAAATCTGCTTTTCCTGCTGAGAGTCAGAAATAGATCTGGAGAGATGATGACTCACCTGTAATTGAGAAAAACTGAATGGCATCATCATGAGCTTTTAACAGTTAAATCCTGATTCCACCTGCCAGAAAGAACAGACCAACAAAGCTGCAAAACGCCAAAGCGAGTTGGAGATGGGGCCCAGCGCACAGGAATCCTTCACTTTGTTACGGCGTTCTGCATGTAAGGGGCTTAACACGCCTGCTACACGCATACCCCGTGTGATCCCGCGGTAGTGGCACTGGGCCCTGCATGGGGAAACGGAGCTGTACAGACAGCAGGTCGGGAGGAGAGCTGGTGGTGGAGCCATGAGAAGCCCCCCAGCCCCAAGGGGAGACCTGGTCGGTGCCAGCAGTGCATGCGTACTCCTCCCTGCGACTTTCCCTGCAGTTCCCGTCCGAAGCAGAGATGATGTCAGAGTTGTCATGGCATCGGTATCTATGGAACCGGGATCATCATCACAGTGCTACGAAAACTAACTCAGGAGATGGTCCTGGAGCCGCGGGAGGGAACTCCCTTTGCAGTAATTGAGGGTTTCCCTCTGTAAGGTTCCTCTCTTTTTCCTCCTTCCTTCTTGTCCCTGGGTAGGGAGCGGGGACAGGGCTTGGCCTCCTCCCGTCCCACGGCAGCTCTGGGTGCCTCCTTTCCTGCACGGGGAGAGCAAGATCTTCAGCCCCATCAGGCTGCCCTTTTCTTGCACCAGCTAATGGGTGCATAACGACGTGCCTCGCCGTGAAGCAGCCACTGAACCCTTCCCTCTGCCACGCCAATGGGCTGCTCTCAGCCGAAGGCCCCGAGCCAGCTGCCAGGGGAGGACCCCGTTTGTGCCCTGCCTGCAGGGGCCTCCCGCGCTCCCACTCCCCAGCAGAGGTGACAGCAGCCCTTTCTGCTGTTACATCTCCCTGTCCCTGCTATCAGCAAGGGACACAGCAAGGGGCTGGGCAGAGAAAGGGTGTTTATCTCAGGGGAAGCAAGGTGCGCATCCGAGGTGAGCTGAGCAGCGTGGTGACCTCCCTGCACTCCACGGCATCTCCCTCCTGCCAATGGCCCAGGTACTTACAGCCACAGGGCTTGCCCTGGCCATGGCACAGGTAGCCCTTGCCATCACATGGTGACACTGGCATAGTGTGCCAGTGTTGCCAGCAGTGACCCTTGCAACAGCACCCTACCCCTGGCCATAGCACACTGTCCCCAGAAGCAGCATGGTGACTGTGGCTGTAGCACGGTAATCCTTGGAATAGCATGGTGACCCTGGGTGTGGCAAGGTATCCTGGCTGTACTGTGGTGTCCCCAACCACAGCATGCTGTCCCCCAGCCATAGCACAGTGACAGTGCCTACGGCATGGTGCTCCTGGCTGCAGCATGGTGACCCCAGGTGTAGCACGGTCACCATGGCCATAGTGTGGTGTCCCCAGCCACAGCACACTCTCCCCAGCCGTAGCACAGTGACTGTGCCTACAGCATGGTGATCCTGGCCGCAGCACTGTGGCCACAGCCATAGCGTGCTGTCCCCAGTCATAGCACAGGGACTGTGCCTACAGCATGGTGCTTCTGGCTGCAGCGTGTCGCCTCAGGTGTAGCATGGTGACCATGGCCATAGCGTGGTGTCCCCAGCCATAGCACAGTGACTGTGCCTACAGCATGGTGACCCTGGCTGCAGAATTGTGACCATGGCCATAGCGTGGTGTCCCCAGCCATAGCACCAAGTGACCTTGCCTATAGCATGGTGTCCCTGCTGTGTAGCATGGTGACCATGGCCATAGCGTGGTGTCCCCGGCCACAGCACGCTGTCCCCAGCCATAGCACAGTGACTGTGCCTACAGCATGGTGACCCCAGGTGTAGCACAGTGACCGTGCCCATAGCATGCTGTCCCCAGCCATAGCACTGTGACCGTGCCTACAGCATGGTGACCCCAGGTGTAGCATGGTGACCACGCCCATAGCGTCGTGTCCCCAGCCACAGCAAGGTGCCACAGCGTGGTGTCCCCGCCCGCAGCACGCTGACACTGGCTGCCCACGTTGCCCACGGCCACCGCGGGGTGCGTGGGCTCGATATGGGGGGGAGGTGGCGCGCTGGGCGCGCGCACCTGTCGCCCGTCCCTTCCCCCCCCGCCCCCCCCCGCCCGGCGGGTGGTTCCTCCCGCTGCCCGCACGCGGCGCTGCGGACGAGCCCACGCGGCCGGCGCGCGGGGGGCGGGCAGGCGCGCGGCCGGCGCGGGGCGCGCGCGGCGGGGCTGGTGTGGGAGCGGAGCGGGCGGCGGGGGAAGATGGAAGGAGCCTCCTTCGGAGCGGGCCGGGCGGGGGGGGCCATCGACCCCGTGGATTTCCTGAAGCAGCCGCAGACCATCCTCCGGCTGGCGGCCTGGGTGAGGCGGAACGGCCGTGCGGGCGGGGAGACCGGGCTCGGCGGCGGGCAGTGCCCGGGCAGCGGCTGTGCGGTGGGCAGTGCCGGGGAGACGTGCAGTGGCCATTGCAGCGTGCGGTGCCTGTGCAGCGTGCGGTGCCCGGGCGATGTGCGGTGCCCGGTGCCCGTGCGGTGCCCGGTGCGTTGTGCAGTGCCGGTGCGATGTGCAGTGGCCATTGCAACGTGCAGTGCCCGGTGCATTGTGCAGTGCCCGGTGCAGGCACCGTGCAGCGCCCCGTTCCATGTGCGCTGCCTCCGCAGCCGCTCGTCGCCGGTGCCGCCGCGGCGGGGGGTGCCCGGCGGTGTTGAGGGGGGGGCGCGGGCTGGACGGCTCCCACGGGAGATCCCTCGGGAACGGGGCAAGGCGCGGTGGGTGGGTGCGCTGCGGCCTCTTGCCAGTTTTCTCCCTGGGGCTTGAGCAAAGGGCAAAGGGTGTAAATCAGGAGGCAGAGGACATTTTACTTCCTTCCACGCTCCGTGCATGGGTGTGTGTGTGTAACAAGAAATCCGAGGGCCAGCCCTGCCCAGCTCCCCCTATTCTTTTAAAAGATGTCATATTTTTTTGGCCGTTTCCCATGTACCAGTTCCTGCGGCGGGGCGGAGAGCAGGAGGTGGAATGTGCTGTGCAGCCGCTCAGGGAAGGCTTCTCTCACCGGTGGTCCATGAATAAGCAGCACGGGAAGCTGCGCAGTGATGCTCGCTGGGGCCGTGGCTGCCCCAGGGGCGATGGCAGCCACTAATTCACCTCCCTCAGCCTGGCTTTTACCTGCTGAGATCTGCCAAGGTGCATGGTCGTGGTCATGGGAGGTCAGCAATGCCTGGCCCTTCCTAAAAGCCCACCATGGGGAAGGTCTGCCCGGGTCTCACCGCAGCCCTCTCCTGGCTCCTGTGCTTGGCTGGAGGCTGCGGCCAAGCCGAGCTGGGCCTGGGGGGGGGCTCGTCCTCACCGGTGTCATGCCTCTGCTGTGTCTGGAGGCCCTCGGCCACCCATGCTGGCTCTGTGTCACCTTCAGCAGTACCAAATGCAGGCAGTGAGTGAAGGAAGGGTGTGATGAGAAGGTGCTGCCCCCCTGGCTGCCGTCATACCAGCCGACACAGCAGGTGCATTTGTGGGGCTCTCTGGGGTGGGGTGACCCGTGCGAGGCCTTGTACATCACAACATGGGAGCATGTGCTTATCTTTAGGCACATGAGCAATTCCAGCTGCAATCACATGCTTAAAGTCGAACCACACACTTAAGTATTTTGCTGGATGGGAGCCAGCGTACTTTCCAGGGCTTTGAGAAAGCCCCCGACTCCACTACTGGAGAAGAGCAGGGGCCAGGTATGGGTCTGGAGCATCCAGCTTGGGGTGGATGGGCCATTTTGGGCAGGGTTTGGGCCCCTGTCGGGAGTCATCTCCTAGAAGCATTGCCTTAGGCCATAAAACTTGCTCTGGATCCACCTGTATCCTTCTGGAGTGGCAATGGCAAACCGTTGGCAATGGTGTTGCTTTTGGGCAACTATAGTTGCCCAAAACTCACTGATAGTGAGTTAGGCTCCTCATAAAATATATCTGCCACCACGGACCCAGAGAGCTCACCATCCTTGTTGTAGAGAAGGGGATTGGACGCTGCTGGGAAGCAGGAAAAGAGTATGGAATATAGAGAGAAAATAAAAATTCCAGATTAGAAGATATTCATGCATATATTCACTGGCTGGTTTATTCAATGGCAAAGTCACTCGTTTTGTGGTTTTGCGTTCACAAGGAATCTGTGAAAACCGAGTGCTTACAACTACAGAAATGCATCAGCTTAACTCTAAACAAGAGCAGGGACCCACTGATGTGGACAAATGTGGGATACCCACAGAGCTATCCCAAGCGTAAATGTTTGCGGTATTGAGAGTCAGCTCCAAAGCCCACTTTGAGGGATTTTTTTGCTGGTTTCAGTGGGCTGTGGGTCAGGCTGTGGAAGCTCACCTTAAAAGCCCTTTGGACCACTTTTCCCAGATCTGTCGGGGACCCTTCTCCATTGCTATTCCAGCTCGGGTGTTCAGAGCCCTCCCTGACCTTCTCATGGCTGTTGCAGTCAGGTTACCTGTGTCTTAAACCTGTTCAGCATTTATGGCTCCTTCCCAGCGTGAGCAGGGACTTTAGTTGGGTGGAAGCTATGAGTGGAGGTTTCCTTCCCACCCGCCTGCATGGCCATCGCTATTTCTTGGAGGTGTTGTAAAATGAAGTGTGCCCGGGCTGCTTCTGAGCAGTTCCTCTGCTGCTCTTGCCAGACAGGACCCATATCAAGATGGAGAGCTTGGATGGAGGAGGCAGACAAAAGGGTTTGCCTGTGAGGTCCCTGCTGCCTTTTTGTTCTGTTACACCCGTAACTGCTGCCCCGGGAGAGTGTGACTGTGCCGTGGGACATGGCAGCATCTGCTCCTCATCGCACCGTGGTGGCGGCCAGGCAGGCGGCCGGGCCCAACACCCTGCCGTGATGTTCCCGGATTCACAAAGCAAACAGAAACCTTCCTGGGCTTTCCTGCCTGCCATCAGGGGGGAGACGAGCTGCCTGTGCCTGCACCTCACAGCCGTGGATCGTTACTCAGAAAGCCCTGGACTGAGCCTCTGATGTGTTGGGGTGTGTTTTCTTCATGTGGTTTTCCTTCCTGTGGTTTTTTGTTGCGTCTTTTTAAACATATATATTTGATCCAACCTGTGCAGTTGGATCAAACCTCAGAGATGTGACCCTTGTTGCGGTATGTTATGTTCCTTTGGTGAGAAAAGGAGGGAGCTGCCTGAGATGTGCTGCTTTGGGTGGGAGTATGGGTGATGGAGAACCACCATCGGTGCTGATCAGGGCGATGGCCATCGCTGGGGTTTCATGATGAGCTACCGCCAAAGGATGGTTCAGCTCTGTTTTCTGACTCCGGTAGTTGCTTCGGGGCTGTGGGTTCAGACCTTGTGCTGGCAAACATCTAAGGGACTGACAGGTGAATGGTGACTTCAGCGTAAAAATTGCCAAATGGCAAAGGGGGATTCCTGGTTCTGCCTCACACAGCAGCCTCTCCCTGACAGATATGGTAATTCTGAGTATCTGAAGGGAAAGAAAACACTCCTGGCTAGAGCTGTAAAATCAAAAGCTGGAAAGAACCATTTAACAGTTCCTCATTCATCTCTTCCCCCTCCGTCTGAAGCAGTTGCTCAGATGAAGATGTGATCACTCTTGTGGTTTCCTTTTGAGACATTTTTTGCACAGCAAAACAAACTCGATATTCACGAAGGATTGTGAGTTCCTTTCTCTGTGACTGCCAGCACCAGCTAGACTTTCAAGTGGCCACACAGCTTTGCAGGGGCATTGTTCATTTAACGTAGATTTAGGTTTGACTTTTAAAAGCAGTTCTGGAAAATCTTTTCAATAATTGCTGTGAATTTCAGTGAGAGCACCAGTAAAAGCGCGGTGCCCGGTCCTGCCGGTGCAGCCTGCTCAGAAGGGTCGTTCCACTCTCGCCTCTGTCTCTGTGGACCTCAGCGGGAGGTCAGGACCCTGTTTTACTGCAACATGGAGGAATACTGAAGTATTTTCTTTAAAATGCTTGTTTCTTGCTCCAGTGACACCCCTGTTGCTACCTGCATGACTTCCACAGCTGGACAACCTTGCCTGCAACCGGCACGTTGGCAGCTGCCTGACCCGATCTACCGCCATGATTCTTAAAGTTGAATGAAGTTCATCGCTTGGATCACTGGAGAGAGCTTTCCCTATGCAGTATTGTATCTCATTAGGCCCAGTATTTTGTTTGGGTTTTCTTTGCAATAATCTTATGCTTTTAAGAGCAAAACCTTTATTAAGGGACTGGACTAGGGCAGCCAAATCGGATTACTTGGCAGAGGCATGGCAGCAAAGTGGCAGTCCCTGTAGCTTTTGATATGCAGTAGGGAACTTTTATCACCAAAGGTTACTTCGGCTCAGATCCAGCAAAGTCTTTATGTGCTCGGCTTTGCACTGATATGGGTCTTAGCCCATAATACAGCAGATCATTGTCTTTCAGCAAGGCAGATGGGCTTTGCTGAGTTGTGACTTTGGTGAGGGATGTGCTGGGTGGTGGTTTGATGCACCAGGGATAGGTGGTGGTTCTTGGAGGCAGGGAGCGTGCCCTTTCCCTCCTGGTCCAGGTTTGTTTTGTTTCTCTAGGGCGATATTTGCACTCACGGTAAAAGGTGTGTTTATTTTTATTAGAAAAATCGAGCTCAGGAGCAGAAGGCAGCAAAAAAAAGATGATTATGGCTGCAGGATTGTCGCTACCCTGCAACCTCAGGACAGAGCACTTCTGAGAAGTTTCACACCCAGGGTGAAGCTGCAGAAAGGCTGGTTTGAGGTGTTGTGGGGTGTACGTTTGGGTTTGCAGGGCTACAACACACAGCTCTTGTAAAGGGTTGGAGTTGGCGCCTGGAAAGCTCCCTCGCTGGAGCAGACCTTGCCTGCTCCGAGTGTCCTGCAGAGGCAGGTGGAGGTGGCTGCTTGGCGTACCAAGCGCCGAGCTCACCCCAGGAGACATCAACAAGAAATGCGAGGTGGGAGCCCTGGTGCTGCAAGCTCCAAATAGCTCCCACAGCCTTCAGGGGTTTCACTGACTCTTGAGCACTTGGGGCTCTTAGCAAAGAGCTGCAGGGCTGGTCTGGCGCTTAAGGAACCCGTGGCGATGCTAAGAATCATTAGCGTGATCTTAGCGGCTCTGGATTTTGTCTGATCTTGGCTGCTTTTCAGTAGGGTCACCAGATTTCCATCTTAATTCTCTTTTTCTGTGGGCTGTAGATTAAAGGCAGAACTTAAATTTAACATTTTTGGTAATGGAATTATACAAAAGTTTCGCTGCATCTGAGCTTAAAATGCTTCTAAATTATCATTTTCCTGTCATCACTGGTTCAAAACGCTGCTGGCTTGCCATGTGCTCAGATTGCGTTACTAGATTAGGAACTTTGAATGGGAGCTGTGTTTCAGCCAGCATCTCTCACCACATTAGAAAAAGTAATTCAGTAAAAATCGGTCATGTGGTCATCAATATGCATCCTTCCCAAGCTGATTAGCCCGGTAGACATGTCCATAAACCTATTACGGCCAGCATCATACCACCTCTTTCCGTGCCAGAAACTGCGTCAGGTCTTTCCTTTGTGGTCGTATCCACAGCCCTTGTGGGAGATCTGGCAGTGCTTAAAGTAGTTCTTTAGTCTTCACACCCTCCAATAAATTATGCAGATCTGTGCTGGAAACTTCCCGGTGACTGACAACTGTAAAGATAAACTGGAGAGGGACACAGGACCCGATTCCCCCAGAATTTGAGCTTGGTGGGTGTTGAAGGAGGATGGCCCTCTGCCAAGGGTCTAACTCATCCCTGAGCGGAGTATCTGCACGAGGTACGTATGCCACTCAAGACAAGGGCTTAATGGAGGCTTATGAAAACGCTCAGCGCTAGGCAGGATTTGGCCTGGGCTGATTTGACCTTAATTGTTTTCCCTTCTCATTTGCTAGTCCGTCCTTCCTTTGCTGGGTGGTGGCTGGAGGAGAGGAGGGTGCTGTGGAGAGTGGCATCTGTCTCACTGATGCTCGTGTTAGAGTGGCGAAGGATCTCCCAAACGTTGGTACCGTCTCTCTGTACATGCAGTTTGTGCCCAACACTTCTGATCGTGAGCCACAGCAGAGCAAATTAGCGGTGGATTATTTTTCTTCATGCATTAGATTTCCTTGATGTTGATGCTAATGGTTGCTTGCGTGTGTAATCAAAGCAAGGTTTTGCAGTCTCCTACAACCCCACACCTTCTGGTAATGTTTTTTTATAGGTCCCAAATCAAAGCACAGTGCATCAGCAGTGGAAACATCTCACCTTAAAATGGCTGACGGTTCACACACTGAAGCTTTCAGCTTGTGCTCTCTTGCGTTATTTGCTTTTTGTTTTCCTTGCTATGGCTGCGCTCAGACCGCGAAGGTCTCCTGAAGCACATTTTAGGTGCCAGGGTTACAGAGGGCTAAAAGCAACGTGTATGAAAAATGTGCATGTCCTGGGGTCTGTCCGGCTCGAGCCCTGGGAGGGAACGTGGATCTGCAAAGTATAATTACAGAGCCAGCCTGGCCAGCCACCTTCTTCCAGATGGTAAAAATCTGGTGCAGAGAAGGCAGCCGCGTGTCTCCCAGCTTTATGCAGGCCTAAAATGGTGTCTCCATCGTGGGGCACACGGGCATCCCCAGCGCCCTGGGCTCCTGCGAGGGTATGGCAGCGGCTGCCTGGGCATGAGTGCCTGGACACTGCCGAGCGAGGAACCTGCCCTCTCCCCTTCCCTTTTTTTTTGGGAAATAATGAGATTCCACTTGGTCTCCTGCTGCCTGTGTGTCCATGCTGCTGGCAGCCTGCCCGCCGTGTGCTGTCCCCTCCCTGCCCCTCCAGCACAGCCCCTGCCGGGGCATCCATCAGCAACGGGCACCAGCCACCGTCCCCTGCACTTAACAGCCATTGCCAGAGAGGGCAAAAGAGGCAAGAGGTCTTGCCTAAAATATGGTGAGTGTGGAAAACGGGAGGTGGGCAGCAAGCAAGGGAAGCGGGTGAGATGTGCATTGGGGTCCAGCGTTTCAGATACCACAGGCAGCCTTGGAGCCGCAGGCTCCTGCCCAGACGCAGCCTCCAGCCTTGGAGGAGCAGCATCCCTGGGGTGCTCTCCCAGGTTTTTAGGGTGATACTCAAAACCCCTCTGGTTTTGGCTTTGCACCAGCCATTTTCCAAAGTCCGTTGTGGCCGGCATACCCAAACCCCGTCACCGATCGCTGCCGAGACCTGTCCCTTTGTCCTGCATTACGGAAGTGCTTGGTGGCCTGGCGAGGTGTCCCGTCCTGCTTGGAAGCAAGCTTTAAACTGGGGGAACTAGGCAGCTGGCTTTCATTAAAAAGTCAGGTCCCTGGCTTCTCACTGGTTTTGGTGTAACGTGAGGTCCCTTTGCGCTTGCACAAGCAGCTGATCTGCGTCATGGTGGGTCCGAGCCCTTCATGCATCTCTGTGACCGGCATTATTTCCCCTCCCTGGGTGTGACTGAGGCACAGAAGCTCCTTTGTGTGGCTGAAGTGCAAGCTTTAATGGAAGGGATGGGAGAAGACAGCTTTCCTCCTTCCCATTCCTCTCCGCAGCTAAATGGGGAGAAGAGCACTAATGGTCTGTGCCACCGGACCTGCCGGAGCTGCTGGACCACGTACCAGTGGCTCCCAGCCACTCCCTGACACTAGGGAGAAACAGGGCTGAGCAACCCCCACGCCATGTACTGCTGGCCAGGAGACCTCGAGCTGCAAACAGATTTGTGTGAAAGCTTTGGCAGGTGGGGTGCAATTTCATACTGGGGTGGCTGGAGGTAATCTGGTTTCGTTACTGGGTCTTGCACTGGGTCACCCAACGAGAGCAAAATTTGTTGCGTGTTGTGGTGGGTTGTTCAGCTGGAAAATGAGAGTGTCCTGTGGATGCTCAGGTTCCTTCGCAAAGCCTTTGAGATATGGAAGAGCCCCGTTAGAAAGGTGGATGGCCTTGGGACATGGCTCATACAGCAGATGCCTCTGTCCTCTATGTCCCAGCGACCTTGGCACTTGGTCTTGAGTGCTGTCACTGCCCTTCGTGGTCACGGGGACAGGCAGGAGGAGGTGGGAGTCAGAGGAGCACCTCTGGAGAGCAGGATTCCTGCATCCTTGCTCAGACCCATAAAATCCCACTCACAGTGGAAAATCTGACCTTGTATTTTCACTTTCAAGTCTCTGATGAACTGGTGGTGGGTTTGAGCAAGTGCAGTTTGCAGAGGTCATTGGAAAATGACACTTGTTTTGCACAAACTTTAAAAAATCGTATGGGCTTTGTTTTCCCCCATCTACCCGCAATTTCTAAAAAACAAGTTTTTTTCACCTATACATAGAAAGACAATGCCAAATCTATTCTCATTAAAATCTTTTACCGGCATCAAGTAGTTCTTTTTAAGAAAAATGATAAATTTTCAATCACAGCGGGAAGGGGAAAAAACCCATAGAAAGACTTGTTTTCACTGAAAAGCATGTTTTGACAGGAGTATTTCAGCCAGCGCTGATGTTTTGAGTGCATCTATCAAGCGCGCGTGCTTGCAATTCCTTACTATTTCGGCCTCCTGAGAAGCATCCGCACGTCCCATGTCGCCTGCATCAAAACGCTGCGGGCAGAACCCAGCTGAGGGGGTCCTGCGGGATGAAGCTGCTCAGGTCATCCTGCAGCGAGAAGGATGCTTTGCTTTGCAAAACCCTCTGGAGTTTGAAGTTAAGCAGAGAAATGTCTGTTCTTTCCGTCTCCATCCCAGCAGGAGATGCCTGGGCATCCTCCATTGACAGTCCCAGGTGTGCAAACCTGCATGCAGGCAGCCAGACACCCCGTCCCGTAAAGTCCTTAATCGTATTTACGGGACCCCTCCCTCACCTGCTGAAACTAGCACCCGAAAGCACAGAGAAGTAGTCCAGGTTGTTAGTCCTGGGAGGACTAAGTAAAACACTTAACAGACAAGCTGAGTATAAGTTCGCTGGCCTGCCAGAGAAATAATCCCGTGGAATCAGAGGTTCTCAATTATTCATGTTTTCCAGAATCACATTATTTCTTCCAGGGCCTGTTTTATAAATGCTGCTGCTATTTCTGATGGTAAATAACAATTTTGCATTATTTATGAACAGATTTTTACAACTGCTGATATTACAGCTGCTGCCAAAGCACTGGGAAAATTATTATTAGTGTTTGTTGTTGTTTCTGTCTTACAATGCAACCCTCTTGTTCTTTGCGTGGTGATGATGTGCCCGTCGCGGGGTGACAGCCGAGCACCCAGTCAGTGCAGCGCGCGCGAGGAAGAGAGTGCAGATGCAAGTGGGTGACTCGAGTTGCCGTCGAGCTTGTGGCTGGTGCTCGGGGCTGAGGAGAGCCGGGGATGGATGGGGGCAGGACCCTGGGAAGTGGTTAAATTCAAAGAGGAGGGAGGTCTGATTATCTCCCTGTGCCAGCTGTGGAGAAGTCCACGGGTTGTACCTGCTTTCTATCCCCTGTTCTATCCTCCAGGGGAAGTCAAAGGTTGCACCTGAATTTTGCGGATGCCCATGTGGAGACCCACATTTCTAGGGGGGCGTCATTCAAGAATGGGATAATTCCTGGGGCTGAGGAGCATGTTTCTGGGGCAGAAACCCACTCCTGCTGCCCATCGTGTAGACAGAGATGCGTGCTCACCTTTGCCGGGGTGGAGATGCTGATCCATTGTCTCATTGCTAATGAGACACCTGCCTTTGTAAGTGCCTTCAGACAGAAAGAGCTGTGGTACAGCTTCACCCCAGCACTGGAGGGAGTTTGGAGGAATGAAATCTGTATGAAATTCCCTGGGGCAGGCATGGGTGAGGTATCTGGCCAGTGCTTGGGAGAAAACGTATGTCACAATGTCATGTTAAAGAGTGGTTAGAACTTTCTGAATGGTTTGCTCATAGTAGTTTCTGCTCTGTTTCACGCAGCTCTGCTAACGCTGTGTTTTGGGGAGCGTGGGGCTGTAGGAGGTGGCCCACGGCCGGGCATTAGCACTGTGGGTGAGACGCAGGTGACTTTGCAAAGGCCACCGGCTGCAGTTTATCATGTGGCTCTTCGGCTGCTGCCTCTGTCTGTCGCCTGTCTCGGTCTCGTGCACTTTGTGTCATGCCGTTACTGCAGAAGACGTAGCGGGGCATCCAGAGCGGGAGCTGCATCCCACCCCGAGACCCCAGCTGCTCCCGGGCAGCCGCCGCGCCGGGTGTGCTGGAGGAGCCTCTTATCTCTCTGCCTGCATATGTAGCCTCCAGCTGTGTCCTGCGTGGCCTCCAGCTGTGTCCTGTGTGCCGGCGGGGCTGGGAGTCATGCAGGGATGCGGGGAGCTGGTGCTGGCAGCGAGGGACAAGATCAGAGGTTCACAGCTTGATGGAGGGGCATCTGCATGCCTTGCTTCCGTCACTGCTCCCAGCCTTGAAACCCAAACGTGGTGCAGCCCTTTCTAGGCTCTAAAAGAGCAGGTTCCAGAGCGAATTGTAATGCAACTGGTCCCGCGGCTTCCACTTGCTGCCTTTGGTGTCGGAGGGATAAGGGAATTACTTTAGCATGCAGCATCAGGAATGGTATTAATTTAGGCGGCTGGCTGCGTGCTGCCATCTGGCTCCTTCCCTGCCTGCAGGGACGTGAAACACCCTCGGGTCCCAGCGCTGGGACCTGGGCAGCCACCAGCAACCCCCCTGCCCTTTTGTCCCTCACAGAGCCGAAACCAGGTCACTGGATAATGGATGCAAGCGCTGCATCCTTCAACTCCTGCTAAGCCAGGCAAAAAATTTGCCCTGTCTTTCACAGGGCAGCCTCCCGCCCTGCCCCGCTGCACCCAGGTGAGCTGCTCCCCACCTCCCCACGCTGCCGTGTCCCGTGTCCCCTCCACCGGGCATCCAGTCCTTCCCCAGGTCAGCCTGCTCAGCAACTCAATTATCTTCTGTAACTTCATTTCTCCCCACTCCGCAGTGACACAAGGGGGTTTATCGAGCACAGCCTGGCACGAGCAGAAAGACTGTGCAGAGACCTGGCCCATCTATTTATTTTTTCCCTCCCTAGCCTGGCTGGAGAACAACATCTCTTAAAATGCTCTGCAAACAAAGCCACTGAGGGCAGACAGGCTCATAGCAAAGGAGGACCTAGGTACGATCCACCAGCCCATTGCTTGGGGCCACCAACCAGGCGAGAGTCAGGATCTGTCTAACAAATGCCATGTTGCCATGGAGTCAAAGACAGCATTGAATCCAATTATGTTGCTGTTGGAAAACAGAGTTAAATGTAAACAGCAGCAAGTTGTGTTTTCTCCTTCCTTCTGCAGATCTTCTCCATCGTGGTGTTTGGCTCCATTGTGAACGAGTGCTACGTGAACAAGGACAGCCAGGACCCCGAGCTGCTCTGCATCTTCAATGAGAATGAGAGTGCCTGCAGCTACGGCATCGCCGTTGGCCTCATTGCCTTCTTTGGCTGTATCTTCTTCTTTGTCGTGGACCTCTACTTCCAGCAGATCAGCAGCGTGAAGGACCGCAAACGAGCCGTCCTGCTGGACCTTGGCTTTTCAGGTATGTCTCTGGTTTTGCTGTGCTTGTGAAGGACAACGCTGGCTGCGTGGGCAGCGCGGGATTGTTGCTGTGCCCTCCAGCTCCATGCTTTTGAGTTCTCCCTTCTCCTCCCACGGCGTGGCACGGCTCACGTGCTTTGATCTGGGAGAGCAGGGGTGGCAGATGGGTTGTCCCATCCAGCAGTGAGCTCAGAGGCAGCAGCGAGGAAGCTGGTGTGTGGCAGCCTGGGGTCACTGGGGTGTCCTGCTTATCTGTGTCACTTCTGCAACCAGAAACGTTTGCTGAGCTGGGTTCAGTGAGGCCACCCAGAGAAGTGAGGTTTGGTGGTTGCATCTCAGAGACCAGACGGGGCGTTTTACCCTCCCACATCTCCTGTTTCTGGCTCGAGCAAATGTTGTTTCATCAGTTACATCTGGGTCTGTTGTCACTTTGTGCATATGTGTTTTGGAACAAAGTGGAAACACGCTTCTACACACCACTGTAATCCCCCGCTGCCTCCAGGACTGCGGGGTGCAGGTGGGTCTGGGGCTCCCAAGGGCTGGCACGGCTCCTCTGCACTGTCTTGAGCCCCTTGGCCTGGGGCTTATCCTTGTGAACGTGAGCGGGGGTGATGCCTTGAGCCAGGAGAAGCCATCCTCCACTTTGCTGCTGTGGAAGTTGCCTGGCTGAGTTTGCAGCTGATGTTCTCCATTTCCAGGCTCTTGTGTTAGCAAAGTCTGAAGGTGATTTATCCAGCACAAGCATCGCTGATGGCTCTCTGGTCCCAAATGAAAACATCTGTCATCTCCTCCTTTTGTTTGCCTGTTGTTAAGGATATTTCTTGCTGGAAAGCTTATTTCCATGGTGCTAGAGCACCAGCGTCAAGCCCTCATTAGATGATATTTACAGCCCCTTTGGTGGGGCTTCGTACCTGCAACCCTTCAATTCAAATGGAGGGAGAACATCACATCCATCTTCTGGCTGATGCTGCATGTCGCGGTGCAAGGCTGTGATCCTTCCTGCCTTCCACCTCGTAACAGCCATTCTTTCTGCTGCCAGGCATGTGTGAAATGGTACCGCTCTCAATCTCTGCCTCATTTTTCTTCTGCACTTGTCATGCATCACATGTGCATTCGCGGTCTTCAGCAGCAAGCTGGAGAACACAGGTTCTGCCCTGCAAAGCCTCTGCTGTGCAGGGGTTGTGCTCTGCCCTGGGGACAGGCTGCAGTGTTGCACCAAAGGTCTGCACTGGTAAATCCGCCCAACGCATTGTGCTGCCAGCGGTGACACTTTATTACCCCAGGATCACCCTGGGTCAATGTGTGTGCTCCAGGTGCATGGTGTCTTCAGCCTGCGTCTGGGCAGAGACATCCTGCTCCCTCGGGCCATCCCCTCTGTGGGCTTCTTGGTAGAAAACAGGCAAGCCGCTTTCTTGCTGGTAAAGCAAATAAATCGCTCGTGTGCAGGTTGTGTGGATGTGAGCCTGTGACTGACAGAGTGTCACTTGTTGAGGTCTGCAAAGAGCGGTCTGCCATAGCTCCCCTCCAGCCTGGCATTGCCTCTGTTTATGCTGCCTGGTACGTCTCCCCGCCAGCAGCTCCTTACTTTCTTGCTCCTCTTGTACGATCCCACTTTCCCTGCTTAACGAACCATTTCCCACAGGGCGCCCTAGCAAATGCTGTGCTGAAATCCAGCTTGATGCCAATATAAGCGGGAGTGTTGTCTGGGGCTCTCGTAATAAAGTCCACGATTGCAGGTAAACACATCCCCACCTGGATCTGGTTGTCACATCTCCTAAGTCCAAATTCATCAAGATGCTGCTGAAATACAGTTATCTGCTGGCTGCCAGAGGGATGTGTGGGTCCCTGGGGTCCGGCAGGAGGAATCAGTCAACCTGGTCCGTCCCCTCCTCATCTGACCCTACTTGGAGCAGCAGGTTAGACACTTGGCTCCCAGAGGTCCCTTCCCACCCAAATCCGGCAGTGATTCAAGCAGTGGCATGAGCCATTAGCTGCACGAATGCTCGGTGTGCAAAGCACCCTTCTGCTGCGTGGACAAGCAATGGCTTCATTTCACTGGGAGATGTCAGGGTTAATGCCCGCACATGCCCAGCATATTTTATCTCATTCCTGTTTCTGTGCCTGCGCTTCTTTTAAAATGATGGCTGCCCCAAACCTTTCTTAGAGCCCTACCGCCATAGCCTGTACACCCACTCACAGGGAAATGCCAGGCAGTTGGTTGCTCCCGGAATAAGCGTCGCTACAGGCAGATCCCACAGCAGAGATGAAGTGCAGGGTTTCGCTGGCACGTGAAGTCCTCGCAGTTGCAGAGGTCGCAGCCCACCGTACCCCCTGCGCTGCTCCCAGCAGCCTCGGGAACCGGACCTGCCAGGAGGCAGAGCTGACCTGTGTAATTTGCCTTGCTTAACTACCTCCATGTTAATAACCCCTGGAGACATCCCCTGTGGTACTCTCTTATGCTGTCCCCTTCTTTTTTCCTCCCCTCCAAGGATGGGATTCTTGGTTTCCTCTTGCTTCCTTGTGACTGTTTCATCCTTTCTGTCTGTATGTGATCGCTGCCTTATTGCTTGTTTTGATGTAAAAGCCGAAAATGCATGTGGGAAATAACCGGGTGAGGAACATACTCGGGTACGAGGAGCATTGCAAACCAGGCGGTGTGCGGGGGGGTGAGGAAGGCAAGTCGCTTCTGGCCCTTTGCCCGGGTCACCCAGGAGCCTGATGCCGACTGCTGGCAAAGCAGATGTCAACTGGCAGTTACTGGCTGGGGAGGTTGTGGAGGGAGTTAATGAAAGCGTTAACCCGCAACTGGGAGGAGAGAGGACTTGTGCATTGGATCGGGGGCAGATCAGAGCCACCGAGCCGGCTGGGAGGTAACACTGGGTGCAGGCAGGGGCACAGGCAGGAATGCAGGCAGGGGCGCAGGCAGGGCCATGGCTCTCTGCAAACGGCAGTTGTGACTTTCTCTTCCATCTGCTCTTACAGCTGCTCCTGTAGACATGCGCTTGCTTGGGACCAGGCTGTAATTATGGCTCTAACGCATCTTTCCTGGTGTTTGCACTCCGTCGTCTGCGGATCCTAAAACGATAATTATCTACTGGCTCTTGCTGTGCTTCCTGGCGTTCTCCTTTTCCCCAGCGTGCTGGAGGGTGCAGAACTGCTCCCGTGCCTGTGTCCAGCTGGAATCGGGACCAGCACATGTAGCCTCACTGCGCTACTGTCAGCTCAGTCCTCTTCGTGGGGTTTTAAAATTTGTGGGTAGCGACAGACACCTCCAAAACACCCACTTACACCTGATGCTGCAGATACACCAGGGCTGGGTGCAGGCACTGCCAGCCCTTCCACGGGACTGGGACCGTGCGGGTGCCAGACAAGGGCACAGCCATGTTCCTGGTGAGGCACCGGCTGCGAGAGGAGTCAGCTGAAATCCTGCGTGTCTGATTCACATCATCGGGTGCAAAGTCTCGTCTCGAAGGAGTGCTAGCAGAAGGTGATCATGATCACAAATGAAAATAAGTGCTGGTGCAGAAACAAAAATAGTTCCCATGGAGCTCCCCGGGAGGTCTGATCGCACACACAGGCATGTGTCAGTCCTCCAGACCTTGAACAACGCCTGGCTGGTGTTTCTGGAGGTGCTCTCCATGCCTGACCCTGTCTCCTCCATTGGCAGCGATACCTGCCTTCCCAGTTCCCCAGGGCACTGGAGGGAATCCTCCGTCTTCTCAGGGATTCAGGCAGAGCTGGATGTGGAGGGGGAAGGCTTGTCTCTGCATTGTGAAACCTCCAGGAAGGCCACATGGGTAGCAGCAGAAGTGGCCCCAGCTAGAGGTTTCTGGCTGAAGAAGGTAATGGTTTTAGTACTGGGAAGGTCGGCGTCTTGCATGTCTCAGTGTTGCAGAGGAAGCCGGTAACTGCAATACCCAGTGCAGCCGGTGCACATTCGGAGATGTGCATGATGTCATTTTAACTCTTGAAAACCCTTAGAAGACACCAGTGATAGACGGGGCTTTGTGGCGCTGGTCGGTGGACAGTCCCCGTGTTGCTGCTGTGACTCGTGCTCTGCAGTAGTGTCCAGCCCAGGAGCGTACCAGGGAGGACCTACTGCACTAGATCGAGTGTTAAAACAAAGAAGTAGCCCTCCCGAACAAGTTCACTCTCTACAAACCAGTGACACAGCCTAGTCCTGTTGGAGAGCCCCCGTGTCCCTTGGTGCCAGCACTGCACGGCCCCAGAGCTTGTCCCTGAGCATCCCTCTGGCTCCCCACAGTGCGGCTCCGAATTAATCTGTTGGGAGCTGCTCTTTCATCTCCGGTCTTTCAACTTCCAAACGCTGCTGTCTCCAGGAAAGCGCATTTTTGAGTGAGAAACTCCTGACTGAGGCTTGCTCCTCGAGCACGGGCGGGCAGCGCTCCCCGCTGCCATGGCATTTGCTCCCCAAGGACCCGGCGGTGGGAACACTGCAGCAGTGCAGCGTCTGGAGATGCGGTTCAGCATCTCCTACACCGAGACCCGGGGACCACTACCCACCACCCTCACCACATACTGGTCACCACGTACTGCCATACCTCAGGCATTCATCTTCCTGTGTCCACATTCAGGGGTTGGGTCTGCTTCCCCCAACGGGGGGCAGCTGCTGGCAAAGCCCCATTATAACAGAGCTGGGGAGCTAGAAAACATCTCTGTCCCTGAGGATGACCTTTGGGGAATAAGCCCCAGAGGTCTTGTTTAACACCGATGACAAGTGGATTATCCGAAGGGGAAGTGAAAATACATATGCAGAGGTTTGGGGTGGTTTTGGTGGCAGGCATTAGCTGTATTCAGCAAAAAGGGGCAGTTGTATTCGTCTGTAATTCGGGAAAGGAGAGCCTGGATGGTCCTGGCTGGAGGTTGCGTTGCTGTGATGGCAGTTCAAGGGCTCAAGCACGGCCAGGCGGACAAAAGCATCCGCTGCTCGGGAAGCCCCAGGCCCCATCGTGCAAGAGAAAGAGAGGAGGATGTGTTTTCTTAAACTGCATTTATTCTGAATGAAAGGTGAGATGTGCGATGAGCCCTGTAACTCTCGCACTGAATGTGGATGCACGCGTGCGCTTTATATCGTACTTAGGAACAACTGGCAAGATAAAGGGGAATAAAGGAAGCTTCTTTCCTCTCCCTGCAGTCAGACTGTGCTTTGCAGCCGGCTGCCCCGTGGGACCGGCAGTGTGGCTGCTCATACTGATGTGCTAATCATCCTTGAGAAGATGCTGGGTAGCTCAGCATCCCCACGTGCAGTGACACCCAGAATGGGCGGGTTGGGGGGAGCTTTCTGCTGGGGACGCTCGGGAAAGCTGGAGACCCTTAAAGCAGCATCACGGAAGGCTCCGGGTTCTGCAGCTCTTCTTCCCAGCGCTGGAAAGCATCACTGCTCCTTACACTGGGGGCTTATGGCTTGCTTCTTGACTGTTTTCTGAGCTCTTTGGCACCAGGCAGTGCTGTTGGCTGGTGATTGAATTAGGGGAGCTGCAGCCCTATCTTACTTGGCCAGCTTTGGTTCCAGTAAGGAATAATCACCAGAGTGTTTTTGCTCAGTCCCGCAGAGCCCAGAGAGGCTGAAAACAGGAGCGCAGTCAGCGGAGGGCGGCAGGGACGAGCCGGGCTCTCTCACGTGAAGCCCCCGTGCCTCTCGGCTCCGCGGGCAGCCCCGCTGCCTCCCTGCCCTGGGCACGGCGCACGGCGAGGACTTGCTCGTTTGCTGCGCTCCTGGGATGCACTGACGTCCCCGGGTCACTCGTGTGACCCCCGTGTTTGACGCAGGGGTTAATCACAGCCTGTCCATATTCCTTGGTGAAAGGGTGATCGTTCCTTGCCTTTTTTTAAGCTCCCCGGCTGTGTCCGTGGACCAAGGCGTAGCCCACCGTGGAACAGCTGTAAAGCGTCTCCTGCATCAGCTGAGCAGCCTGGTGCTGCTCCCAGGAGTGCAGGCTTCTTCCTGGGTGAGGTTTGCAGTATCCAGCCCAAAGATTCTAAGAGCTGGTGGTGTCCAGGGAACAGAGGGAACGGTGGGTCAACACACTGGGGTGCTGGAACTGAGTTGGTAGCGCCTTGGCGCCTGCAAGCGAGCTGAAATCCCTGTGTCCACGGTGAGGACCCAGTGGGCAAAGAGGGTGTGCTGTCCCTGTAGGTCTTTGAGATCAGGTTGAGATGTAGGTGAGCTAAACTTCAGGCAAGCAACACACTGGGTGACCCTTCAAGGTTCCTTCCATTCCTGTTTTTCAGGACCTCTCCTCAATAGCTTTGAACCTCTCCTCAAATAGCTCTCTTTGAGCCACAGCACGGGCCAAGGCACCCAGGATCATTGTTGCTGTTTGAAAATCTTGATGGCAGCGTGTTTGTGCATCAGCAAAGTCCCTGCAGCAGAGGAGGTGATGGGCAGGGACAGCACTGACCAGCTCTGCTCTCTTTCAGGTTTCTTGTCCTTCCTGTGGTTTGTAGCCTTCTGCTTCCTAGCAAACCAGTGGCAACAGACGACGATGAGCACAGGGGTTTTGCAAGGAGCAGACGCCGCCCGGGCAGCAATCACCTTCTCCTTCTTCTCCATCATCGTCTGGGTAAGTTCAGCTTCGGAGCTAAGGTGGGAAGAGGAGAAATGAAACCTGTCCTGGGCTCAGCGTTGAGCTGGGAGGAGGAATCTGGGGCACGGTTTGGAGAAGTGAATCCTGGTGGGCAGCAAGGGGCTCTACTGAGGAAACCCGCAGTCCGTCCAAGTAGAGATGAAACTTGTGGTTCCTTACCCAGAAGCGTCAGCTCTGGTCCCCTCTCGCTGGGGAATTCCAGACTTCCCCTTCTCCAGTGGCTGGAAAGTTGCGTTCCCATCGAAAACGTGTTGCCAGCCACGAGCTGCCCTCATTTCACGGCCTCATTAGACCCCCAGGAATGGTTTGGTTGGAAGCGAATGAGTCCCCAGGAGCAGATCACCGCCATGAGCCGGTCTCCTGGGATGGCAGGGGGATTTTGGGAGCTCTCAGGCTCATCAGCTCACCCTCGGGGAAGCCAGGCTGGCTCCTCTGCTGCCCACCCCGGAGGCAGGGGCTTGCAGAAACCCCCTTTACTCCTGCTTTTAGGCTCTGTGCACCCCTGGAGCTGCACAGTGGCAGAGGGACATCTGCCAGGGGTGTGCAAACCCCACGGGGCCCCTTGCCCACAGCTGCTGGACCCCACATGTATCTGGGGGTGCCTGCACCACTTGGGGGGCTCCTGCTCCGGAGGCTGTGCGTGGAGGAGCAGGGATGGCCCCTGTGTCACCTCCACCACCCCACTCCAGCTTTTGTGGGCAGATGGCACCCAATTCCATATTGCCTTAAAAGAATTGGGGCAAAAGACAGTCTGGGGCTTTCCAGCATCAGGTCTGCCTCCAGTTACTCGCCAGTTTAACTGCTCCCTGCTCTATGATTATCCAAATAAATCTCTTTTAATCCCAGCTCCCTCACAGCTCTTCTCCAGCGCTCTGTTGCCCAACTGCCCGTTTAATGCAGCCACCGGGGAAGGGAGCTGGGTGGGATGCTCTGCCCCATCCCATCAGCATCTGCTCCCACCCCAGGGAGGACAGTGGGGACGCCGGTCCCCTGCCACCGGCACGGAGCCTGGCCGGGCTGTGGGGTTGCACCGGCAGCCCCTCCACTGGTACCAGTAATACCAGAGGCTCTTCATGATGGGCACGCAACCAGCGCCGGGGAGCGGGCGCTGGGCAGTGGCTGGGAAGCCATTCTCAGTGTCTGCGGACGTTTGGTTTTTTTTTTTTTCCCCCTGAGCCTGTCATTTATAAACTAATTGAATTGTTAATGAAACCTCCTCAAATAAGAGCGAGCGTGGTGTGCTCACAGCTCTGCCACCTGCATTCCCCACGGTTTGCGACCTGAATACTGGCAACCTGGAAGAGGGTGAAGGAGTCTCGGCAGAACTGACCTATTTTGCTGGCCTGGGACTTGGCAGCTTTCCCTCCCCGCAGCAGATGGGTTTATTGGTGCCAAATCTGCATGGATGGGGACCCGAGCCCAGGCTGTGACCCACACTCCAGACAGAGATTTTGCGGGGGTGTCAACCTGTCACGTGGAAATGGCATCTTTAGCATTAGGTGTGGTGGTTCGGGGTTGTTTTAGCTCTTGGCTGTAATGGAGAAGGGTCAGCAGAGGCTGGGGATGCTGCAATGTGCTTGGTGCTTTGCAGTGAGCTGGGGGGACACGGGGTCCTGGCGAGACATGAGGTCCTAGGGGGACATGGGGTCCTGGGGGGAGGCAGAGTCCTGGGGGGATATGGGGTTCTGGGGGTACACGAGGTCCTGGGGGGACATGGGGTCTTGGGGGGACACAGGGTCTGTCTGTGGCGTTGCCGTCCCCCCCTAACCCTCCTCCATCGGGCGGCAGGTCGCGCTGGCGGTGAAGGCGCTGCAGAGATACCGCCTGGGGACGGACATGTCGCTCTTTGCCACCGATCAGTTCGCTGCCGACCCCAACGCGGCGTACCCCGGCTACCCCACCGGCAGCGGCATCGAGAGCACAGAGACCTACCAGAGTCCCCCCTTCACCGAGACCTTAGACGCCAACCCGAAAGGGTACCAAGTGCCAGCGTACTGAGGGGCGAGGGCCGTGTACCAAGAGACGGAGTCCTACGGTGCAGTACACTTAACCGGTTGATCGCAAATGTATTCAGTCCCATTTCCTTAATGTGGCAAGTCAGTGCTGGGTTCCTTACTATTAGCTAGTTGTGCAGTGAATTCTGTACAGTGGTATTGGTTCTTGTCTTACCTGTCCAAGGGTTTTTATAAAAGCAGTGTTCCCTCTAAGTTGGAAGGAAGGAAGGAAGGTTGCTACCACATCACCTGCGCGTGGCGAAAGACGAATAAATGCCCTCTTTGAGGCTTGACACCGGGCAATCGGTGGTTGGATTCTGCTGAGCGCCCATGAAAGCCCAGAAAATAACCTTTTCCTGTTAGAAAACACAGTAGCTGAGGGGTTGTTACTTATCTCGTTCTTCCAGAGCTAACACAGAATCGGTCTCGCGGTGGCGAGGGTGGGTGGGCAGCGCGGGGGAGTTCAGCCCCGTGCCGCTCCCGCTGCAGAGCTTTCCTGTACACGTTCCATGGAAAGTGCCAAATTCACAAAGAAATAAGTGGCATCTGTGTTACTTTTATTTGTATATATTTACTGTACAAAAGAAAAAAAAAAAATCCAAACAGGTGTTTCAAACTTAGCTTAGGATGCAAGCGGCATGGGGGGGGCGGCACAGCGGGCTGGGGGTTATGTTAAATATCCGAATTGCTTCTGGGCTTCAACAGGATTCTGGTTGAGGATGTAAAAAAGTTACCGTTTGAGACTGGAAACCAGTTCAGCAGCAGTTGGCTGCTAATTAGGAATAGCCTTTTATCAGCGGAAAGTACGGCGCGTTGCAGTTCCACTTCTTCACCGGGGCGGGGGGTGGGGGGGGGTGGGGTTGGGAAAGTTTGCAAATTTACAAGTAGTTTCTGGTTGGCAATGCTGAGCACTTACTCACGCTCAAACTCCGAGCTGCCAACACAAAAAGGGTGGGTGTCTCAGCGGCTCAAAGTCCAAGTCAATTAGGAGTGGCACCGAACTCGTGTGTTTATACTGGGAGCAGCCGCCATCTGTCGTCGGCTGCAGCAGAACCTCAGGTGCGGATGTACGTTTTACCCCGCGGTCTCTAGAAATGAGGAATTCAGCGACTTTTTAGCGGCCGTTGAAGTCCATCATGTGGGGGCTCACAGCCCCGTGTTTGCAAATAGAAGAAGAGAGTGAATGAGAAACGCCCGGGAAAGAGGCTGCGTTTCGGTTTTCGGCGGCAAAATTCCTGCCTTCTCAAAAACAACTCGACGGGCAAAATCCGGTAGGTCCTTGTCAGCGGCCTGCCTGTTTTCCCCGCCCGTCTGCCTGCGCGGCGGCAGCCATCGGAGCTGTTTGTCACTAAGCACTGAGCAAAGGAGCTGAAACTTGAATTCCCGACCACCTCGGTGGCGGCTCCATCCTTAGAGGCCCCCGGCTCTCCCGGCTCCCGGTGGCTGTTGAGTCGGGGTTTCGCCTTCCCGGTTTAACGCCGGCAAAAGTTGGGTGCTGCCTTCTGACCTCGTGACAAGCAATAGTTACCGGGCTGCCCCAGCTCTCCTTGTAGCAAAACCATCCAGCAGGTTTTTTTTGTTTGTTTTTGGTCATCATTAACACAGCTCATTTCTGCTGCTAAATTGCAAATAAATGCATGAATTCAGAAGCAGCAAATCTCATCACGAGCAGTGACAAAGTGCATTACCCGACTCCCCTACGATTCAGGCCGGGTTAAATTGTGGATTTGCAGCGCGGGCGAGTTTGCTGGCGCTGAGCTCCTCCCGCTCTCCTGGCAGCACCGCAGCCACTGGAGCTGGACGGGGATTTTTTTTACGGCAGCGTTTCCCAACACCGAGACCTGCCGTCCCCCCCGCGGTCCCCACCATGGACTTGCCCAACAGCGACAGCAGAGGCGATGTCTCGCCCTCTGGACACCTTTGCACCCACTTGGAGGTCCAAACGCTATCAGGGTACGTAGCGCTCAGCTGCCTGGTCCTGCTGCCCGCAGCGGCGGCAGGAGCATGAGCAGGAGGTGTCACTTGCTCAACTAATGCAAGGAGCAAGGAAGAGGTGACCCAGGGGCATCTGCCGGTGGCCTGTGCCAGCTGGGCTTGGTAAACAGCGAGACATCCTTGCATTAAGTAGACCAGGGACACCCCAACCCCAGTCGGGTATAAGCCTAAATTAATTACGTGACCCTTGCGATTTTTCTAGAGTCTTGCTGGGAAAAAAAGGCAAAGGATTTTAACACAGGGTACGGTAGAACTGTAGCAATATTTTCCTTAGAGGGAACACTGAAATTTTAGCAGCACAAACAGTACTTGTGTTAATATTTTAGCAAAATTATAATCAATTTAAATGTTTAAATTGATTGTATGTGAGATAATGTTTGTTCGGTACATTGTATTTTTTCTAACTATATAACTGTTCCAGAGTTTCCTTGTAACCGTAAAGAACTAAAGCTCTGTCTGACTGCGGGACGTGTCCTGACCCCTGGTGTAACCATGCTGAATATTACAACATCTGAATGTACGCACCGAGGCCTGCATTGCCTTTCTTTCCTCCCCACCCTCCCACCCGCCGGCGGTGGGACGCAGAAGGGACACACACGCACCCCCCACGCACACTCTCACGCCGGCCCCCACCTTAAGAGCCGCAGCGGTGAAACGGGGACGACTTCAGCACGTCTTCATCCCCCTGCCCAGCCGAGGCACCCTCCTTGTTCTTCTCAAGGTCAGCGGCTTTTTACAGCTCCCCAAAAGTCAGTATTAGCTTTAACTTACAGTGGGCACGGCGAGCGTGCAAGGACCTGGCTGCGTTTTGCTGGGCAGGAGAGAAGGAGGAGGAGGAGGAGGAGGAGGAAGGGGCTTGGGCGCCTGAGAGGTTTCCTGGCAGCGGGAAGGCAGGACAGATTGCTCCTTGATTAAACTGGAGCCAGGAATAACGTGTCCAGCCGCGCCAACAGACGCCTCAAGGAAGCTTAACCCTGCTCCCTCTGCCACCAAAAAGGCCGGTCCCCGTCGGTGGAGGGGAGGACGTCCCCGCCGGGGCGGCGCTGGGAAGGACGGGGGCTGCAGGGGCAGGCAGCACCTACGGGCAGGCAGCCCACAGTTGTCGTCTTTTTTCCAGGCACTAGTGATGGGTTTCTGTATGTAGCCGCCCCGCCGGGGCTGCGTCAGCCATGCAGGATGGGACAAGCCCTAATTAATGTGGTACCGCACCGTCTGAGACACACACGCCTCGCAATGAGCATTTCCCCATCTCGAACTAAACCCATTTTCTGCTTTGTTGGCGAGGCCGTTGCCGAATGCCCGTGTAGCTCCCCAGCCGGCAGCCGTCGAGGCTGAATTAAAACGTGCTCGGAGGCAGGGCGAGAGGCCCCCAGCCCGGCCCGCGATGCCACGTGCTGCCCGCTGTAGGAAGCCCTCTCTTTGCCAGCCCGCGCCGCGTCCCCGCCGGCTGTTGGGTGCCAGCGGTGCCCTGCGTTAACTGTCGTGGCACATCGGCGCGTCCGTGGCTCGTCAGGCAGACTAGCGTGTACAGGTATGGACTGTAGCTAAATATAACCGTGCGGGCTTATGGTTAGAGAATTAGATCCATCGGTGTAATAAGTGTAGTATATTATTTGGGGTTCAAGTATTCGTAACATCATCCTTCGTACTTCTTTCTCCCACATTTTTTTCCTCCCCACGCATTCGCTGCGGTACGGTAGCACTAGCAGCTTTCCTTGTCACCCTCCGCACCACGTCCCGAAAAGCATGCCAGGATTGTGCCGTGACTTTGTGCCACGCCAGCTGCTCCCCCCATGCTGTCCTTGCAAGCTGTTTAATATCTCCTCTGTTCTCCTAGAGATCGCAGAAGCCCAGCAGCTCGCTGGAGCTTGCGGAGGGCAGGAGCCTGCTGCTCTCAGGCTAGCGTGCCGAACGCTTCTGCGTAGCGTCAGCACTGAATTTGGGTGTAAAGAACAGAATTCAAACAACCCTGGACCTTTCCTGGAGATGTATTCTGCCAAATCACCTGGCTCCGGGAGGTTCTCTGGCGACAATAGATATTTCTCAGCACTGAAGTTAACCACATCATGGGTTTCGCATATTTATTTTAAGCATGTTAAAAGATTTGAAAGAATTGGGATTTTTTTTTTTCTTCCAACATTTTAAGCTATTCCTAGCAAAGCTGAAGTTTTGCTTAACTGATACTTAGTAAAAACATCTCCCCAGTTACGCGCTTCTGTATCTCACGCAGCTTGAGCGGAGCCCTCCCGCTCAGTCACCTCTACGAGCAGTTGGGATCTCACTGGCTGTTCTGCATGGATGCTGTAGGACGAGTTTCCCATCAGTTCATGCTACAGCAGCAAGTGACAACTGTGGCATTTCTTTGCTACTTCTGTCAACCAGCAATTGCCTCCAGGGGTAACTCGCACCCTTCTCTCTCCCCGCAACCAGCCCCCCAAAGGGCAGATGGCTGGCTCTTGGTTCCGCCTGCTGCGGAATGTCACTGATGTTGTGAATGCTGATGTCACTTAAACAAAACTAAGCTAACTGTGGTCATTGTCTACTCATTATTAAATGACATTATTACATTTTGTGGGATCAGTATTTCTCCTGATACAGGCTACTGTACATAGTTGCAGAGTTTCTTTCGGCCACCTTTGTGTTCCCCGAGGGATGGGTCTAGTTCCACTCCGGTTTATTCCTGGTACTTTTCTAGGAAGCACGTGGAGGCCGCGCGTGTCAGAAGACCCTCTCCCACGACCAGTGAGGCTCGAAACCAGCCTTCACTCTATCAACTTGAAACCCAAGTTCAGCTGCCTGTATTTTGTTGCAATATGCATTTAAACCTCAGATTCTTTAAGAGTTTTAATATCAAACCAATACCAAACTTAAGTTTTTTTTGCAGATACCTCTGTATAAGCAGACCGCTTCAAAGAGTTGCAGTTGTCACTAATCATCTTACGTGCATTGTAGTATAAAGTGGACTGTGTATGGAAATAAGTTAAAAATGTTTACAACTTTTGTATATATTATATATATAAAAATATCTTTTGAGAGAACAATCTGTGACTATGTATTTTCGGTGTCTGTGTACCAGCTGCAACTTATTTTCAATAAAGAGTTAAAAAATGAATAGAAGCGGCCTGGAAAAAATTTGGTAATACTTTATTTAATCAGGTGAGCACAAGGGACAAAGAAACTGCATCATCAGGCCAGAGAGATCGATCGCCTCGAGGAAACTTACAGCAGCACCCGCCCGGTGGGAACTACATATCTGCTAACACAGAAGAAATTAACTGAAAATCATGGGAAGACGTAAGATGCTCCTGCAGAGAATATGCATTTCATTGCCCCCGAACTTTACAAACCGAAGGAAGAGCCAGGGAAAAGAGCTGGCAGCGTAGATCAGTTGCTGACTGGAAGTATTGGGGGCAGCTGGCATCAAACCAAAGCGCTGCTGCCGTGGGTCGTATCACGGCGGTGTCACGGGCAACTACACCCCGCTCTGCTCCGGAGGAACCTGACTCGAAGCAGGAACACGGAAGCGTTACTACTTGTCACGTACTCATGCATTTTACAAACAGCCATGCAGCCAAATAATCCTCCCCATCCCCATTTTTTTCAGGGCGTGCAGCCTGGCCCCTGTGCTGAACACAACACGTTCAGGTATTCAAAAAACCCCAGTCTTAATTATTTGGAAAAAGAAATCAAAAAGCACTTTGCAGCCTGACAGCAAGCGAAAATAAGAAGTGTAAGGCAAGGAAAACTTTCTGTAGCCAGCACTAGCTCTTCAGCACTACTCTGAGCTCAATTTCATAGAAATGATGCTTATATAAAAGCAGTGTTTTTGTCACTAAAAATTACATAAATTAATTTCAACTTTATTCCCACACGTTAAAAATAACTAAACCTGGTCTGCCAGGATGGGAGAGAATCAGACACTGAATTCCAGCCATGAAAGTGCACTGCAGGGAGGACTCTTGTCACTCCGTCCCGTCACAGCTGCTGCTGGAGGAGTCGCTTCAAACCGAGGAACAGATTCCCCTCTTGCGTCCGAGAGGTGGAATTTAGAGATGCCGAGCAACGTAAGCAAAGCTACTTCAGACCGGTATCACCAAGGGAGGGACAGGATGTCAACGCTCCGTACAGTCTGAACAAATCATCCTTGTTAGCGCAGACCACTGTAAACAGATAAATGCACTTCAAGGCACTGCAGATAAACACGGTCAATGATCAGCAGCATTTAATGTCCCAAGATGATGCTGTCTGGAGCTACCACCATTAATACATCCAAGAAATTAGAAACATGGCAGTCATTAAATAAAATTACTGTGAAGTGTGCTTTACAGAAAGTAAAGCCTTACTGTTATTATTCTACATGCAGTGCTACAAAATAAGTTTCTTTAAAGAGCACGTTACATAAAAGGTCAGAGGCAACTTCAAATCTCACGTTCAACTCATCGCACAGATCAGTCCAATTCTTCAAGTAGTAGAATTAATTCCGTTTTCAGACAGGAATTTTCTTTGCTGTGTGAGCAGCCCAACGTTTACAGACACGCAGCTGTAACGGTCTTACTCACCAGTGAGTAGCATCTTTTCCTGTTCTGCACCTTTGTACCCCTGACTACTGTGATCTTCGTGGTCACAGAAATAGCACAAAAAAAAATTAAAATAATCAGAATATTATAAGGGAAGCCATTTGTGCTTCCTTTCATTTCAGTGATTCTTAATCTTCCCCCACCCCCCAAAAAAAGAAAGAACGAACCCAAAGCAGATGCTTATTCCCCTATTGTGTCCCCGTCAGTTTTCAGATCAGAAAGTATTTTCTCAGCTATTGCATGTTACAGGAGAAAGGTGGCCCCCTGCCTGCCCACCCTGCCACTTCAGCCTAATTCTACTCAGGCATTTCGGAAGCTCAGACTTTGGATGTTAATTAGCTATGGCGCAGTCCAGTGATCCCTTTGCACAGTATTTATGAACAGCACGGAGAGGGCTCTCTAACGGTTACCCGACTACTCAACTGGCACCGGCTCTCAGCCACACTACACTGCCAAACCTCATTCCAAAAAGTGCATATTCATAGACAGACTCTTTTATTGGTCTTCAGGAAAGCTAACTGATGATTCTGCTGATTGCTTGTAAGGAAGGGAACTCCTCATCCTCAATATGCAAAGCTTTATGGGTGACAACGTCCTGCTGAGTCAGTACTTGCTTACACGTTGGGCAGATATAGCAGTCGAGATCAGAGTTGGAGTCCGTCTGCCAAACGTTCTTTTTGTTCTTTTTGGATTTGTTTGAGCTTTGTTTTTCTTTGATTCTGAAATCGTTGTGAGCAGAAAGCAGTTCTTGTTGCTTAACTGTGTCCGGCAACAACACCAACAACTCGTTAAAAATTTTCTTGAAGTTATCTCCAAGCAGTTCTCGGCAACTTTTGTAATACTGTGCAGCAGAAATCAGACCCTTCAGTGAAAAGAGAATTGGAATAATTAGAAACAAATAAATAAATATATATTTAAGAAAATCCCACTGGGATTCACTTTCTCCCAGGCCACATCATCCTCACTGCTTTCACTCCATCCTCACGGCTTTTTTGCTACCTTAGCACTAGGGAAGAGCTACAGTGGGGCTCACAGGAGGGGAAAAAAAAAAAATATATATATAATCTCTATCTAGTCCACTCACTGACAGCAAAGAGTGAGAGATCACTACATGAACCGAACATAGAAAGGTTTCGGGAATCCGAAGGTTCTTGCCCACTCACCTGTCTGAATTGCCCAGAATGAGTTTTAAATTTATTGAACTTGGACTCATCGCTTTGAAGATATTCTTTAATGGATTGTATTAGCTGAATGTTCCTTTGCTGAAAGTTTTCAGGAATCAAGTATGATCCGTGAGAGGATTTTGGCCTGCATTTGAAAAGATCAAAAGTGACTCCGACATTGCTTCGTGGCATACAAAGATGCTGTGGGATATATATATTATATGGCTACTTTCTTCTATAGGATGCACTCCCTTTCCCCACCCAACTACACATGCAATTACGATAAGCAGCAAACAGGTATGTTGACAGGAGGATGAAACGCGTCCTGTGGGATTCCCGCTTTACCTAGGCAGAATATTTAAAATGCAAGTTTAACATAGTCTTGACGAGCTGTTTTGTAAGCTAGGTTCACTAAAAAGACGTGAGCAACAAAGACTGCACCATGAGTAAAGCTGAACAGATTAATACAGATGCCTGTATTAAAACTTACACAAATTTTCCCCTCCCTTTTTTCTCATAAACTCATCTCTCTCGACCCGAAGGGCCCCAGCCAGAGGCCAGCTACTGGAAAGATCAGAGCAACGAAAGCATTTGGAGGTCACCAAGGAAAACATGCTTCCGCACCTTGCTTCTGGGACTCAGACAGAATCAATGGAAGGGTTAAGAAATATGCCGAAGCTGCAGATTTCCAAATAAATCTAGAAGAGACAGCAGCCCGCAACGGCCACGGGACCCCCCAACAGTGGGGAAGTGGCTGGCCTCTGCGGCAGCACCTGCTTAAAATAATCCCCTAGGAGTATTTCATGCATTGTTTAATGCCCGTGTGACATAACTGAGATGTAATGCGTACAGTAACTCCAACTCAAACGACTTTTACTTACTCTTTCAAAGATGTAGTGACAGGTTCAGAGATATTGGTGGATGGAATAACAGCAAAACCTGGAGGGGGTTTACTAACAGGCACCGACAGTCCCGGAGGCGGAGGAGGACTCTTTAATAGCACCGCAGTGTTAAAGCCTAAACGAAAGCAGGGAAGGGGCAGGAAGTCAGAGCACATATCTGTGGCACCCACATACCACTGTCCAAAATTAACACCAGCGGTGTGACGTACTCTCCAGATGCACTAAGAAGTAAGAGTCAGCAGTGCGGACATCACTATACTGGAAAAAACCTAAAAATTAGAGAGGTGGAAATCTGTTGCCTGAACACTCGGGTCAAGAAACGCTTCATAGTGGCTGACGTTACTCTACAGAGAAAGCCCTTTAACTATTAATTTACTTTTTCAATAGAAAATAATTAAAAAAACCCCCCAACACTCCAACTCACAACGAAAAACACTTTTACGTTATTAAGGTGAACAGAAGTCACTCCAGAACTCACAACAGCACCAGGCATCGTATTTCTAGCACACTCCACCCAGCTGTATCTGCAGAGCAGCACAGAACAAAATAGCTAGGCAAGAATCTCCTGACGCGATGCTACTTTCATTAAAACCACTGTAAGTCACGTTTGTTGCCATGTTACTCCAGTTTTACAAGATTATGGCACCGCTAAAAGCAAGGGCATTAAATCTCTGCAAACACAGAACAAAAGGGACCCATCAAGCCAACTGACAAGTACCAGCAGGCACAGGTCACAGCTAAAGAGAGACTCCCTTTGCCCGCGGGGGCTCCCAAACTAGACCTTAACGCACAAAAGCGGATACGTGTCAGCCATGACTCAGAAAAGCAGCGACAGGTAAAGACCAGCTGCTCGTCTGTGAGCCACCCCCAGAGAGCAGACACCTGCAGCCGCACAGAGCAGAGGTCCCCCAACATTTCCACCACTTCAACCGTGATTTACAGAGGACATTCGAGCCTATCTGTGTCCCCCAGACTGTCTTTTTAAACGTCAAAGGCTAACCTAGCACGTGGTGGCAGAACTGCTACTCCCATGAGAGCCAGAAGGAGCAGTTTCTACATCTCATCCAAGCTACCTCCAAGCAAAGCTGGCCGTGCCCTGCAGTGCTCACCTGGTGGCGGGGGCATTCTAGCTGATCCTGAGCTCCCAAGAGCTGGGAAGTCTTCCTGAGGTAAAGGGCATTTGTTAGTCACTGTGGGCTTTTTAAGGCCAGGGGGCTCTTTGGGTGTACTACAGATCGCTAATGATTTTTCCGAATGACCATTCACGACAGTTGTGGATCTGTCAGGGGCGTGAAGAGCAGAGGATGCGTTTGATGTCCGCTCTGCTTCTGGCAGCTTTTCAGTAGATGACCTGGGAAACGATGTCTCCTGTAAGAGGTGTGGGGACGACGGCCTCTGCTTCTCAACACCCATCTTCTTTTTCTTGCTCACTTTTGTAAAAGTTTGTGAGGTAGAAGCTGCCAGCAAGGACGAGACATCAAACATTGTTGGTGTGTTTCTGATCTCCTGGGTTGTCAAGCCACTACCGCCATCTTCATCGTCTGACTGAGAGAGTTTATTGCTCTTCTTACTTCCTTTAGTGCTATTCAAGGAGGATGGTTTTTTGGCTATCTGGTTTACACAGGGGTTGCTAATGGCTTTGACCACATTTTTACTGGAACCGTTGTTCCATGCAGATGTGATGTTAGTTACTGTTTTATTGTTAGGCCTCATTTTGGACACTAGAGCTGGAAAATCCTCTTCTTGGAAAGCTGTTTTCTTTGCAGTCGCTGTATATGTCAAAGACATCCCAGAAGAGATGGTGGGCGCTGCAGAGGACGACAAGCTTGGGAAATCTTCTTCTTTAAGCTTAACCGCTGCGAGCTGGGCAGAGCTGCGAGAAAGGAAAAGCACAGCCCGTTACACCGGCGCTGCAGAGGCAGCACAACTCCGACAGGCAGAACGAGCTGCATACCTGTCTGCACTCTTCCTCAAACCATCGCTTAGGGTGGCACAACTGACCCAACTGTTAACAGGATGCAAATGCACTCAGGCTTGTAAACTGTGTCTGGAATGGGTCTCCTCAAAGAAGGCACACGAGCCTTGCTGTGTTGTCTCTACTGTCTTAGTACACCTCACTTTGACCAGCAAGCTGTACACACACATTCTGGCTGCCAGAGCCTGCAAGGACATTATTCTAATCATCACCAATTTCAGGAGATGATGAATTTTAAAACTCACAGTATACAGCTCCTTCAAGGTAAGCTATCAAGTTACAAATAGCTAAAATGGAGGACATCGAGGACTTCCCTGAAATTACACCACCAAAAGATCAAGCCGTGAACTGAAGCAACAACTAAAGCCGTTCATGCAGGTGACGAGCACAGAAACAGCTTGAGGAACAAGGGGGCCAGGGCAGGGAGGAAGCATTTGTAGTTTAAGTGATCTGTAAAACTATTTTCTCCAGAAATGCAGAACATAACTAAGTTTCTAAAGGTGCTTTCTCATTGCTGCAGCCTTGCACAAACTTACCCTTGTAGAGGTCCCACTGCTGAACCAATTGCTGGAAAGTCATCTTGGCTTAAAGCACCATTAGCAGCTGCTTCTTTTGGAGTATGGACAAAGAGAGCAAAGAAATGTTTTCAACTAAAATCCATTCATTTCAGAGTGGAAGCTATCAATGAACACGACAGCAGCATTAACAAGTCCTATTTTCAGCAGATGATGATGTCATTAACAGTGACACTCCAAAAGGACAATTTAAAACATGCATCACCCTTTCCTTCAATTAACTGCGTTCATCATTATGTCATCGCGTGCTGGCTGTAGCATACAGGAAATTCACACCACTTAACATGAGCAAAACATTAAGCACTTTGTGAGGGAACCCTCTAGAGACCGAGATGCCTTTGCCCCCAGCTGTCTGCTCCATGCTTCTACCAGAGGTTAGCGCTCAACTGCCTGCACAGCGTCAGGATGCTTTTCAGAGCCTCAGTGCTCTGACTGACGTATGCTGCTGCTTCACTTGGAAAGCTGCTCCTCCGAGCCGCCCATCACACCTCTGCTGCACGGATGCCCAAGCTGCTCAGCAATTAGCTCCTGGGCAGTCATTTTACATTGAAACATAACTCATTCCCTGTTTAGAGTTGCCTTAAAATCCAAATCCAGTGCTGCGGACCGCAGCATTTCAGGGACAGATTGGTAACAGCTTTGGCATGCGTGCAGCAAAAGCTGGGCAGGCAGCTGGGGGAGATAACCTTGCCCATCATCCCCAACTGAGCCGTACCCATTAACCAGAGCTCTCAGCAGCTCTCAGTTCATAATGAAAGCATATAATCTTTAAGTGGGAAACCTGTTGTAGGAGCAATAAATCAGTGGAAAATGGATTTGAAGCAACACTAATATCAAAACACCACTGCATCATATTTATTTGCCCCGAAGTGGACACGGTTCAAAACAATTAAAGGTTTGCTTTCACCCAGTATTGCCTTTACTGGGAATACTTTTGTTCCCCAAAAAGGGGAAAAGCAGCTCACGCATCACAATAAATCAGTTCTTGCATGCTAGAGTAGGAAATGGCACATTCTTAGATTATATTGATTTGGATGGAACATCACATACTGTTGTATGTTAACTGCATTTGATATTTCTACCCGGCTGCATTTCAAGTATAACCTGCTGCAGGAGCCTCAGCCCACTCAGACACGTTTTAGTGCAAATCCGTGTTGCTGGATTACGATTCTGCATAGCTCTATCCACATCCACCAGCCTTTGAGAGCAACGCACGGCCATCCCCACTTTTGCCGGGCTCATCTCCAGACCCACCATGTCTCCCTGCAGCTGCAGAACGTGTTCAACACTAACCTGTAACATCATTTGAAGACCTGGGCACACGTTTGGAGCTGAGCACTTCAGAATCCCTCAAGTCCTCCTTTTTACCTCTACTGCTGCTGTCATCTTTGTCTTCTACCCGTTTTTTCTCTTCTTGCCGTTTAGCTGCTACAGACGCCCTGACTGCTGCCGCAACATCTCTGTCTTCTTCCTCCCTATAGGACAAGGCAGACTTTCTTGGTCAAACAGTAAGGATTACCGAGCAGCTTTGCCTCACTCCAGCTCCCACCTCTCCAGTGTCAGCTCCGATGACTGTCCCTGATCTTGTGCTGCCACCTGCTGAGAAGGCTAAAGCAAACCCACCACTCCAATACACCCTGGCGCCGGCTGGTGAGACAGGCAGCATTCACCCCCTGGATTTGCAAGTTCTACAGGTGGTAATAACAATCCAAGGCAGAAGAAACCAGGATGAACTGGGAGAGACAGTACCAAGGATGCATGGCGACACCTGTCTCTCCCATTCATTTTCAAACATATGAAATCATACTTTTAGGCCACAGTAATTCTTTGAAACATGGTTTGTCATGAACTCTCAACACATGCACGATCCACATGCGACACCAACATATAAGTGTTTAGAGATGGACTTTTTCCCCCCCGTGATATCACCAGTAATGAACCAGCTGACCGTCCGGCGAAAAAAAGAAGAAAAATAGATGTGCAGTATGTACAAAGCGCTCAGGTCTTGTGTGGATGAAGAGACATATAAATGCAAAGTTTCATTTCAATACTTAACCCTCTTCTTTTTCCAAAGCACTCAGTCTGGCCACACAGAGATCTGTTAGTTCAATGAAAAGCATGGTCCTTAGAATAGGAACTTCACGGTTACCCAGACCAAAGAGTCCATTAAACCTTCAAAGACTTGGCACTTACTTCAGAAAATCCTACTCAGAAAAGTTAGCATAAAAACAGTTGCTGATATTAATTTAGGATTCTGAGTTTACTTAACTCACAAGTTGAAGATTACATTGTTTGCTTCCTGCGTCAAGTCCAGAGAGCTGAAACTTCACATAAAATAATTTCACTTTGATCAAGCATGGAGTCAGCACCCAGGCTTAGACTGAAAGCTGGTTTTACTCTCAACCAAGGATTCACTATGGAAGCTTCCAAATTTTGTACTGACTTCCTTCCTTCCTACTGATCCACTGAAACATTGGTAATTGGCAAGTAAAAACCAACACTAAGCAGCAGTAAAAAATCCACAAAATGTTGTGCTACTCACCTCTTATATCTCCAGCTGCCTCTTCTGTTTTGCTGACTCCCTCGGCCACCCAATCTGCCTGACCTCCCTTGCCTGTTATACCTGTCAACTTCTTCATAGTCCTCTCCACCTATAACACCTAAACAGGAGGGATGGTTGATTACTCTCAAAGTTATTTCTCTAATCTGGGCATCACATTATACCTGAAAAAAGCAAAAATATACCAGTACAAACAAAACTGCCTTGATTTCTCCCTGATGATTAAGCAGTCTATGTAACCTTGCTACATTAAAATCCATTTTACAGTACATGGATTTGATGTATTGTAACCCGTGAGTTTTGAGTAATTTTGTATTTATGCAGAGAGATTTCTACATACAGTTCCACACAGAAGAAAAGTTCCTCTGTATGTTCATCTCTGCACTCCTACGTGGACATGCTACTGTGGTCTCATGCTCCACGCTCATCTCTACTTTGTACTAACTGTAATATAAGTCATTTGCATAAGTACAAATCGGAGAAGAAAGTCAGCAGTTTTCCTAAAATTATGTACCATCATTAAATCCATACATGGGGGAAAAGATTGTAAAACAACTTAAATAGGAAGAGACCTCTGGATGTCATCTGTTTTATCTCCTCACTCAAACAAGGCCAGCTCTGAAACTATATTAGGTTGCCCAGGGCCCTGTTTGGTCAAATTCTGGTTATCTTCATGGACAAACTACAACCTCTCAGGGTCCTGTTCCAGGGCTTGTCCGCTCTCTTCATAAAGAATTTCTTCCTGGATAGGAAACGTCCACCAGATGTTCTCAAAACCCTCAAAGCAGTAAGAATGAATATGTTTCGGTCCACGTCAGCCCCCAACCACACTTACCCTCGTTCCTCCTCTGGTGCCTAGGAGCATAGTTAAACTGAAGGTCTATCTGTCGGTTCTGCCTGGCCTCTGCCCTGTTCTTGCTGTGGAAGGCCGTTTTGTGTGCTTTATAGTCTATTTCTGTGCGGAAAGCATGGGTAAACTGTTCTGTGCTGCACCGACCCTCTTCGCAAAGGAAGTGCTTTTCGCGGAAGTGTTCACGAAGGTATTCATAATCACTGGAAAGAGAAAAGAGGCTAAGCCGCGACCTTTCCAACAGATCTTACTAATGGTACAGGGCTACTTTTAGAAGATGAAGTGAAGACAAGCCTAGGCAGTTGGTTCTTTCTTTATCCCCAGACAAGCTTTCCAGCTGAAACCACTTGTGTACAGTCAACGTAGCCCTTAATGCATGATCCCAGATGTTAAAAGAAGCCTATTGCCTGATACTCGTCACATCCAGCTGTACATAAGACATGTATTTTACAAAAGCAACTTTACTTCTATCTGCTTTGCACATGAACTTTGGAGTCTTAGTCAAACACACTAGACATCTGCTGTCATGCTGCAAAAATGTAATTTTTAACATTTAACATTAATGAAGACTTTAAAATACAAACTAGTCAGAAAGTGATTATTGTGGCTGTTGGTTTGAGGAACAAAAGAGGCTGCAGCCAACCTGCTCACATCCTTGCCCTCTGTCTTCAAGCACTACTTTCCCCAAAATTCAAAGCAGATTCAAACAATTGTTCTTAAAATTAAAGGTACGGAAACAGAAATAAACTGCTTTCACAAACCTGTAGTATTCCTGAGCACCGTCAGAGTCACAGAAATGACAAAAATAATGATCTCGTCTTAGGTGTTTCAGTAACTCATCATTATCCAAATAACGCTCGTCACAAAATTTACACAGGGGATGCCCACGATGGGAGGTGTCATCTGGATCTCCATGGATTCGATGACGGGCGAGGTCCTTACGAGAATACCATTTCCGTTCATAAGTAAAAATCTGAAGAGAAAAAATAAGAAGTGTATTACTTCTTGTGAACAGAGAACGAAATGGAGTAAGATGGGTTGCGCACAACTTGTTCGTTTGTAGGAGTGGAAGACTTGCTTCAGAAAGATGCAATTTTATAACCGACACCTAGTATTTTCAGTGAATAGGAAACAAAATTCAGGTGATAGGTCCAAATTAATTTTAACTTGCATTTCACTCAGTCTGAACACTGAAAACAGATCTAATTCACCTTTTTCCCTTTCACATTTTTTTTTTGTGTATTAACATAATGCAACAAACTTTAAATTACAATCTGTGGTAGGGAAAAAAAATCCTAAATATGTATTTATGAACATATAGTTTTTGCCTACTCGAACTGAAAAAGCCCATAAACCAGAAGTGAGCCATTTTACTTTCCTCGGATAGCAACTACCCCAAGATAGCTACACACAAGGGATACAGTTCAGAGAACAAATTCTGCATTGTAAGACAATCTTCTGTCCCTACTAATACGCGAGCTACTTCGGTAGGAAGAGTTCTGAAGATGCCAAAAAGATACACAGCCTCGAGAACAGAACATCCTTTATTTCTCGCCTAGACAAGGAGTGTTAACTCCTTCTGGGAACAGGTTCATTTGGCTCAGCTAGGGTTCTGCAAGTTTAAGAACTTCTTTTCAGTAGGCACTAGTAACACGGAACCTTTTCCTGTGCAAAAAAAGTCTCTGCAGTGTTCTGAAATTAAAAGCCAAGAAATTCTACTACTGTTTGTGAGTTCTCCAGGAGGGACAGTGACAAACAAGCTCCTGCAGTGGTGGCTACTTAAGCTGACCGTGGAAACACCTCTTTACCAGAACTCAAAGGAAACAGCAACCAAAAGAAGTGGTCTCGCCCTCCCCTGACTGCTTCCCTTGAATTCGCTCTGGCGATTGCACGAGCACAGGCGGAAAAAGAAAAAAAAAAAAAAAGCATTAGTGTTCACTCAGGCCAAGGTGACGACTTCTGGATCCTGTCCCTATCGGCAGTAAACTACAGTTCAGTTGGCATAAACCAACTGGCACCACAGGATAAATGCATTTCTCTGATTTGATACTTAACTGGTTTCAGAGAAAACAAACACACATACAAACCCATGTGTAACGAGTTCTAAAAACATGCATTTGTGCACTAAATTCCCTCCTACAACAATAAGGAATGCTGACAGCTATCAGACACAGAGGTTAGCAGCCCTAGAATTCATTTAACAGTAACTGCTGATTTTGTTTGATGTGTAATTCAGAAATACAAAACCCACTCTAGCTCCAGGGAAAGGTGGAATTCTGACTTTCAGACTGTGAAAAAGCATCACCTGACTGACACAACACCAGCCCTTCTAAGTGAAATTTGGGTGGGATTAAAAAAAAAAAACAACAAAAGATGATGGTGGTGAAGGTAGTTTTAAACGCTCAATACACATCGCCTTTTCAGACCTAGACAACTCAGCTTTCCAGTAACCGTTTTATCTTTAGTGGGTTGTAAAATACATTTTAAAACAGCCCCGGTCACGTTCTACATGTGTACATCAAACACAGCAGCCTCAACTGCAGGCAACAGTGAGTTTCGTTTTCCAATCGAGTCAACAACCCACAGGAAATTTGCTCTGAACAAATATTATGGTTTCAGCTGGGACAAAGCTGACTTACTTTCTTACTAGCAGCTGGTACAGTGCTATGCTTTGGATTTGGGATGAAAATCGTGTGGGTAAAACACTGATGTTTTGGGTTGGTGCTAAGCAATCAAGGCTTTTTCTGCTCCTCATATCGCCCTGACAGTGAGAAGGCTGGAGGACACAAGAAGTTGGGAGGAGGCACGGCCAGGACAGCTGACCCCAAATGACCAAAGAAATATTCCACGTTATATGATGTCACGCTCAGTATATAAAGCTGGAGGAAGAAGGAGGAAGGCAGAGACATTCGAAGTTATGGCGTTTGTCTTCCCAAGCACATGTTACACATGATGAAGCCCTGCTTTCCTGGAGATGGCTGAACACTTGCCTGTCGATGGGAAGCAGTGAATGAATTCCTTGTTTTGCTTTGCTTGTGTGTGTGGCTTTTGCTCTACCCATTCAATCGTCTTCATCTCAACTCACAAATTTTTCCTCACTTTTACTCTTCTGATTCTCTCCCATGTCCAAACCTGGGGGGTGGGTGGGGTGTGAACCAGCAGCTGCTTGATTCTAGTTGCTGGCTGGGGTTAAGCCATGACAACAAATAAACAAGGTAATGAAATATAATTATATTTCATTAAACCAGGAAGATGGATTCTCATCCCGTACAAGTTCCAACTGTAAATGCTATGCTGACTCTGATCTGAGAAATAAATCCATCACTCCATGATACATTCTGCTTTGTGAACTGGAACCAAATTATTTTCTTAAGTTACAGTTTTAGCTCATAAAGTCATTACGAGTATAAGTCTTAATAGACTTCGGGTCTCTACCGTTACAGGTGTAACAAAGTCTGCCTACAACTCAGGATTAACTTCCTATCAGACAGTTAGGGTTTGGTATTACACACGTTGTGGCAGAGGAGCTAACATCTGAAGGTTATTAATATGGTCATGCTTAATTTAAAGTATAATCCACTAAGAACCTTCAGGCCTCCTTCATTAATCAGTTTACAGAAGAAGAAAGACAAAGCAACTGGCCTCACTGCTGGCAGAAAGAGGAAACTTAAAAAAACCCAAACACATCAGTGCTGTTCAGCCACCCCCTTCTTCCCACCTCCCCAGGTACTCTTGCAGGTCATATTAAGAAGCACCCCTCCTTCCCACACACTGAAGCAGAGAACTAAGCTCACCTTTAAGTGTTTAACACAGAGCTTGCAACAGAAGAGTTCATGCTGCTTCCTCATGTGCTGTTCCAGATCTGCAAAGGTATTGAATGGCTTCGCATCTGGACACAAAGAGCACTCATGCTGCAGCAGCTTCCTAAGGGAAAAGAAAGATTTCCTAAAAATTATCCGATTCCCTCTCAGCAACCCAATACCTTTATCGAAAAACAAATGTTCCGTCACTGGCAGAAGGCTGCATTTTTATAGCTCCCCCAGCAATTTGTAATGAGGTTAGCCTCCTGTTTATTCCAAGAATACTTTGTCATCTGTCACGAACAGAACAGAACCAAATTACACAGACGCTTCAACTGTAAGACAAGAGCTGAACAACCACAGTGTAAGTAATACACTGCCACTATAAAATTTTGAGTGGACTGTAACATGTCCGTGCAACAAATCCCCTTCTTATTGAAGATTCAGCTGATATGCGCAACACTCGCATGCAATTTAATTACATTTTCTACTGTCAGAAACTGAAGAATGTGGTGAGGGAGATAAAAAATTGTAATAGAAAAGTAGGGAGGGAAGAATAAAACAAACAACCCTCCCCACAATGATTCCCAACAAGAGCTGAGGACAGAGCACTGGTCTCAGTGGGAGACCCCGCTCCCTCGCACTTGATTGCTGCCCGCGGAACTGTAATCTCAGCAACTCTCCAGAAATCGTATCATCAAAAGCAATTCCCAGAGCTGGTGTATAATTAATCAGAACATGCTTCCAACTGATTCTGCTCACTGAACCCACTGCCCAATTCCTTAAATATGAAGTCATACAAAACCAGAAATGTATCAGCAGAGCTACATTCTCAGCCCAAATCAGGTTGGACACAATTTGCAGTTCTCTAAGAAAGAGGTACCATTGCCTGCATGGTTTCATCTTTTTTCGCTCTCCTTTCCTTTTAACTGCTTTTAATTATCTTAAAGCCTCTCAATTAAGCACGTTATGAAAAATATTTTTAGAACATTATGCTGATGCCACGTTTTTTACTCTGCATTGGTTTTTTACTTCACCCTTTTCCTCTCCCATTTAGAATCAAGATCTTTGTGGGCAGACAAGGTTGCTCTTCTTTTCATACAATGTTTGGTACAATTGGTTTTGATTAGTCCTTATGCAGGAGGGCAATAAATACAATTATAATAGTAATTCAGTCTTTACCAATTTCCAGAGCAGCTATGCAATGGATGAAAAGCCTTTCAGCAAGTTTGCTGTTGATAAAGAAGCAAAAAGCAACTTTTATTGGCAGAGCAACGCTTCTGTATTATGCATCGGTGAATCTCACACTCCTGCCTTGAGGAGCTGCTCCCTTTGCCGACCGTGGTACTAAGCATCCACGCCAACCGCGCTGCTCCAGGCTCTCATGCTACCAAAGCCACCTGCATTGCACGGTGACTAACGTACACAGCATGGCAGCCACTCTATTCCCACAGAACAAAACCACGCTGTTGTACTAAAGCATGCATTTCCTGCCACGTAACACAGATAAGAATATGCTGGATATGTGCCCACCTGTACAGTGCATAAACCTCTCCATCCATAAAATAAATGTCATATTTCTTCTCATGCTGCAACTGGTTAAGTGCTATCGTCGAGAAAGACGTAAGCTTCCGTCCGAAGACAACCTGCAGGCAACACAACACAAGAATCAGCAAGAGCACACTGAGGCCACACAGCCTTTGGGATTCCAGCTGAACTCCTCAGCACAAACTTTGTCTGCCAGGGAACTCGCCATAGCCTGAAGCTTGGACAACACTTGCCGAGCTCTTTGTTCAGTCCCAGCTGCTCATCACCACCCCCAGTTACTGCCCCCACAACTGTCAGCAAAGCCACTGGGACTGCTCCTTATCAACTTCCAGCAGGTGAGCCAGCTTAGACAAAGGTGGACTGGACTAGCCTGGTCTTTGGATTTTGAACTAGATTAGGAAGCTTTTATGGTATGTTTTGCTACCACAGCTGTGCTATGAGTAAATATCTTCAACCCTCTCTGTAGCAAATGCCTGTCAAGAGCCCTGCTCTCAGCTCCCTCCTGTCTCCTGGTAGATCACACAGAAACTTAGTCTGTAAGTGGAAAGTGACATTACTCAGAGTCTGACTGGGAAACCACTGTTTCTTCTTTCCTTAACTACCAGGAAAGCAAGAAATAAAATACTACATCACTTCCCAAATTATATGTACCACATATCCCTTCTAAGGGAACCTGCTTCCTCACCGTTGCTCCCCCTGACCTCCAAGCAGCCTGGGTCTCACACAGCAGCCATTTACGATATTACATCCTTCTTCAGAAGCCACCTACCACCGGTCTGCTCTGGCACACACTCCCAGTTTGGGAAGTGCTGGGGTAGCAGCGACATTTATGAAACAGCCAGAGCTACCTGCACCAGCTCAGAAAGGCTGAGACACAAACACAATAATCACCTGTTCATCTAGAAATACTTACAACCTTAATAAAACCGTTCAATTATATAATACACATGAAGTATAGTCTTGTTAAATCACTCCTCTTCCCTTATTGGGGTGAAATACCATGGAATAAGTCTTTTGTGTCTGGTACTGTGGGTTTTTTTTTTAAAGCTTTCTTTACAGTGGGGCTACTGTTAAACAAAACAAAAAATATAGACAACTTGCTGAAATACCAAGCTTAAAATAAAGAGAATACAAGTTTAAGTTTGTTGGATCAATGACAACTATGTCCAATTTCAATTATTTTAAAAAAGTTTGTTTTGGTGAAATTGTAATGACATTTCATTTCAGCCTAAAGTGAGTTTTAGAAGAGAGGAATGGACTGCTGAAAAGCAGATTTTATCACAGGAGTCCATCACAGTTTCCTACAGCAATTCCAAGAACAATCTCACACGTATATATAAGAAGTACACTGACAGATCCACCAAGCCTGAACCAAGTATATGTCAGGGTTAGTTTACAGGTCAACAGGTAATCTTTCCTTAACTTCACTGCAGCAATTATGCATCACTGAAAGCACATATTACCATAACAAGTATATCCTGCTTTCTCCTCCGTCATGTCCTGTGATGCCACTCATCTTTATAGTTATATTTCCTTGTACATTCTGCTGTGACGCGTACCAGTTCGGTCTACGCTACTCTGTACAACACCATCTGAGATTTGGTAGTGTTGTGCTTGTCTCCGCTAATTCCACGCACAGCATGCAAATTAAGAGACCCAGTTTTAGGTCCTACATATATGTTCAGTTCATTCAACAGCAGTTTTGATGTGATTTATGCACCTCAGTATCTTTTTTTTCTTTCCTTGGGGCATCTGGGTGAAGAAGCAGAACAGTATTATAGTGGCACTTAAAGACAAGGTGGGGAAAAAAAGTACAGCCATTAAAAATGACCTCTCAGTCAATTATAATAAAAGGATCATTTTAAATGGTTAATAAAGGAGGAAGAAAGATGGCTGAATGAACCAAAGTTCAGGCCACAAAATATACCAATATTACAATATTAAAAAGCCTGTGAGATTAACAGTCCATTGGTGACCCTAAAACAAGCAGGTTTATGGACAAAGAGCAACATCACAGCTTGGTTCTTCCTAAGACAGGAGAAACGGAGCAGCATTTCCTCAGAGGATGATCAGAGATAAAATTACTTTCACAGAGTCTTTTTCTGTACACGGAAGCTACTCATGTGCCAGTAAGCGCAGTCTAAAAACCACATCGACCTTCCCAGCCTCCAGAAAGTATGAGGATCCTCAGCACACAGCCTAAGATCTTCAATTCCTCCAACCATCTGAACAACTTCAAAAGCAGCCAAAGCAAACAGTTTAGTTGGGGCGGGGGGCTCTCCTTTCACCAAGGGGAGAGCCCCCTCCCCCTGATATATTTGTTTTATTTCATTTCCTAAACCATCTCAGAGCATTTCTTTCAGTGCCAGTACCAATTCTTTCCTTCTTAAAGGGTTTGGTTTTGCCTGCATCACTTCTGCAAAAAACAAATTCACGTATGAGGACTCGTTTTTATAAACATCCTCGAACAACTTTTCTTCATGCAGCTCACCACTGCAGCGAATCCTCAGCTGCCTCCGCGCAGCCCAGCCACAGCATCAGAGCGACTTCCCCTGAACTCCACAACGGGGCCCGGCACCACACCAGCAGGCCGTGTGGAAAACAGAAATCTATCAGAAAAATTAAAACTGAGAGGAAATTACTTTTTAAGTATATGCCCAAGAGATGGCTCACGCCAAAAGGAACTGGGGGCAAAGGCAGCATGGTGTGCTGTAACCTAAGGCATGAGCAAGCCCTGAAAGAATACAAAATATGTCCTCCCCCAAGCGTAAAACCAAGCCAGGAATTCGGCAGGAAGACAGAGTCATCTGAGATCATGCAATACCAACTCTGAAAAGCAAGCCCTGCTGGTTCAAAAACTCAAAAAAAATATTCCCTTTAAACTCCATTTTCTTCATATTTTGTTTCCAACACCCCTCCCGTCTCCTCTGAGCAGCACTCGCCCCACCGGGAGCGAGACAGACGGCAGATAAACCCGGAGAGCCGCCGGCTGGGGGACGTCTCCCCGCCCCGGCTCCACTCAGCAGATTCCACGAGTCGCTCCGTGCCCGGCTCCTGCCCCGGCCCGGCCCGAGGCCTCCCCCCGCCCAACGCCCAGCTCCCCGCGGCAGCCGGCCCGAGCCCCAGCCCCAGCCCCGCGGGGCGCTGACAGACCCCGGCAGCGGACGCGGGGGCGCCGGTCCCGGCCTCACCTGGCCCAGCTCCTCCCGGCACACCGCGCAGTACCGCACGCCGCACAGCGCCCGCATCCGCACCGAGCACCGGTAGCAGATGGGGTGGTCGCAGCGGCCCAGGGCCACCACATCCAGCTCCCCGCAGCACAGCACGCACGACCCGTCCGCGGGCCCCGCCGCCGCCGCGCCGGAGGCCGAGGCGGCCATGGCGGCGCCGACCCGCCGCGGCCTAGGCCCCGCACCGCCTAGCAACAGCCCACACCATAGAGAGGCGGCCTAGAGCGCCGCCCGCACCGGCCTGCGACTCTCCGCCCGGCTCTTCACCATAGAGACCCGTCCTCGCAGATCCCCAACAAAGCCACCATCGAGTCTCCCGCCTAGAGCGGCGCCTCACGCCCCGAAGTACCTCCCACCACCGCCAGGGCGCCACGCCCCCCCCGACGTCACCCCGCGTCCTCCAGCGCCCGACCATAGAGACATAACCCAGAGCGTCCCCCTGCCGCGCTAGCCCGGCTTCGGCTGGCCTCTGACCATAGAGAAGGGCTGCCCGGAGCGTCTACGCGGCGTAGCCCCTCTAGGCGCCTCTCGCTGGTGTCCCCTCAGGTGGAGGCGGCCCGCGGGAACCATTTGGTGGCCCCTTGCCCTGTAGCTACTGAGCAGGCCTCGGGAGAGTCTGGGCAGTGCCGGGCGGCTGCGGCCTGCGCTGTTGCACCTCGGGACCTGTCCCTGTGGATCTGGAGACCCTGGCTGTGGGCAGACTGGGGACCCCAGGCCCCTGGCTGTGGGGAGGCTAGGGAGCCCGAACCCCTGTCCCGGTGCCCCTGGCCGTGGGGAGGCTGGGAACACCAGGCCCTTGCCCCGGCACCCCGTCCATGGGGAGACTGGGGACTCCAGGCCCCTGCCCCAGCGTCCCTGGCCATGGGGAGACCAGGGACCCCAGGCCCCTGGCCTGGCGCCCCTGGCTGTGGGGAGACTGGGGACTCCAGGCCCCTGCCCCAGCGTTCCGGGTGCTGCCCTCCGCCTCCGCAGCCACCGGGTGGGCGGCTGTGTGGCAGCACAGCACTGGCTTTCCCCTGGACAAGGCATTTTGGCCACTACGTGTGCAGTAGTGGTGTCCCACAGACGTGGCAGTGTGGTGGTGACCTGCCAAGCAGCGGAGGAGACAGGATTGTGATTTCTGTGGGATTTTTCCAGGGCAAACACCTACCCTGGTGGTGCAAACAGCACCAGAATGTATACATCGGGGGCAGCTCTGCCTCTTGATGTGATTTTATAACACAGGTGTCCTGCGGCCTGTGTAAACTAGGTGTGATTGGGAAAAAAAAAGTGTTAAAAAGTGTACACTGTGTAAAACAGGATATTGCATCCATGAGGACAGTACCACAAATGGGCTCTGTTGGTGTCAGTATGTTAAGAGCACAGTGTGTTAAAGAAATCTTTGTGTATGTGCTGCAGGGTGTGATTCATGTATTCAGCGTGTGAGCATGTGACAGCTGTCCGGGGTTGCAGAGTGAGTTAAGGTGAACTCGAGTTAATCATTGATATGCCTGGTTGGTTGGTAAAGAAATGTATGTTCCCGCACTTGCTTTGAGGGCTGATTGCATATTTTAAAGGTCTGTGCTGCTGAGGCTCAGAGGTAAGAATTGCAGCTCCTCAAACAGAAGAGGGTGCTCCAGGAGCACGGAGAGTAGTGTTGACGGGCTCAGCAGCCATGTTCCTCTGGAAGTAAATTAAAAAAGCATAAAAGCTTGTTTGGGGGCAGCACTGAGGAAGAGAAAGAAGCAGTTTTTCAAACTTTAGGATCTCCCACCTTTTTTTCTCCCAGATTACCACTAAATGACCAACGTGGGGTCACTTCCCTTTCCATGTGTGAAAAATCAGAGCTGATCCCTGTAAAACACGGACACTCTGCTTCCAGATCCACCCAAAAAGCCTCAAGAAACCCCAAGATCTTGGCATGAGGCGCTCGTTCTGCCACATCATCGTATGTGTCACCCGATGAGCAGCACGTCACTCTGCTCGGCAAACATTCCTGGAGTCCTGTCCCCTGAGTCAAGGGCTGCCATCTGTCCCAGAAATGACAAAATGGCCCGATTATTCACGGGCCTCTCTCGTCACCCGCAGAGCTGGTATTAGAGGGTGATGGAAGAATGATTCCAGGGCACACCGTGCCTCGATGAAGCAGGTCAATGCTGGGGTTACTCACTGGCACAATATGATAACCCTTAAAGACAAAACATCTCCAATTAAACTAAATTTTCTAGGAAAGGAAACGGAGGCAAACCACGCTAAATTACACATTGAAATGTACCGTAAATTCCTAGGATCTACTTGTGTGCATCATGGCTAGCTGGAAAACTGGACAAGCAGCATCCTTATCGTTCAGCTCTGCTTTCTTTTCACGGAATTTCCTGTCATTTGACTCGAAAGGTGCTTCTTGAAAGATATTAGTGGTTTAGCTTAAATAAGTGAGTTTTAATTAGAATAAATTATTTGGGGCTATAATATGGTGTGATTTATGCTGTTTGCCTAGCATTACTTGGCATGATTTGCTGAAGCCTTTAGGCCGCAAGAATTTTCTTAGTAACTTTCCTAGCAGCTGGTACAGTGCTGCATTTAGTGGTTTAGTATGAGGAAAATGTCGGTAACACACTGAAGTTTTGGTAGTGTTTTCCCTAAGTCTGGGACTTCTCAGCTCCCCACGTTCTGCCAGCGAGTGCACAAGAAGTATAAACTAGAAGATAAGGAGGGGACAACCCTCAGCAGAGACTGCGAATCATCCAGATATGAGCAGTCACTGGCCGGCCTGCCTGGACACAGAAGAAGAATCCAAGAAGGTGTGAGAAGACCCCAGACCAAAAATCACCATTAGACTAAAAGACGCATGAAGAGCGTGTGAGGGGCGGGTGTAGAGATCACAAGGGTATCGTTGCCCGGGGATTTCTTTGTACAACATCAGCCCGGGCTGACCCTGCTGTTGAATCTTTCACTTAAATTACTTATTTTTATAAAATCTGATGCCTGAGACTCTGCTGCGGGAAACCTAGGGTTGAGCCTGAAAGAGGGAGCACACCCAAGAGTAAATATATATGTGTGTGTGTGTGTGAGGAGTGGAAAGGGGCACCCATGGGCTCCCCGGGGTCACCCGCTGGGAAGGGACCCTGGTCCGAGCAGTGACAGATTGGGGTGGTGTGTGCGACTCCTTGGGTGGGAGGTGAATGCTCGGGCAGCGACTTCTCCTTCCACATTTTCTTTGAGACATAAATGATCATTTTAGGACAAAGGAGTATATAAAACATAGTGAGTTCGTTAAAATGTGTCATGATGTTATCTAGTCCAACACCAGCATCATTTAACAACATCTGTGCCATAAAATCAATTAAGTTTTAGGTTTGATAAGTATTTTGGAAAACAGCGAAATTAAGTATTTCAACGTTTTGCATCATTGCCTACAACAGGTAATATTTACTTTCTCCTAAAGAGACCCATTTATCACACTTCAAAGTAGAGTAGATAATACATGTCTTTCTGATAATCAACATTAAAGTGTGTTTGGGTGGGGCTGTATTAAATAATTAGGAATAACTAAGGATGTTGGCTGTAATTACTTCAGGAAATGTTCCCCCACCCGATCCCCCCCGAATTAATGATACTGTTGAAAATGTTTTTGTGTCAAAACTGCATCACACAATTTTGGAGAGCAATTAGCATGAAATGAGATGGAAGCTGCTGACAGTAATGTACTGTCTTAAGTGTCACTCGTCTGTGAAATTACGCCAGTACCCCAGCGCTATGGCCGAGCATAGGATAATAAATATACCTGCATAATTAGGCTTAAAAGTGACATTACTCATCACAAGGGACATGGTGACAAAGCAACTGGGCAGAACTGGAGTTTGTACTTTCCATGTTTCAGTTGTGTGGGTCGGAGCGGGTCGGTGGCACCGCTGCCCGCGGGTCCCAGAGCGCCGAGGACCTGATCCTGCAAAGCGTGTTCCTGCCAGCGTGTTTTCCCCAGCGGCAGCACGGGCGATATTCCCGGGGAAAGGAAGCACTGGCTCTTTTCCAGGGTGCTGCAGGCAGGCAGCGTTGCTGGCGACGCGTCAGCTGGGGCATTTTCTGCGTCTTGGATAATATTTACTGTAGTCGGCGTCTGAAGGGGGAACCGCTGAGGGTTTTGGGTCCCTTTGTGGTGCAGCTAAACTCCCGTCGGCAGCGAAAGCTCACACCAGTCAGATTTCTCACAGATTTAAACTAGACCCAGGAAGTTTATTTGGAATAAAGAACACGTAAGCTTATAAATCCTTCCAGTGCAGGCTGGGAGGCCACATCCAGCCCTGTCCTCTACCTGCAACCATACGATGCCCCAAACCAACCCAGTCCCCCAGGTCCTGGCCTGCTGCCGAGGCAGAGGTTGGGTTTCCGTAACTCCTGCCTCTTGCTCGCCCTCCGTGGCACGCCAGGTAGCGGGTCTGAACAGTCCTGCAAACTCCTCTGCCTAAAACACGCCTTTTCCAGTGGTGTGCCAGGTTTTACACGGGTGTAAAATGCCAAAAAACCCCCTCTGTGCCATTTTGATGTCATCACGAGACTTGATGCCTGCACCTTCAGGAAGCCGAACAAAGAATTGCTAAAAAGCCAATATTCCAACTATTCAGCAACGCCTGTTTCCAACTCATCGCTCTGAAAAACCATCCTGCCGGTATAAGTGAGTCATGGGCTTAGATTCATTTATTTCGTGGTGCAAAGAGGTTTTTATAATACTCTTTCAATGGATTGAATCATTCTCTGCTGATGACTTAAGGATGCTGTTTTATTTCTCTAGTGATTGCAAATGGAAGCTGGATCTTAGCACTAAGTGTGACCCCAAAACATAAAGAAATATAATCATATATAATTAACTAGGCTCCAGCATGTGTTGTAAATATCTTCGTTGGTACTTAGTTCTGGGCGTTGGCAGACAGGAAATTTTTTCTTCCCAAGCTAAAGGGTTAATATTGATGGTCGGGATAGTTAATTTCCATGTTTGCTCGCTAAATATCACATAATAACACCAGAAGAAAACGGCACTTTTCAAGTCATTTAATCAGCAATAAATATACTTTGGAATAATTGATAACCCTGCAGATGAGCACCACAAATCCATTTTACTCAGAAGAGCAACAGATCAAATATTTATAGTTCAGCACTAAAACATTGTCAAAGTGTAGAGCTAAAGGTTATGCCTTAGATTAATTTCATATTCACAGCTTGACGCGGATGCAGCTCATTTGCAGCCAAGATACTTTGTGCGTAATAGCAAAATTTGCTTTCATTTGACAAAGTTTCTGTTAAAAGCGATCATTTTCTCAGGGCTCCTTACTTAATATTTATTAAAATAAGTCTCAGACACTCTTAATAGCTGTGGCTTCATACCTTTGAGGGCAGGTTTATACTTACAGCCTTGACCATCCGTAGTCTTTAGAGGCCAGAGTTCATTAGTCTAAGGCTGAAAATAGCATTTTAGGTTGCTATAAGCATTGTTTGTCCCAGAGACGCTGCCTTCCTCCGTGGCCTCCCTTCCTCTGCTGCGCTGTGCACCATCAAACCCGCCTGCGGCGTTTCAGGCCGCCCAGGGGTTGGGGTTTGCACCCCAGGTTTTGCATCGAATACACTTGACCGGCCCCTCCGTGGGACTGGAAGGAAAGTGGTCTGTTATTTTCCTGCCTTTAAGAAATATTCCAGTCTGCGATTACGAATCACATTAATTGTTCGCCTTTTTTTTGTAACCGAGAGCATGTTTTTCTATTTACAAGTTCAGTTGCAGAGAGGCGTACGCATCCTGCAGTTCTTTGGCTTACCAACAGGCACGATGCGCTTTGCACAGCGCACAACTCCAGACTTGATGAGAGAATTTTCCTCCAAGATCTTTATTTGTGGGAAAAAAAAAAAAAAAAAGGTAATTTGGTGCTACAAGCTTTTCTGAAAAGCAGCGATTCCTCAAAGAGGGGGAGGATGAACAGGGAGGGGCAGGATCCTTAAAGGCTAAAGAGAGACGCACGCTGGGAAGCAGAGTGGTATTTTAAGGCATTCATAAACAGCAGTCAAGTGATAGAGTTTTCTTTAGCAACGGCTTGTTGGAGGATGAGAGCAGGGTAAGTGCAGCTAACAGAAAGTATAGCACCTAGACGGGAATTCAAAGGAACAGTGCGGGGAAAGAAACGGCGTTAGGCTTCCAGGGTGCAGCGCCGATGTGCAGATTCCCAGAACAGGATGAGGACCTCGAGAGAGCTCGGTTTTCAAATAACATTACGGGAGCTCACGTCAATGGACAGAAGCGAAGCAGCTCGGCAGTGAGAGCTCCCTCGCTGCTCCTGCCCCAGTTTTCGTCCGGGGGAGGAGAGCTCGTGCTGGGGGACGTCAGAGGGGACGGGGCAGCCGACGCGGGGCACGGCGTGATGCTCTGGGCAGGGTGGGAGCCTCCGTGGAGCCAGGCTGGGATCAAGCCTTAACCACGCTTAATCCAACCCAGCCCGGCGTCAGACTTGTCAAACACAAGGTGATGAGGGTGTGCTTTTCAAACGGCAAGATACAGTTTCATCCCCATTTCTGTATTCAGCAATACTAAGGCTGAAGAGATCAGATAGCAAATAACCGATAACTTCGGGAGTGCAGCTCAGAGCTCCTGACTCCCCGTTCGGTGCCCTGCAAACCCAACCACTCTGCTTTCAATAATTTGATTTTTTTTTGTGTCTGCTGCTAGATTTTTTCGGGGGTGTCAATCCCCCACCTGCAGAGACTGCACAAACAGCAGTAAGAATTGCATGCGGTCAGTGTGGGAAATTGGCCTTCTTGTCGTAGCGTCGTGCCTTCTCGCAACACAGTTGTAGCATATTTAATTCTGGCTGTAGCGCTGGTCCAGAAATAGGACCGCTAATGCGCCTCCTGTTTGCTATCTCGGAGGGTTTTACAAATCTAGCTCTTAATCTGGCAAAGCGTTCATGCCAAGCAAAACATACTCTACCTGTGCAGATTTGCTTGAAGGCAAATGTCGTTCTCATCGACACGCCTTAGAGCCCTCTGCTCCAATTATCTTCCACGTATATGATTGTGTGTACAATGTAGCCTCACCTAATTAAATTTCAAGAAAATAGGAGAGCACTTCGGGGTTGTGTGGGATTTGGTTAAGAGATCTCAGAGCTGTCAAAGAAAAGATTCATCTCACAACTCTTCCTCCTTACAGTAAACACGCTTCAGATCAGAGCCAAATATACTCTGTACTTCACACATCTGGGTATTAGCTGGCTTTCATTATTGTAAATTACTTCCAGGAGAAAGACTGAATCATGGACCGGAGGGGACTGAGAAATCTGCTTGCATTAGAGACAGCCATCCGATGGCGTCTTTTTGCCCTGCTCTTTTACCTGCATTTCAGATTTTTGTGTTTGCGGCTTCCTTGCTGCTTTTCTAAGGCACCGCTGTCATGCCCTATCCTTGTGATTTTTTCATCACGATTCTTTGGTGGTGTGATGTCCTGTTCAAGCCACTCTCTGATGACATTGCTCCATCCTTTGAGATGCTTAGAGATGTTCTCTAAATATTCTGCCAACCACAGCTGGTAGAGGCAAAATACAGGGTCGGATGGATGGGCGATGCGATGGTTTCTGACAGTTCGTCCTTTCACCCAAGCAGCCCCATCAGAGTCAGGTTCTCAAGTTGATGAGTCATGTAAGAAGTGACGGATCATGCCTGTTGCTTGGAAGATGATGGACTACTTCATTAAGCGTGGATAGGTGAGGACCGATTAGTGGAGTTTGGTGGGTAGGGCTCGGGTCTGTACCTCGGCTCAGTTTTGGTCTCCAATCGGTGATTCAGTTATTCCCTCTCCATACCTCAGTTTTAAGCAGAAATAATTCCACTGACTCAGCTGGGTGCGATGGGGCTTAATTATTGCCTACAAAGGGCTTTGAAATCCTAAGTGATCGATGCCTTGAGAGTGTGCGTGATTAGTAAGCTGGGTGCCACGTTGTGAGCTCAGCTGCAGAATTCGAGTGAACAAACAAGTTCATTTGGCTCGGAGCGGCAACCTCTGCGAAACCGTGCAAAAGTATCGCGAGTCCGTGTTGTTTTTTTTTTTTTAAACTTAGTGCTAATGGATCCATTGTTTCGTGTAAAGGTTTCCACCACTCTTGTTATATCGTGTGTGACATTTACAGTACTCTTTGTTCCATTAGCAAAGTAATTTGAGATAGTTTATTATCCTTTGGAGACTTCGCTGCTTGCTGTTTAACTTCCATGTGACTGGACCCTGGAAAAAAAAAACAATCCTCTTAAAATAGTACACGCGGCTAAAAATAGTGAGGAATTTGTCATTTCTTAGGAGTAAAATAATTAATTTAGTGCACATTAATAAGAAGATCTGCGACATTAGGAAGCACCACTTATTGTTTCCTCTTTCTCTTCAGAGCCACCAAAATACGAAGCAGCTTTATTGTGGAGTCAAGGTGTGTCTTGCCTCACAGTTTGAAACCGTAATTTGTTTGTGTCAGCTACAGTTCCTTTATTTCAGAGGAACAAAGAAATAGCATTTAATCAGCATGTTCTGAATCACTGGTGAAAGGAATCGCTCCGTAATCTGAATTTATTACACGAGGACACACTCTAGATGCAAGAAAATGGCAAAGGTTGTTATTTCTGGGAGTACCTGCCCGGGGGGGCTGTCACTGCGGCACCCGAGGGACCGAGCTTGCTTGGGTCCCGCTCGCTAAGTGGCTCATCCCCACTCCTGAGCAAAACACACTCGTTCTGATTCACCGAGAAAACTCAGTGGTGGGTTGTGTGTTGGAAAGCATCAGGGTTTGCTGAGCCACATGAGTGGGAATATTTTTTTTTTTTTCCTTGCCATTAAGACTTCACTCACTGCCGGGCTGAAGTAATGCAAGCGGCAGCAGGGGTGTGAACCTGCGAAAGTAGGTGAAGGGTAAACGGCAGAAATTCGGCGTGCAGGCATTGATGGAGCGGCGGGGACCCACACCACTGACCTCCTGGGCAGCCAGGCAGGGTATTTAACACGATCACCTTCTCACATGGGATCTTCTGTACCAGGTCGCTCAGATGCTGAGCTTCGAGCCTTATCCATCCCTGGAGGTGTTCACGGCCAGGTTGGACGGGGCTTTGAGCAGCCTGGTCTGGTGGGAGGTGTCCCTGCCCATGGCAGGGGGGTTGGAACTAGATGATCTTTAAGGTCCCTTCCAACCTGAACCATTCTGTGATTCTGTGTTTCTATCTAAAGGAGAACTGCCGGCAGCAGCACCAGGCTTTGCACCGGCTCAGGATGAGCGTGGCGCTGCCCGGTAAGGGATGGGCAGCAAAACTCATCCCTGGTGCAACCTCTGACTTCAGCTCCTTTGCCACTTTTTGTGCCTCCAGCAGATTTCACGGCAGTGCAGCCTCTTTTGCCTTTTGGCTCTTTTGTGCCCATCTCCCCGAGGCAAACCTGCGCCCTGCAGAGCCAGGCGGAGTCTCCAGGCAAGGGACCTCGGAGCAGGAGGCTCCGTTACTCGGCCAGACCTGCCATTCACTTACATGGTCTTTGGCAACTCACTTGAACTCTCTGGGCCTCAGTTTCCCAACCTGAAAACCAGGATGATCCCAATTAATGCAGGCGGTGTGAGTTTGCAGAGCGCCGCGTAGCCGAAGGAGGAGGAGGCAGGCTCTGTACCAGCCTGCATGAGGCTCTTCATCCAAAATGATGTTGACTCCATCCTCTCATCACACTCCCACGGGGACATGCTGTAGAGACCAAATGGCCAAGTGTCATGTCTAGAACGAGCATTAATGACCAAGCGTGCACAGACCCCATCACAGGGCTGGCCTCCTCAATTGCTTTGTTTTCATGCTCTGCTGAGTCGCTAACCTTCCAATAAACACCAGAGTCATTATAATAAAAATGTGGAAAATGCTATCATTAAACCACACCGGTTTATTTTTCAAGTGCCTCTTTCTGGGACATCAAATTCATTTAGATCATTCTCAAAAGCCACAAATCCTGAATGGGTGCAGTAATGCGTGTGGTGGGAGGCGAGAGCACAACACGCATTAAATCGGGTAGAGAGTCAGGGCTCTGACAAGAGGGCTCGGCTGGGTTTATTGCAGGGGTTTAAGACGTGATGCCTCCCGCTGCTCACCCCCCTCACCTCCCAGCTGTGCAGATTTTCACACTGAAACCCCAGTTCGTGCTCTGGCATCTCAGCTTAGAGCTGCGGTGGAGGTGGCTGGTCCAGCGGAGAGGAAGGAGATGACTCCCGGAGAGCCTGAGCATCCGTCGGGATGGGGAGCTACAGAGGCTGCAGCTGCCTCTTCGGCAACCGGGAGCCAGGGTCCTTCCAACAGCAGAGTCTTCCTCTTACAAAAAGATGAATTTTGTTCCAAAATAAAAGAAAAAGGCCTTAAATCCTTTCCGCAGTAGAGCCGTATGGTTAGATCCCACTCCCCTTCGCCGTGTCACATTCGGAATAACATCACTAAGGATTCCTCCAGTGATCACTAAGGATTTCTCCAGTGCTACTGGGGAACCTGAGCAAAGTCTCAGCTCAGTGTCCATGTAGTTGGCAAATGTGATGCTGGAGCTAATAATTGCATTTATTAAGTGAAAACATAAAAGTGGGGTTTTTGGAAGGGCTTGAGATCAGCTGCTCACAGACCTGCAGTTCACAGAAGTGATTCGAGAGGCTGAAATCTTAATCTCAGGGAAGTCTCTAGAAAACTTCCACAGGAGCCAGGATTTGTTCAAAAGCTTTTTATCTACCGAGAAGAACGAGGATTTTGTTCCTCTGGAGGCATTCCTGGCACAAAGACCACCTCGGAGCAGCACGGTGCAATGTGTCCGCTGATGTGCTACGGTGTTTGGGGGAACATCAGCTTCTGCAAGGGGAATAGGAATCCTAAAATTATATTTTAGTGACTGAGAACATAAATAGAAGACAAATTGCTTGTCAGCTGTTTCATTCGAAAGATATTTAAACATACTTGGGAGAGGAAACGTGCACTCTGCCTGAGATCCGGAGCCTTACTGTATCAGGCTGAAGGATCTCGAAGCGCCGTGCAGACACAACAGCCTGGCTGTAAGCAGGAATCATTCAATGCGCTGGGAGGAAAGAGTTCAATTCAGTTCCCGGAGAGTTTATCAGCGTGACAAGTTATTCAAGTCATGCCAAAAATACACGTAAAAGACACTTCAGGCAGATCTCTAGGAATGAGAAAATCTTCCACTCCTGGGTGGGAAGGTTGAGCCCACGTCGGCGTAGTGCTGCAGCGAGACACGAGCTGCAAAACCGCCTGTTTTCTTCGGAATGGGGGCAGAGGCAGGAACGAGCCCCCGCCTGCTGCAGGCTGAGCCTCAGGTCGTTCAGAATTGATCCGTCTCTCACGGGGAGAAGGAAGACTAATGGCTTTTTATTGAGTGAAATAAACCCGGCAGCGCGTGTGTCCCATCGTGAACTGGGGTTCGGTGAGGGAGGGATGCGATGTGATTGTCTGTGTGCTGTACCGATGCCATTCATTAATGGCTCTATTAAAACATCAAAGTGGTGACACCATTCACAATGTTCGGAGCACTCAAAGGGTGACGAAAATAGCTCACCCATCAATGATCTCCTCGGTGGGAGACGGGAGCCCGGCTTCATTTTCACTGTGAGTCTGGGTTCTTCCAAGAAGCAGGGCCATGGGTGAGTTGGACTCTCTGGGTCCAGTTCTTCAACAGCAACTAGTCAAGCTCTGCACAGACATAATTTCCAGCAGTCTGCTTGGGAAAAGGCCATGATCCCCTTCTTACCAACTGGGAATTTCACTCGCTCCAAGCTTTCCCAGAAGAGGAAAATCATAAGGCTCTGCCCTGACCTTTCTTCTCTCCTTCCCCAGCCCCACTCTCCCTGGCCCCTGCCTGGCCAAGGGGCTGGTTCCTACAGGAGGAAGTTGTTGCTTGGCCGAGATGAGCAGAACCTGCTCCCACACGCCGAGGGGTCCCCAGCATGGATCTGTCTCCTGCTTCAACGTGCCACCACGTCCCCATGCCTGAGCAGAGGGTCACAAAATGCTGGGGAGACTAACGGTGGGAGCATGTTAAAATAATATCAGCAAGGAGAAGGAGGCACACAGGAGCATGCAAAATGCTAAGAATAAAATTAATCAAGTTGCTGGGTGGCCTGAAAAAAAAAAATTATTTAGTCATAGTTCAGTGTATAAAGCCAAGAACTTGGCTAATAAACAAGAGGAACTGGAATTGCTCCCCGATGAGCATAAATTGGACCTGCTTGGTTTTATTAAGGAATCTGGGGGGGAAAGTCACCTGACTGGAACAGCAAAATTCATGGTAATATCCTATTTAAGAAGAACGGAGTTGCAGAAGAGGAGGGGAAACAGCCTGACAAATCCCCTGCAAATGGTCTTGAGCACTTTGCTGCAGGAGAAAGTGCAAAGCGGCTGCTTCCTCCTGTCCACTGCAGGCTCCCGAATCGCAGGAGGGAGGAGAATGACCGGCTCCTCACATCCCTCCAAAATATCCATCAGCAAAACATTGTGTAGTCACAAGATTTCGATCCAGGCAACATTAAGGGGCTCTCAGCAGGAGGCAGCGGGGATGGTGTTACTGAATCCCTAACCCTCCATTTCGTTAAGAGTGTCACCAGAGGGTGTTGGAAGGGGCTAGAAATACCAGGTCCTGTAATTTCTCTGGATTACGAAGGCAGTAGGCTTTGGTGAGAGGGAGACAAGTTGGCAGGTGTCCCATGGGAATCAGGTATTCATCTCCTGGGTCATCTCTCTTTTCCTAAAGAAGAGGTGAAAGAGCAGGAGTTACTGAAGCAGCTGTTTGGGTAGGAAGGAGGCAGCTGGCCGGTTTTAACTGTGATGGAATAGTGACCAAGAGCAGACAGAGATCCGGGGGTAGCATTCATGCAGGTGTGAGCTGTGCACGAGCACAGCAGCCGTCTGGGCCCCCCGCACGGGTTCGGTGTCTCATCTCTTCCTGTTGCTTTGCACCTCTGAAGCAGTCACAACGATGCCCTGCACCAAGGCATGTTCACAGGACCTCCGAACCGCAGGTGGGCTACTAGTCTGAGCTGAGAGAGAGGGGAGTGGAATCGGGGTCTCAACACTTGGTGGGCTCTGCAAAGGTGGAGAGGAGCCAGTCGAGCTCTGCGCAGCAGGACAGCCATGCTCCCTGGGACATGTGGGCCCTCTGCTCCCCCCCAGCAGTGGCATCGTCTCTGCATTGAGGCAGGTATCCAAAGCAGGACTTCAGTCCTCGTTGCCCACCTCCATCTGGTACCCCACTCAGGATGAATTTTGCTAAAAAAATCACTGTGATTTGTTCTTACTTAGGGTTCCTCCAGGGAATATTCCTGTGCTTGTAGTCGGTCTCTCTCTAGGCAGTGAGGCTGGGGGTCATACCTGAAGGAGAGAGGGGGTGTAGGTCCCCTCTGAAGGTCCTCACTTGCAGCCAGTTTACACCATCTCTTCCTCCAGCAGTAAATCCTGCAGATCCCGAGGGGCCGGGGAGGATGCTGGGCTGCGGGGAGGTTTGTGGGGCTGCAGGGGGATGTGCTGTGGGGGTTGCTTAGGGCCATGGGGAAGATACTCGGGGCTGCAAAGGGGACCACGGGGAGGTTGCTTGGGTCGTGAGGAGGGTGCTCAGGTTTGCAAGGAGGATGCTCAAGGATGCTCGGGACTGCAGGGGAGATGCTCGGGGAGGCAAGGGGGATGCCTAGGGCTGCAGGGGGATGCTCAAGGATGGGGGGGATGCTCAAGGGTGGGAGGGATGCTCGGGGCCACGGGGCGGATGCCGGTCCCCCGGGGGGAAAGGTTGCAGGGGGAGGGCGGGGGGCCGTTGGGGGCGGCGGGTAGGAGGTGCGGGGGCCCGGGGCTGGCAGCCGGGCGGCCGGGGGCTGCCGGGGCGGAGCCGCGGGGTGCCCCTCCCGACGGTGGTATAAACCGGCGGGGCGCGGGCGCGGGGCAGCCTTCGCTGGGGCGCCCGGGGCCGGGGTGCACCCCTGCCTGCACCCTGCCCGCCGCCTGCCCGCCGGGAGCCCGGAGCGATGGCGAGGGGGCAGCTGTCGGGGGGCGCCTGGGGAGCCCTGGTGCTGCTGGGGCTGATGCTGCCGGCGGCACCGGCGGGCGCTTGGTACAAGCACGTCGCCAGCCCGCGGTACCACACGGTGGGGCGCGCCTCGGGGCTACTCATGGGCGTCCGCCGCTCCCCCTACCTCTGGCGCCGGGAGCTGCCGGCCGAGCCCCCCCGCCGCCCCGGGGGAGCCGCCCCCGCCGCCGCCCCGCCGCCCCCTGACCGCCCCGACGGGGAGACCCCGCCGCCCGCCCCGCCGCCGCCGGCTGGTCCCGGCCGCCTCCTGCAGCGCCTGCTCCGGCGGGGCTGGGGATGGGGGGGTCCCCGCCCGGCCCCCGCCCGGCCGCCTCCCGGCCCCCGCGGAGCTCAGGTAACCCCGACGGGCGGGCGGGGGGGGGCGCAGTGGAGCCCGGGGGTGTCGCCGGGGCCGGGGGGCATGGTCTGTCCGCAGCGCAGCGGGGTGCTGGGGGGGTGACACCCTGCCTGGGGTGCAGGAGGCTCGCTGCGGTCTCTCTGCGGCACCCTGGGGTGCTGGGGGGGGTGTCTTCCCCTGTTGATGGGGGATGCACGGAGCCGTGGAGGGGTTTCACCGGGTAAATGGTGGGGCATGGAGCCTTGGAGGGGTTTTGCCAGGTTAACAGGGGTGCATGGAGCCATTGGGGGGGGCTACCAGGTAAATGGGGGTGCATAGAGGGGTTTTATCAGTCAACAGGGGTGCTCAGAGCCATGGAGGGGTTTTCCCAGGTAAATTGGGTGCGTGGAGGGGTTTTACAAAGTAATTGGGGGTGCACAGAGCCTTGGAGGGGTTTCACCAGGTAACAGGGGTGCACGGAGCCTTGCTGCGTTCTCCCATCCCGCAGGAACCAGGATTTCAGGGTGCCCCAAGCAGAGAGCTGGGCTGCCCCGTGGCATCACCCAGATGTGGGGAGCTGCCCCCCGACACCCGCACCGCCTTCTGCACCCCAGCCCCGGCTGGTCCAGGAGGGTGTGGGGGAGCACGGGGAGCTGTGATCCCACGGGACAGCCCCAGTCCCGGGGCGGGGGCAGTTTACAGCCCCGTCACCTCTCCTTGAGTGTGACCGCATGAGTTGAGTCTCTCTGGCATCTTTGAACTTGAACCACAAGGTCGGTTGCACCCAGCAAAGCGGGTCGGGGACGGTGGGGAGGGATGTTGTTCCTCCCCTCCATGGGCCATGTTTGGAGGAGCTGTGCTCTGGCTTTAGGGCAGAAAAAGGAGCCGGATGATTTCTGTGCCCCCTGTTTGGTGCATCTCAAACCTGCACCCAGGGGGGACTGAGTTCACGCCAGTGGTGTCCGTGGGGCTGGCAGGCTGGTGATGCCGAGGCTTTCCCGGCATGGCCCCTCGGCGGGACCCCCCTCCCTGCCCGCTCGGGGCTCAGCCAGGCTGCGTGGGACTGGCTCGGGGCTGGATCCAGACATTAAATCTCTTTCCTCTTATGTAAAGCTGGAGCCAACATCCAGCTGAAATCCATGGAGGCTTTTAGCTGTTGGATCAGCCCCTGAAACACGTAGCTGTATTCCTCCCCCTCCTTCCTTTTTTTGGAGGAAATCTGGGATTGGTATCTTTTTGGGAAAGCCCAGACAGGTCCCGTTACCACCCGCAGCCTGGCTGTGCGCAGGCAAAGCAGTCCTGGCACCGCGGTTGTGGCTCTGGACCCGCGTACGTGCGTGCATCCCTCTGATTTCACAGCAAAATTTCCATGAGAGCCTCTCAGGCAGGTCCAAGCCCAGCCTTTGGGTGCCTGCATGGGGTTTATCTGCGTGCAGAGGGGCAGAAAGGGAGGCTGCAGTCACCGCGGGTCAGATCTGAGCCCACGGAGGAGAATATTTCATAAATATATCATAAATGCAGCGGTGGTTTAAGTGCTGTACGGAGGGGAAATGCGGTCCCAGGTGGGAGGGAGGTGGTGGCGGAGCTCAGGTGCACGGCCAGATGCTCAGGTGAGGCCCCGGAATAACCCATGCCCTCGTCTCCTTTCAGCTTCTCCCGCTTGAAGATGTGGCTCTGTTCCGCTGAAGGGGCCCCACAGAGATGCTTCAAGCGCCGGAGGAGCATTGACTGCCCGAGGTGGAAACCGTTCACCCTAGCTGGCGAGGAAGAGTCTCATCGGCGGATTTCCTGGTACTCTGACCTCTCTGAAACCATATAGACAATTGCATTCCAAAAAATCTGATTTTTCATGGCCGCTGTCCAGGCGCAGTGGTAAATTCATCTTGTTTTCAGGTCAACCTAGTGCTATGAACTTGGGGAGAAATAAACAGGGAAGATATTTATTTTTGTTTATTTTTTTTAGATTTCTGTACTAGCTTGTTTGCAATATGATACAAACATGTACTGTTTGCTTCCTAGGAACCTGCCCTCATTAAAATGAGAATTGATCAAAGGAAACTTTGGCTTCGTTGTGCTGTGCTTTTTTTTTTTTTTAAAAAAAAAAAGCAAAACCTGGTACGGCTCTGCATGGGGCAGGCACTTCATCCGCCGGGTCACTCCCAGATTTTTCTGACATGATTTAACTCCTTAACACAGTTTCTTCTGCAGCTTTACAGTAAATCTCTTTTACTGCCCGTCGGGGAGTTAATGCCAGGCTAAGTGTCAATTAAGATGACGAAGTTAGAAATCTTTGCTGGACTGGGCTGAGTCTGTGCGAGTCCTCACTGCTCTGGTTGTTTATTTGCCTGCTTGGAGCTAAATTTTACATGTCTCTGCTGATGAAAATAAATGTTGTTCCCCATGAAAGCAGGGAGAAGCCTCGGGGCCGGGGAGGAGCAGGCGGTGAAGGTGTGCTGGAGCGGGTGGGATCTGGGCTTTAGAGAAAACTGAGATTTGGGGGCTGAGTCTGGCTCCCGTGAATTGCTGAGCTCGCACCCGCCAGCGCTAGAGGATTTTGCAGGAAATCTGGCAAAAAGAGCTGTTTCCACCCGCCTTGCATGAACCGCCTCCTCCTGCCAAGGCCCTGCGGCCGACCGTGGAGCGGGGACGGCAGGGTTTGCGCTGCCTTTGGTTGGGATCTGAAGGAAAAAAAACAAAGCATGGTGCTTGTCGGGGGAGCCGAGCCCTGCCCACCGCGCTGCCCCTTGCACCCGGGGTCTCAGGGAGGATTTCAGGTGCTGTAACACCCAAAGGATTGTTCTCTCCCAGCTTATTCCCAACCGGTCTCTCCTCCGTGTCCCCTCTTCCATCCCCACTATGACTTTCCAATTTCCGCTCTTCGTTAGTGCAGCGCGGGGCTCAGATGGGCCAAATGAGACATGATTGCCAATAACCCATTAGGCAGCTGCACTCGAAAGGGCCGTGTCCTGTCAGGGTGCCAGTCAGCCAGTGGAGGGGCCGCCGAGGCCGACTGCCGTTCTTGATGGAGGTAAGTGATAAAATGAGGTAGAAAATGTAAAGGTCAGCTTTGCGCAGGGGGAAGCACAGAGAGGGGGATGAAGGGTGATGTGATGAGAGACGTGACTCGAGTGTACGCTTCTGCTGCCGTCTGTCGGAAAGAAACACTGATATGTGCCAATTACTGGGGCAAAACCAGCGAGACACTCAGTTAACCACAAGCCCTTCACTTTTCACCTTGTAAAATAATTTTTCCGGCTGCTGTTGAGGAGCATGAGCTGATTAACCACCGGGGCTGTAAAATAATTTCCTCTGTGCTGACAGCTCTCTGGAGAGGTCTGGGCTTTCCCCGGGGGTCAACAAGCCAAATAAAACTGAAGAAAGCTTAAAAAGGTATTTAATTACCTCTCCTGCCTTGGGGCAGGACCCAGCCATCCCTGACGGACGTTAATCTAATCCCTTCTAAAAGACTGGTCCCTGAGGGACATGCTGCTCTCCCTATGGTCTGTCTCCCGTCCTCCTTGCTCCGGGGGGCTGCGTACCTGGACCACAGGGAACCCCTGTCCTGGCCCCGGGGGTTGCCCCGAGATGAAATGCAGCCCCAGGGATCACTGGGGAGGATGCTGGGTCCCTGCCCAGCATGGGCTGTGTTTGCAGCCAGGAGTAAAGTGGGGGGACAAAAGCTTTTGGGGGGGATCATGGACAGCAGCCGTAGCACCACATCAGCTCCTGGCCCTGTTCAGGGTCCTGGTGCCCCCTGACCCCCGCAGAGCAGCTCTGAGGAGTTACCTGCAGATGAGGAGGGTTATTTCTGGCACCTCTTTGGGATTTGGGAGACGTGGGGGGGTTAGAAAAACCCCAGGCGACAGTGGGACACATCACCCCTTCCCTCCCACCATGTCACTGAGGCTGTGGGGTGGTGGGCAGGGTTCAGGGGGTGCCGGGAGTGTGGTGGTAGCCGGGTGGCTTTGCCATGCCATCTTGTGGCCATGCCGATGCCAGGGGATGGAGAGGCACGGGGAGCTGCAACAGGGATGCGGACAAGCCCTGCCACCATGTCCCCATCCCTGCGTCCTTGCAGTGGGGGGAGCTGCCCCCATGGGTGCTCCTCTGTCTGCATAGCCCCGGCCAAGACCATGGGCCTACGAGGGGATGGGAGCTCTGGGCTAAAGCCTGTCCCACTGCTCTGGATTAAGGCCACCCAGGGACGAGGCTGCTCCTGGGCTCTGTATCCCTGTGCAGCACACCTGGGGTTTGGACCTGGATCCTGCCCCTGGTCCAAGTCTGTCCCCGAGGTGCTGCCTGGGATCTCTGAAGATCCATCACCGCCGGATGGGGCCGGGGCCGGCTGACGCAGCGAGGCTTTCCCGGACGGGGTGCGCCATCACCCAGCCTGCCGTGCCAGCGGATGCATTTTGTTCCAGTCCAAGAGGCGGGCGAATCCCAGGGGCTGCGGCGGGCAGGAAGACGTCCCACCCCGACCCGGTCTGAGCCCAGGGCGGCTCCCTTTCCTTCCCGGCTCCCCAGCCTCTCCCAGAGGACCAGCAGCATCCATGGAGGCAGTTGGGCACGCCGGGGCCAGGGGCTTTGGGTAGGGCAGCGTCTCGGACAGGAACCGGCAGCCCCGGGGGAGTCGGCGTGAGCTCACACCGGAGCTGTCCTGTGCAGATACAATGGCTGCAGGGCCCCTGCGTGCACCAGGAGGAAGAAAACTCCCCAAGGAATTTCCTCCATCGTCGGCTCTGCCCCGAAACTGTTCCTCGCCCCGCCGGGATGCAGGCGGCTGTGGCCGGGGTTGAGCTGGGCCAGGTCTGAGCCCCTCTTGGGTGGGTGGCCCTTGTTAGGTGCAGGGGTGGCTGGGGATGGAAAACCCTTGAGCAGTGCTGGGTATCCCAGATGGTCCCTCTGATGGCCCCGGACGTCCCTGCGGAGACCCCCGGGCTGCAGGACCCAGTGCGGAGCTGGGGTCTGCCCGGGGTCCCATCCCGCCAGGCTGTCCACACCTTCACGCTGATATCACCCAAGGGAATTGACCGAGGCTGGAGATAAGGGGTAAGCGCTGCAGAGAGCAGGAGATAACATTATGTCTGTGCCTGCTGCTTTCCCTATTTCCAAGCTGTCCAGAGCGCTGATAAGGTGACAGCGGCTTAGAGACACAGACAGATATCTTCCTGGCCAAGCTGCAGCAATGCAGGGCTATTCCTGGGGTGCCTGAGGGGAAACACTGGGTCAGGACCCTCCTGCAGCCCCCACATTCCCATCCCTGAGTCTCCCCCGAGGTGTCCTGAGGGCCATGCCAGCTCCTTCCTCCCCCATGTTGACTGTACACAGGGCTGTATTTGGGGAGTGCCTGGCTGCCTCGCCGGGGCAGCTCACCTGCCGTGGGCACGTGCCACCGGCAGTGGAGGTGACCCGTGCTGGAGCTGCCCTGCCCGCCCTGCCCGGCTCTGCCTGCTGCTGCCCCCGGGCATCCCGCCAGACCCCATGCGCCTCGCCTGGGGATGTGCACACACACCGCTGGGTCCGGCACAGGAGTGGCTGGTGGTGCAGCAAAGATAAAATGTCCTCTCCGTGTCCCCTCCAGCCCCACTTCACCCCCTCCCGGGTGATGAGACGCTGGGCTACAGGCACCTTCCCAGGCCTGAGCACTTCCCCTGTCTTATTTTCTGGTGGATATTCCTTCTAATGTGTGCAGGAGAGAGCAAAACCCAGCTGCAGCCCCGTCGGGCAGTGGAAGGAAGCCATCCTCCCCCAGCCCGGCCATGCAGCTGCGGCAAGAGAAGCAGCCCTTAATCAAACTGCACTCCCTGAACCCCATCAAGAGCTGCAAACACCTCGGGGGGGCAGCGAAGGTCCCTGGGGTTGTCCTAGCCCTTCTGCTCATACCAAGAAGATGTTGCAGCAATGGTCCCAGCCCTTCCAGGGTCCCCTGGATGCTGGGGGTGGCACCCAGGGCCAGACATGTCAGCAGAAGAGCTGATGCCTCCAAAACCCTTAGCCTGGGCCAGGACTTTCACAGCACGGTAGGATTAAACCCAGGCACCGTTGTTTGAAAACACCAGCACAGACCATCTGCACCCCCAGCCCCCCGGGGCTGCTGTGGCGGGGCTGGCCGAGGGGGTGTCCCAGCTGGGTGAAGCCAGAAGCCACCCCCCCATCTCCACCCACCTCCAGCCCTGCAAGAGCCTCTCGAGGTGCTTCTGCCGCTCCCTGCTCAGGCCACCACCGCCCCTGGGCTCGGGTCCAGCTCCCACGTCTGGCGGTGTGGGGCCTCCACTCTGCTTCTCTTGCTGGCAGGAGGGGAGGTGGCTGTGCTGGCATGTGGCGTGAACGAACACCGATGCTTTCCTTGGGCGGCAGCGCTGCCAGCCTGGCCGGGATCCGGCAGGGACCTCGCAGGTGCATTCCTGCCCAGGGAGGTCCCCTCCGCCCTGCTGGCACTTCGGTGGACGTGTTCACCTGCCCTGCTTTGCCACCAGCCTCACCTGGGGTGGGTGCTCCGGGGCGTGAGTGCTGCTGGGGATGGCTGCTACTGGAGATGGGCGCTGCCATGGATGGATGGTCCTGGGAATGGGTGCTACTGGGGATGCTGGAGATGGGTGCTTCCAGGGATGCTGGAGATGGGTGCTTCCAGGGATGGCTGCTGCTGGGGACGGGTGCTGCCATGGATGGGCGCTGCCATGGATGGATGGTCCTGGGAATGGGTGCTGCTGGGGATGCTGGAGATGGGTGCTTGCAGGGATGGCTGCTGATGGAGATGGGTGCTTCCAGGGGTGGATGGTCCTGCGAATGGTTGCTTCCGGGGATGCTGGAGATGGGTGCTTCCAGGGATGGCTGCTGCTGGGCATGGGTGCTGCCACGCATGGGTGCTGCCACAGATGGATGGTCCTGGGAATGGGTGCTGCTGGGGATGCTGGAGATGGGTGCTTGCAGGGATGGCTGCTGCTGGGCATGGGTGCTGCCAGGGATGGGTGGTCTCAGAGAAGGGGGCTTGCAGGGATGGGTGCTGCTGGGGATGGGTGCTCCCGAGGGTGGATGCTCCTGGGGACAGGGGCTCTAGAGCCAGCTGGAGGGCTCGGTGCTGCTCTTACATCCACGTCCTTGTTGCAGCAGGCACAGTGGCACACTGGCGTGGCACCGGCACCAGCCCCAGCTCGTGTCCAGTTCAGGAAATGAGCTGTGCCAACACCAGCCTCTCCAGGAGCAATCCCTTTGCATCACTGCTTGCACACTTGTCCGTGGGTGTGCTGGTGTGTGGGAGGTCTCGGGTGTGCCCAGCCTGGCTGGGGACCATCACCAGCTCCACGCTGGCTCAGCACCAAGTTGCCACCGGGCCCCTTGCGGCTCGGTACCTCTCACGCTACTATCTGTTGCAAATAATAAAGGACCTGGGTGGATTTCTACCTGCCAGCTTGTGCAAGAGGGATCTCCCAGCTCTCGGCAGCGTAACTGAACTTTCTGGATTTTCACAACCCATAAAGCATGTTATTAATCCTCCTAATGATCAGTTCTCCTTCTATCTCTATAAATCTAACCTGGAAAATGTTTACAGCTCAATAGTGCCACACACAGAGGCCTAAAGAAAAGGAAACTGCTTTTTATAAGTGCTCCTCCCATTCCCAGTTCCCCTGGCAGCGCAAATAAATCATCGTCCTTTCCCCACTCTGCGAGAGTCGCTGCTCCCCGAGAGCGGACGGGACCCAGCAGCCCCATGGTAAGTGATGGTGAAACGATGGAGGAATGCGTACGGCCGTGTCCATGCCAGGCGGAAAGCCCAAGACTTCATTTATTAATAGTCAGAGCCAATTACTGCAGTAGCAACGTCTCTCTGCAGCTCCCAGCGAGGACCATCAAGGCCTGACAAGGGTACGTCCCTGAGCTTGGGTAGAGGACCTGGGTCTTCTTCCACACCCAGGCAGAAGGTGACATGGGTGGCCAAGGTCTCCTGGAGGCAACCAGCCCAGCCAGCCCCGGCTCCGGGGTGGAAAGCTGGGTGTGGAGCAGGGGGCGGATAAACACCGGCCAAAGCGTGCTGACGGGGAGGAGGAGGCTGCGCAGGAGGAAGAGCATCTCCCTGCCAGCGGCTCCCACGGCTGAGGTGGAAACCAGTGTCCCACGAAAGCCGAAGGGAGGGGTGTCCGGCAGCGCCCAGCCTTTCCCTCGCCCTCCCCCTGCCTTTGGCAAAGCTCCCATTCCCGAGCAGGACAAGCACAGGGGAGTGACCCGCATCCCGGGAGAGGGCTGGGAGAATGGAGACACCACAAGATCTGCCCAGAGCCTTCCAGCAGGTGTGAGGTGGAGCCACGAGTGAGACATGGGGCTCCTGGTGTCTTGAAAACATGTGTCCTCTTTGGCAGAAGGTGGCCCAAAGGCACTTGTGAAACCTCTCTTTTGTCTGGAAGCACCCGCACAGCCCAGCGACTCCATCACCAGCAAACCATCCTCGCCCTCAAAAAGCCCCTCACCCTGACCCTCCACCCACCTTAGAAACAAGCCAGCCTGAACAGGTGTAAACTAGATGTAAGCAGATATAAACAAACCTAGATACAAGGAAGAATTTTTTTATGCTGAGGGTGGTGAAGCACTGGCCCAAGTTGCCCAGAGAGATGGGAGAAGCCCCGACCCTGGATACTTTCCAGGTCAGGTTGGATGGGGCTCTGAGAAACCTGATCTAACTGGAGATGTCCCTGCTCATTGCAGGGGGGTTGGACTAGATGGCCTTTAAAGGTCCCTTCCAACCCAGACCATTCTATGGTTCTATGAGTCTATGAACAGGTTCAGGTTATCAGCTGAGGTTTTGCCCGTTTCTGAATGAAGATGGACTTTATGGGCTCCAAAAATCCCTCCCTCCGACACACCAGGGAGCCTGCCAGGCGAGCCTAATTTCTGTAACTGTGAAACTTTTCACAGCATCTGTATGTTGCGTTAGTGATGCAACAGGATCAGGCCCAAAGCAAACAGGGTTCAGGACACAGGTGTAATTCTCTGTTGCTGCTCAACCAAGTGCAATGACGGAATTAGAAGCAGATGTCAAACAGAAAGGGCTTCAAACCCTTCCAAGCCGGTAAGCACACAGATCCCCTGAACTCCCTCAGCCTCCGGGCCGACCCAATTCAGACTTAAATATCTGCCGAAATCAAAACATGCAGAAATTTAAATGGAAAAACCTCGCCTGTGCAGTGTCTGCTGGATTTAATCACGGCTCTGTTAGACCAGTAAGTGCAAGAGACCTCCTGGGCTCCCTCTTTTTTTCCGACAACGGGCTACAGATGGGAAATGGCAGGATGGCCTTGAGAACTGAAGGAGTTTTGTATCGTGTGAGGATGAACCTTTGCACAGCGCATTTTCAAGTTCTTTCCAGCTCCTTTACACGAAGAAGCCTTCCCCATCAGCTGCAGTGGGGAAAAAAAAAAATACAGCATTTCTCTTGGAACCATGTCCGTGCCAAAGCAGGCACTGAGCTGTGCGTCCCAAGACAGGCAGGACATCCCAGACCCACGCACAATCACAGCATGGCTCCGTCAGTCCCCAGAGCGGTGGGATCATGAAATAAATGCTCCATTTTTGGCTCACAAGGTGTGTGACCAGCAGCAGGCAGGTAAAAATCCTGTGTTGAGTTGGGACTCTACCAAATCCCCTACGTGTCCCTGCAGGAGAGGGGACCCAGCAGCGGCTCATCGGGGGTCCCGATGCCCCAGGGAGCGAGTGCTGGGATGGTGCTGCCTCCTGTGCCCGGGGGAGACGGGCAGGGATGCTTGGGCACAGGAGGTTTGCTAAAGCCATCCCAGGAACGATTTGCAGATCCGGGCATCTCTGCTGGGTTACATCCTCTTGCTGGAGAGCTGACACTCAGTACCTGACCCTCCTTAATTCCTCTACAATAAGAGATGGTTTGGGGGGAAAAAAATGCCTTTTGGGAACACTGAGGTTGGAAAAAAAATCCACAAATTCAGGTCACACTTGAGCAAATGCTTGTACAATTTTTTTGTGCACAACAAGCATTTTTTTTACAAATTCAAACATCCCATTTTTGCCTTTTTAAAATGATATTTCCCCCTCTTTTTGTTTTGCAAACTACCAACACCTTTAAAAAGACGTTCAAAAGGGTTAAAACATTCTGTCTGACCACCCAAAAGATTTTCTCCCTCGTGTTTTTATTACGCTGAATAAAAAGAAAAACTTCTTTTGTTCAAATAAACTTGAAACAATTCCTTCTCCTCCCCGCCTCCCCTCCGGTTTTTTTTGGTTTAGCCAGTGAGTGGAAAAATCAATTATTCGCACTCCTCCAGCCTGATAAAAAGCTTCAGGGCTCCACAAAGAGGCTCAAGGGAGTGCTCGCCTTGTACAGCAAATAAAACAGTCTCCGAATTTCCCGGCTCTCTGGCCTCCTCTCGTGTCACCCAAGATTTTGTGCTGAGATGGGTGCCTCTGCAGCGCTGCAGAGGGTAAAGGAGTGTTGGAGCAAAGGCAGCCGGCGTCCTCCCTGGTGGGACCTCGCTCCGGGGCTCAGCCCGCTCCCGGCAGCGGGTGACAGCCACCTCGAGGGACAGCACCAAGCGTTCACAGGGCCGGTGCCCACCACCCAGCCACAGCCACGCTGCGCTCTCTCCTTGCAACGTCCAAACAGCCACATTGCCTTTGGAAATGAAAGGGGGAAGAATTGCCGGAGATAAATAATGCCATTTTTTACCAGCATAGCGACTCTCCTCTGAGACACATCACCACGCATCTTTTTGGTTCAAGCATCTTTCCTTTGAAGAATGACTTTATGTCTAACTGCAGTGGAAGTCTTTTTTTTTAAGAACAGACTACAAATTAAAAGCAAATCAATATTAATTTCTGGAGTCTTAGTTACTGCCTCAAGCTGGCCACTGCATTTGCTTCAGCTCTATAAAAATCTGTTAGGAAAACAGTTGAGGAAGGAGAAGTGCCACTGAGGAGGGCTAGAAAATCTGTGACACAGGAATGCGACACGCAGCACCAATGCTGTGACAACTAATCTGGGTCATTTCCTCCTTGTAAGAGATTTCAAGGAAATGAAGACCAGGAATGCAAAAGGGTGAAGGTGGGGATCTCCGTGTTCCATCAAAACAAGCTCATTTCAGGTGAAACCTGGATGGCCTGTCTGCAGGGGCACCCAGGATGGAGCAGAAGCTTTTCCCTGACGGGAACGTCTGGGACTGGAATGGCAGAGCTGCCCACTAATGAAACCTGTCCCCGACCTGGCATTCAGGGGGACACAAAACATTTCTGAGCTCCTCCCCCACATGAACGTATGAAGTGCATCAACCCAAGAGCTCCGTGTGTGCCAGGCTGGCTGGCTCAGCAGACACAAGGAACTCCGCATCTCCCCATGGTCATGGGCTGGGGCTGGGTGGGCAGAGGAGCTGCTGGGCTGCGTCCTCCCCTCTCCGGACTGGTGGAGGATATCCCAGCAGATCCCAGCAGTTCAGGATTAACTCTCTCTGGATGAGTGGCCTCTGCTCCAGGCCCCACTCCCCATCGCCTCCCCTTCACGGAGTGGTCCTTGCCCGTGTCCTGGAGAGCTGTGCTGCTGCCCCATGGATGTGCCTTGGCCTGGGTGCCCCTTCCCGGAGGGGAACGGGGATGGGGGGCCTGGCTGGCGGATGCAGGGGGGCACCCAGCTCAGGGGTTTTGTGCCGGCAGCGGTCCCCAGGCTGCCCTGGAGGGCGGTGGGCTCCGGCCAGCTGCCGGGGGGGCCTGCCCTGGCCCGGTGGGCTCCGGGGCTGCTCTGTGCTGCACCGGAGGCGGGGGAGCACGGCAAGGGGAGCCATAGCGGAGTCCGCAGAGCTCCGATCCGTGAGTCCGGGAGGCCGCAATCAGCCGTCGGCCCCGGGGCTCCATCGGCTCTGTCCGCCCGGTGCCGGCGTCAACCCCGGTATCGGTACTGGTGCCGGCGTCAGTCCCGGTGCCGGTGCCGGCTCCGCCCCCCCCGTCCCTCGGCCGTCCCCGTCCCCGTTCCGGGCTGCGGCTCCGCCCCGGCTCCGCCCGGCCCGTCCCATCCCAGTCCCCGTCCCCGCCCGCCGCGCTCCCGGCGCCGCGGGGCAGCGCGCAGCATGGCCGCTCCGCGCAGCGCCCCGGCCCCAGCCCCAGCGCCGGCCCCGGCCCGCCCCTCCGCGCCCCGCCGCTCCGCGCCCGCCCCGGGCCGCGCATAAAAGGGGCCCCGCGGCCGCCCGCCCCCGCCCGCCGCTCCGCTCCGCTCCGCCGCCCGCCGGGCGCCCCGGCCATGGCTAAGGACCAGCTGAAGCCGCGGCTGTGCCGCATGTTGAAGGGGGAGAGCGGCTACGGCTTCCACCTGCACGGCGAGAAGGGCAAGAGCGGGCAGTTCATCCGCAAAGTGGAGCCCGGCTCGCCGGCCGAGGCGGCGGGGCTGCGGGCCGGGGACCGCGTCGTCGAGGTGAACGGGCTCAACGTGGAGCAGGAGACGCACCACCAGGTGCGGGCGAGGGGTGGGAGGGCGGTGGGCTACCGGCCGCGGCACCCCTGGGCTGAGCACCCCGGCTCCGAGCCTCCCCGCTGGATTGGCTCTGCCCCGGCTCCAGCCTCCCCGAGGCTGGGGTTTGGATTTCTCCCAAAATATCTGTGCTGGAGCATCCTTGGTTTGGTCAATGCTGGTGGTCGGTGGGGTGGGATGGCTGCACCACCCAAAATCCTAGGCCTGGGCTGCAGGGGGACTTTGCATGCCGGGGACTCCAAGCTCCCATGAGAATGGTTGCGTGGTGTGGTCTGTCTCGTTGCTGGGGAAAGGATGTTGTAATTGTGTAGAGGTGGGAAAGCCGAAGGTGTTTTGGCATGGGCAGGGCAGCAGTGCGTTATGCAATCTGTGGTGGAAAGGAATGGGGAGACCCGGGCTTTATTTCTGGCTCTGCTGTGTGTTTTCTCGGCCGCTTTGGGTGAGCTGCTCCTGCCTATGCAGCCTAGAGTGTATAAGGATGCCTTAAAATCTACTGATAAAGCTCTGCAGATGTTCAGCAGTTGGGCTGGCTGAAGTGAGATAGGGCTTGTAGGGAAATAATGGCTGTTATTAGACCACGGCTGTGACTGGGGGGGATCCAAGTGAGCTGTTTCTCAGCTCTGTAACAGAAGCCGCACGCTTCAGGCCATGTCATTTTCTGCTTATAACACTGAAACTCGTGTTTGTTAAACAGTTTAGTCCAAAAAACCAAGCAATAAGATTCCAGCTGCTCCTGTCCTGCTGGAGACACGGAGCCTGGCAGGGGCACAGTGCCGAATGTGCCCATTTGCCTAATGGCTTGCGGGGCTCTGCAGGGCTTGGTGCTTTAGTAACTTAAAACATATGGCTGGTTCCCTGCTGCCAGCACTTTATTGGGGCAGAGCAGGGATGTGCCTCGTGTAGCTTGCGGACCCAGCAGTGTTTCGGGGGGTGTGGGCTCACAGGCAGGTGCGGATGCGCTCGTGCTCAAGGTGAGGCAGAACCTTCCAGGGCATCACGGCAAGCCAGGTAGCTCCAGTGAAACCTCATGGACCCCTTTCTGTGGGCTTGGTGGGTTTTCATTGCAAACTGAGCCTGTTTTGATGATCTGAGCCAGCTGTGTAAAAGTTACTGTTTGTCTTGAATGTGATTTCGAGACCCCTGAAGGAGGATCCACGTCTTTTATCTGGCTGGGCAGAAGGGAGGGCTGTGTTCCTGGAAGGAGCTGCGTTGTATTGGAAGCCATCAGAACTCCCTGCTGAAACTGGGATGCTGGGGATGGGTGATAGCGGAGCTGAGGCAGCCAGCTGTGTCTTTGAAATGTGCGGGGGTTTTCCAGTAGGTCAAGTAAAATGGGAGAAATTTTCCTGTCTTCCATTTTCTGCTGGTGGAGGCAGGATTCAGCCCTGGCACTCTGCAGAGCGGTGAAGGGGATGGAGTGTCCCATCTGGTGTGTTGCGGAGCTCACAGCCATGCTGTGTTCCTGCTGTGGTGGCATTAGTGGTGTGTGAGAAGGAGCAGCCCTGCCTCAGGACACCCTCTGGGGTCGCCCTTCCTCTCGCCTCAAAACAGGAGGAACCTTCTCCCCCCAGTAAAATACCCCGACCTTGAATAAGTAACGCTTCTCCATCTGCATCTGAAGCTGCGGTGGGACGGGGCCCGCAGCAAACAAGGCCTTGCTGTTTGGGTGTAACTGTGTTTCGAGCTGAAGCTGGCGGCATTTGTGTCTTTGTTCTCTGTTTTTTCCTGGCCTTACCCAAGGAGCGAAGGCAGAACGTGTTCTCAGGGCGTTTCATGTCTTGGATGCAGAATGACATCCTGGCTCCTCGGTTCCTCACCCGGGCGGGCAGTGGGTGCGTGGGGCAGAGCAGTGGGCTCCTGCCCTCCCGCTGTGCCCAGAACAAGGAATGCCACCCGGTCCTTGGCTGGCAGCACAGGCAAAGGCATCTCTCTTAGAGCAGGAGGGATGAACTGAGCTGTTCCCGGTGGCACCATGAGTCTCCTTCCCAGGCAGCTGTTGTTTGGCAAGGGTGGAAGGGTCCGGGACGGCTCTGCTGGGCTGGTGCTGGGGCAGCCGGGGGTGAAAGTCTGTTTGGGTGGAGCTGCGGAAATCATGCGACTGGGACCGGTGCTGAGAAGGTCCCAAGGTGCCGGATGCACAGGGAGGCTGTGTCGTCTTCAGAAAAGCTGTGGACTGGAGGCTGTGACCATGGCTCGGAAACGGGTAGGGTGCTGGGCTCTGCCCGCGTCGGGCAGGACCTCGCCATGTGCCTGGCTGCTGCTTTGCCTTTCACCTCGCTGCTCTGTCCCCAGAGCGACTTGCTGCCTGGGAAAGTTGTCACAGAAAGCCCCTTCTGCTTGTCCCTGCTAATGGGGAGAGGGTGAGGGGCTGCTCTGTGCCCCCTCTCCATCCCTGCCTGCCTCAGCCCCCAGCACTTGCGGGGCTGGGGGGACGCTTGCTCCATCACTGCTCTTGCCATGGCTTTTGGGGAGCTTGGCAGCGGGTTGAGTCCTAGCACCGTTTCCCGCTGGCCAGGGGGCAGCTCATCCGTTCTGCCATGCCATTGCTGTGCAGCACCATGGTGAGTCGAGGCGTTTCTATGATCCCTCTGTTTCGTTGTCATCTCTGGGACCCTGCCAGTGACTAACTGTGCTGCCCTAATACCTGGAGAACCCAAACTGTGGGGTCTGGGGAACATCGCTGTGCAGGACCCAGCATGTTTCTCCTGCACGTTCCCCGCAGGCATTGCCCATCTGCATCTCCCGCCACCGCTGCGTGTTGGCTGCCTGCTCCCAGGTCCCCTCCAGGAGAAGTGGCCTCGCACGGGCACTGCCTTGCCGGTATCGGTAGCCCCGTCTGATGCTGCTTGTAAATAGATCTGAAAGGGAACAGATGGATTTTCTGGGGCTTGATGGAATAGCATCCTTCAGGCTGGTTATGGATGGGAGCCCTCGGCATGCCGCTGCCCAGTGCGGCGCGTGGAGACCGAGGCTGCAGCCTGCAGTACATTAGTCGGTTCATGACAAGCAGCCTTGTCTGCAGTCTATAAATTTCTTGTTGGTTGTTTTCTTTTTTTTTTTCTTTCATTTGCAGATACTGGCTCTGTTGACCTTGAATGGAGCTTGCAGGGGAGTAAATAAATGCTAGCTAATTGCGCGTTAGGCTCGTTTGTCGCTTATAACCTTGGCGGTTGCAGCGTGTCTGGCCAGTGTGACCTAGATCAGAGCAGGAGCACTGTGAGGAAGCCCAGAGCTGCTTTGGGGGTTTCCCAGGACGCCTGGGTCTGTGATCTTCAGGGCCACCCCATGACGGGGGATGGCTGCTGAGCACCATTGCCAGCGATACCGCCCCTCCTTGTCGGAATGAAGGCCTGTGCAGGCAGAAGGTGGCCCAGCAGAGCCAGCCTTCGGAGGCTGCTGGCAGGGTGTCTGGAGGTGGTTTCCCTTTACCTGTCTCCTGTGTGTGCCCTGGGTCTGCCCCATTTCCATCACAGCCTGCCCTGGTGTGATTTACCCCCGCTGGGAGCTGGGATCGGCTCCTCCCGGCTCTCCACGCCGCGCGGACACCACAAGCTCCTTTCAGAGTCTCTGCCAGTCACCGAACCCTGGGAAGGAGCTGGGCAGTGGCAGGACAATGGTCCCCATTCAGCACTGCCTGGAGCTGGATCCCAGCAGGGACGGGCCCATCTCCTGCTCCCAGCACTGGTTTCCCTTATATCTGGTGGCCACTGGCACAGACCAGGGATGAATGCACAGATCGGGTTGTTTCTTTCATAAATCTGACTGGGGCGTGTGGTAGCTGGTACACGGGAGTGGTGGGGAGCACCCAGCAAAGGCAGCCCAGCCACTGAGTGCATGCATGGGTGCCTCCCTGTGCACCCTGCCTCTCCACCCTGCCCTGGGTATGGGGGAAGAAAGACCCCAGATCAAGGAAATGATCCCAGATCAAGGAAATAAGGGTGTATTAGACAGTTTGCTTGGTAGGACAGATTGTATTGTCCCTCAGAGGGGACAAAACCAGGCAGCAGGGTTTCCGGTGCTCGGGGGGCAATGAAGCAGCCGCTGTGAAAACTGCCATCTGAGCAGAGCGGGTGATCCCGGGTGGTCTGGGCAGAGCTGTCATGGGGGGCTGCAGGACATGGGGTGGAAAGAGCCATCACCATCATCACCTGGGGCTGCAGGCAACATGCACGCCATCCTGGGGGTCCCCTAAAGTCACGCTGTGCTCCTCTCCCCCATCACCGATGGCTGGAAGTGACCGGAAACTTGCACCCTGCAGCAAGACCGAAGCTGCAGGAGAGTGTGGGGGAGCTGATGGTTTTGGGGTTTGGCTCCTGCCACCACTGAGAGCTCTCTGGGTTTCTGCTCAGTTGTTGTTCTCCTTTCCAGGTCGTGCAGCGCATCAAAGCTGTGGAGACGGAGACCCGCTTGCTCGTGGTGGACAAGGAGACGGACGAATACCTGTGCAGCCTGCGCCTGACGTGCACGGAGGAGATGGTGCACAGCGGGATCCTGCTGAACTCCAACATTTCGCCCACCAAGTCGGTGGGCAGCGACAACGGGGAAGTCTGGAAGCCGCAGCTGGATCTGAGCGGGGACAGCCTCCAGCGGCACTCGCACAGCTTCTCCTCGCACGGCAGCAGGAAGGTGAGGGCAGAGCTGGGTGGCGTGCGGGGGCTGCTGGGTGCAGAGGAGGGGGGGAGTGGGTGAAACCACCCTGGGAGCACCTCCCTCTGCGAGCACGGCTTGCTTCCCATCGGAGGAAAACCTGTACGTGGCTGTCGGACCCTGCTGTGTCCCGAAGCAGTGGGCGAGCTGCCCCTTGGCCTCATGGCTCTTGCTTGAAGCAACATCAGCTGCTGCGGGCTGTGCTGCTCTCCCCCCTCCTGTGCCCCTTGAGGGTCTCCAGAGCCCTGGGAGCTGCTGGTGGGGGATGATCAGCCCTGGGCATGGGTGACCCTGGCTGGGTCTCCCTCCCCCACGGGGACAGGCTGCGCAGACCAGGGACGTGGTGAAGCTGGAGCTCATGAATGAGTTTCTCTCCCCTCCATTATTTGCAGGAGGGAGGGAACATCTGGGGCGAATGTTTTCTCAGCTTTTTGCTTAAATAGGAAGGAAATTAGCTCTTTTTCAAGTGGCCTGGGTCTGGACTGTGATTCTGCAGTAAGTGCCTTTTATTGGTAAACTCCTTTCCAAAAAGGAAAGAATTTGGGGTGGAAAACGTCCAGTTTCCATGGCTGCCTCACTGCTGAGGCCGGGCTGGCGGAGACGGCGCAGCCTTGCGCTCGGCAGATAGCGGAGCTGGGTCCTGGCGCTGCCCTTGCTCGGGGCGTGGATGTGGCAGGAGCCGTGCGGGTGTTGCGTGGCTGAGCTGGTGACTCCGGCACCTCTCTGCAGCCGTCTGTCCCCTTCCCTGCTGTGTCCCCACCCTGCGACCCTCCTGTGGGTGCTGGTGTGTCCTACTGGGCAGGGAGCAGCAGTGCTCAATCACCTCCTCCAGCATGGAGCTGCCATGGATGCACTCCTCCTCCTCCCTGGGGAGCTTGCAGGGGCTGCGGTGTCTGGTCGGCCTCTACCCCCTCGGAGGTGAGGTGGTCGCTGGATATTGGTCCCAAAATGGCTGTGGGGCTGCGGGGAAGACATAGGTGGGAAAGTTGGGAAGGCTTCGTGTCCTCAGGAGCTCCCACGGAGTAACAGCTGAAGAATTTCCCCAGAGCAGATAAGAGGTGATGCTGGTATGAGGCGGAGGCACGTGCATCTCCAGCGATAAGGACGGGGTCTCGTCTCCTGTCCTTCCTCCAGAGCTGTTTGGCATCTTGTAGAGGTTTTTCTGCCCTGGGAGGAACCCACCTTTTCTGGGGCTGGCAGGGGCAGGGTTGGAAGCAGTATTTTTTTTTTTTTTCTTTTTAACTTATTGCATGATTTGAAGCTGTTTGAAGGTCTGTGTGATGATGATGGGTACATTTCCCTTGGGGGTCAGTGCGGTAGGGGGGCTGGTCACCCCAGACACAACCGGTGGGAGAGGAGCCGTTCCTGGGAGGGGGTGGCTGGGCATGACCGGGGGCGGCTTTCCAAGCTGGGGATTTCCTATCCTGTCTCTGTTTCGTTTGCTGGGCGCAGTCCAACGGCGTGTGCTGACGGGAAGTCAGGCGAGGGGAACAGGACGGTCCTTTCCGGCCTTTGGGTTTCAGCTCCTCCAAGGAGAGGGTGGGACAGGGAGAGCCGGGCAGGGCTGGGGGGCAAAGGGGGAGAAGTGCCTGCACTTCCCCTCAGAGAGGCTTGGCTGGGGGCTTCGCCTGGGGCAGCCTGGCTGGGGCATCTGGGGAGTTGGGGCTGGTGTTCGGTGGAATCTGAGCTGGAACAGACTTTGGGGGCGATGCCCAGCATGTGAGGTGGGGGACGGGGGCTGCTGAGTGGGCAGAGCTGAGTGTGTTGGGTGTTTGCAGAGGCTCAGGTCAGCGGCTGGTTTGCTCCTGCCTCCTCTGGGCGGCAGCTCTTTGAAGAGCTGGGCGCTGCAGGCTTTCCTGGCCAAAGTCACTTCTCTGTGGCGGGGCAGTGAGTGACCCTGCCGCAGGGTCACGGGTGGCCAGAGCAGCAGGACTCGCATCCCGCTCCTGTGCCTGGCAGTCCTGCGTGCTTCAAGGCGGTGATGCCTGCTCCAGGCTCTTGGTCTGGGTGATGCGGCTGTCCTCCCGGGTCTGTGGTGGTTGGAAGCTGGGGGAGCAATGGTGCACCTTAGTTCCTGCAGTGTCCCTCCATGGGGCAGCTCCAGCCTGACCCTAATCCTGCAGATCACTGGCACTGGGTCGTCCTAAACACATGGGCTATTCAGGAGATTTCTGTCCCCGCAGTGGGGCTGTGGCATCTGGGGTCCAGTTAGAGGCTTGTCCCCAACCAGATTTGGGGCTTTCGTGTAGCTTCCCTGCAGGTATTTAGTGAAGGAGAAGAAAAGGCTGCTCCCTGCAGGCCCTTGGCCCCAACCTGCCCCTGTGGGAACTGGTGCCGACGCTCCAGGCTGCTCCCGGGGAGCAGCATTTCATTTTTGAGCAGCATTTGTTTATGTAAAGGCTGCAGTTTTCCTTGATTTGAGGCCGGGTTGCTCGGCGCAGCCCGAAGCAACGAGCAACTGAAACAAAGAGGAGGGAAATCTGGTGCCTGGGGTGGCCGTAGGGGTGGGCAGCGGGGGGGCAATGCAGCAGGCAGGGTGGGCAAGAGGAATGACTCTCCCCCTCTCTTATTTTGCAAAAGGAGTGACTCCCCCTCCCCACCCCGGTGAGCCGCCTTGGGTGGGGAGGTCAACACGCACCCCCGGCAGAGACCTGGTGTCCAGGACCTTATGCTCCAGGAACCACGGTAATGCCATGAATAATGCAGCACGTATTTAAAATGGGGCTGCCTGCCCCGAGAGCAGGCCGGCAGGGCTGGCTGCCAGCGGCTGCGCCCGTCACAGCACTGCCATCCCCGGCGCCCTGGGGACTCATGTCCTGCATGGCCGTGGTGACAACGGGCAGCAGGGTCTGCCTTGCCCTGTCCCACCCAGGTCTATGCCTGCCTGTGCTGAAGGCGTTTGCCTGCTTGCTGCCTGCCCCATGCTGTGTCCCCTGGGAGGGGACGCGGCAGGGCGCGTGTCCCCATGCCATCCACTTTCCTGTCCCAAACATGCCACCGGGCTGTTTTCTGTTTTTCCCTGGTGCTCTGGCACCCAACATCGAGTTCCCGGGGGTTTGGGAGGCAGCGGGCATGGCTGTGCTGGAGGGCAGGGGGTCTCGGCATGGTGGGGGCTGCCCCGGGTGCGTTGGGTGCCTGGTGGTGAGCTGCTTTTATTGCTAAGGTGCCTTTGGGGACAGCGGTGCGAGCCGGCGGTGGCTGTTAATTAAATGCCTGGCCTAAAAGCGTGTAAAAAGCTTTTGTGTTGCGGGGCCGGGCTGGTGCTGAGCGGCGCTGCTGGGCACTTGCCTGATGCTATTAGCCATCCTGGAAGTGTTCGTGGCGCACGGGCAGTGTGGCCCAGGGGGCTGGCAGCTCCTGGATGATACCAGCAATCCCGGCGGTCGGTGTTCATGGTGCATGGGCAGCGTGGCGCCGGGGCTGGCAGCGGCTGCAGCTCGGCTGCCCCCTACTCCTGCTGCATGGAGGGAGGGATGTGCTGTAACTGGACCCCCGTTACGGTCACTCAGGCTTCCTGAGCCGCGTTAGCGGTGTCCTTGGGACTTGCTGCCTCACTGCTTTCTCCAGGTGTGTTTGTAGGAGAAACAAGAACAACAGTAAAGTCACCGAGACGAGTTTGGGGTGATGCAATCCCCCTCCATCGCTGCCCCAGTCGCACCAAAGCGTGACTGCAGGGGGGTGGGTGTGCAAAGGGACCTTTGCAACCAGCATTTATTTTTTTTGGAAAACAAACCTATGGCTTGCTTAGTAGCTCCTGGATTCAAGCAGCCTGTTGGGTCCGGATATTTTATTGTGGGGGGGGAATTAGTGGCAGGTTGTTAATCAGCCCCTGCTCAGGGAGGGTGAGGGACGGTGTCGCCCCTAGAGTTGCTGCTGGCAAGAACCGAACAGCAGGAGAATGGGTGTCCCTCCGCTGACGCGGGGTTGTTTTTGCTGGCTCTTTGGTGTGACAGAGAGCAGCCGCTGAGCCTCCTGCGTGCCACCAGCCCATGCTTCAGAGGAGCTGGTGTGCCTGGGGACAGACATGTTATTTTTCTGGAAGAGGATGGATGAGCGCCTGGGTGCCTTTTGGGACCTGCAGGTGTGGGGGGCCAGTGCTGACATCGAGGTAGTAAATATTTACACTTCTGTTTGGGTCAGGAATAAGAACTTTTTCTGTTGCAAATAAAACTCCGCGTTGCAACATCTTCAGCCGCCAGCTTTCTGCCGGAGCGCTGGAAGGGGAGTAACACGGGACAGATGTTTTCGGAGAAGTTTGCCAACTCAGTTGAGGCCCAAAATTTAGGGCTTGTAGAATAACCACAAAGATGTAATAAAACCTAACATGAGCAGAAATGTCTGCAGTAATTATGCGATTTAAAAAAAAAAAGAAACCCAAAAAATAAGTGCATGGTTTAAATTAAAGCACTTCCCTGCAGCATCCTGCGCTCCCTGGGCCCCAGTGGCAGGCTCAGACCTGTGGGGAGAAGGGTGATGGGGGAGGACAGTTGGGTACAACCTGGGTGTGATGTTCCTGCTGTGCCAGCAGAGCCTTGGGGAAACCCTCCAGGACAGAGCCCCGGGAGCTGTGGCCGTGTCCTTGCAGCATTCCCCGCTTTTCCCCACAGCGGCTACTTTTGAGGATGCTGCCAGCTCGGCGGCGCTCGCGGCAGGTCTGAAAGGGCGAAGCCGAAAGGAAGCCGTGTGCGTGCCCCATCGGGGCAGGGATCTGTCACTGCCTGTGCTCTGTTTCTCTGCTCAAAAAACCCATCGCAAAGCCATTTCTGCACCCGCAGCGTGGAGCTGCACCAGGGCTGCCGGGAGCTGGGGCTGCCTGGCTGAGGGCATGGGATGGGAGCGCTGCTTCCCACATCCCTGCTGGGAAGGGGAAGAGGAAGATGCGGGAAGCAGGACAGTGGGGCTGGGGACGCCCTGCCTCCCCGCAAAGGGCAGTGTTGTAGTGGGCACCGGGCTCCCCGGGGATGGCGAGAGGTCTGGTTACTGCGGGAGCTCAGCCGAGGAGCGGCAGCAAAGCCGTGCTCGCTTTCGGGATTAGCGCTTCAATCCCGTCCTGGAGGCAGCAGTCGGGCTGGCGTGCGGCGGGGAAGCCGGCGGCCCTGTGCCGGTGCTGACCCTGCTGCATTATTGATAGCGCTGGGCTCGCCGGCATCGTGTGTCACGGGGCCGGGCGCAGTCGGTGCGGGTGGGCTCTGGAGCAGCTCCAGCTCGCAGCATCTTGGGGATGGAGGTTGGGGCATGTGGCAGCCAGAGAGACCCTCTCCGGGGGTGGTGGTTGTGACGCTTCTCCCTCTCCTGGAGCGGTGATGGGGTGGTGGACCGTGCTGATCCAGGTTGTGGGGGGCTGCTATGCCATGGGTTTTGCTTGGAGGAGCACGGAGTGTTTTTCCTGGGGGCCTGCCCCTTTCCCGTGCAGGCAGTAATAGACTAAATGGATAAAAATAACTGATTTTTCGGACCATTGGTCCCTCTGACAGCCCAGCGACTCGGCGCTTGTTTAGAAGGAGCAGGATGAGACCTGTTTTTGCAGAGCCCCCTTTGTGTGAGCATTGAGGTGTTTCAGGAGCAGTCCTGCCCCCCGGGGTGCGCAGGCGGCTGGGAGCAGCGGGGTCTGCGCCGCTCGAGGGGTGGCAGGCTGGGGGGCTCTGCATCCCACAGCCTTGTGCTGGGACCAAGGCAGCCCCAGCCTCGGCCCCCATCCAGTCCTGTCAGCCTGCCCCTTGCGCATCGGCAAGCTGTTAACTTCTGACTTCTGTTAGTTGGGTTTTGGTGTCAGTTCGGGGCTGGTATCGCCGTGCCGCAGTCTGCAGCGGGGTTTGCTGGACCCTCGGCTCGGGTTGTGATGGGCCCGCGGGGGACCAGCGTGTGCTGGGTGTTGCCACAGCACTTGGAGGAGGTGCCGGCAGGGATCTGAGCCTCCTCCTGCTGGATGCAATCCAGATACAAGATGGGACGCTTGTCCACGCTGTTGTAAGGTGAAGGGAACAGTGTGTTGCTTGCTGTACTGGAGCATGGTGGGGTCAGCCCTGGCTCCTGACCCCCCCAGGTCCCACACACATCCTCCCAGTGCTGTGGGAAGGGGGTTTGTATGCAAAACGCTGCCTTTTGTGTGGACTGTAGCTGTGTCCCGTCACCCAAAACTCCTGGGAGCTGCGGGTGGGCTGTGGGGACAGAGGGAGGGGGCTGAGCGGGTGCCCCCCAGCTACAGCTCACCTGCCCCAGCTCGGTGTGGGCAGTGGGTCCCACAGACCTTGGCTGGGGGGTTATTTTTGTGCCGGGGCAGTGCAGGAAGCCCCTCCCGGGGAGGAGAGCATCCACCCCGCAGCAGAAACTTCCTCCACCGCGATATTTTTAGTGAAACACAAAGCGAGTGGAAGGGAGCGGGAGGCAGGAGGCAGATTAACATCGGGAGGAGCTGCACCCTGCCAAGAGCCTTTGTTCCCAGGGCCATGCGCTCCCAAGGGACCGCCGGTCCTGTGAGGGGACAGTGGGGTCACCCCTGGGACCTGCCGCCTTCCTGGGAGCAGGGCAGGAGTGCAGGGGGGGTGTTTGCATCCCAGCCCATTGCCTGGCTGCGGAGCAGTGATGCTGCTGACACCAAGAGATGCTGCGTGTGGTCCAGCCGGTGATGTTCCCCTCTGCATCCTCAAGTAATCAAAAGCTTTCCCTCAAAATGATTGGAAAACTGATATTAAATGGAGCCATTCAAAATGCAGCTTGTTCCAGCACAGCCGGTCCCGGGCCCCTCTGCTCGCAGGGATGCGCTCAAGCAGCTTGCTTTAATAACAGCCCCGCTTACAAGTGGGCTCCTCGCCAGCTGTTTAATGGTTCTGTTCAATAGTGAAAATATTAAATGGTTTCAAATAAATTAAAAAATCTTCTGGCAGAATCAGGGCCTTCTGCATGTGCCCTGGCAGCTGCACAGAGCCTCTGCCGTGACTGTTCCGTGCCTTGGAGCGTCTCTGGGCTGGTTGGGCTCATGGTCCTGTCATGGTTGAGGAAACCTTAAAACAGTGTAGGTTTGGGCTTTTTTTTTTTTTTTTTGCATTCTCTGTTTACTCCCAACACCTAAATTAGTTGTGGAGAAGGGTGCATACCACGCATTTCCAGCTCTCTTTATCCAGGACTGTCCCTGGTGCCACCGTGCAGTGTGGCTGGATAAAACACCTCTGGGCGTTTCACCCCAGACCTGGTGATGCTGTGGGTGATGCTGTAGGTCTGAGTGAATCCCACCTCCTCCTCCCCAGCTTTGCGGGCATAGGGCTGCTCCCAGCCCGGGGAGAAGGTGCTGGCATTTACAGTATTGCTTGTCGGGAGTAGAAACACACGGAACAAAGGTGCTGTGCAAATGCTGACTTCGAGCGTGCGTTCCCAGGCTGGAGGGGGACAGGGCTTCCAACTGCCAGCTGGGCACATCTGACTTCCAAACCAGGTTTTAAGGAGCTCCTTTTAATCCATAAGGCAACATCGCTTTACTGCTTGCAGCCCTAGCACCATGCAAGTGTGATGTGATGGCCGTGGCATCGCCTCTCCTTCCTGCTTCATTCCTGCCCTTCGGATGGGGAAACTGAAGCAGTGAGGTTGAGTGATTTACCTCGCACTCTAGAAAAACTTGGTGTGTAAATTAAGGTCTGAATCAAGCTGGTTTTGGCTCCCAGTCCTTGGCTCTGTCTCTAGGTATGGAGATCTTACAGGCAGTGGTCTCGGGAGACTCCAGTTTGGGATATAAGGGAGAGAAAATTAAACTTGTAATCAGCAAAGGGTTTCTCCAGATCCACAGGTCTCTATAAATAAGGAATTAAAACCCAAGTTGTCGACATAATTATTTCTGGCAAGATCCATATCATTTAATTTCATTACAGCTTTTGCCTGGACTCCTGAGTGTTTTGGTTCCACTGCTGTGTACGTTTAAACCGTAACCAGACTTGGAGCTGGATTGTGTTGACTAAACGTCTCTCTTTTCCCACTAAAGCCTTGCAAGATTTTGTTACCAGGTGAAATGAGCCGGTGGTAGATGTCTGTTAGTGGTGAGCCTGGGAAAGCCAAATTGAAAAGTAGTTTTATGAGCAAGGGGAAGGTAAGAAAGATGATTCCCTACAGGTACCGGTGCCGCAGTAGCATACAGGGCTGCTTTGTGGGTATCTCGGGCTCTGGCTGCCTGGCAGGGGGTCTTTCCCTCGGTGGGGTGTCCATCCCCGACACTGAGCGCTGCTGCGTGGCCGGGGGCGCTCGAGAAAGGAGCGGGGCAGGGAGCAGCAGTGAGTTGGTGTCCGGATGCAGTCCCGGGCCCCTCCATCACCGTCTGCGCTAAACCCCGTTAAGTGATGCTCAGTGCTTGCATGGACCCGGCAGGAGCCCCGCTGCTCACCCCGTGGCGTTATGTGATTAAACCCTCTTACAGACTTACGGGGACTAATCCCGTTAAAGAAATGAGCAGCACAAAAGGCAGCAGGAGGGATAATCCCTCTGCTCCTGCCTTGGTGGGCCGGGCTCCCACCCTGGGCTGTGCGGTGGCAGCTCTTCCCACAGCCCTCGGGGACGGGGCCATACCACCCAGCTGGACTGGCCCCCCCGGGCTGTGATGCCCCGCCGTGGGGCAGGTCTACGGTGGCTCTTCCCAAACCCCGACAGCTCCTGCCTTGCCCTGTCTGCAGCCACCGTGGCCGGCACAGGGCTGCCTGGCTCGCAGGAGGTCCCTTGTGAGCGGCCAAAGGCCATCCCAGGTAAATCAGTTAATTCTGGCCCTGCGGTTGTTCATGGTTAGCAGGATTTAATTAAGACAAGCCCTAATTAGTTCTAAGCAGGGTGAATAGTCTGGTTTGCCTGGAAGAGTTCCCCGCTCTTGCCTGGCAGCTGTTAATGAGCGCAGGGCTCCCACTGACGTCGGGAAGCTGAGTCTGTCCTGGGGATGGGGGCACATGGGAGACCCCACAAGGTGCTTGGGGCAGCCCGAAACGGGGGATGAAAATTGCCTCGTGCCACTCCTAGAAGCATCTGCTGGGTTTTGCTGGGCACCCGGATCCATCTTTTTGTTTGGCAAGTGCCACGTTGGACACATTCCTGGATCAGCTGCTTTCCCTGTGGCTTTCTGCTTCTCTTCAGCCCTTCCCATGGGCACGGATCGCAGCGTGCTCGGGGCCCTGCAGCCGGCACCGGAGTATGCCCGGCACCGCGCACTTGCCTTTGCCCAGGGTTTATCAGCAGGAGCAGCCGGAGTCTGGTGCTGGCTCTAGGGGTTATCGTGGGAGATCCTCCCCCTCTGCATTGGAAACGCAGTTTGTGCTGGACCACCCACTGCTGCGCAGGGCTTTGGCAGAGCCACCTCCAGACCTCCTTATCTGCCCCAGCACGGAGGTGCCGTTTGGCTGCCCCGGTTGGAGATAAGCACCAGCCCGTCGCCCAGGGAGCAGCAGCTGGGAGGGTGCCTGGCTCCCCGCAGCCTTTAGCAAGGAAGGGGCATCTTCTGTGGTCTTCTCGTTTTTTTTTTTTTTATTTTTTTTTATTTTTTTATTTTTAAGGAGCTGGGTTTAAAACATGTCATATTTGGAGCTGAGCATCGCAGTGACATGGGCTGAGTGAGCGAGCCCTGCTGTTCCCCGATTGCATCAGGTCACACTTCGACCCCGTGTTCTCCAGCAGCGTTGTGGGATGGAGCTGGCGCCGGCATTTTGCAATGTTCGCTGTGGAAGGAGGGTTGAGTTATGGAGAGGAGGTTAAGGAAAGCCCCAGGCAGAGCTGGGGGCTTTGGGTGCTGTGTCTGGATCAGCTCTATGGGCAGATTTTGTGCAAAAGCTTTGAGGTGTGGGTTTTTTGGGAGGAAGAGGTAGCTCATGTGTCACACCGATGGCTGGGACCGGGGCCCCTCACTCCTCCTGCTTTTTGGAAAATTGCACCCCTGGATATTTTATTGCGGGATTTTTAAATACAAAAGGCCTTACATTGGGTTAACCCCAAGCGCGGGTGCCACAGCGCTGGCTTGACTTACGTTATAAGGAATGCAGAGGATGTTTGGAGCCCTCCCCCTGCCCCGTTTCCTCCAGCAAGCCGTGCCGCCCGGCCAAGACAAATATTGGTAGTAAACTATTGAACTTCCCTGGTCCCGATGCTCCCCGGCACTCACAGAGCAGCGCCTGTTCTCCCCCCTTCCCCGGGCAGGGGCCAGGCTGGGGAGGCACAGATGTGTCCCCATGCTGGGGACAGCCGGGGCAGCGAAACGCTGCTGAGCGGCGGTGGGAGCTGGAAGGCGCGTGGCGAGCGTGCAGCGCGCTCTGCGGAGCTGAAGCACCTGCGGGGCTGCACCCAGCTCCTCCTGCCCTGCGTCCATTGCACCCCTCGCCCCAGCCTGGGCATGCCGTGGGCTTGGTGGCAGAGCAGGGGGAGATCACCAGCCCCAAAGGGCCAGTACGATGGCTTGCCTGGTTTCTCTCCCACCCTGCGTGTGCTTTATTGGGCTCTGCGAGTCTAAATATAGCACCCATAAGTCTAAATATAGCACCCATGATCCCTTCCTCCAGGGTCAGGGGAGGCTGCGGGCGCTTGCGGGGAGGACCAGGAGCCGCATCCTTGCTGGCCCATGGTGCAGATCATGACTTTGGCGTCCCGTGTCAGACATCTCGGCAAACAGCTGGCTTTCTGTGGGGCTGGGGGTTATTTATTGACCTGCTGGGGACTGCACCCTGTCCCCAGAAAAATCAGTCTCTTGGGGCAGCTCTCAGGTCGGTGCTGGCCCCCATGGGAAGTGGATCGCAGTGGGCAGGAAGCAGCTGTAGGATGTGGGGTTTGGTCCATGGTCCTATGATGGTGTCCCCCAGGTCCCACACAGCCCTGGGACGGGTGCTGCAGCGGGGCCATGGGGCCCACAGGGTGAAAGCCAGGAGTTAAGAGCCTGAGCAACCTCAGCCCTTGAGAAACTACCGTTTCTTCCTTGGGTGTGTGGCTGAGAGCGCCCTGCGTGTAACGGGGTGTACGGTGTTCTCTGGGGAGGGAGCGGTGCCCGGTGCATCGCCTGAACCCCTGGTGCTCCCTGGCATGTCCCACAAGAGCCCCCACCTTCTCGAGGGGGATTTCCCTCAGCGTCGGTGGTGCCAAGCTAGCCGCTGCGGGAGCGCAGAGCTGGTACGACTGGATTCCTGCTAATGGCCCAGGGTTATTAAAGGCAACGGATGGGGCCAGCATTAATGAATGATTTGGTGATTGCCCAAGGCTTGGCCTTGGCGAGAAGCTGAAGAGTCCAAAGGGCAGGTTGATACGGCATGGTCAGCGGTTTTATGGTGCGTGGCTCTGGCCAGAGCCTCCAGCTGTGAGCGAGCGTGAGTTTGGTGTGCTTTGTGTCCTGCCCTGGGCAGGAGGGTCCATTTGGGATCCATCGCCTGTCCTTGGAGTGGTGCTGAGGATGTTGAGATGTGCTGCCATGGGTGGCAGTTGTGCCTCTGATTTGGGGCGCTGTAGAGCGGAGCCCGTCTCTCCCCCGGGGCTGTGAGCTCTCCGCTGCAGCACGATCCGGGAAACTCATTCCCAGCATCTCCTGCTGCCTTCCCATCGCCCGCAGCAATCCCTCCCCTCACCCAGGGGGGTCATGGTGAGCGTGGGAAGGACTCTTCCCCCTGTTCCAGCGGCTCGAGCTGTGGTTCCAGCCCTGCACAGAATGAGACTGATGTTCTTTGCCTCCTTTCCCTCCTACCCACCGGAAAACAGATCCCTCTGGGTCTGGTGAGATCCCTTTGCATCCAGAACGGAGATCCTGTGTTTCTTCTCTTGGACAAATCCCAGCCTGCCAGGACCCACGCTGCTGCCCTGTGTTGTCCCAGAGCTGATCCCCCGGAGCAGGGGAGCTCGCTGGCATCCCGGCTGCGTGTTCTCTTGGCAGATGGTGCTGGAAAAGTTGTCTCTCTTAAAGAAAACATATGCACGTGGCGGTTTCGGTCTCCTCCATCCTCCCTCCCTCCGTGTCTCTCCTTGGGCTGGGCCAGCTGCTCCCTGCTCCCAGCCAAGCCTGAGCTGCTGTTCCTGGCTCCAGCCCTGCCCGGGGGAGAGCGCGGCCGCCTTCGCTGTCTGAGTCTGCTCAAACGCCAGCAAAGCTGGGGGGGGGGGGGGGAAAGCTGCTCCTCGCTCGGCTTGCGGCTGAGAAATTCCCCAGCTGTAGGATTGCTGAGGAATGGCGGGGACAGCTCGGCTGGTGGCATCGCTGCTGGGGGGAGGCGGGTGGGATCAGACGGACCCCATGGAGCTGGACATCCCAGCGCCATCCAGCTGCCCTTGTGCGGGGGGTGTGCCTGTTGGGGACCCTCGCCCGGGGTTGTCCCCACTGGGGACGCATGGTCCTCATCAGGACGTGGCCCTGGACGCAGCCCCTCTCCTGAGAGGCTCCTTTGTGCTCAGGGATTTCTGTAATGCCGTGGCTGGAGCTGCGGCATGGTGTCGGGGATTTCGGAGAGGGGCAAATCTAGGCTTACCCCCTCGCCTTAGGCCATCAGCCGCTGATGAGGTCGGGCTCTAATTTCTTTGGCAGCAAATCACTTAAAGGTGGAACACCAGTGGGAGGCCATAAGCGGAATGCTTTTCCCATTACCCCGCTCCGGTGTGGGGTGCCCCCGGGGAGGGCAGGAGCTGTGCTGTCCCGTGGGGCAGCTCAGCCTGGCAGGCACTGTCACCGCGGGCTGGAGATCAGGCGTCCTCCCCACCCTTCACATCCTTCCTGCTCTTGTTTTCTCCTGCCCGGCAGTTTCTCGGGATAATAACCTTTTGTTGTGTGTGGGGCCGTGGCCGAGGTCTGTCTCTGCGGCGGGGTGCTGGCATGGCCACCCAGCTCTCCCAAAGGGTTTGTATCCCACAGTGCCTGCAAGGGACCTGGTTGGGGTACATGGGCTTGGAGGAGACGTGGACGCTTTGGTGCATGGCTCAGAGAGGGTGCGTACCTCTTCTTCGTGCTGCTCCTGCAGTGCCAAGGGACAGTGAAGAACCTCATTGATTTTTTGGTGTTTTTTTTTTTTTTTTTTTTTTCCTGATTGCTTTTGTGTTGACCTGGAAAGGGCTGCTGGGGGCTGAGGGTCACCAGCGATGTCGTGGTTTTGGACATGCCGTCCCCTCCGCTCTGTCTGAAATAGCTGCAGGGCTCAGGGTGAGTGTCCCCTGAGGATGGTGGGGCCCTGCCGAGGCTTGGTACCTGCTGTGGCAGTTTGTGGGCATCATCCTACCTCTCTGCTGCTGGAAGGAGCCATCCTGCGGGCGCAGGGTTTCCATTGCACGTCTAATCTGTCGGGCTGTGACTAAGGACAGAGCAGGAACCTGGCATCACCCCATCCAGCACAGCCAGCCCCCAACTCTGTTCTCCCATCCACTGCAGCAGACCCGGCAGGGGCTGGAGACTCACCCACTGAAAATATCCAAATTACCATATCAGCTGCGGTTTGGCTGTGGCTCCTGCTGAGTACCCGTGGCTGGATGCTTTCCACTGCTAATTGGGATCGCTCGGCTGTCTCCTGGCTCGCCTGCCATCCTCCATCGCTCCCTTTGTGCTGCGTGTTGGCAGGGAAAGTGGCGGGATGCATCCAAAGGGCGCTGGGTGTGCGTGCCGGTGCAGCCCCCGCTCCTCCAGCAGCCCCCCAGGTGGAGACACAGATGCCTGGAGGAGCCCCCTCCCCAGCCAGCGTGAGGATGCTGGGGCAGCAATGCTACAGCTGTTAGGGCAAACATCACAAATCTTAATGTCTTTTGTCCTTTTAAAAATATATATATTTTTTTTTTAATGATTCTATCACTCAAACCCAGCTGGAGCAATTTAAATAATTAGAGCAATTTGAATAATGGAAGCAATTTTAAATAGGCTACAAAAGGCCAGGCCTCGTGTTTGGGGCTGGCAGGCGAGGTGCCCGGCGCTTTGGGTCGGTGGAGACATGAAGCTTTGACACCGAGGAGAGGGACGGTGGCACCGCGGCACAGTTTGTGCCAGCGTCAGGAACCTGCAGCACCCCTCCTCTCCTCCCCGTGATCTTTAAGATGACTCTGCCCATTTCAGGGTGATCACAGGCTCTGCCAAAAGGTATTTCGTGGCAGCTCAGCCGTGTTTGTTTGAGCCCCTCCTTGTCTCTCGGGGCAGCGATGGCTGTGGGTGCTGCCGCGGTCCCTGCTCGTCCCTGGGGAGCACCCAGAACTTTCTCCCGGTTTGGGAGTTGCGGTTTGGCCACTGCCCAGGAGATGCTGTGAAGCAACAAGTGTCAGTCAGGCTGTTGGGTCTGTAATGGAAGAATGAAGTCAGGTTTTTCTATTGATGGCTGGTGTCTGAGCCGAAACACCTCCTTGGCTAACGGGGCGGGTGGTAATTAGAGTTGTGGCTGTATAAAAATGGAAGCAGGTTGTTTACTGAGCTGGTCCTGACCAAGGATTTATTCCTGGCCTGGCTGGTGGAAAAACCTCGGAATTGCCCCCTCCTTCTGCAGGTTCTTGGGGGGTTCTGGCCAGTCAGGGCACCTTTGGGTGCTGGAACTGCCACCTTTCTCCCCAGACACAGCTGCGGATGGGCGCAGCTCAGTCCTGCGAGGAAGGGGAACATCTGCTTGTGTTTCGGCGCGCCTGGCGTCCCACCAGCCGCCTCTCCCCTTCCCCCTCCTTTATTTATAGCATTTCACCAACATCTGGAGTTTGAGCCGATTCGGCGCTGGCTGACTCTGAGCTGGGGGACGGAGCTGGGTGAAACGTGTGCGGCCGGGGAGTAGGGGGGGAGCATTGAGCCCTTCCGAGCAGCGTAGCGGGGGGGGGGCCGCAGCATCCCGGTGTGGAGCTGAGGACCATCCGGGGGTTGGGAAGCCCCAGGAGCATCCTTGCTCTGCTTTTCCCAGCGATGGGAGGAGAGCTGCCGCGTCCTTGCCCTGTGGCGCAGACCTGGGGGTGCTCTGCCTCCCCCCTCGCAGCACTGCTGGCCCATGGTCCCACTTTCTGGCTGGGTTTCGAGGCTCCTTTGACATTTGCCATCAGCAGTCAGCACACACACACCCGCCCCCCTTCCCCAAAGTGTCACCAAGGTCCTCCTGGCCCCGGGGGATGCAGGGCTACAATAGCCCCCTTTCTGGTGCTGCGTTATTGGGAAAACTTGAGTCATTCCTGGGGGAAGGGGAATGAAAACCAGCCTGGCTGTAGCAGGCGGCAGCTCCCTGGCACGGCCGCCAGTGGAGGCAATAATCCCACTCCTGGCTGTGGTACCAGCCCAAAGCCTCCCCGGTTCTCACGGTGAGCAGGGCTGTGGGCAGCGCTGGCAGCCACGGTGAGGGTTCCTGCTTCTCCCAGCTTTCCTCATCTTTGTAGTGTGAAAGACAGCAGATTTTCACATCTGGGAGGTGAGGACCCTCCCTCCCCTTCCCAGATCAGGGTGATAAGCATCTGCTTAAAGTTAAGTGCATCCCAAAATCTGAGTGAAGGCAGCTGGCTTTGAGCTTCCAAAAAAATTGTAGTAATAATAGTGGCAATTAAAGCTTGCCTGCGGGTCAGCTCGGCTCCTAGTATAACCATTACTGACAAGGGAGGGTGCCTGTGTTAGGGCGGGTGTAAATGGGCCCCTTGTTCTGGCGGTGATGTGGCCCTGGGCCCCCTTCCTGCATGAGTTTCTCCCCCCATTCGGCTCTTTCCCGGCTCTCAGTGTTGCCCTTTGCTGCTCTGCCTGCTGGTGTTCGGGCTTTGGTCAGGGTCCTGCGCTGCTGGAGCTGCCCTTCTCTTCTGCAATTCCCAGAGGCAGCCCTGCATCCCTCCCCTGCATCCCTCCCCTGCATCCCTCCCCTGCATCCCTCCCCTGCATCCCTCCCCGGAGCAGAGAAGCCAAAGTGCAGGAGTTGGAGAGGTCCTGGCTGGAGGCAAGACAGCAGGGATGGACACCAAAGCCCTGAGCAGTGTCCTTTGTCCCCTAAGGACATCTTGGTGTCCCAAGGCGGCCATGGGGCAGGACAGGAGCCTGGTGTCTCCTCGCCCTGGCAGGCTTTGGCAGTGGTTTTCTTTGCAGGGAGCAGGTGAGCAAAGGAGCCATTTTCTGACTGAAAACACATGTGAGAGGAGAGGAAACACCACGGGAGCTGACTTAAAAGAAAATATGTTAACAATGTAAATTAGGCTCCTGCCTGTGCTTTCTCCAGCTTGGCTGAGCAGAGGCGGAAAGGCTTGACGTGTCGCAGGGTGATCTGGAGCCTGGAGTGTGTCCGGGAGGTGCAATTCCTGACAGGGCTGATTAGACCCTATTTAACTGCCCCCAGGGAATGGCAGAGCCCACGGGGCTGGGCCGTGGAGGCGATGCCGGGAGCAGCCCCGAAAGCGCCGGTGGGTGCAGAGTGCCAGGGGTGAGGTGGTCCCAGGCAGGGTTGAGCCGATTAGGTGACAAGCCCTGATCTCCGGTGATTACGCACTGTGACGGGGCCAAGGCGGCCATCAATGCCCCTGGCAGATAAGCTCAGCTTGGTTTGAGCAAATCCCCATTCCGAGGGGACAAGTGGGGCCAGAGCTCTTGTTCTCCTCACAGTGTGGCTGTGGGACGCTGTGCGCTTCCCGGCTGTGCCGAGAGCATCCCTTCAGCCTTGGAAGAGGTTCAGGGGTTGAATCCCCTTGCTGAGGTGCACAGCAGCATCGTGGCTTCGGCGCGCTGGTCTGCAGGAGCTGCTCCGCCCCGCGGTGTGCCAGGACCCACCGGGCTCCTGCAGCAGATGGTACCGACCTGGCTTCGGCTGCTAGACTAGCTCTGTGTCTGTGCATGTGTTCCTAGGATCGTAGAATGGTTCGGGTTGGAAGGGACCTTAAGGATCATCTAGTTCCAGCCCCCCTGCCCTGGGCAGGGTACACCTCCCACTAGACCAGGTTGCTCCAAGCCCCATCCAGCCTGGTCTTGAACACCTCCAGGGATGGGGCATCCACATCAGCCCTCCTCCTCCTCTCCTGGAAGACCCAGGAGAGGCAGATGTCCACACTGGCACTGGTGTTTTATTCCTGGAATAAACCCCCAAAGCCTGCCTTTTCAAGGGGTTTAGCCCGTCACAGTGTGTGCATTTGCTTGTGCGGTGCGGGGAGCTGTGGGGTGGAGGGGCTGGAGATGGTCCTGGGACTTGGCCGCCGCATCCTGGGTAGGGAGAGACCCACGGCTGCTGTGGCTGGGTCGGCCAGGGCTGGGCTGCTGGGGAGTTTGCATCGTGCTCAAAAGCCTGTGCTAACGCCCGTGTGATGGGGGTCTTTGAAAAGCCCTTTTTCATCCCCAGCCCTGCTCCGAGTCGGGCTCTGGGTGATGGTTTGGAGGCAGGGATTAGGCAGTGAGCTGGGGCTGGGGGGAGCAGGGGGGCAGCCCCATCCCAGAGCTTGGGGCTGGGTCAGCGGTGATGGCAAACAGGTCTGTGACACTGGTGGCCTCGCGGCGTTGAGCTGGGGCTGGTGTGTGGGTGCTGGAGCCAAGGAGGGGCTATTCGAGGGGCAGGTGGGTTTTGCATGGACAGTGGAGCGTGGGGGCCTTCCTTCCTGCCACTCAAAATCCAGGAGGTGATTTTGTTTCAGGAAACAGAAAAGACCAAAATGCCAACGATTTGGTGCTTCTGCAAGTGGATTCTGCTTGCATGGAGGTTGGTAGCTGCTAATTAATTGCATGGAAACCGCTCGTTAATCAGAGCCGGTGACATTTATGATACCGGCACCATGGTGGAGTGTGCCTGAAACATCCAGGTGTCCAAGACGGGAAGGGTCCTGGGCACTGGAGGGGGCTGCGCGGGGGTGGCACGAAGCCTGTGCTGTGGCATCCCAGTGAGCTGCGGGGGGTGTCCCCAGGGGACCCTGGATCCCAGCAGCAGCACTGGAAACTCTAAGGGGGGAAAAAAAACATCAGATGCTGCAGGAGTTGCAATGAGATTGTGAGAGCTGGTAACACCCAACCACTGTTTGGTTTTGATTTGTGTTTTTTGTTTTTTGGTTTTTTTTTTTTGAAAGTATTTCATTGTTATTTAATGTCTTGTTTGTGCATTTCTAAATGGACTGGCTTGAACAGCGTTTCCGAAACCTTTTTCCTTCTAAAATGACAATGATTTGCCTCAAGCAGCAGCTCGAGGGGTGGTGTGGCAATGCAGCTTATCGTCCGAGCAGCGTTTGTCTGCACACACACGTGTACCTGTGGATGGGTGTAGACACTGGATACTTGTAGGTGGAGTATGACATGGCCATGCTATTGCTTCTTAATACAATTTGTGAAATTAACGGCCACCGGTAGTATCTGGATACCTAGAGGGGAAAAAAAAAAAAAATTGCTGCTTTTGCAATTTTTTTTGCACGCAGTTTCTTCTGCACACAAACAGACAAAAAGGTACGGTTAATTTTTTTTTTTACTTTCTAGTATACATGTGAATCTAACTTACCTAAACTTAACTAAACTAAACAAAAAAGCTTTTGTGTTCTTGGCGTGTGAAAGGGCAGCAAAGCTGCCTCTGGAGCAATACCGAAGCCTTTCCATAGGGGTTTTTCTCTGCACGCAGGTGAGCGACGGTGGGTTTCTGGGAGCCCAGATAACGTGCCACCGTTACAGGGAACGCTTTGTCGCAGGGCTTGGGTTTCACAAAGGCAAAATCCCCCCAGGAGCTTAGGAAATATCTTCCCAGAACACAACCAGGGAAACGCTGGCACCGCTCGAAAAGAAAAATAAATAGCAGAGCTGGCAAAGAGACGCAGCAGCTCCGTGTCAACAGAGCATGTAAGGCGAAGTGTTTGAGCATGTACTCGGGGCTGGGTGAAGCGAAGGGAGCGTCGGTGTTTGCTTAATCCCAGAGAGGGGCTTTGCGGAGCTCTGGTCTAAGACCTATTTTTTTTTTTTTTTCCAGTGGCCGAGGATTGCGTTAGTCGGGAGGTTTAAGAGCCCTGCGAAAGCCCCGGATCATCTCTGTGGTGGGATAAGCAGTTTTGCCGGAGGATTTCTGCTCAGAACAGATGCTGAATGGGGATTATTTATTTATTTATTTATTCTAAAAACAAAGGTCTTGAATTCCTTTCGGTTAAGGCCCTCGAATTCAAGATTTTGTGGTGAAAGCGGAGCCCAGCCCGTGTGGGACATGGCACCGCTCGCCACCCTCGCAGCCAAAGGGATCCTGCAGACGAAGCTTCCCCCTGCGCGGTTTATTTGTTGAGGAATTTGATTTCACTGGCGATCCCGGGGGATCCCCCGACAGCAGAGGGACTGGCCCAGCTGGCGTGTCCCCCCCGCAGCCACTTGCTGAGCCCCGGGGATCCCCGTGATGGGACGGCAGCTACAGCGCGGCATTTTTGGGCGATTTTTCTCGGTGCTTTCCCATTGCTGCCTGAGCTCTGGCCCTGTAAAAATGATGCGAGAGGAAAATGGTTTAAAAAGGTGCTTTTTAAACCCAAATAGGTGATCCCGGATGGGTTCCCTTCTGCTTGTGAGATGTGCCCCCTTTTCCTAGCTGCGCCAAGCCCCGTGCATCCTTTAAGGTCGCGCGGATCCGACCCTCTTTGGCCAGTTGAATCATTTCCTGTTTTCTTCACTTTTTGAAGAACTCCAAGGCAAGCTGGAAATATTTGCAGATAGGGTGAACTAACTGCTCCGGGGCCATGGGAAAAATACAGGCGTGCTAAATCTGCGGAGGGAGAGGATGCGAGCGCGGGGTCGTGGCTTTTACTTACTTTTTAAAGTATGTCCTGAATTTTACTGAGCAGGTAGCTGAGGCGCTTTGGGAGCTGTTTTGGCAGGAGCTGGGTTTTATTGATCCGGTGAGCGTTGCACCAGTTGGTCTTGATGTCACACCGATGATTTAGATGTTGCATTGATGATTTTTTCCCTTTTAAGAACCAATCTGTCCACTGAGGTGTTGATGCCAAGAACATCTCCCGGGCAGGTATCTCTGGGTCTTTTTTCCCCCAGAACTTGTCCTGGCAGCATCCACGTGCCCCACAAGCTCAGCTGCAGTGTGTGAGCAGTTGGTAAGGCTTTTCTTGCAGCTCCCTCTGTGCTTTTTTTTAATCTCTGTGAATGTTCAGCTACAGTTTGCAGCTGGTCCAAGCAAGCCCCGAAGACTGCGATGGGTGCTGCTGATGGCGGCTCTCATTTTTAACTGCTTTTTTGAAGCATTTGGTGCTCTGCGCAAAGGAATCTGAGTGGCCAATGTGTCCCTCCTGCGCCCGGAGCGGCGGCATCCTGAGCGGCTCTGACCTGGCGTCCAGCAAGGGCTGGTCATCTCGCATCCCTCTTTTCTTCCCAGGTGCTGGGATTGGGCTGGTCAAGCTGGTCCTGGGTCCCGATCCACTTCTGTCTTCCCTGTGCATTGCATCCGTGGCCAAAATTCCCCCTGCTTTTTTGCCCCAGGACTCTAGCACCAGTCTCACGGCTCACCGTCAGAGAGCAGCAGTCGCCACGCACCCGTGGGAGCAGATGGGTGCAGCTTCAGCCCTTGCTTTGGCGGGGAGCGCTGATGCGCAGCCCTGGGGAAGGCTTTGCTGTCACCTCCCCGCCTTGGGGTTCGGTGGGGCTGGGGTCCCACGGGGGGTTCAGGCTGCCAGCCCCGCGGGGACTGTGTTTGGAAGAGCTCAGTGGGAGGCAGCAAGCTGCAGGGGCAATGGAGGAGGCGGTTCGGTGTGGTCAGCCGCCCTGGGGAGATGTGGCTGTAAGTGATGGGGGGGAAAATAGTGGCTTTTTTTTTTTTTTTTTTTTTTTTTGCATTTGTGTTCCCAAGAAAAGGGCTGTGTGGGGATGGAGGCTGCAGTCACGCCAGAGCCATCCCCTGAGCTCTTCCAACCCACCAGCTTGAGTATTTCATAAGCGGCTTGAGGAGAGCTGTGCTGGGATGTTTATTTACATCCCGTTGAGCCGGCGGGTGCCCGTGGGTTGGAGCAAGCGCCGGACGGGGCAAGGGGGAGATTCCCCCCACAGTGAAGCCATCGCGGTGGGTCTCTGCCTTCCCTTGCCCTGTCCCCAGGTCCCACCCCATCCCCAGGTCTCATCCCATTGCATTAGAGCCTGCGGTCGGTGCTGGAGGGTGTCCGGAGCCCCTGCTTGCCGGGTGGCCATGGTCACGGCTTGCAGTATGGGGACACGTGCTCTCCGTGGCATGAAGTGGGTATTTCTTGCTGGGATTATTTGGGTTTATCTCTCATCATCTGTGGCCTCTGTCCCCTGCCAGCGGCAGCAGTGTCACCCCGGATGGGTGTGTTTGTGTCACCAACGGTGCCCATGCTCGGTGCAGGTGACGGCTGATGCCCCGTGCGCCTGGGGATCCTCTGGCCCTGAGCTCTGCCCAGTGGGGAGCCCAGCTGGGGACAGGGACATGCATGGGTAATATTAGTCATGTTTTGCTGTTTGCATTAATGCGGTGCCCGTAGGTACGGAGCGAGGGGCGGTGCCCTGTGGCCGTGCCGAAGGAAAAAGGCAGCAGAGCCATCCCCCAGCACGGCAAATCCCTGCAGGTGACTGCTCTGCGTGTCCCTGCCTGGCGCTCCTCTGGGAATTTCCTTCTTTGAGGGGATGAAGGAGGTGGGATCAGCCCCTGAAGTGACTTAGCCGTGGTGGCCCCGGCAGCAGGAGCCGGCAGTGCCCAGCCGCCCGGTGATCGGCTTGGATGCTGTGCCCCTCCTGTGGGAATCAGGTATTCACCTCGGGGGTGCCATTGGCAGGTCACCGCTGTCCCCACGGGAGATCAGCAAGTGCTGGTGAATTAATTCAGCTCTTCACTGCCCTCCGTATTTGCCCCACCGTGACTTGCAGTGGCCAAAATCGCCTTGTATCATTGCAAATGGAGTTATTCCCTGTGATCATCGACACACGCAAGGACCCTGCGGATAGTCCGGCTCCACAGTGGCAGTGGGAAATGTCCTTTGGCTTGTTTGGCTCTTGCTGTACAGGGTCTATGTGCAGCTGGAGCCCCTTGGGCATTGGGGTTTTCCACGTGAGCGGTGGCCAGGCCAGGTCTGCTGGGCATCAGCCATGGCTGTCCTCAGCTCCCGCAGCCCTTCCTGGAGAGGAAGCAGCTTTTAAGCCATAATGAGGGTGTTTTGCAGAAATAACCCCAAGGTGCTGTGAGTGCAAGGAGCTGCCGGCACAGGCATTTCCAGCGAGAAGCCCGCATGGGGCACGTAGGAGCCCCAGAGCTGCCCGAGGAAGGGAGGGGGTGTAGGTTTGGTGTTTCATGGTGCCTTTTGGCAAAGACGGGAACGTGGAGGAAATTGCTGCGTGGGTTTTCAATTTGAAAGGAAGGGCTGTAAGAGATTTCATCGTAAATGCGATCTGAAAAAAAAAAAATTAAAGGTCTGATAGCAGGAGGGGAGCAGCATTTCTTTTAATGAAAGATTAAAACTCAGCCACAGGGGGTGTTTTCCTTAAACTACAGATGGAAATGAAAACCTCTGTCTCCAAAGCGGTTCTTGCCGGAGACGTGGTGCTGTGCCGTGAGCCGGTGCTGCCCAGCGTGTGGGCTGGAAGGGGCTGTGGAGAGGCTGGTGGGGGCAACGGCATCCGAGGGAGTGTAATGGGTCCAGCAGACCTGGAGAAAAGCTGGTGTTTGTTGCTCCCCAGCTGCCCCGAGGAGACGTAAAGCGTTTTCCATGGGATGGGGGGAAGGCGCTAACCTCTTCGCATGCTCCTGTACTGTTCATCCTACAGCAAGCTCAGCCTTTAGGATCTGCAGGGAGCCATCAGGCGTGGTGTTCGTCACCCCGGTCCCCAAAGCCCCTCCGCTGGGAGGTGACCAAACCTGCAGGCGATGCCAGTGTCACTGGGATCGAGAGCAAGGCACTGCCTTAAATAAATAACTAAGGTTAATGCGGTGTCTCGGTGGGCCTGTGTGCTTTGCCCGGGCTTTCGGGTTCAGTTCCTCCCTGCCCGGGGCTGTGGCCATGGGGCTCGGCCGTTGCCGGGGGGCGTCTTGGCTTATGGGTGGACTTTATCTGGGCTGCTTTTGATGAAGGAAATGCATTTTTTGTTTTGTTTTAATTTTTCTGGAATGGTTTCGGACAATTGATTTTCTAAAATAGACTCAATGAGAGGAAATTCATTTGTTAAGCTGTCCCCGTTCAGGGTAACGGGAGGACGGGGTGCAGATACAGTGCTTCCTTGGTAGCTTTATTTATGATTGCATCTACTTTAGAGCAAAACTAGACCTATAAATTAAATCTTTTGTCTCCCCCCCCCCAACCCCTCCTCTGTTAATCAGGATTTAAACGGGCAGAAGGAGCTGTGCCCACGTCTCTGCCACCTGAAGAAAGGTCCTAATGGCTACGGCTTCAACCTGCACAGCGAGAAGTCCCGGCCGGGGCAGTTCATCCGCTCGGTCGACCCCGACTCACCGGCCTCCAGAGCGGGGCTGCGGCCCCAGGACCGGCTGGTGGAGGTAACGGCGCGGGGGCTCGGCATCTCCTTTCCTGGGGAGCCTCTGGGGGTTTCCTCGGCGCATGCCATGCGGGGGTGTTCGATCCTGCCCAGCCTGGCAGGAGCAGCTGGGTCCTGTCCCCATTTCACGGGTGGGAAGAGGGACAGCAGAAGTGATGGGACCCTTGGGAAGCCTGAAGCTGAAACAAACCCCCATCTTGTGACCTTTTCCGTCACATCCCCCCTGTATTCCTCTGTAATACAGAGCTGTAAGACCCATGTGGGTGCTTAGGCAGTGGCTTTGTGGTCCTTTGGCAGCTCATTCAAAGCGGGCACTTGCGAGCGCTGAGATCTAGACGGTGCTGCTGACTCCGGCTGGAACAGCGGAGGGTCGGAGCAGGTGAACTGCGCCCCTGTGCCCATCCAGGTGGCTCGGGGGTGGCAGCGGGATCCTGTGGACAGATGGGGTGCTTGGTGGGTTCCCATCTTCCCCCTGCAGCACAGCGAGTCGCACGCTCAGTGGCATTGCCTGATGCCACTTGGTGCTGGAGCTGGAACTGCAGCAAAAGGGGTGTGGGGACATGTGTGACCCGTCCCACCACCAGTGCAGGGGACAGGGTGGCCTCCCACCCAGCCACACTCCAGTCTGACGTCCTGCTGCGGGCGTAGGGACACATTGGTGCTGCCTATCTGAGCTGATGCCTGCCAGGCAGGCGTTTGTAAAAAGAGGGGAAAAAACCTTTGCAGAGATTTTAAGATGGAAAATTGTGAAAGATGGGGAGAAACTGCTCTTGGAAGCAGCTTCCTGGTCACAGAGTACTGGACAACACAAGTTTTGATGGAATCGCATCTTATGTTTTTCCTGAAGAATGAGGCTCCCCCATCCAGAGCTGCCTGGGCTCTGGGCAGGGCTTGAGCAGGAAGAGGGACAGGCAGGGCTTGATCCGGCAGCTGGTGTCCCAGGCACGGCGGCCATCACCTCTTTGCCTTCTGCACCATGGGAGGACCCCCGCTCAGGGGCGGATGCGTGGCCCTTCCCCAGGAGGATGAACCCCAAAACCCTCCCGTGGGGACCAAGCCGTGGCCCTCGCTGCCGGCTCAGAGCGGGAATGGGGTTTGCATTCCCTGGAAGAAAACACTCTCAACCTGCAGAGCCGGGCGAGTCGGAGAAATAACTAAAACCAAAGCGCTCGCCTGCTTTCTAGCCCCGTGAATTATTGTCCCCTGGCCCATGGGAGCTGCTGCCTCTTCCCGGCACCTGAAAGTTTAATGCCGGGAGCAGTGTGGGGCCAGGAGCAGGGTGCCGGCGGCAGCGCGGTGTCACGGCGAGGGGTTGTGTTATTTATTTATCGGTGCTTGGCGGAGTGCCTGGCGCACACAAAGCGGTAAGGGGTGAGCTAGCGAGCTTGGAAACCTGATCCCCTCCGTACCTGCTCTTTGGGGCTTCGATAAATATTTGATGCCCCCCAGCCCTGCTGCCCTGGGTGGGCTGGGGGTGCTGGGGTGGGGGGAGAGCAGCCCCGAACCGCCTTGCCGAGCTCAACCAGGGGTGAGCATCGGGTGCAAATTGGGGTGACCTTTCCCCTGGGGGACACTGCTGGGGACAGAGAGGGGTCACAAGCCGGCAGCTGCGGTAGCCAGTGAGATGCAAAGCCTGGGAAGGGCTGGGGGAGGCGGGGGGTGGGGGGAGAGTGTGTTGTGTCCCTTTTCATCCCAGCCCTTGCAGCCATATCCTGGCCCTCAGGACCTGCTTCTGCCCCGGGGTTGTGTTCAGGCATCCGAAACGCAAAGGGGAACCCAAAGTTTGGAGCCTGCCCAGCTCAGGCTCTGCAGCGTTCACCTGCCTTGTCCCTTCGCAGTGGGAATGGGCAACTGCTGCCTCTGGGTCGTGTCCAGGCTGTTGGGGGGGCCGGAGACCCCAAAGGACCTCCAAAGGAGGGTCTCCAGCCCCCCGACAGCCTGGGCACGACCCAGGGGCGGTGTCTGCCTGTCCCCGCTGCGATGCAGCCATGACTCTGCAATGAGAGGGACCATGGCTGGGCCAGGACCAGGCTCATCCACTGTCCTGCTTCCCTGGGACGGGCTGCCACGTTCTGCTGATGCTGGGGCAATGCCGTGCCGGCGTAACTCAGCTCCCTGGGGGGCTGCTGGGATGGGGTTACCCCACTCCTGGGCTCAGTCCCCGGCTCTGGTGTTGGTGTGTTTCGGGGTCCAGCATGGGAGAAAGCAGCTGTCTGCCTGCAGGCGGAGGAGGAATAAAAAAGTGTCGATGGTGGTGATACCTGCTCTCCTGACGGCCCCACAGGAGAGCAGGCGTGTGCATCCAAAGCGTGCAGTTGTAATGTTATGTCCGCTTCTCCTAACAAAGGCTGGACAGATTTCTTTATAGAACATAGAATCATAGAATGGTTCGGGTTGGAAGGGACCTTAAAGACCATCTAGTTCCAACCTCCCTGCCATGGGCAGGGACACCTCCCACTAGACCAGACTAGAAAGCTGTAGTAATGGAGTAGCTATTTTTTAAAAGGAGGAGGTTATTCCGTTCCTGGTGATCTCTATCCCACCAGCGGTCTCTCCCCTTCTCCATCCAAGCTGAATTAGCCCATCGCTCTGCTCTCCTGTGGGCAGGCGCCTTCAGATGCCAAAGGCAGGATGGGCGGCGAAGGGTGGGTTGAGCTTTGCTGGAGACGGGCTGGAGCAGTGAAAAGAGTTTATCAAACAAAAGCGGGTCCAGCCGCGAGGGGCTGGGCGGCGCAGAGACCTTCCCCTGCGGGACAAAGGGTGATTCATTCCCCACCGCGAACAATGCCTTGAAATCACAATTGTCCCCTCGCTGTGGGGAACAACCGGGAGCAGAGGATCACATTCCCTGGTAGGTCCCGGCTCGCACGCAGGGAAGGGAGAAATGAATCTGTGCAGCAGGCACAGAGACTCGCCTGCCGGGGACATGGGAAATACACGTGTTTTTTCTGTCAGGGAGGGACGAACGATGGTGTGGTGATGCCACAGACAGCTGAGCAGGGACGGGGAGCTGGACACACCAGTGGCACCCAGCCTGCTGCCCGTGCACATGGTTGCACCCCGTAGGCAGCCTGAGATCCCTGGGGCACATCCAAGGTGAAGGCTGGCTTTGAAATCACTAAAGAGGGCAACCAGAGCGTTTTGGCAGGACCTGGGTGGGTGAGGCGATGGTGGAGTCTGGGGTCCGTGATTCCTGATGGATGTGTTTGGGATGCAGGCAGAGGCAGAGGTGTGCAGTAACATGAAGGATGCTCTGGCAGAGGCACCGGGTAGGTGGCCGGGTGGTAGGAGGCCATGGCTGGCTTGAGAGGGCAAAGGAACAAGCCTGTAGCCTTCCTGTCATCCCAACGGAAACTAATAAAAGGAAAATCCCATGACTCAGGGGATGAGAAGTCTGCTCCAGGGGTCTGTGAGCAGCGTCTCTGCTGTGGGGGGCACAGATTTAGGTTCTGATGCTGTCACTTTGCAGGTGAATGGCATAAACGTGGAAGGCCTGCGGCACTCAGAGGTGGTGTCCCACATTAAGTCCAGGGAGAACGAAGCCAGGCTCCTGGTGGTGGACCCTGAAACAGATGATTACTTCAAGAAGCTGGGGGTGACCCCCACGGAGGAGCACACTAAAGGTGAGACCTCGCTTTCCCTGGGTGACTCTACGCCGTTCCTGTGGCTCCCTGTGTCGTGGGTGGGATTTCAGAAGTGAGGGAGAGTCATGTTTCCCTTCTGTCTCATCCCTCTGTAGTTTCCTGAGCACCACCCAGCTATTTATAAATAGTGAGAATGCTCCCTATTCTAGCCATAAAACATTTATTTTTACACGGTGAATAATTAGCTTAGGAACTTGCTGCCATAAAGTGACTGAGGTAAAGCGTAGTGGGATTTGGGGGGAGCTGGGTGCCCGGTGAGGGATGCTCTGATGGGACCGGTCCATCTGGTTGGGGCTGGGAAGCCTCTCCCGATGGCAGTTCCTCCAGCCCCTCCGTTTCGGCTGCAGCACCCGTACCCTGGGAGACGGGGTGGCCCCGTGGGGTCGGGGGGAGCAGAGCGGTCCGCCCGGGGTGCTGAGCTGGGGTCTTGGGAGAGAAAGGGCAATAAATCCCCCGCTGCCCTTTGCTCCAGCGAAGGAGCCCGAGGGTGCATCGAGAAACACCAAAGCAAACACCGTGTGTGCGCAGAGGGAAGGGTTTCACGCTGGGGCGATCACAGGGGTGGCTGTTGCAGGAAATGCTTTCCTTGCTGTTGAAACCTGGCAGAGAAAGCTGCCCGTCCGCTCCCCAACCTGTTGTACTGCAGCTCCGGGATGGGGAGGGAGCAGGAGGCTCCCCGGCCCCTCCTGCCCCTCCCCGGCTGAATGGGGAGCTCTGTTTCCCAATACAGCTCTTCCTTATCTGATCCGCACCCTGGCTCCCTGGGATGCTCAATGGGGAGATTTTGTCCAAAGAAACGGGTCGAACAATGCAGAGAAGCGCACGGGGCGAAAGTGGTGTCAGATGCTGGGCATCGGTTCGAGGAGGAGCTGGGGCGAGAGCAGTCTGCTGGCAGGAGCGATAAAGGAGCCCTTGTTCCCCGGGGTGGGGACAGAGCCAGGGCCACTGCCACACCGGGGGGTGCGGGGGCGGGGGGTGCTCGAGCCCCTGCCTCGGCTCTGCAGCCCTCGCGGCCGTCTCGATGCGTTCGTCAGCGATCAAGAGATCAAGAATGGGGTCTGCCTGGCCGGTGACAGGGCAGTACGTGACAAAGTGCTCTGGTTAATTCTGTTGTTTGCAGGATAAGAGGAAATAATAATTGCGCTCTTTAATCAAACTGCTTTGACCTCAAGCTGACAATTTCCATGTCTTACCGCTGATCCTAAGCACCTCAGCGTTTTAGCCAATGAGTGTATTTTAAGAGCTATTTAAGAGCACCTTTCAGAATTAAGGAAATACAAAAATATTTCCAGACGTGCCAAATTTTGAAATTACTTTTTTAAGCGCAGTTCCACTTTAATATTGCTTGTGATTTGAAGCTTGCTTCTCACGTAAATAATTTTAGCATCATTTCTGCTGTGAGCTGACTTTCTTCTGATGACCGTTGCTCAGATCTTACCATACTGTAAACATGAGTCTGTATGATACAGTACTCAAGGATCCCAACACCATAACTGAGGCTTTTGCACCAGCGTGCTCTCAAAATGATGACTTGAGTTTGTTTTTTTTAAAGGCAAAGATGCCGTGATTTGCGTTAGGAATCCCTGCAGCTCGCACTGATGCAGCCCCCAAATCGACCCTTTGGAGATCCCAGCTGTATCCGTACGGGGCGCAGGGAGGCGATGGCTTTGGAGCTGTGCAACTAGCTGCCCTGGGTTTCTGCAGTTGCCAGCCGCCTTTGGCACCGTGCCGCCGCTCTTGCTTCACTGGATTTTGGGTTACAGAGTGATGTGCATCCACATCATTGTCTTCTGCTGGAGACACGCACAGAGTGAGGGCTTTGCCCCGAGTGGCGTTCATGCTCGACATAATTCAGTTATTAATCCTCTCACAATTAACACATCTGTTAGCCTGGGACAGATGAGACATGGTAATGCCTTTAGCAATGACTTGATCTTGGTGACTGGCAGCTTGTCTGCATAAAATTTGCCATTGTGTGGAATACTGTTGGTGTGAATTGTTGGAAGTGAGAAAAAAAAAAAAAAAAAAAAAGCCGTGGTCTCTGGGGAGCGGGTTGTTTGCCGCACGCTGTTGTGACGCCAACAAGATGCTGATTTCGGCACTGAGCGTTGGGTTGGTTTTTAAGGTTTCTGATTAAACAGCTTAACAGTCAAAAAATTTTGATTTAATTACTTAACAGTCAAAAAAATGGGAGCGCGCTGAATCTAGCGCTCATAGAAGGAAGTTACTTCGTCCCCTTCCTGGAAGGTGTTTTCTTCTAATGAAAGCAGGGTGAAATGAAATGGAGACCTTATTGTGGCCTGTCAGTGCTTAAAGGGGGCTTATAAGATAGATGAGGATGAACTTTTTAGCAGGGCCTGTTGCGATAGGACAAGGGGTAATAGTTTTAAACTAAAAGAGGGTAGATTTAGATGAGATATAAGGAAGAAATTTTTTACAGTGAGGGTGGTGAAGCACTGGCCCGGGTTGCCCAGAGAGGTGGGAGATGCCCCATCCCTGGAAACATTCCAGGTCAGGTTGGATGGGGCTCTGAGCAACCTGATCTAACTGGAGATGTCCCTGCTCATTGCAGGGGGGTTGGACTAGATGGCCTTTAAAGGTCTCTTCCAACCCAAACTATTTTATGATTCTATGAAGATGGAGGAACTGGAAAGAATTTGGTTCACAAAGGGCACAAGGGGGATGGACAGGCTTTTGTGTGGGCTCAGAAGCAGCACAGGACAAAGTCAAGAGACAAGACACGCTGAGCTGGTGGGGTGGGCAAGGGAGCAAACAGGCTCAGGATGGCCAGGTGGGCGATGCCGAGGGCTGCTTGCCTGGGACCTGAGGCCAACAATCCCAGCTGAGTGTATTTACCGCGTATTTTCTTTATGTGGTCTCTAGGTGTGGTACCTCAGCCCATGACAAATGGATCCGCACAGACTCAGGTGAGTACTTGCCTGCTTGAGGATGGCCGGGGGGGCTGGGCAGCATCCCGGGTTAGCTCAGTTTAGGGGAACATGTTGGAGTGACCAAGAGGGACCAGGGGTGAGAGGCCAGACTCCCGGCAAGCCGGTTTTCCTTGGCTCCGACCTGTGACACTGAGCCTGTCAGGATGACTTGCCAGCCTGCAGAGCAGAGAGGGATGCTCATAATGTCCCCAGGGCTCATTTAGCTCTGCTTAACTGCTGCGGGCTGATTTTAATTGCTTCCTGCTGCAGCTTTAATTTAGGCGTTGAACAAGGCTGGTTTCAGCCCCGTTTTACTCAGTGATCCCGGTGACAGAGGGACGAGGTGTGCGGTTGCCCGGTGCTGGCAGGACGGGGACCACGCTCTGCCCGGCGTGGGGGATGCGGGAGAGCAGGGAGCAAATCCCAGGGAGCTCCCGGGTGTGCACACAAGAGTGTGTGTGTGTGTACACATGTGCGTGCAAGGGTCCCTTCGGCAGGACCCTCCCCTCCGGGCTCTGTTCCCGTCCCTGCACAAGCCAGGCGTTGCTCTCAGCCTGGCAGGGTGACTGGGATGTCTGTCCCCACCGGGCTGGAGCATTTTTCTGCCTAGCTTTTTATTTTCTTTCTAATTCTGTCTTTGGGCAAACTGGACTAACGTTTTAATTTCCACCAGCTGAATGGAGGATCCACATCTTCATCTCACAGTGACCTTCAAAGTCCTGGGAAGGAATCGGAGGTAAAAGCCCCAAATATCCAACCCCCCCTTTTACATACTATTATAGGTACACACTTGCCTTACGATACTGTGTATACTGTGTAACAATGCTTTCCACTGCATTTTCAGTTTTGTCTCGTGGACTTGGGTACGCTTGTATCCATCCAGCAAGCGAAATCCAGAGTTTCCATCCATTCCTTGCACTGGGTATGTGCACGAAATGGAGATGGAGCTGTCAGCAGCTGCTGGTTCCAGCGTGGAGGTGGCCACGTTGCTGGGATGGATCAATAATTCCTTCAGCTGGCTGGTCGAGGGCTTGGGACCCTCAGGGTGACGTGTGCGGTGGCAGCATGAGCCGCTGTCACAGCGGTGTTCTTTCTCCTCTTTGTCCAGGGGACAGAAAAACTCATGGGGGTCGTGTGGCCTCTGCCATCAGCAACAGGTGTCCCCTATTAATGGATGAGTTTTGTGAGGGTGCAGATGGCATGCTCCATCCTGGCTCTGGGAGGACTCACGTGTGCTCGTCCCTTCGGGCATCGTGACCTCAGGGAGATGGCACTGCCCCAAACCGAGCAGAGGAGAACGTCAAGGGGTAACGGCAGCAAGTTAATTGGCGCCTCGTTGGGCAGTGACTTGAATAATTTGAAAGGAGGTGTAAGATGAAAGGATGTCTACAAGAGTTTTGGATCTTAAGTGTAATTATACTGAGGAGCTGCGAGGCTGGGAAGCCGGGAGGGCAGGAGGAGCAGAGCTGCGAGGTACAAGTGCTGCTAACAGGAACAAGGCAGGCTAAAATTTGAAAGAAAAAAAAACAAAACAAGCCAGATTGCTTTTAGCTTGGAGCACAGTGAATTTATCAGAGCGTTTATAGCAGATGCTCGAGATGGGAGGAGCGTGCATTTGGTGATCCGCGGGGCTGGGGCTGTTTCTCTGGTGCAGCCTGGCAGCAAAGGGCCAGAGCAGAGGCGGACCTCGCTGTGCAAGGTGAATCAGCCACCAAAAGGAAACACCAACGCATAGATTGGTATTATCTCGGTGTTGTTAATATAGCCGGTATTATCTTTTTCTTAAAATAATAAGTAGGGGATTTCTAAAGTGCTCAAAAAATTATCTTTAGCATGAGGCTCTGCTACAAATAGAGGAATGCCTCCGCGCAGGTGCTCTGTGGGCTCCCAGCTGGTTGTCAGTGCTTGTGCTGTCCCCTGTCCCGAGACGGCTGGGAGTGGGAGTCTGACGGCAGCAAGTGCTCACGCAGCCTCCGCTGCGCACCCAGAGCCTCTAAAACATCTCGAGCGCCAGCTGCGTCCGAGAGCTGTGGCCAAACGCCTGCAGTCTGGCATCTCCGTTTCTCTCTGACCATTAAATAATACATATCCCGATCCAATGGCTGCTGCCTTTGGAAAACCGGGCAGTGTCCTGCTGCCTGAACATTGCGGTTCCTCCCATGGAGTCAACCCGGAATTTTTCAGAGCTGGGAGGGACTTCTAGAGATCATCTTGTCCAACTCCCCTGCTAAAGCAGGATTGCCCAGAGCACATTACTCGGGACTGCATCCAGGCAGGTCTTGAGTCTTGAAAGTCTCCAGAGAAGGGACTCCCCAACCTCCCTGGGCAGCCTGTTCCAGTGCTCGGTCACCCTCACCGTAAAGAAATTTTTTCTCATATTTGATCGGAACTTCCTATGTTCCAGCTTGTGCCTGTTACCCCTCGTCCTGTTACTGGGAACCACTGAAAAGAGTCTGGCTCCATCCTCCTTAAACCCACCCTTTAGGTACTTGTAAACATTAATAAGGTCTCCCCTCAGCCTTCTCTTCTCCAGGCTGAAGAGTCCCAGCTCTCTCAGCCTTTCCTCATAAGGGAGATGCTCCAATCCCTCAGTCATCTTAGTTGCCCTACACTGGACTCTCTCCAGTAGTTCCCCGTCTCTCTTGAACTGGGGAGCCCAGAGCTGGACACAGTATTCCAGTTGTGGCCTCACCAGTGCAGGGCAGAGCGGGAGAATGACCTCCCTTGACCTGCTGGCCACACTCTTCCCTATGCAGCCCAGAATTCCATTGGCCTTCTTGGCGACAAGGGCACATGGCTTGCTCATGGATAATTTACTGTTTACCAAGACCCCCAGATCCTTTTCTTCAGAGCTGCTTTCCAGCAGGTCCACCCCTAACCTATACTGGTGCCTGACATTCTTCCTCCCCAGGTGCAGGACCCTACACTTGTCACCTTTGGGCTGTTTCAGAGATTGCTGTCCCACCTCTGTAGTAGAAACCGGAGTCCCTGAGGAGCGGTGGGGGGTTGCCTGTGGCTCTGCCCCCCAGCTCGTAGCCTGATGAGCTCATTCAGGCCACCGCCCCATTCAGTTTGCGTTCATAAGCAAAGCTGGAGCCATTATCTTGCAGCGCTGGTGGAAGACCTGCCCATGGTTATCAGCAGGGTTTGTGAAATCATTATTTGGGAGTTTCTCCTGTGTGGTAGGGCAGCAGTGTGAGTAGGCAGGCTTTAAAGTGTTTCCTTAGAACCGAAGGTCTTGATTCTGTATGTTTGTCCACTATTGACGCAAGCGTGGTGCTTGCTGAGCACGGCTGCGCAGCTCCAGGGTGCAGCCGCTTCTCCCCGAACTGGTCTCCTCGGGCACCTCCATCCTGCCTGGCACTGAGACCTGGCAAAGCCTCAGGAGAGATGTGATCCATGAAGCCGAAGCTTTAGATTGCACCTGCTATGGAGTGTGCTGCCTCCTAAAACCAGCTCTGGTGAACCAAGTCCTGCCAGGGACGATGCTTCTCAGACCTGTGGGGTTTGAGGGGCCCGGGAGACCCGGTGCTGGGTCCATCCCCAGCAGGGATGCAATGGAATGAAAGCATTTTGACCAGGATGTTAATTGTACCCTGAGGACGTGGTGGCCATCCTTCACCTACTGCAGGAACAAGAGGGTCAGGGCTAGCGGAGGGGGCACCTGGGGCTCCCGGCTTGAGGACACATTGCTGCGGTGTCAGTTACTTTAGAAAAGAAAGTTAATTTTCTTATTATAAAAGTACTTCTTTTAAGCAGATGGAAAGATGAGTTAGTTTGGTTTTTTTTTTTTCCTATACAATTCTCAAAGCAAATACTGCCTTGACTGGCGCGTGACGGTGGCCGTGCGGGGCATGGCCAGCTGGGCACACAGGCAGGATCTGCTGTCCTCCCACGCAGCCCCATCCCTGCCTCGGTCAGCCGTGGCTGCTCTTGGAGCAAACGGGTGCTCGGGTGGGCGAACACAGGGGACCCCTTGCCACAACCCCTCCCTGCGAGCCCCGAGGCTCACCCCGCTTGTTCCCTCATCCCTGCTTTTTGCCTTCACCAGGGGCTTATTTTTCATTTTCCCAGCAGACAAGCGGAGCAGCTTGTTTTCCCTCTGGCAGCAGCTTCTGTATTTCTGCTTTTCCACTTCCAGCCGTGGCAGCCACACATTCTTCAGGCGGGGGGGGAACCAACCACAAAACGCAATGTAGTAATTAACTTCGTGGCCACACGGATGCTGCCGCTGCCAGTGGAACCACAGACACGGCACGGGGGTGGGACTTTGACCTTCTGCTCCAAAAAAAGCCACCCCTGCGCATTTGCTTATCGTGCAGGCTGGAGGAAACGCCTCTCCCAGGGCCGTGCAGGGTGAAACGCTGCAGGACACCATGGCCGTGCTCGCGGCGCTGCGGGGGATGCTGCCAAGGGCTGACATCTTTTTTCCCTTCTCCACGCAGGACGGAGATGCGGAGAAGAAAGACCCGTTTGAGGAGAGCGGGCTGAGCCTGAGCCCAACGGCTGCCGAGGCCAAGGAGAAGGTGCGGGCCAAGCGGGTGAAGAAGAGAGCTCCGCAGATGGACTGGAACAAGAAGCGAGAGATTTTCAGCAATTTCTGAGCCTTGCTGGTGGCTGCCGTCTGCCGTTCTCCTGCCCCTGCCCCAGCTCGGACGTTTCTGAGGTGCCTACGCCCTGTCCTTCAGTGTCCATGTGAGATGCTTTGTGCTGTGCTCTTCACTGGTTGCTTTTACAAGGCGTATTTTAAAGTCCTTTTTTTTTTTATTTTTTATTATTATTATTATTATTATTGTTACTCACCAGCGATTCTCATACGACAAATGTGACCAAAGCTCCTTTTCTTGCTTGCTCTTCAGCCCGGCTCTGGCTGCCCACCATCCCCCGTTCCTATGAGAAAAGACTGGAAGAGTTTAACTCTTGTTTCTTACCTGCATCATTTAGGCTTCTATTACTTTTTTTTTTTTTTTTAATGGGGTGCTTGTTTTGGTTTTGCGGGTGTCCCAGACTGAGCCCCATGGGATGCTCTGTGCCCCTGTGCAAATGTCTGACGGCCTCGTCACCCCCCACCGTGGTGGGGGTCTGCAGGGTGGGGTGTACCTGGCACCCCCTCCCCGGCACCTCGTCTGCAGCGTTAACTACTCACACGATGGGAAAACGGGACAGTGGCTGTAAATCGCTCTTGTTGGCTTTGCTATTGAAACGAAGTAGTTTGGTTTGTTGTTTTTGTTTTTGGGTTTTCTTTTTTTTAATGAAGCCCCATATGTTTCCAGTTAGTTTAGGAACATCCCTCTCCACCAGTGACTTCTGCCCTGGCAATAAAAGCCCCATTTTCGTCCCCGACAGCTCTGCAGAGGGGAGAGGGCAGGATTTAAAAACAAAACCCAAACCCAACAGCCCAAATGCCGCAGCCCTCACCATTTGCAGCCGTCGATGCAGCCGGGGAAGGCAGGGAGCGGGGCCAGTCCTGCCCCATGGTGCGAGGAGCCATGCTGCTGGCCCGGCCCCGGCAGCCTCGCAAGAAGACAAGAGCCACAAGATGCTACAAAAACTCTTTGGATGGACTTGGAAGCGAGCACATCCCAGCTTCTGTTTCCAGCAGGGATCTATCTCCAGCTGGGGGCTTGGCGCTGGGGGAGCGGGGCTCAGCCGTGGCTGGGTGCTGGGTTCTGGAGCAGGGTCTGGGTCCCACCTGGTTTGTTACTTCTGGGCTGGCACATGATGCCTCCAGCCCCTGAGCATAACTGAGTCTGTCTCGCCATCGGGAGGGCGTCCTCCGAAGCCGTGGGGTCTCCGTGGGGCTGGCTACGAAGCAAGCAGCGGCGTGATGGAGCGGGCACTCGCTTTGGCTTTCTGTGGTCTCCTCTAAAAAAATCCTGCTCTTGGTATTAGAGCCTCAAAAATATATCTTTAAAATGTCACAAATTAAGCCCCTTTGAGGTCTTTATTACTTGCCTTTGGCTGTAAACGGGGGAAGATGACTAAGCTGAACTAGTGTGCTCTCAGAGGTTACAGACAGAGGTGTTTCACCAGGGCAGGGTACCGGCGGTGACGGGGCTGTCCCCGTCCCTCCTGCCCTCCAGCAGCCCCCCAGGCCCAGCCACGGTGGCTGCCCGGTATTTCAGCTCAAATGCCAAGGCAGCAGCGGGAAGGGACTGGGCACAACAGGACAGTCGAGTACAAACCCCCTTTCCCCAGCTAAAAGCGAATGGCAGCAATCACTGGGACGTCGATGGACCATTTTAAAAACAGGTGGTGATTTTTGCCCAGTGCGCTGCGGATACCGTAACGGGTCTGGGTGTATTTCCTAAGTATTGAGCTAAAAGGTGCCTTATAACATTTACTGCTCTCCTCAGCAGCAGGTCGGGGCTCAGCACGGTGGTGGGTTGGTGCAGGGCAGGGGACCTCAGCAACAGGGACCAGGACATTTGGCTTCACCCCAGGGAGCAGGTGATGCCCGTGGCTGTTAGCTGGCTTGCAGGAGAGCATGGGAAGCCTCAGGGGTGAAGGAGATGAGTTCTCTTTGATGAAAGTTATCTTTTAGGAATGTTGATGGGCTGAACAGGTTGAAAAATGATGACTTTGGAGAGGAACTGGTGCAGGTGTTTGGCTATTGGTGACGAGACTGGCAGCAGGACGATGGCTCAGGATGCGGAGAGCTTTGCTTCCCCTCCAGGACTCTGCCATTAACAAGACACCTCTTCCCTACCCCACTTCAAAGACAATTATCTGCTCTCTTTTTTTTGGCCCCCAAACTATCTGCTTCTATAAATCAGTAATCTTTTGAAGGAGCCCTTCTTTTTCATGGTATGCACGTTGCTTCCCGTGCCTCCATAGCCAAACACCAGGCAGCGCCCCGGTCTGCGCAGGGCAGAGCGTTCCCCATTACACTGACCTAAATGTCACACTCCCCGATGCATGTCAGAGAGCAAAGACCTGTTTGTAAATACCGCATTTCTCATACAGGACTGGACCACTGCAGTTGGCGGGGGAGGGGAAGAACATGTAGTTTTGAATGCAGATCAAAAGAAATCAGGTGTGCAAATCTGTACTGATAAGATTTTAAAATCTTAATCTCTGCTTCACCCATGGAAACTGCTCCTGGTTAAAGCACTTATCGTATTTCAGACATCTTGTAGCTCAGTAGCAATTATTCAGTTCCTGTACATTTAACTTGGAAAAAAAAAAAAATCAATAAAGTATAAGGCTGTCAGCTACATTGTAAAAACATAATGTACACTGTAATGTCAGTAATAAACTTCGTTTTTCCCATGTACCAAGTACTTATTTGCTCGTTCCTCATCTGTTTGGTAGGGAACTTCAGAGCGGAATTACAGCCTTCTTTAGCACATTATAAACTTTGCTTCCTCCCTTGCCTGGTTAAAAGAGTAGCTGAAATTATTCCTTTGAAGCTCTACAATGGTCAGCACTGCCCTTTCTTTGAAGAACAAAACAGAGATGGCGGTGGTGTCCCTTCCGTCAGCTTCTGAGGCGCACACTAGCCCGGCTCCTGTGGCCACTGTAACCCTTGCTGGCACACACTGAACAGAGCGCGATGCTGGCTTGTCTCCTGCACCCCTCTGCCCTGCATTACCCCCTGCTACCAGGACCCGGAGGTCACTTGTCCAGGTGGTGGCCTCTGATCCTGGCTTGTGAGGTCTTCAGTTGTACCTTACCCGTTGCAGTGCCCCTCGTTGCCCGGGCTCGGCAGGCGGCTTGGCAGGTCGCACGCTGCCTGCTCTCAGCTGGCAGGGCTGGTTGCTATGGTCTCACGCTTTGGTGAGATCACCCGACCTCTCCTCCCCCTGCCCTGTGTTGCACAGATGCCAGCAAAACTCACGGGTAGGAAAAAAACCAAAACAACCCACCACCTTTATTAAATGTGTATTCACAAGCAGCAGCAAGTCCCCTAGGACGAAGCATTTCTCTCCAGCTACTCCTGCCGCAGCACAGCCTGCTGCTCCGCCGGGGCATGCTCAGGCATTCACACGGGGGCTGGAGCCTTCAGTACTGACACAGCAGGACTGCTGCGCTTTGAAAGACCCTTTTTCCTCTCGAGAGCTCAGCCATTGCCAGCGGCTGCTCCCTCCCCAGAGATGCTGAGCTGGCTGCAGCAGTCTCCTGTTTCCCTGCAGTCACACAGCCAGCCCCGTGCAAAGCACAGCTTTACCGGGGCTCAGCTCCGGGCTGCTGCTGAGCCGAAGCAGCTTTGTTGCTCTACAAAGATGGGATGATCCCTCACTGTCTCTTAGCAGCTGGGCAAATGTCTTGATTGAGGCACTCATTGCAGCGAGGATGCACGGGCAGGCAGGTCTGCTGGCCAAAGCCCACCAAGAGCCAATTTATCTCCCTCCAGAGATCCCTGCAGTGAGAAGAAAACATGAGCTTTCGGATACAGCTGCTCAGAGGGATTAACGAACAGCACGTGCTTTTAAATGGATCCCTTTCGCCTACTGCCTGTTCTTCTTGGCTTCCCAAGACACCTGGAGGTGGGTCCCAGCCTCCTGCTAAGAACAGCCCTCCTAACCTTTCCTGATCCCTCTGAACTGGCGTGGGGAGCAGAGGACGGACACACAAAGTGCCTGTGGTGATTCTCTTGTGCCAAGGCATGTGCCAGATGTGGAGATGCAAAAGACTACCTGTCAGCTGTCATTTGGTACTGATGATTAAGCACCAGTGATGGCCAGAATCCAACCATGGTCTGATATTGCTGTAGCCGTTAGGCTCAGCAAGGGCCTGTGTAGAAAACCACCTGGCTTGGGTCATGGTAAATTTGTCACAGCAAGAATCAGGCATCAAGAGCTCCAGGTACCTGGCTGCACTAGTGGTGATTGATATATCTGATTGCCAGGAAACAACCAAGTAGCTGAGATGCTGCTGCTGCAGCTCTCTGGGAGAGGTGAAACACCTGCAGACTAGTCCCCCATAAAGAGGAGAGACGCAAAGTGCAGTCACTGAAAATGCTATAAGCAGGATTGTGTGCAGACATGACTCTGGCAGATAGCTCGAGGGGCTTGGTGTGGAGGAAGCAGGCTGGGGTCTCAGGCCTCACCTGGGCAGCCAGTCCTCCAGCGCTACCCGAGTTTCCTCGGGGTGTCTGGTCTCCTTCTTCACCCATTTCAGCCTGTTTGTGATCCTGTGCACGTGGGTGTCCACAGCTAGGAAGGGAGAGCCCAGAGTTTAGGTGGGGGCAGACACACCTGAACGGAGAGAGCACAGCCAAAAGCTGCCTGTCACAGCACACCAGGTACAGCGCCCTGCATGGGCTTCCTCCGCGGGCTGGCAGGAAAAGGCAGATGAAATAGGAGGGGAGGCTCACTCGCAGAACAAACGCGCTGCTTTCTTCCTAGGCCCAGAGCCAACAGCAAGACGGGATGGCTATCTCACACCACGCAGCTAGCGACACGCTCGCACGATCTGACCCAGCCCTCCTTCAAAGGTTTGCATGCTCTGATCTAGCAAGCACAGGGCAGCCTGTCCCAGGTTCTTTTCCTCCCTGTGTTTCAGCTGATGTTACGCAAGTTGCAATCTCTGCCCCTTAGTTTACCCAGATGGAAAACACATTTCATAATACCTACCAACACAAGAAGGTTTGTGAGGCTTAAACGAATGTTTATAAGTGCTTTGAGCTAAAAAGCTCTGAATGCAAAGTATATTATTGTTAGATCAGCAGCGATAAACCTGTCTCTATGGCTAATTGGGCAAAACCCAGGAAATTGCTGTAAACAGGAAGACTAAGCCTTGCCTCCTAAATCAAAACTGAGCACACAATTATTTGGAAAACAGTTGGCTAGTTTGGCTCCCTCTAGACTTCCCTCCCCCACAGCAGGGAGAGAACAACAGACCCCAAGCGCTGTCGAATCGAGCGCAAGAGCCACATTTTGTACCGCTGCTGGTCACCAGTGGGGCTGCGGGAGTCAGCTGCTGCCCGCACTGACCTTGGGCTGCGTGCTCGCCGCAGAGGCAGTCATTCATCAGGTGGCACCATTCCCTGTTTTCCCAGGGCTCCTCCATCAAGCAGTAAATACACTTGGAATATTAATCTGCCCCCAGGGGCCCCCAGGCTGGGCAGCCCGATGGCACCCTGCAGCTGATGGTCCAGCCCCATCTGCCGGCTGCTGCGGGCAGCTCTGCTGCCAGCCACGCTGCCCAAAGGAGCATCATGCAGGCGCGAACCTGCCCTGGGTCTGGCCTGGGCCCATTTCCACGGCAGACTTCCTCCCAGCCCATCACTGCGAAAGCACACAGCTCCACGGGGTACAGCTATGTGCTCTCCTAGGCTCTCTGTTCAATAAACACGGCAAATAAACAGATGTACCTATGGTCACCTATTGCCCAGCTGCAGGAACTAAAACAGAGCAGAAATTCTGGAGCTACAGATTGCCTGCGACCATTTCTTTCTACGACCCACCATGAATTACCGATTTCAAGTGGTAATTTTGACTAAGCCCTGCTTCTGCCCTCTTACGGCTTGCCAAACAAAAATCCCAAATAAGATTTGTTTGAACAGAAGCAACCCTGGAAAAAAATAACCTCAGACTATCCTGCAACTATCCCCAAATCACAAAATTACCCCCCACCTTCCTTTCGCTTGACACCAAAGAGATTTCAAAGCATTATTCTGCTAGCACATCTTTTTGGATGCCTACCCAATTAGGCAATATTTGCACTGTTTACCAGCATCTGAGGGGAGGGAATGACTGCCCTTGGGGATTTCTGCTATCAAATTTGAGGAAAAAGAGTAGCTGGATCCATGTTTAAATCCTATAGCAACTCATCTGCTGTGAGGGGTTGAGGGTCAGATCCTTCACCCACTCAAATACTCTGCAGATGACTAAACTGAAGTGATGCTATCAAGTTCCTGGGGCAGGCAGTTTGCCCAGCTGCAATGCTTCCCCTCTGCCTGGGGAATGGATTGGGCAGGATTTAGGAAAGGAACAGGGAAAACACGGTCCAACCTACCTATCCCAGACACACTGTCCCAGGCAATGTTCATGGCCAAGTGGGCCATTTTGGGCCCAACTCCTGGCAGCTGCACCAGCTCCTCCACAGTTCTTGGTATGTCACCCCCATATTTCTCCTTCAGGATGGCTGTCGTCTGCTTTATGTACTTCACCTTGTTCTGGAAAATCAAGGGGAAAGACAGAAAATCCAAGTTGCCCTCCAATACAGAGAAGCGACAAACAGCTCAGGAAACAAACCATTCCTGAGCGTATGTTACATGTGAGGCCACACAGTGGAGTCTGGGGAGGGGAGACAGAAGTCTTTGACTTCTTGAAAACAAAATGCTGAGACCTGATCAGCTCTAACCTCCCCTGCACACTCCAGGCACTGCAGCAAATGTTGCTGTGAATACAAATTGCTAAAACTGGCGTAAAATACAGCCTTCAGCTTGACTCCAGCGGAAAGATCACCCCAGGGCAGGGCAGCAGGCTGAATACCGGCTGGGGGTGCGTCTCTCAGGAGCAGGGCTGGTTCGCACCCACCTCCTGCCTTCATCACCTGCTTTCAGCTCAATGACTGGCCGTGAGTACAGCCTGCAAAGGACAAGCCTGCACCCGCCCTGCGCTCCTCTCCTGGGCCTCCGAGCTGTCTCAGACAGCTGCATGGGAACAGGGGACGGTGGAGTGGGTTCCTCTACATGCATGTCGGGTGCTGCCGCGATCCTGCACTCACCCTCCAGAATCCTACAGGGTAAATGATCTGCCCAAGCGTCGCATCATCCATCTGCAAAATACTGTCGACTGTGAGGCCATGCTGCCTCAGGCGCAGCATGGCAGCCGATGTCACCTGGTCCTTGGTCTGGCTGGAGAGCATCAGTGACAGCAGAACTTGGTAGCGCATAACCTGGGGAAAAGGAGACAGTGGTGAGACACCCCAAGATCTCTGAGAGGATCCAGCCACCTCTGGGTCTCGGTTCTGCCACCCAGCACCATCTTCAGTCCAATGCACAATATGGACCCACCTTGGTTCAGCCGCATCTGCCTACAACGGACTGGAAGGTTGCAAAAGAAATAATCCATAATCTTTTAATTCTACTGCACAATAAAGAGAGAAAAGAAACACCTTCAATCTAAGCAGTCAGCATGCATAAAAGGGTAGAGAGCAGCTACTCCCTGCTGGGATCTCACATCCATAGATGCCAGTGCTTAGCCGCAAAGGGACAGACAAAGCTTTTCCTGATTCTCAGGAGACCCCACAGGACGTAGAAGTACAAACGCCCAATAAGTTTTCATGCAACATGTTTTTCTGTTCTAAAGCAGCTTTTGAAAATCCTGTCCCTTTCCCACTAGGCTTCAGTAGGAACTGGGTATCTGGCTCCAGTGAGCTCCTTACAAAACTAAATCTAAAGAACTGGGATGACAGAGATTGCGAGATGAAGCACAAAACCCAGAAGTTCCTCTGATGCTGTCATGCAGGGTTTAGTCCAGACGGTTCACCTCCTATTTTTCAATCAATTTTTCCCAGATGCACCAGAATGAGGAGGATGATGCAACTAACCTGGACTGACCCAGGACAATGTGGGATACAATCCTTCCTCCAGCTTTCTCACAAAGTTTACAAAACCACAGGTGTACCAGGCAAAATCTCTGAGTGCATGAAGTATGGTAATCTCCGAGTGCATGGAAATTGTGTGAGGAGCGCTTGTGTGTGCTGAGGGTTACAACATCCACTTTTCCTTGGAAGCAACAACCCTGCTTCCCTAGGGAAGAAAAGATATTTCTGTATCGTGCACCGTGGTCCCCGTGGCCCCACAGCTGCACTCGGTGCCAACCCACATGGCTGCAGAGCATGTGATGCTGTCTGAATCCGGAGTCAAAGTTAACCGCTTTCCCCATGGATCCAAGCCAAAGACACGAGGCCAGCAATAAGGACAGTGTTACATGCGCCGAAGCTGTGCAGCTGTGTCTTCGAGACCCCTCCCTCAGAGCCCAGCAGGTCACTGTGGAGCACACGACTCCCGCTGCTCCGCCGAGCCTGCCTGCGGGATATCTCAGTGTTCCCACACCAGCACCGTGCATGGAGAATGCAGCCCTGTAGCCCTGGGTCCCAGCGCCGCACCACGGCCTCGCTCCGCTTTGTTTTTTGTACTGATGCGAATGGTCCCCTTGGAGGGAGGTGTCATCTGGGGCCTTTGATTGTGTTCCCAGGCTTGGGGAGCACAGTGCCATCCCAGCACGGCCCTTCCTTTCAACCAGTATCCCCTTAAAAGTGGACTGCAAGAGGGGAGGAAGCCAACCCACGCTTATGTGCTGCTCTGAGGAGCACAAAAGCAGCCTGGAAAGTTTTTTCTCGGCTCCCCTCGCCTTTTCTCCGTAACGTTTTTCCTCTGTATTACAGAGCCATCTTGCTGGATACTTTCCTTGGACTCTTACAGAGATTTTTAAGAAAAAAGGGACATGCCTTCATGTTCTGCCAGCCTGCCCCAGAAGACAGCACTGCCAAAATACTCTCTTCGGGTTCTCACTCACAATTCCAAAATCATCCTATTTTTCCCTCAGCTCCTACTCTTGGTTCAGCCTGTTAACTCTTCTGGCAGCAGTTTAAGCAGAGGACAAGGGCCTTTCACAGCTGTGTTTGCTAGCTGGTCTCCAATGTCCAGCATGGGCTGAATGCGAGCAGAGAACATCTCAGAAAACACCCACTGCCCTTTCACAAGGGCTGCCTGAAGCCAACAAGCCCCGTACTGGAGAGGCAGTGGCTGACTCTCCTCCTCTAGCAGGACAAAATGTTTCTCTCATTTGCACACTTCTGCAGCAACCTCTTGTGGGACCAATCCCAGCACAGAGTCCTGACACACCCTGCGTTTATTTTTCTGATCTCGAGATATCCAAAGTGGGACATATCCAGGGGCAACATGAGGATAAGGGAGGCTGGAGGGCTGTGGAAGTGGGGCTGTATTTTCACACGCACGCCTGACAGAGCAGGGCAGCAGGGCATTGTTACCTGTGGAGGTGCGCTGCTGTCGTAACACCTCTCCACTCCCATCTCATCGACGGGAGCATCTCTGCTCCTCCTCATTTCCCTGATGTGCTCCAGTTGCTGCCGCCAGTCCCTTGGCTCCCAGCGTGGTCTCTGGGGCTCAGATGTCCCCTGCTCGGCACCATCCCCCTGCCCAGATTCGTAGGCAATGGCAATGCTCTTTCTCCTCCTGCTGCGCCTCGGGAGGCCGGCTGTGCTATGGACCTGGCTCACTGCAAGGGATGGGAGAGAGATTTTCAGGCCTGAGGCCAGGGGAGAGAAGCCTTCATCTCCCACCAGAGCCCAGCATCAGCTCTGCATATTCGTAACCACCCCGAGGCACCCCGATGAGGGCTGAACTCGTCTTCTCCATAGACCCAACCCAGCAGCAACACCTCACATCCACCCAGCCCTAACCGGGGCCAGAAATGGCTGGGAAGGACCTGGGAAACAGGTGACAACAGCTGGGGACACATGTCGCGCTATGGGGATGTGTGTCCCAAACACACAGGAGGCCGCGGGAGGCCAAGACATGCCCCCAGGCCCTCGCGTAGTGCCACAGGCAAGACAGTCGCCGGGGTGCTGCCACATCCCGGGCTCCGAGGGGGACGTGACAGGGACACCATGCCCCTGTCCCCGGGCTGGGCTGGGCTGGGCTGGGCTGGGCCCTCGCTCCCCCCGCCAGCAGGTCCCCAGGCCCCCCGCCCCGTGCCAAGGCCAGGTCGGGCCGGGGCCGCACGCCACCCGACCAGCCCGGGAAGCACCGATCTCCCCGTACCTCCGGCCGTCGCCCGGGCCCTGCCGAGCCGTCGGGCCGCCGCCCGCCCACCGCCGGCGGAGACGGCCGCACACATGGCGGCCGCCCCGGAAACTACCGGTCCCAGCGTGCCCCGCGGCGTGCGCGGGCGCCGGAAGCGGCGGGACTTCCGGCGGGGGCGGGGCGCGGCGCGGGGGGGGCCGGCGCGGAGCGGGGAGCGGGCCGGGGGCGGCGGGGCCGGGCCGGGGGTCGGCGGGTGAGTGAGTGAGGGGGTGGGGGAGCGCAGGGCCCGCTGCCCGGCCCGGGGTGCGCGGGGGCCTGGCGGGGCCTAGCGGGAGTTGGGGCCTTGCCCCCGGGGTGTGTGTGTGTGGGGCTGCCGGCAGCCCCCGGATGGGGGGTGTCCCCCGGGTGTCTCCTGTCAGGGAGCCGGGGTGTGTTGGGGGGGGGGCCTGTGGCGTGTCCCCCCTTGTGTGTCCTCAAGGGGTTGTGGCATGTCCCGTGGTGGTGGGGGCGGGGGCTGTGGTATGGTCCCGACATTTTTGGGGGGGATCGGGGACACACTATGCCATGTCCTGGGCCGTATGAGGGGCTGTGGTGTGACCCCTGGGGCAGTTGGCTGGGGGCTGTGGTGTGTCCCCCGGGGCGGTGGACTGTAGTGTGTCCCCTGGGGTGGTGGGCTGGGGACTGCGGTGTGTCCCCCGAGGTCGTGGACTGGAGGCTGTGATGTGCCCCCCTAGAGCTGTGATGTGTCCCCCGGGGTGGTGGGCTGTGGTGTGTCCCCTGGTCATGTTGGGCTGGGGGCCGTGGCGTGTCCCCTGGGCTGGGGGCCATGGCATGTCCCCTGGGATGCTAGGACAGGATCTGTGGCCTGTCCCCCGGGAGCACAAGGGATTGCTGTGGCGTGTGCCTGGGATGTGGGGAAGGCTGTGGCATGTCCATGGGGGCCACGGGTCATAAACGGGGCCTGCTGGGTTTGGGCGGGAGCATGTGCACGGTGCTGGGGCTGCAGCAGCTTGCAAGGAGCTGGTGTCCTGCTCTGAGCTGGGTTCTGGGGTCCCCGAGGGGCAGTGGGTTGGCGCTGGATGTGGAGGCAGTTTCTGAAGGTTGTTGCTGTTGTTGTGGTGGTGTTGTAATGGGTGTGCTTGTTCTCGCTTCCCTCTCTCCTTGCCATGGTAGCATTTGGATGTTCCACCGCTTAGATTTGTAAGTCCTTTCTCATGTCTAGCTACTTTCAGCATCTAGTTTAGAGAGCTGTGTGCTTGTCCCTTGCTTTTGGACTGGGAACAAGTACTTCAGCTCACACCCGCCAAAAAGTGTGTGTGTGTGTGTTTATACTTCAGAAATCAGCTCATCGGTTTTAAAATGGTGGTTGCTCTGTGCAGGCTGTGGTGGTGCTGGGCATTTGGAGGTCCCAGAAAATGATAATCCTGAGCTCCCTGTTCCTCGGATAGCTGCAGGATGCAGGTGCTGAAGGCAGGAGCAGCACAGGTTCCTCATGTGTGTGGGCTCCTTGTTGTTTTGTCCTCAGCATTGGGCTTCTCCCATGTTTGAAATGGCTTGAAACGCCAGAGCTGTTTGTAAAAGCCACATTGTGATGGCTGTTACTGGTGTTTTCCTGCTTAAAGTTTCCCCTTTCCGCCTCCCTTAACAGAAATGCTGTTCTGTATTTGCAGGGCCTCAGTGCTGCTTGCTTGTCAGCAATGGCAAAGCCTCAGAGCAAGGATTCTGGACTGAAGGAGAAGTTCAGGAATCTCCTGGGGCTGGGAACATCCCGGGGAAGTTCAAAGTCATCGGAGGGCAAGCAGACGGAGTTTATCATCACTGCGGAAATACTTAAGGTGTGAGAACTGACCGTAGTAAAGATGGGGATAGTGCCTGGATTACCTGAGCTGAGAGGATTAGAAGGAGGGCTTGCTCATTCTCCTTTCTGTTTTGACATTCATTCCCTCTCTGATCATGCTTTTTTACCTTCTCTCTCAATTCATTCTCTAGTGAAATCGACGCAAAACTCACCTACTTTGAAGTTACAGCATTTTAGTTATTCAGTGTTTGAATATTTTTGAGATATTTGATAGGATGATGGTGTCTTATGTCAGGTTACATATGTTGCTTTTTTTTTTTTCTTTATAGTCTGAGCTTGATGAAGTTTATGTGGTGGCAGTTAGCACAAACTAGAAACTGTTTCTATTTTGTGAAAACCTTATGGTTTCGTGAAAATTAAAAAAAAAAAAAAAGTGATTCCAGTAATTGGTACAGCAAGTCTGTAAAGGGAATAGTTGGCACACAGGGAGGAAAACACATAAGATAGAGAAGGAGAGCAGAATCCCTTCCCGTCTGTGCTGGAGCAGCCAAGCTCTTACCTGCTGAAAGGCTGGAGAGCCAGACTTACTGTCCCTCCTTTCTCTGCCCTTCTCCCATGAACTGGGCGTGCGCCACAGCCAGCGAGTTATTAACTTTTCTGAAGAAAATTAGATGTTCTGTCCTGGAGGTGAAAAGCTGCTTGGCTCCAGTTCTGTGAAAGTTTGAGTTTTGACAAATCATTTGCTAATGGAAAAAAAGATTTTGGACAAATTCCTGAAACGCTCTGGTGATGACTAATGGTTAGATCATTTTGGACAAATGTGTAATTCATTTTTCGGTGGTTCATGATCCCCTTTGAGAAATGGCTAAGTGTTTCTAGTAAGATAAACTGTTAGCTTATTTCTACATTTCTTTCCAGGAACTGAGCATAGAATGCGGATTAAGTAATAGGATACGAGCAATCAGTCAAATTTGCGAAGTGGCAAAAACTAAAAAAATCGAAGAGGTAAGTTTCAAAGTGTTCAGTGAATATCTGAAGGATGAACATTTAAGCAAAACAGCTCTTAACCTATGGTAAGAGGCTCCTGTAGTTTAAACCGCCTTTTAAAATTGCTAATCCCAGAAGCTGTTTTGTGCTGTCCAGACCTGTAAAAGGATGGCTCACATGCCAAGGAAATTAGTCTTGTCCAAGCTACCAACAGTGGAGCAGACAGGATGTAGCTGACGGGCTTCCTGAACTGAATGGAAGGAGAACACTGCAAATATTCAGGCCTGTTCAGGACAGTTCACCGGAGATCATGTTAATCCTGTAGAAGATGGGTTTACTAGGTCATTCTGTCTTGTTAATGAGCAACCTCAAATTGGTTTTAAATTCATCTTGTATGTGGGTGAAGGTTTCTGCACAAATGTTCACACTGAAGTAAGTGTGTGAATGAGGAGCTTCAGTTACTGGGGTGCAAGTTGTCACATAGGATGGGATTTGGGGTGTCTCATGTCGTTCACCTGAGCTTGTGACTGGGCAGATGAGAGCGTCCTTCAGAAAAGAGAACTCTGGACATGAAATCCATGGAGATTTTGTTTGTTAACTTGCCATAATTAATGACTGACCTACTGGGTAAAGATCCCAGAAGAAGCTTAGCTACTACTACCTGTCTCCTCCGGTTTTTTTCAGCATGCAGTGGAAGCAATATGGAAAGTGGTAGCTGATATGCTCCAGCCAGAGCGCCCCGCCGAAGCCAGACATGCTGTTCTTCATCTGCTGAAGTCAATTGTTCAAGGACAGGTGAAAACAAACAAACTGTAGAAGAAACACTACACTTAAACTAGGGTTTGTGCGGAGTATGAATGTTTCTTATTTTGGTTGTGCCTAGTAAAAGGGAAGAGGAAGCATTTAAAATTAAGTCTTGGTTTGACCTCATAGCAAAACTTTTCATACAACTTCCAAAAAACTTTTCTGTTTTAGGGCAACGTTCTTGAAAAAGAGGAAATACTTGGGGTTTAGTTCAGCATAGTATAGCAAATTTTATATGGTCTTTGCCCAGACCTATTAGTCCTAGTCTGCAGCTGGTTTTGATGTTTCAGCATGTCAAGCATGCAAGCAGTTCTGTATCAGATACTTTTCTAGGCTGGCCAAGTTAAGCATACTATGAATTCTTCAGATTTCATAATAGGCTGTACAAACGTAAGACTGTATCAGACCAAAGTTCTAGTTTTCAGTATTCTGAACAAATAGGGGTAGATGCTTATGAAAAGAATAGGCATTGATTCTGGTTTGTTGGGTTGTTGTTTTGTAAATGCTATACTGGCAGCGCTGTTAGTTGCAGTTTCCATGGATTTCTTTGTGTATTGGATGCTGTCTGTGTGTTCCTGGACAAAACGCTTCCAGCCCTGAGTGCTGACATAACAGATTCAGAAGACCTGAGCCATTGTCAGTAGCCAGTAGAGGTTGGAGGTATTTTCAGGAGATTTTCATAGGCTGTAGGAAAAGAAAATGATTTCAAGCATAAAGATACAGTTATAGACCTTGATAAGGTCCAGGCCTTAATGTCTTTTTCCATTAGTGACACGTTATTCCTTCCCCTGGCCCCGTCTTTTTCTTTTTTTAAGGGTGAGAGATTAGGGATCCTCAGAGCACATTTTTTTAAGGTTATTAAGGACTATCCCTCCAATGAAGACTTGCATGAACGGCTTGAAGTGTTCAAAGCTCTAACAGAGAATGGACGATACATCACCTACTTAGAAGAAGAGTTAGGTGAGTATTGTCTCTACTCCTCTTCAGTTTGGCGGGAATAAGTCAAGGGACAGGCATGCAGTGATACGAGAAAAAGGTAGTGATAATAATTCTGGGTAGAAAGCATATTATAACAATTTGTTTTCCTTCTTTAGCTGACTTTGTACTACAGTGGATGGATGTTGGTTTGTCTTCTGAGTTCCTTCTGGTTTTAGTGAACCTCGTGAAATTCAATAGCTGCTATCTGGAAGACTATGTAGCTGACATGGTCCAGTAAGTTGGGTTTTTTTTTAGCTCGTACGTGCTTATTCTTGGTAAATTACGGGAGAGAGTTGCAGATCAATAAACAGATAAGTGGAGTCTCTTTCGTCCATTCTGGATTTGTTCCATTCCAGGTCATACCTCACATTTCTGACAAATACTTAATTTTCAGTTCTTATAACGAAGTTCAGATCTGTTTTAGTTCAACTGCATGTGCTTTCCCCATTTCACGTGATGGACCTGATTGCGTTGCTTAGTCTCACAAAGGGTCTCTGTTATTGTATTAGTGTAGGCATACTGAGTTGCAGTTAAGTGCAACTTTAAGCTGGCTTTGTAAAAGAGGTTGTAGTGTTCAGTGTCTCTAAGAGTGTTATCAACAATGCCACAGTAAGGGGAATGATGAGTAAAATAACATGCCGATTTACTTGCCTGCTTTCGCTCTTTGTTATTTGCCTAAAATAATATTAACCAAACAATTATAATTAAATGTTCTTTCCCAACAGCAAGATATGCCTCTTGTGCATTCAGACTTCATCATCTGTGGACATAGAGGTCAGTAATTTGAGTCTCTCTTAGTACTTTAGAGTTCTTTGAAATTTTTTGAAACCGTAACTTTTTACAAACAAAATCAAATCATCAGACTCTCCTCTCAGTTTATTTGCATCTTACAAGAGAGCTAATACAATGTTATGAAGTATTTGTAAGCCATTGGATCTCATACATCAATAATCATTTTATTCTAAAACAGAGCATCGACAAATTTCATAAGTGAATAATTTTTTAACAGTTCTTTTTATAGTTTTCTTTCCATCTTGCAATGATTTAAAAATTTAAATTAAAAAAACACATCCGTATCCCTTGTGACTTCCAGAAGATTTCCTGGTCTGCCAGGATAGGATTTGACCTGCTTTATTTGTAGAGAAGCGTTTAACTGTTTTGTCTTTCTCTTTCCCAAAGATTTCCTTGCAAGTCCTAGATGCAGTTGTTTGCTATAACTGTCTGCCATCAGAGAACCTGCCAGTATTTATCATCACTTTGTGCCGTACCATCAATGTGAAGGAGCTCTGCGAGCCGTGCTGGAAGGTCAGAACTTGTAGTTTTGTTTTGAATGAGGTCACTGTTTTGGCCTCAGAGATGAAGTGTCAGATGTCCCTGTGCACATCTGCCATAAATTTCAGTTTGGTTTTAAAAGTAAATTAAATTTCAAGTATTAAGGGATCAGCACATTGTTAGTGTAAGTCTTGTCATGTCCATGGAATTTACCCGTAGTTTCCTTTCAGCTGATGTGACAGGCTTCTGTTGTGGCACAGAAACAGCTTGGACACATTTAGTTACCATAAGCAGGCATGATCGGCCAGCTAACTGCATATTTAGGCTAATGAGTGTTTTAACAATTGTATATTTAAGTGTTCTCTTTGAATTTGCAGCTTATGCGCAACCTTTTGGGAACTCATTTGGGACATAGTGCCATCTACAACATGTGCAGGATCATGGAAGACAGGTAAATAAGATGTATCTAAAAAACCCAAGGGATTCAGTAGAGATCCTGTTGCGATAGATAGGGAGTCACTGACCTCATTAGAACAAACTGAAGGTTCTTATGCTTAGAAGTCAATTCCCTTCCTAGTCATGCTGCTGAAGTGCTCATTTTTTGGCTTTTCTGAACTTAATTTTCCTTTCTTTAAAGTTGTACTACATGTTTCTGCTTTTAATGTTTGTAAATTGCTGGGCAAAACTCTGATGTGTAACAGCTGGGAATTGCTGTTGTGACAGCATATATTCCTATTCACTCTTGTATGCTAAAATAACTGCAGCATGGTCTAAGACTTTCCTTCCATCTGTTCTTAGAGCTTACATGGCGGATGCAGCGCTGCTGAGAGGAGCTGTGTTCTTTGTTGGGATGGCTCTGTGGGGTGCTCATCGCCTCAATTCACTCAAGAATTCCCCAACTTCAGTGTTGCCTTCGTTCCTCAAGGTATGATGGGATGGTGGAAGAACTTTTATTCAGGTATACATCTGGACCTGCGCAAATTTAGAACAAAAACGTGGTCCCCTATACCACATGTATGCCTGAAAGATGAGAGACAGCAATTGGGTATGGGGTGGAGCATGGGGAAACAGTAAAACAACAGAGGATTTAAGTTTGAAACTGAGGCCTCCTTCTGGAATATCTGTGTTGGTCAGAAAAGCAAAGTCTGAATTCTTTTTATCAAATACCTACATTGTGGGTTCTACAGCTTGAAAAATAAAAATAAAGCAAAAACTTTCACTCTTTCTAGTGTGTGGTACAAAAACTCAGGGACTGTGTCTTCAGGGACAGCCTCAGAGCTCTCTCAAAATTTTCTCCTCGAAGTGCATCAAGCAGGAATTACCAGCTTTAACCTCATGTGTCTGCTCTGTTAGATGGGACTGTATTTGACATCTGATCTACAGCTGTTTGCAAGAGTGTGTAACTGCACTTTGTAAAATGGCTCTTTGCTTTGCCCTTTGTGTGCATAGACTTGAATATATATTTATCTCAGACCTTCAGGCTAAGTCCCTAATTAGTAAGGCGTGTTTCATTTGAATTTAAGAGGGTTTATGATCACCGCTTTCCAACTGTTAACTGACTGAAATGCTTTCTCTTCCAGGCCATGACGTGTCCCAATGCGGTTGTGTCTTATGAGATAGTTCTGTCCATAACACGTCTAATAAAGAAGTATGGGAAGGAGCTGCAAGCTGTAACGTGGGATATCCTTTTGGACATCATGGAGCGATTACTGCAACAGCTGCAGGTAAGTGTTGAGCCTGTTTTGATGTGCTTTCAATCAAAACACCTTGCCATAAATATTTGTGCAAATTGATCTCCTTTTTGTACACTCTAGTGAACTTTGAAGCTGAATGAAGGTTTAGCCTAATTCTCAGTACTGTGCTTCTCAGCCGAGTTTTCTGTTTGTATTTAAAAGTTCACACTTTCTGATAAGATAGAAGTCGTCTAGGAATGTTTGTGTCTCTGTTTCAGAGTCTGGAGAGCCAAGAACTTAAGTCCATTGTACATGATCTTTTGACTACAGTAGAAGAACTCTGTGACCAGAATGAATTCCATGGCTCTGAAGAGAGATTTTTTGAGCTGGTGGAAAGATGTGCTGATCAGAGACCAGTAAGATTTTACTTATTATTGTCTTCCTTAGTTGCCAGTTTAATCCATTTTGTTACTCAGTACAGTTGGAAGTTGAGAGTCCTAAAATAGCAAGTGGTCAGAAAATCACAGCAAGGACTTATATGAGCCTTTTTCTCAGGGTGGGGGGTGGGGGAATGGATATATTGTATTTGCTTATACACTAAAAAATAATTCTTGATCTTTCCATTAAAGGAATCTTCTGTATTAAACTTGATAACATACAGAGCTCAATCCATTCATCCCGCCAAAGATGGCTGGATTCACAACCTGCAGATGTTAATGGAGAGATTCTTCAGGTATGAAATCATTACTTTGTGAATACAAGTCACTTCCAAATGTTTCATGCCATGTTTTCATGTTAGGTGATTCTGTTTTCTGAAGTTTTAATGTTAGTAAATGACTGCTAAGTATGGTAGTTCCAGGGCACAGTACATAAAAGGATTTTGTTTAACAGAAGAAAAACTTTCCATTGGGTTATTTATGCTTCTTTGGTTTTTTTTCGTTATTTATTTCCATTGGATGGTGCTATTCCAGTTAGCTTAGGCAGTTGTGTGTTCCACCCCACAGCACTTTGTAATTCTGACGCCAAACAAGACTTTCTTGTTAACCATCAGGATTGCATATGATTATCCAGTATTAAAGTAGTTTGGTTTTGAATTGGTACTCCTAGAAGTATTCGTGTGCTCTAAAATATCAATGTACAGCAATAACAAACTTCTTTCTCATCTCTGAAATGCTGCCAAAGAGCAGCTCTTCCTCAGTGCCATATGTTTGGTTTTAAATTTGCTTACCAGAGCACTTGCTCTTCTGACATGTGCTTTCTAGTTTGGATTGGAACTGGGAAACCTGCAGTCACAGGTCTCCAGAATTAGTAAAAGCTGAATTGGGATTCCAGTTTCCAATTGTTCTTGAATCTGATTTTGCATGTAGAGTCATTAACTGAAGGCCCTCTAACTGTTATTGTTCTAATTCTTAAGAAATGTCTTAATTTACTTTAGTTTTACTTTCCTTTTCTCCTCTCCCCCCTTCCCTAAATATCAGCAACTGTATTTTATTCATCTTGAATTTGCTCTTCCCATTTTAGGAACGAAAGTCGTAGTGCTGTTCGTATTAAAGTTCTGGATGTCTTGTCCTTTGTCCTGAGTATTAACAGACAGTTCTATGAGGTTTGTGTTTATCTGTTTTTGATGATCACGTGTGAGATCTTAAGTGGGTGGGAGAGTCTTTGGTGAGGCATGTTTTATGGTGTGCTTCAGGTCATCTCTGCCACTGGGGAATGCACAGAACTGGGGAATGTACCGAACTGTGCTTCAGATGTTGCACACAATAGACATGTTCTTTAGGATGCTTGTAGGAGGACTTGCCTTTTAATTGTCCTTAGTTGGATACAGGTATGTGCAACTTGCAGTGGGAGCTGCTGTGTTTTGAAGACATACCTGGTTGTATAATTGCATCCCTGTTTTACGGTCATTAAATACATATACGTTTTGTTTTGGGAGAAAGGAATGTCAATGTGAGAGATACAGCATTTATTTAAAAGTTTTGTAAAAAGATGAGGTCTGGACATAATCTGACGTGAGCAGATTGACTTGGTGCTTGCAGTTTAATTGGAATCTAAGATGGAAGCTGTTTAAGAGAGGGGTTACAGAAGAGCTCTGGGGGTGTCTTCAGCTCCATGGAACGTACCCAGAGTGTCAGAGGACAGGAAGGGTCAGAGGTGCTTCTTGGATTCCTTCAAGATTTGTGAAAACATAATGTTCTCTCAAAAAAACAAGTCCTAGAAATCCCTTGTCAACAGTCTGTTTGAGCCTACGCTATCAACTCTGTAGGACAGGTGAAAACCAAAGCATTGAATCCAAGTTCACCCAAAGTCAAAAATATTTGGAGGGATGGTGTACAGAAATACTAATTGGATGGAAAAGGAAAGATCAAGGAACCAGTTAGTTGAGGAACAAGCCTGATAGCAGAGTATCAGTGTTCTTTTGTTTGTGATTATTTGTATCTTTAAGATGTTGATTGAACAACTGACAGCAAAATGCCAAGGCTTATTAAGATTTGTCCTCTTGCAGGAAGAGCTGATAAACTTGGTTGTGATCTCTCAGCTGGCTCACATTCCAGAGGATAAAGACCATCAAGTCCGAAAACTGGCCACTCAGCTACTCGTAGACCTGGCTGAAGGCTGCAACACACATCACTTCAACAGCTTGCTGGATATCATAGAAAAGGTGAGGCAGGGTTTGGTCAATTGTCGGTAGCATCACCACATCTTCTGCCAGATCCTCTTGCTGTGACTGCGGAGACTAACCTGTGGCTGTTACCAGTTGCGTGGCTCAGCAGGGTATTGTAACACGGCTTTGGAGCATGCAGATCTGAAGTGCAGAGCAGAAGGGTGCTTTAGAAACCCTGTCAATGCACATCACAAGCTCCCGGACAGGGCTAACAGAATTTCCAGCAAGGATGACTTGCTCTAGTCTTTCCTGACCTTCCAGGATGGAAATAAAGAAAAGATGTGTTGCAGATTTAAACCATGCACTGCTTTTCTTTTAAAAAGGTGGCTGCACATTCTCTCTCATCTCCTTCTGAACTGGAAGAGAGGGACTTGCTATCGTATTCAGCTTCTTTGGAGGATGTCAAGACAGCAGTTCTTGGACTCCTGATAATTCTTCAGGTAAATGCTGCAGAGCATTAAACATGTCTTCTTCAGAATAGTCTTCTGCTGGACTTGGCTTTTTAGCTAACCGTTCTCTCACTATTAAATATTCCAACTTTTTTTTTATTCACTTAATGTTTTCTTGATTTTGGTCATTCCTTTTGCTTTTGGGTACTGTATGAATTTGCTAAATGTTTTATTTTCTTAATTTTCCATTGTACAGTGAATAGGAGCACATTTTCACATGCTGGGGGCAGATGTGTTCATAAACTAGCAGAAACAGAGTGGTTCGTAACCTTGAATAGATCCGTTGTGTTTGGGTAGCGTGTCGTGAGATATGGTTAAGCAGTTGTGAAGGGCTGGTTGTTCCAGCCAGTGCCCTCCTGGAGCCAGGCAGAGTTGCTCTGGAGCCTTCACAGAGGTTCGGTCCAGAGCCATCTCTTCATCTTGCTTTCCAAAGCAAGTTTTTGCTTTGTTTTTCTTGACTTCTCAGTGCAGATACACATTTCCGAATAACAAGTGTCAGCCTACCTTTTGATTTGTGTTTCCGTTCCTCTGTAGACAAAACTCTACAGCTTACCCTCCAGCCACGCAATGCGAGTGTACGAGATGCTGATTCACCATGTCCAACGTCATTATATATACGCGTACAGCCTTGCTGTTGCTAGCAGCATCAGATTGCAGGTATGAGCAGTAACCTATGCTTTCAGCTCGAGAGCTGCATGCTGTGTTTGGAATTCTTGGCTGTCAGGTGGGGAATGTGGGCTCTAGAGCTTGGCAGAAGTAGAATTAAATGTTTCTTGGCTAATAAGAGTATGTATATGTATTGTAACACCAGAAGTGATCTCTCCTACAGAACTAGCCACAGCATCTATTAAAAATCCCTTTGTATTTCTAGAATCATAGAATCTTCATGGTTGGAAAGGACCTTTGAGATCATCGAGTTCAACCATACACACACACAAAAAAAAAATAAAAAAATTCTAGAAGTATCCCATAAGGAGATGGGAGAGTATTCCGCTGGCTTGGGTTTTGAGTGATTCCAGCATATTCTCTGTTGCAGGTATTTGATTTCCTGCTGATGCTTCGAGCTGACTCCCTCCACCGTCTTGGCCTTTCCAACAAGGATGGAGCAGTGAGGTTCAGCCCTTACTGTCTGTGTGATTTTGTGTAGGTTTCTCATTGCATTAAGCAAAAGCTGTTTTCCAGACTGCTTGGTATTTTTGCACGAGCTTAATGGCCCATCAGTAGCAATCTGCAGTTTTCTAAATCTTCCAAATCCTGCTGAATCAGTTGCTAGACAAGTCTGTAGTTACAGCCTAGGATTGTCTCAACTAATAACTCATTGGTGAATTGTTCTTACATATCACGTACCTACAGAGCTCTCAATCTGAGACATGAAATTTCTGTTCCTGCTCATGAAACTTCACAAAAATATTAGCAATTTCCTGCCTGAAACCAGTTTTCACATTGAGGTTTGATTCAATGATTTGTACAAATATGACTATTTTTGTTTTTATAGCTTGGTCTGAAGTTCTTGGTGTAGCGTGCCCCAGAAGATATCTTTCTGAATTTGCTAGGGCCTGGATAGAAAAATCCTTAACTTGACCAAACTGATTTATTGCTGTCTGTCTACTGGGCAATCCTGTGGTTTTTAATCGAAAATGCAATTTATATTCTTGTTCGGTTATTCAGCTGGCTAGGGTAGCACTGTAAGCCACGTGAATAGGCTGTTCTGATCTTGATTTTACATTACATGTATTTTTCTTCCTTTCTATGTTGTAGAGAAGCAGAGAAGAGGGCTTCTGAGAAAAAGCCGACTGGTACGCTCTCTCCGCCTTCAGGAAGTCCCAGTGTACCTTCCCAAAACGCCACCATTCGTATAGGACATCTGCCGTACTCGATGGTCTTTGGTGTCCTTCTGCAGTGTTTGAAGCAAGTATGTCCTCTCTTAATGACAGTTGTCGTCTTCATGTGAAATACATCAACTTAAACGAGCTGGCTGGAGAATTCTATCCCAGAGTATCTAAATGACATCTGAAAAGCAGTACGTAAATCCTCCCTCTTGGGCAGAATCTCTGTAATCGTGCAGCTCTACAACCACCAGTGGGAGCACCAGTTCAGCTCTGCAGAAACTAAGCAAAGCTTTCGTTTCACTCTGCTTCGGAGCAGCCAAGAGCAAAAAATGTGTTTGTTAAACAAAGATCAGATAAGTCATCCTTTCTGAAAGGGCATTTGGAACTAAAAAAAAAAGAAACCCTCTTACTGCAAGTTTTTGAAATATTTTGAAAATTGATAAATGTTTTGGTTGCTAATAAGCTGTAAATATAAATGGTTCAGTAGTGTTGTGTTGGACGTAGTTATGTGCTGAGGGGTTGTCTTGCTCTGGAGGTTAATTAGTGCTAGTGGCTGGGAGACTTGAATATTGGCTCTGTCTTTTTGAGCTCAGTCAGATGTGGATACAAGTTGTCTTCCAGTTTGCGGTGCCAATATTACACCTAGAGCTGATGACAGACGGGAAGTAACTTGTGATAGCTAAATGCCACTTCTTTTTATGTAGCTACCATGACAAGACATACATCTGCCTAGGAAATGGCACGTTGTCTGAAATTCGCTGGGTCTTACTTTCAAACTGACCTGAAATTGTAGAAAAATTTTCTACCTGAACTTTTTCTTTCTTTCCAGGAGACAGACTGGAAGGTGTTAAAGTTGGTCCTCAACAAATTACCTGAATCCCTTCGCTATAAAGTGCTATTTTTAACCTCTCCTTGTAATATAGACCTCCTGGCCTCTGCACTGAGCTACATGGTAATGCCATGCACCCTGATAACGTATAATCACCAGACCCTTAGTTTGCTTGAAAGTTGGGTGGTTTTGGGTGGTTTTGGGTGGTTTTTTATTTAGTTTTGGGCTTTTTTTCCTTGGGGGCTTTTTAAAGTTTTTTTTTTTTTCTTCGGTCTAGTATTTTGAAGATTAGCATACCGGTTGTTAATCCTCACTCACCTTCCCTTTTTGTGAGGATTGTTTTAGGTACAGAATTAGGTAATAATGAGTGTTTTTTCTCTATGTATGTATGTATACATTTGAAAACGGAGCTATGGGCGGTGGTTGTCTACTGCCTTTTAGAGGGTATTTTTAGTGTGAGGTGTTCTAACTTAGTGTGATGTGTCAGCTCACAGACAAAAAGACTACCGACAGGCTTCATGGTACCCCAGAAGGCTTTTCTCGCACTGATCTGCATCTGGCTGTAGTCCCAGTACTGACGGCATTAATATCTTATCATAATTATCTGGACAAAGCTAAACAGGTATGGGGAAAGTAAGAGGGTGTAGGGGGGGACGGGGCCTGAGCCTGAATGCTAGAGCATTTTCTCATACTCGCTGATTAGGAGACTTAAATGCAAAGTAGCACTGCCCTTTCCCGTTATAAAAAGCTGCATCTGCTGTATTTGGCGGGGGGGGGGGTCAGGGGTGAAAAAAGTACTTTGCTAACTTTGTGCAGGAGTAACTGTTCCATCAGTTGGGTTCGCTGTTCTCCGTCCAAACCTGATCCCGCTCACAGGTTGCTGAGTGACTTTGCCTTCTGCTGGAAGACCCCAATAAACATAAAAATCCTGTTTGATCAGAAACTTAAATATTAATTTCTAAAATGTTTAGTTGACTAAAGTCTCATCTTAATATTTTGGCCTAGAATACATGCAGCATTATTTAGGGTTCTGTCTTAGTGCATTTTGGACAAGAATTCATATGCATCATACAGGCCTTGCAGTAGCAGTACCTTGCAAGCCTTTCTGAAATGCTAACTGAAGTCAGGAGATGGCACATCAGAGGTTTTCTCTTTCCTTGTATTATGACTTTTTTTTCTTTTTTACTCTTCTAGCGCGAAATAGTGTATTGCCTGGAACATGGTCTTATTTATCGCTGTGCAAACCAGTGCGTCGTGGCACTCTCGGTCTGTAGTGTCGAGATGCCCGACATCATCATAAAGGCGCTTCCTGTCTTAATAGTCAAATTAACTCACATTTCCGCTACAGCCAATATGGCAATCCCTCTCTTAGAATTCCTTTCAAGTAAGTTGTAACGTTCTTTTACTTTTGTTCTTCTATAGTTGTACATGTATTGTTTGCACTGAATATGGGTATTTTGATTGTTAGTCACGTGGAATGCATTGTGACGGTTTTTTGGTTTTTGGTCGTGCCCTTGCACCATCTTCAAGATATAAATCTTTGCTTATCTCTTGTTTGTTACTGCTTTTCTTGCACACACTGAAGAAAGAGACGTACTTCGTGTAGTGCAGCCGTACAGTGATGGGAAATACGAAGCTGCTTTCTCCACCTTGCCGCTTATAACTGAAATAGCGTGAAATGATACCATGATGTTAACTTCCATGTCAGCTGATGATTTAGAAGAAACAAACCAATTAAAATTAAACTGAATGGTGATCTGGAATAGTTTGTGTCCGGACCTCACCTGTGTTGTTTTTTCTTCTTGAACTGTTCTAGCTCTTGCAAGGCTGCCTCACCTCTACAGGAACTTCGCAGCAGAGCAGTACGCCAGTGTGTTTGCCATCTCCCTGCCATACACAAACCCTTCCAAGTAAGTTCATAGTGAATGTGCTGCTTCTTCAGCTGTAAAATTAAGAGAATGAGACATGCTTCTTTTGTAGTACTTCTTTCATAGTACTTGGGTCAAGTTATTTATAGGATATTGCTCATTCTGGTATCTCCAGGCTTTTTCTGAAAAAGGGACGTATTCACTTTGGACAAAATATCTGTTTTTCTTGAACAGAACTTTTGAGTTGTTTTGTTGTTGTTGTTTTTTTTTTCTTTATACTTACAGTAGCTAAAGGAACAGTTCTGTTTCTCAGATTGAAAAGTCCTTCTGTTCAGTTCTGGAATGGCATCGTAATGCAGCATTAAACTCTGTAGAGATCTTTCTGCTGTTTTAGGTTTAACCAGTACATCGTTTGCCTGGCCCATCACGTGATAGCTATGTGGTTCATTCGGTGCCGCCTTCCCTTCCGAAAGGACTTTGTCCCCTATATTACAAAGGTAATGGACACTACTGAATCAAACAGTACTTAATAAAAATGATGACTTAAAAACCGGTTTGAGAAGTTTAAAGGTTCTGTTTGAAGCGAGAAAAATGCTACTTTTCTTGTCAACACCTTTTTCAAAACTGACAGTGAGTTCTTGTGCATTGGCCCCTGATTGCAGTCTTTCAGCTGCACGTCCTAGCCGTTCAAACTGTGATCTCTTTGTCTCAATTGACAGGGTTTGCGCTCAAATGTCCTCCTTTCCTTTGATGACACGCCTGAGAAGGACAGTTTCAGGGCTCGCAGTACAAGCCTGAATGAGAGGCCAAAAAGGTACATTATATTTGACTCCAGCAGGGTCCTTTGTTCCCTATTCTAGTGCTCACACCCTTCCCTGTGTTTTTCTGAAGGAGGCTGGGTCTAGTTATCCAAAATCTGTCAGTGCATTTAAGCAAGCAAAGTAAACCTCTTTAGGTCAAGGGATTGTTAAAAGACAAACTTAGGTTGGTAAGAAGCTGGAATCAAACCAAGCTGACAGTCTGATGGTACATATGAGGGCATCACTGGCTGTTCTGTAAGCCTTTGCAGTAAGGTGTGGGGCTTTTTGTTGTTAATTTTTGAAAATCAACAGTTCTTTCAGTTTGATGTGTGTCAGTACAATGCTACCAGAGATGGAGAAGTACAATGGTACTGGAGAAGTACCAGGTAATGGAGAAGGTAATACCAGAAGTAATAGAATACCATGTTCATATTGATAGTGTTAACTCCTTTTGATTACTGATCTGTAATGACTATTTAAATGATTGCCAGAGAAATCATTGTGAATAGCAACCTGTATAAATTGAGTGAGACAATGCTGTGTTTTTCCATAGAGTTATCTGTCAAGTCAGCGTGCCGGGTAGCAGACAGCTGCCTTCTGTGTATCTGGGTGTCCTGATCCTTTTTTTGAATCTTGCAGCCATTATGTCAGTTTTAAGCAAAGCCTAATGTCTTTAGAAGTCAGAACGGATCTTGCCAGCAGTCTTTCAAAGAAACATTTGCCGAGATAGGAAAATATTCCTTGGAAGGCATTCAGGGTTTCCCTAATGTCCTTTTACCTGCAGGGCTTACCTAAATTGGTTCACTTTAACTTGCTTCAGTGTTAATGTGCAGTAAGCATATGGTGGCATTTGAACCCTGGGGAAAGTGCCTCTACTTTTAACTGCAAGGCTCAATGAGTATCTTGCAATGAAGAAACACCATCCCTGCCCTAATGCTATAGCTGTAAACCCTGTTTTGTGTTTCATCTCTCCCATCTCCTCCTCTTTCATTCAGAAACTTGGAAGAGAAGCCTTTTGACACTCGTCTCTCAAATTAGAATTTCAACTAATCTTTTTTTCCCAAAATCTGTTAAATTCTACCAGGTTGGAATACTACTGTATCTAAAGGCTTTTGCTAACGCTGCTGGATCGCTCTCCACAGAAATCTCTGCTAAGGAGCGTGGGCTGTACTCGGGCAGCAACCCGAAACACCAGAATGGCAGGATGCCACTGCTTCTGAGTCTGTCTGAGCTTGGATTCTGGCCAAGTGAGAGAGGAAATAGCTTCGAGCAGATATCTGTTTCTTTGCTTGAGAAGCTTGTGTGCTTGCCTTTCACTCCTTGAGCCCAAAGAATAAGCATTTCTGTGCCCTAGTGAGGTGCTGGGTGTTCCAGCAGATCAAGATCCCAACAGTTCCCAAGGTTGCTGAATGGCATGACGTTGGTGTAGGTGTTTATCTCGGAGTATGAGCCTGTGCTCTCTGCAGTCACATCTCCAGTTGTGGCCAAAAGTGATCTGTCAGACGTTGTTAGGAGAAGGACAAATAAATTCTGATCCCTCTGGGTGGCTATCTGAAATGTAATAATTCATTGAAAGGAGGATAGCAAATAAATCATGGTTAGAAAGAGCTAGAAGGGTTAAATCGATATCTGCATTTTATGTATGGGGATGTGAACTGCTGGACCAACTGTTATGTCCAAATTAGTACTGGGCCAGACGTGCATCTCAGCTCTGACTAATTAAACTGCCTCTTAGATGTTAATTGCTGTCATCTCCTACATATGGTTGGCACCCAATAGTGTAAAGGCTTATCTTCCTTTCTGTTCCAGCTGAAAGTCAAGTGGGTTACCTCGAGGCACCTGAAATAAGATAGCTTGTTTGACAGAAAAAGCATCGTGCAATCAGCGACAGCCAAGAGGATGTTTGTTGTCTTGCCCTTCCGTGAGAGCAGAGAGCAGGATCAGTCTCCTATAGACGGGCTGAGTATCCCCCAGTGTCTTGAGCGGAGCTAAGGGGCACCTCGGACTGGCCCTGGGTGTTTTTGAGATTCAGGGGAGAAACTCAGATTTAGGCCAGGCCTAACAGAGGTAGAGATGGCTGACGTTCCTGTCTCTCGTAGAAAAATGTGCTGCTATCTGGTATTGGTAAAGCATTTTAGGATGTGGTCTCTGTGGAAGTAGTCAGGTTTTTAGCCATGCTGAAGTGGTGAGATGGGGTGGTTGAACTGCACAAAACTTCTCAGACTTGAGAAATTTGTGCCAAATTAGCATCAGGTGCTTTTGCCTTTGTTTAACAGCGCAGTATTCCAACTATCATTTCAATCAGTTTTTTGTTTTAACTTGTACTAATTTCATTTGTTTTGTAGCACGTTTAAAATCTTGTTTTCAAAATGTGGTTTGTCTTTTTAATGCTTTCAGCTCTGCTTGTTTGTACGTTTTAATTTTTGTTTTCCTTTTTTGGCATTTGTTTTATTTTACATCACCCTCCGGGATCCCCCAATATTGACCCTGTGACCTGTGACCTTTCAACCTACATCCCTACAATGATTTCCTCCCTTCCTGTGACCTCTTTTGGGGCTTGGTGCTTCTCCACCTAGTAGTTTAAGACTAGCCAAAAATGCAAAGCAAGGCTTGAATAACTCTCCTCCAGTGAAAGAGCTGAAAGAATCCTCTGCAGTTGATGCCTTCCGATCCCGCAGCATCAGTGTGTCTGAACATGTGGTCCGCAGGTAGAGGCACTTTAAATGGGGAGAATCCAAGAGCAACTCAGCACTTGGAAATTTTACTTCAAGGGTGGGTGGAAGCAGGGGGGATTTGCATGCGGGATGCTTGCATGACTTTGCTACGCAATAAAAAAACGGCCTTAGCCACAGTCAAAGGTTTTGGGAGAGTATCATGGATATCCCATGACTTCCCAACGCCCGGCTGTTGGGTTGTCGCATCACACCCTATGTTGCGTATGGTTACTTTGCCCTGTTCTCTGATGCCTTAGCAACAAAAAATTCTATTTGCAAAGTAAAGATGGTAAAGGGGGAAAAACAAAGAAACAGACACTAAAAAAAAAGGGGGGGGGAAAAAGGTTGCATTCTGTGCAAGTGAGAGTCCTGATTAAAAATCACTAAAACTTCAGCCTTCTAAGCAGTGACTTGCCCCAGGAGAGGCTTTTGATGCTCTGCAAACTTATGTACAAGCCCTCCTCCCAAGCTATGAGTTATAATAGTTCTGGCCTCAGTTTAGGATTTGTTCTTTGAGGCAAAGAGAGCTGATGGAAGTATCCTGGTCTAGAATATGATGCCGTGAAGACCTTAATTTGTCTTTCCGTAGGGGAGTGAAGTGTGTGCTCAGCCCATATGAAGCCATTGCTTTCACGACAAAAGAAAACAGGTTTTGATTGCAGACATTGATTTGCACACATGAAAGATGAAACAGTTTACGCTTGTTTTTAAAACATACTTCTCGATCGCTTCCCTTGACTGTTAAACTGCTGTGTTTAACATGTTTGTTTAAAATCTGAACCTGAAGATTTGTGCCTTAATCTGTAAGGATTGCTGTCAGTGGAACTTGATTTTCTGTGTTTTTATTTTTTACTATAACTATATGGTATTTGGGGGAAACACTGAAGTGACTGAATTGTGAATACAATTCTGGCACTTCATTCTCTGATAGCCCCATTAATCTGTTAGGTGATTTTCTTCTCTTGTATTTATATGTAAATGCTAGCAACTAGAAGTTCAGATAATTACCCTTAGTGAATGACAAAGAAGCTGCCATGTCATGAAAAATTTGGCTGTATCTCAGCTTAGTTTGTATTATGATGGTATAAGGAGTCGTCTTAATAAAATACTGCAATCTAGCCTGTTATTGCAATTGTTTTAAATTGCATTGCTAACTAACTTGGCTGATTTGAAGGCAGAGTTGCTGTCTATTCTTGTGCCAATTTCCTGTTCAGAGTGCAATTTTTTTCTACTTCAAGTTAAATTAGGTTTTACGTAGCTATTGAATTTGGAGGGGAAAAAAAAAATCAATATATGAAAGGGTTGCAACAGAGAAAAAAAGCAAATCAAATTATAAAGTTAAGCCTGGAGTGCCCCAATTTATGGCTCATGGGCAACATGTTGCCTGGGAAACTGCAGGTGACGGGACGCTTGCCCTCACTAGAGGTTAGCAAACTCAAAGCATGGTGCTACCGCTCACTATTTGCTTGGTGCACTTGCCCATGGGCCACCAACATCAGAGAGCACTGGCCTGACCTAGTCAGCTGGCAGACATTTAAATGTTTCTTGGTCTCTCAAGATAAAGTACACTTTCTGCAATGACGATCTATAAAGCACAACATGAGGCTGATCCAAAAATATTTTTATAATGGCCTGGGTTAATGTCTGGCCACCTCTCTCATGCGGCACATGCATGTATCGCAGGTTGTTCTGCGTCACACTGTCTTTCGGGTGACAGGGACAAACAAGCATTTTGCAATGTGATCTGTCAGTTGGAAACATTCTCTTCTAGTCGGATACAAACATCCATCACTAGTTCAAGCCTGGGCTCTGCGGATGAAAATTCAATGGCTCAGGCTGATGACAACTTAAAAAATCTTCACCTGGAACTCACTGAGACCTGTCTGGATATGATGGCTCGATACGTCTTTTCCAACTTCACTGCGGTGCCTAAGAGGTAGGAGTCAGTCGGTGACGATGGGAGAGATGGTTTTGTTTGAGGTTCATATTTCGCTTTATTAGTGGAAAATTACCATGACACATCTGAGATTCTGGCAAGCCCAGGCTCTGAAGCCATTCCTCGCAGATAAAATCTGGCTTGGCTAAATATGAAGTTAAATGAGAGAAGCCCGTTGGAGCCAGCCAGCTTTTGCCTCGTTCTTGGAACTGTCGAGAAGGAGATGCCTTGAAGGCATGCTGTCTGTGAACAGTGCTTTGCTCCTTGTCCTTGCTGGATAATCACAGTCTTTGCTGCAGAACCGAGTGTCGTGCCAGCTGGCTTCAAATGCAGGGCATTTACTTTTCTTGTTAGCCCTTCCCAGAAGGAGTCACACAGCTCAGATGTGGCTCGTTCCCTTCTGCTCTGTGATGTGTGTCCAGTAGTACTGCTATCAATCGATATTCAATCCGGCTCATCCCTTATCCGGGTGGATGTGTGTGTTGACGGCCAGGGGCTATGTTAAAAATGCTGTATAAAGAAGGAAAGCAGGCAGCACCTCCTACATAGTTACATGAAATAAGCCACCTGCGTAGGCTCTGTGCTCTGCGGTCTAAGAGCTCTGTTCATCACAAATGTGTTTTTAGGTCGCCCGTGGGTGAGTTTCTGTTGGCTGGAGGAAGGACAAAGACATGGCTCGTTGGTAACAAGCTGGTGACCATCACTACAAGCGTTGGAACAGGGACCAGGTCCCTGCTTGGCCTAGACTCTGGAGACCTCCAAAGCAGCACAGAATCAAGGTAATTTTTGCTCCTATTTCTAGAAATTTCCACCTAACAAAGTCACTTAAACCACTATTACAGTGTATCTTTTTAGGTTTTCCTCTTACCAAAAGAGGAACGTTTTATTTGTCCAGCATGGCTGATTCCTCTCTCAGTATCATCAATATCTTCTTCCACAGCTCAGACCCTGTTTTGCAAGTGAGACAAACTAAAGAAGCTCCAGCAAAACTGGAATCTCAAGCTGGGCAGCAGGTTTGCAGAAGCTCTCGCAACAGAGTCCGATCCATGTCTGGTAAATTCTGATCCTGGAGTCTTACTGCCATTTCTAGGTCTGTGTCACAGGTTTAAGTGTCCCAAGTGCCTACTGAAGAGATCTGTGTCTAAACTAATTTGAGAATGTGGGCCTGTCTGGTATTTAATAGTGGGCAAGTAGCAGCAGCTGTTGGCTTTAGGAGTGGTGGTGCTCCTCCTGCTTTTTCCTTGCAGGAAAGCTTTGGTGGTTGGTTAACTGGTGAGCACTTGCAGTGAGAATCGCCTATGTTTATCTAACCTCATGGTTTATAAGAAAAACATAAAAGGTAAAGGTCTCTTAGGTTCCCAATATTCTGTGTGCAGCTGCTAGAGGAGCTTAAAAGACTTATTACTTCTGAGATATTTTTAGTACTAAGCATGGTTCTCCCTTCTATTTTGTGTCTGTCTTGCTAGGTGGTCATGCCTTACGCGTTGGTGCCTTAGACAGCTCAGCCTCCCATTTTCCCAGTGGCTCGGCGTCACAGGGGACACAGGGTCCTCCTGCTCCTGCATCTCGACCAGAGAAGACTAATCCTGCTCCACAGACACCTCTGCAGAAAGAAAAAGCAAACTTGGCTGCATATGTCCCGCTGCTGACACAGGGATGGGCAGAAATCCTCGTGCGCAGACCCACAGGTATCTTCACCTGAGTGTGGAGTGAGCTCTCTTGACTTGCTAAGAAACCAGAGCCTGGATGAAGAAGAAAAATCCATGTTTACTTGCAAATGGATCTCTTTATTGCTTACTGCGTCTTGAAACTAATACGTCTGATACTTGATTCTTTGAAATCACTCTTTTTTAGTGTTTTAAATCTACAAAAGACCTGTGAAAAGACTGAAGCAAGGACATAAATTTGTATATTAAATACTGTTACAGAAATAGAGCCAGATACTATCAACCCTACTTTGCATTTCCTGTTTTCACACTGCTCTGTGGTCTTCCTTGAAAATCTGTCTATGCTGTGTTTTAGCTTCCCATGCTCCATTGGAGATGAGTGAAGCTTATGGCTAGAGTAGCTGCATAGTTGTGTCTGCTGTAAGGGGAGGAGTAATGACATGCTCAAGGTCAAAATTCTGGAATACTGGTATGTTACACAACATTGACAGGGAATTATCTATTTCAGCTGAAAGTTGCTTCATGAGAAAATAACCTGGTATCATTAATTACAGTATCTGAGCATTTTGGATGCCTTTGGGGAGTCTGCTTTAGTGATGAGTTACCAGGGATGTTTTTTGAAGAACTTGGGTTGAAGTATGGAGCACTGGGAGCTACTTACTGAAAGTAGGAAATTAATCAAGTGACTCTGCCAAATGTCAGGAGAACTGAGAACTTGATCTGTTTTGGTTTTTTACTTGCAAAATCCAAAACAATTTGTGCTTTTTTCGATGTGAGTTGTCAACTTTCTGGAGTTGGGGGTACTTAATACTCTTCCCTAATTTTCTCTTATCAGGTAACACAAGCTGGCTAATGAGTCTGGAGAACCCGCTCAGTCCATTTTCTTCAGATATTAACAATATGCCCCTGCAAGAGCTCTCTAATGCACTCATGGCTGCAGAGCGTTTTAAAGAACACCGAGAAACGGCTCTCTATAAATCCCTCTCTGTCCCCTCCTCCAGCTTGGCCACCGGGACAGCCAAGCCATCCCTTCTCCAGCGTTCCAACACAGGTGAGAGATGTGAAGCCAGTAGCGTGTCCAGCATAGCTGACACTAGCCTGTTTAAAGTCTGTTGAAATAAATGTAGGTCTTCTAGAACAGTAGCATGAGGAATAACGTAGCAATGAGAAGGGGAATCAGTTCTTGTTCTTAGAAATTTTCAGTGAAAAATTCCCTTCCTCCTTGCTTCTGACGTTCCATTGGAAAGTATCTCTCTCTTAAAGAGAAGAAAGAGAGGAGTAAGGGAGTTTCTTTGAAGGAGTGATGTGTTTCACGCTAACTGTTTCCCAAATGAAAATGAACAAAGTCATGGATCTTTTCGCTCTTCCACTTGTTTGGGTCTGATCTGGGCATCCCGCACGTGGATGGATCTTCCCATCCAGCGTTTCCATTTCCATTTGTCTTCAGTACGGGAGTTTGTGTTGGGCGCTGAGAGCACTGGGTTCCTGGGAGAACGGCCTGGTACGCACCTTGCCAGCCAGGGTCAGTTAATTGCTGCTGTCTTTTACAGCATGAGATAGCAGAATGCAAATCCTGTTTGCCGCAGATTTATTCACCTCTTGAACGGAGTGTTTAGCCTGCAGACTGGTGCGTCTGAATCACTTGAGTTTCTTTATGATGGCTTTATTTTAACATAGTGGCCAGGGCTTTTCGCTATATGTACTTTGGTGCTAGTTCACTTCTGAAGGAGCTGTTGATGTTGGGAGGTTTGTGTTGACCAGCAGCTGAAATGTGTAGAGCTTTGTATAATCCCTACTCAGAGCTCTTATCAACAACATCTAAGGCTGAGGCTTTCGGCACTGCTAGCACTATCAAAACTGAGCAGTGTAACAGCAGACGAGGCTTTTCTGGGGAGGTGGCATCAGTGGTATGAATTGTTTGGAAATCTGGTAAAAATGCTAGTTTTCTGGATTATTTTAAACAGGGAAAGGATATGATTTTAGGATTTCAGAATGTACAAACAGAAAATGAGAGTCAAAATCAAATTATCACCTTTTAAAAAAAAATATCAAGTCCTCATCCATGAACATTTTTATTGACTCCTATGAATGTGTGGTACATAGGTGCTAACTGATTAGTTGAAAGAAGGACCCACCAGAATGAGACAGTAATTTTGGCCACGTTCTCCACACAACTTCTGTAGTAGACTTGCTGGAGCTGGCTGGCGAATGAATATTTTGAGGAAGTTTTGCTGTCACATTCTCATATGCATATCCTTCTTCCTCTTTAGAGGTTAAAACTATGTGAATCTTTATCCGTGTTTCTGCTCTTCAGACTCTTCTGTGGGTTTAAAAATGATCTTTTGCCAAAAGCACGTGGCTCAGGAAAAGCTCAGACTGGTTTCCTGCGTGGGCTAGGATATCACGAAGGAATTTTCTGCATCTAAAACTCGCGAAGACGCGTTCTTCGAAGAGAGCAATTCGAGTCTGCATTGTTTGAATGTGTTTATGCCTCCTTATTCATGTTGAGACCTTGTACCCTCGAAGTATCCCTTTGGCATCTAGTGAGCTTATCCCAGCTTGTTCTTTCCTTTGTTTTTTATTTATTTATTTATTTATTTATTTTAAAATAGGCTCTTGGTTACATTTTAAACTCTGTGCTTTTTAATTTATATTTTGTTTTCATATAGTCTCTCCTTCCTTTTGATGTAGCTGCTCACTTGATTTCCCTTTGCAGTGGCCTCTTTCTCTTCCATGTACCAGTCCAGTTGTCAAGGGAAGTTGCACAGGAGCATATCCTGGGCAGGTATATTTATATATCTTTAAGGAAAAAAAAAAAAAAAAGTATTGCCATAGAAGAACACCTCTGATTCATAGAAAATGTATCCCTCATACTTCATTTTCCCCTTCCATGTCTCCTGTCTGTACCCAGTCTCATTACTCTCAACAAATGGGATCTTGACTAGCATGAAGAAGTCCAAGCCAGATCCAACATTTGCAAGTGCAGACAATTTCTTAAAGTAGCTTTAAATTTAGCTGGGGTGGATTGTGAGTCATGAGGCACAGTGTTAAATGACCTGTCAAAATTCCTGAGTGGCTTGATTAATTAAATTACTTATTTTCAGCCTCGTTTTACAATTGGCTTTGTGGTCTGCTAAACGTAAAAGCTCTCGCTTCTGAGAACAGCATAGTGTGCTCCAGGACAAGCTACCCTGAGATGAAGTCCTGTGCTACTCAGCCCACAGGGATCCATCACAATTGGACACAGAAAAGATAAAAGGAGTTGATATATATGTGTATATATATATATATCATAGATATATATATATTAAGTTTGACATTAAAACGGATGCTGGTTAAAAGTTTTTTTAAATAAAAAAAAGAAGAAATACATTTCAGGGGAAAACCTGCTAAATTCTAGCATTTTGGAGGCTCTATGGTAGTGTAAAAATCTTTCTCCACTCCGGTACAATTGGCTTCGTAATTAAATGAAGTGGAGGTCAAATTGCATACCTTATGAACACACCACCTCCATGGCTTTGATAATCTGTAATGCTCTGTGATTTTAATTAGAGGGTTGAAATGTCTTTCTGCCTTCTTTCCTTCACTGGAAAATTCTCTGTAGAGCAGCAGGGTGTTCTTAACTGCTGGGTGTTGTTGACAAAGGCCCCTTAAAGCAACACAAAGATGCTGCAGTAAAATATTTTTCTGTACCTGTCTCTGCTCATGTTATTCTCTTCCCACCTAAAGAATAATTAGGTGAGCGCTGGCATTATTTAAAAACACCAGCAGTCTCGGCAGTAGTGAAAGAGCTAGGGAAGCTTGGAAACCCTGGATATATGCAGGTGTGTTCTGGCTTGGACAGCTAACCAGATCAGCACGTTGTTTTGGGTTTTTTTTTTTGTTTTGATTTTTTTTTAGAAGGTTATGTGTGTGCAATGCTAACTCTCAATTGCTTCTTTGAAATAACTTTGGTCCTGCGAGCTGAAATCAATCCAGGAAAAGCTGCTTTAGTGATTTTTATTATTTTTTTTTTTAATTTTGATTATTTTCTTTATTTTTTGTGTGTGCTGATTTTTTTTTTTTTAATTTTACTTTGGAAAACAAATCTTGGCCTTTCAGATTGGTCTTCCAGTCCCTTGTGTGCGTAATGGGAAGCCTCCTGTTCTCCAGCCTTTTCCTCAGGACAAAAAAGCAAGGCCAAGAGGAGCCTTTGGTCAGACTCATCCCTGTGGTCAGGGTCACTGCCTGGAGTAGAGACAACGTTAAATGCTGCGATAACCTCCTCCACCGTAGGCAGGGCTTCCAAGGAGCTTTCTTGTCAGTGTGGTTTCATTGCCCGTTTGTCTGGTCAGATGCCACGTGCAGGTTTCCCAGTATTGCTGCAGTGCATGTATGACTCTTGCTCTCTTGTCCTTTCATATGTCTAGGGCTGAATTGTTTTGCTTCAACCGAGACATACTAGGAAAACTGCCAAACTGCAAGTAAATGGCTCCTAGTAAAATTTCTTATCTCCTTCTAGGCCACTACAAGGCACAGGAGCATTGCATTTCAATACAAGAAAAACTTACTTTTTTGCACACTTGCATAGAACTGACGTCTTCATTGCCTGGATAATGATGAACTTTTAATGCTAGTCTTGTACTTTCTTACATCTCTGTAGTTCCTGTCTGTCCTGATAACCGAGCATTGATGTACAAGGTCCCATTTCCTCATTCTGTCCCCTGCTTGTTCATCAGTAACAATTGGAAACAACTGCACTTATTTTGACCAAAGCAGACGCAGCCCTTTGCTGTGAGGGTAAGGTGATCAGTTATTCTATACAAAAGGGGAACCAGGAGCAAGTCTGACATGACAAGAAATCAAAGAACCAGAGCACTCATTCAATATGGCCTTCCATTGAAATCCCATAGGGAAAAGGCTGGTACTTCAGAGGAGAGGATGGGGGCCGGCCGGGCCGTTCCTCTCTGCAGGCTTCAGTTCTTCTGCCTTGTGTCTCGGTAGAATCAGCGGTGGTGCTGGAGGAAGGGAGCCCGTCGGAAATGGAGCTAAAGGAAACCGAGTCCCCAGCTGAGTCTCCAGAGAGTGAGGACATTGACACTTCATGTTCCGAACAAGTCCTGAGCGAGGAAAGGTTTGGTAAACCCCAGGAATCTTACAGCAGGGTAAGAAGAAAGAGGTTAACCAGTTCTGTCCTGTCTGACAGCCCCGTCTTTAGGGACAAGGGAGAATTGTCTGTGCTCAGATAAGTCCCTCTTGGCACCCTCTGAAACAACTCACTAATGATACCAAAATGCACACGCAGTCATAATTCAGAGTTTGCCGCAGAGCGGCAGCAGTAAATACCTGTTTTATTCAGGATCCTGGATCTGCATTGCTTTATACTTGGCACCTTTCTGCTCATCTTTCACTGGAAGTGTCAAGGGGTGCCTCGAGCATTACTGTCGTCAGCTCTTATTTTGCTTTTATCAGGAAAACTGTTCATCTTTGTTTCTCCCTTTTTAAGTCCTCCTCAACCTCCAGCCAAGAAGAAAAGTCTCTGAAGTCGGAAGACCTGGTGGAGGGTGGAATTCCCATCGGGAGAGTCCTGCCGTCGGAGGACGGCCGAACACTGGAGGAGCTTTCCTTCCAGCCATCCCAGCCGCTCAGCAAGTCGAGTTCTTCCCCCGAGCTACAGACGCTGCAGGAGGTCCTCAAAGATGCAAATGGCAGAGAAGTAACAAGGAGGCTGAGCACAGAAGTGAAATCAAAATCCCAGTCTGGGAACCTGGAAGGGGAAGGGCTGGGCAGTTGGCTGGGCAAGGGAGAGGACGCCAGAGTGACTGGGTCAGGCGGGTTGGATGGCACCGGTCCTGTCACCTCACCTCGCTCCCCCTCTGGGCACCGGCCCCGAGGATACACCATCTCTGACTCAGCCCCATCAAGGAGGGGAAAAAGGATCGAGAGAGATGCCTTCAAGAGCAGAACAGCAGCCTCCAATGCTGAGAAAGTACCCGGAATAAACCCGAGGTGGGTGGAGGGGCTTATCTGAAGCTAAAAATGGTGAGCTCAGAATTGCTGCAGCCGTGGCTGGATTCATTCGAAGTGGTCTGCTGGTTTTATGGGACCTATAAAACAGTATCTGATTAAAATGAAAGATTAATCACCTGGTTTTTTCAGGAGCTAATAACAGGCGTGTTGAACCCACTACCACCAAATTAACTTTGTGATTTAGGAAATGGATCTCCTAAATGGTGAAAGAAATGGATAAATAGTTTCCTCATATTCTTAATCTATCCTAAATTAGGGTCCAAATGCACGTGGGGCTTGAATGCAGGTCACCTGGAGTTAATTTTGCTGTGAAAAGGGTGAATTACTAGTCTTGCAGTTCAAGAAATATAATGTGCAAAATACTAAGAAAAAGGAAAATCAGGGGTTATAATAATTGCTTTTTGAACTTTAGATATTGGTAGTTGCCCAAAATTGCATTATGAGACAGTCTTCATCTTACTCTGAGGGCAGGTAAAACGCAAATGTCTGTAAAATCATTTATGTGCTAGCCTAGAAATACCGCCCGTAGCTGTGAGGCAGGAGTGCATTCCCGCTGCTCCGTTCAGTGTAAAGATCGCCTTTGGAACGGGGAATTTGTGGAGCTGCTGCTGTTGGACATAACCATTGGGTTTTATGACAGGGGTCTATTACAAACCGCAGGTAGTCCAGGCACCTAAAGCGTCTCTAGAAGATGAGAAATACTCTGTTAGCATTTTAATTGCTCCTCTTCCATACATAATGTTCTTACGTACAACAGGTCAAAATGGACTTAATTTTTATGGTAACAGGATTTCTCCCCCCCCCTCCCCCCTTAGCTTTGTGTTTTTACAGTTGTACCACTCCCCGTTCTTTGGCGATGAGAACAACAAGCCCCTTTTGTTGCCAAATGAGGTAGGCAAGGATTTTTATTTATTTTTTTTAATTATTGTCGTTAATTTTTCTAACCTCATTACTTTTTTTGAACATAAATGACGGTAATGAATGTCCAGCTCAGATGGTGCGATTTAAAGGTGGTTCCTACCAGCAGTGCTACAGATGGGAGATTTTCTGTTCCCACAGTCCTGGTGGCTCCCACTTTATGGCTCTGGATTGAATTTGAGATAGTGGGAGATTTTGCTGGTGCTGTTTCAGAATCCCAGCCAGGAGGCAGGATGATTTGTGGAGTTTTGGTTTTTGCTGGTAGGAGGAGTGCAGGAGGAAAACAGCAGTAGGTGATACTGGCAGAACGCCCCTAGACAAACCCGTCAGCCCCCCAGATAACGGGAAGTGGCCAAGAAGCTTTGTGCGGTCATATGAGAAATGAGTCATAAATTCCTGGAGAAATAGTGCTGGAACGGGGTTCTTGTGAACTGAGCACCCGAGACCTCCTGCTGATAGTTCCCCCTGGCTTTAGGGTAGGGCTGGTCAGGCAATAGGGAGCCCAAGTGAGATGAGGTGATGCCTTGTGCTAAAAACGTTCTTCAGAGCAAGAGACCTGAGAATTTTTCATGCCTGGAGCTGAAATGAAGGTACGATGTCATTTGTCACGGCAAGTGCATCTAACCCTTGCAGTTTGCCAGATTAATCTCATCTGAAGCATAAAACCAAGAAAGTGTGGTGAGAGATGCCACGTTCTGTGCCTTGGACTGTGCCCTTGCGGAACAGAGTAGGGCAGGATTCAGCAAGGGAGACATTAGTGAAGGTCAGGAATCTGTGCTCACGTTGTGCTGTCGTTGTCCTGGAGGGGTTTTAGAGGGGGCAGTGGGTGTGTGGAGATAAATTTTTAAAGGTGTGACCAACGTTTTGATTGTAGACGTTTGAAAGATCAGTGCAGCTCCTGGATCAAATTCCTTCTTACGACACGCACAAGATTGCCGTGCTCTACGTTGGAGAAGGCCAGGTGAGTTGTGCAGATTAATCCTTTAATGGTTACATCTCAACAGCAGGCTGGGCACCACGACTCCAGCTGTGAGATTTGTCCTGCTCCTGTGGTAGCCTTGCTTTTCTTTAGTTTCTTGCACTAAAAAATCAGCGCCTGCATGAAGCCCTTCTAGGAAGGTAATAACCCAATCCCTCCTGCCGATTGAGTGATTTCGCGTTCAGTGTGGGACTCCCATGTTCTTATTTCCTAGAGCAACAACGAAATTGCGATTCTGTCAAATGAACACGGATCCTATCGCTACACAGAGTTCCTGACGGGGTTAGGGAAGCTCATTGAGCTCAAAGACTGTCAGCCGGATAAAATTTACCTTGGTGGCCTGGACGTGTGTGGGGAGGATGGACAGTTTACCTACTGTTGGCACGATGACATTATGCAAGGTAAGGTGGCTCCAGAAGTTGGAAGTAGGGGGATGGTCTTTTCTCATCTAAAGACGGACCTGCCTTCTACAAATGGTTTCCTTTCCAGGGATGGAGTAGAGACGACCTGGGGCTCTGTTCTCCTCCCATTCTCTCTGTGGTATCTCTGCAAGTCATGTGTTAAAGTTTGTGAGAGGTGCATACCTGCCTTATTTAAGAAAAAAAATAAAATCACAGCACTTACTTTTGAAATAGTCTGCTCTATTAAAGGCTGATATGGTTTGGAGTAGAGATTTGTAGAAGCAGCTATTTGTTCTTAAGCTGCTGTGAAGGCTGTTAATTGCGGGTGACGTGAACGTGTCAAAACTCTGCTAATTGCTTCTCTGAAGAACAGCATTGAAAGCAGGAGGGTTGTCGTTACCGTGGTCATTGCTAATTGAACTGCAGTGTTACCCAGCTCCTGCGGCCGTGCAGATATCACCCAGGATCCAACAAGTTACGATGAACTTCCCAAATTTTTTGGTACAGCTCTGTGCATGCCAGTCATCTTCCTTAGCCTGGTTCCGTGGAGCAGCTGGAGGTTACTCACTGTGGCCCTGGTGCTCTGCAGAGCTCAGTCAGGGGAAGTGGCGCTTGCACCACTGGTTACCTGGCCCAGCCTAAGGGGTTTTCTGTTTCCTCTTCAGCCATTTTCCACATCGCTACTCTGATGCCCACAAAAGATTTGGATAAATACCGCTGCGACAAGAAAAGGCACCTTGGGAATGATTTTGTTTCTATTGTTTACAACGATTCTGGAGAAGAGTTTAAACTGGGAACAATAAAGGTACAAGATTTTACTTGCGGGTGTGTTATGAAAAGGCACGTGGCTGTTTGTAAAACCTTAATCTGATGTGTGTTATCTTCGCAAACAGTGTTGAAATCATGAATGGAGGTTATTGGCCTTGGTGGATTCACATGTGTTAGTTTATGGCATTCACAAGAATCACGACGGCTGCCAGGAAAATGTATATGACTATTTTATTCTTTTCTCATTAGGGTCAGTTCAATTTTGTGCACGTTATCATCACACCACTTGACTATGACTGTAACCTGGTGACGCTGCAGTGTCGGAAAGGTAGGAATCCCTCCAGCCTTTGTTCTCAGTCTTTCCTATATTGGTGGTGCAATAACTGCCTTCACTTTGCAGTGGTTTTTTGTTTCAAAAGTAAAAACTTCCAGGAGAAACTCTCTGAAACCAATTTGCTGCCTGGTTTTGTCTGGATATGTCCTGTTCCTCTGTCTTCCCCAAGATAAGAGGTATCTTCCCATTGTACCACTCATACTGTCTTCAAGCTTAAGACAAAGTGCGAGCAGAGGAGAGCGGGTCCCTCCAACAATGGCTTGGGAATACGGGAGGAGATACGTGGTGGAGGTCCCCGTGGCTTTGGCCTCTGCTGTCCTTCCCAGCACTGCGCGACCTGGTACTTGGAAACTGGTCGTGGCTCTGTGCGAGTTCAGCAGTGCTGGCGCAGTGATCTGCTGGGGCGTTTGCTTTCCTTTTACCAAAAGGGCACTTCTGGGGTGGTTTTTGCTCACACTTCCGTTCGTGTGATAAAGAGCCCAGCAGGCTCTCCTCAAACCGTTACGGAGCAGCCAGAATTTGAGAGCCAGTTGTGTTAAGTTGGAGTGCAAATGCTGTTACAGTTGGAGCTGTAGAGCTCGCTGGGAACTTTTGAGATTCTGTGGTGCAGTTCCTCAGGTTTGTATCACTTGTCCAATTAGTTACTGGCAACTTTTGCATTGTTCTTAACTGTCTCGCAAGATTTTTTTTCTTCTTCCTTTATAATGAAGACATGGAGGGCCTCGTGGACACGAGTGTCGCTAAGATCATCTCTGACAAGAACCTGCCGTTTGTAGCCCGTCAGATGGCCCTGCACGCTAACGTGAGTACTCCTGAGCTCCCCCAGACCTTCTGTCTTTCACCTGGTGTCTTGGTCCGTCACCAGCTTCCAAGGAATTGAGTAGGGCTTGCTAAAGCAAATGAATGAGCTTTCTGCTTCAGTTATTTCTGTCAACACTTAAGTCAGAGTTAGCACATGAACAGTTGTAACTTAGAGCTGTATTACAGTCGCTGTCAAACGGTACTGAAGCATTCTATTAATTTTATTGCCATGTAATGTGTCTCCTCTCTTTCTCTGCTTCTCCTCACCCTTCCCAAATTAGATGGCTTCCCAGGTTCATCATAGTCGATCAAACCCTACTGACACCTACCCATCCAAATGGATTGCAAGGCTGCGTCATATCAAGAGGTTAAGGCACCGGGTAAGTAAAGCCGTCTGTTCATAGTATTTAGAACTGGGCTCTACCTTAGAGCCTTACAACAAATAAGGCCCCTAAAATCAGCTATCAAAATATGCTGAATATGAGGAGGAATATGTGGATGAAGGTTAGAATCCAGCTCTTGTGGGAGTGACAAGTGTAGCCGTGTACGTCTGGACTTGCGAGCTTCCGAACAGCTTCCTTGGCGGCAAGGGGTTTGGGAACCCTAATACCCGGACCCAGGACTGCATCCCCTCGGCACCGTGCTAGGGATGGTAGGACAAGCTGTCCTGATCAACCTGTCTGGTCCTGCCCACGTGGAGAGTGAAAAGTGTGTCAGAGAGAATGGAGCTCATCTGTTCTCGTTTGACTTTCAGCTACGTGAAGAAACCCAGTACCAGACTCCTGCCCTTCCCCTGCAGATGCATCCACCTGCTCCGGCAAAGGCCCCTCCCCAGATCCCTCAGGACCCTCCACCCACCTACGAGACCGGACAGAGGAAGCGGCTGATCTCCTCGGTGGACGACTTCACGGAGTTCGTGTAGATCCCGGTGGGTCGGTGTGTCTGTTCTGGGACGGACGAGGCAGCGAGAGCGTTTTACCGGCCTGCTGACCCCGTGCGGCTGCATGGACGTAGCAGAGAAGGTTTGGCGGGCGCAGCGTGACTGCGCTGCTGCATGCGGACTGGGCACTGAACCGCACCGGGGGGCTTGAATGTTCCTCCGTCTCGGCCTGACACTCTCTGATGAGGACGCTGTATTCCCAGCAGATGCTCCAAGAGAGGACCAACTCTACGTATTTTGTTTTTATTTGGTTTGAGCTATTTCAAAGCTTCCATCTCTGATGGGAACTTCCTTGCAGAACCTTTCTTTGGACTCCTTCCACACCAGCGTCTGGTGGAAGCAGACAAAGTGTGATACTCTGCCGTTCATCACGTAGTTGGAAGGTGCAGGAACTGTGGGGATTTTGATGACTTTGTTGGGAATGAAGTATGAAGTACTGAAAATCCAGTCGTTATTTCTAAGCACCCTGGAATCCCAGCTCCTCTCCAGGCCTCCGCGTCTCTCAGCACTTGAACTCTTCAGGCTCTCAGACTTGTTCTGCTGCTGGCTCTGGTAAGAGTTAATTTGGGTTCTCAAGTGACCTGCCAAAACATGCTGCTTAAATTCCCATGGATTTGTCTCCATTTTGAGAGATTCACAGCAAACCCTCCCTCATTCAGCAGAAATTATTTTGCTCCCGGCAGTAACGCAAAACAGGGGGGCGGATGCCACTCGCCGGAGCAGCAGAACGGCAGAGACCTGGGCCACAAATTATTTGGGATGAACAGTCTGACCCATGGGGCTGCCTGCAGGGATTTAGCCAGAGGCCAGACCTGATATCTAGGTTTGGCTGCAGAATTCCTGCTGGTTGCAGCGAGGCTGGGGGTAACTCTTTTTGAAAGACTGTTGACATGTCTTGGGGCATCATCTCTGAGTGAGTTTTGCCTGTTGCACTAACGCATAGTGACAGTCCCTCCTGCTGGACCCTCGGCTGTTGAAGGCGTTACGAGCGGTCCTTTCAGCGCACGCGTGGACAGGTGGAATTGGGATTATGTAGCCCATCTTGTGGTAAGATGGTCATCAGACACTACACTACCAAACTGGGAGAAACCATGTAAGCTGGACTATACTGTGAGTACTTTATCTCCTGCTTTGTAAATAAAGGGGGGAGCGTGGCTTTTTGGTAACAGCTAACGGCAGCGCCCTTGCAGTGGAGATGAAGACAAGTGCAATCTGCACACGGAACTGTGAAGTGACAGGTGAGGGGACAAAAGTGATGCTACTAGCTTGTGCAGGGCTGTTTGGGAACTCTAAGTGTATGTTGTGTTTTGAGTGTTTATAAGTCATAAAGGAAATAAAATATTCGTATGGTCGGTGGGTTCTTGCTGGCCTGGGAAGATTCAAACTGTGTTTCATAATAACGTAAATTCCTTCCCTCCTTTCCCCTTTCAGTTTTTTGATCCGTATCACTCATATTTCAGTAACCACCAGCCGCGCCTCGTGGTGCGATACCTGGCTGCGTTCCAGTCCCTGCACTGGGGATATTCCCTCTGCCGCAGCTTCACGTCACCTCTGCCGCGGGGCGCTTTTCTCTCAGCGTCTCCCACCAGAGCAGCTCGACTGCTGCCGCGGGTGTTTGTGCAGTGGCAGCTGGGGACGAGCGAGCCCTTGTGCCGTCCTCTGCCTTGGTGGAGTCTCCTTTACCTTGACGGCAGACCCTTCACTGACACGCTGATGTCGTTAATTACAGCCCAGAGCTGCCCTAGTAGGTTGGCTGATGTAAGGAAGTGCCTTGTTTTGTCCAGGAGACCTGAAATTCTGGTTACAGACAAAGAGAATGACAATGCGGGGGGAGGGATGGCTCTGGACTAGCTCTGGCTGGTGCTGCTTTGCCCCTGCCATGCCTTTGCCGAACTCTCGCTGGGAGCCGGGAGGGGGCTGGAGTGAGCGGAACAAAAGCATCGGAGCCGGGGCGTAGCAGTCATCTTTTATTTGACCTTGTCATTTTTTAAGAAACATCCCCACAGTTACAAAATACGATACGTTTGTTTGCAGTGAAATGCTGACCAGACAGTAACAGTTGGCATATTGGTCACAATCATCTGTTCTTTTTTTTTTTTTTTTTTTTTTTTTTGAAAATAAAAAAGCACTTACATAAGTCCCTCCCTCTCCCTTTTAAACTAATGGATAGAGTTTTTGATTTAAGCAGCTTGATACTGTTGCATCTTTGTGAGACTTAAGACAATAAATAAGAAACCATCTCTGGGTGACTACAAACACAGAAATATACATTCAGGAGTATTTATTGGCTAGGGCTGCAAGTCAAGTTTATCGCTGTCGAGGGCGTAACTCCATGACTAGTAACTCTGGCTGCAGCTCAGCGCACGTATACGCGGTACCTTAGCTGGGACAGTGAAGGAACCCTGTGAGTGTTGCTATAGTTTGTACAAATAAATGCTGCGATGAGAACTACGATTGCCCGAAAGCTGTCAGTGGTGCCCATCACGCACGTGGGCCCTCGTGGAGGTTTTTGGCTTTTCAAGAAACAACTGTGGGTTCCAGAGCTGCTCTCCGTACTTCAAGTGAAGGGAAGAAGTAGGGCAGTTGTCTTATCCTGTTTCTGCTCCTCTTTGATTAGAAGAAGCACTTGGTAAGTCACACGCATCAAGTCACATTCACACACACGCAGAGCACGCTTGGTGAGAAACAGGCACTTGGGAACAAAAATCCTGACGTTTCACTCGGGGAGCATCCTTCTTAGAGCCCCCCGCTCCCCTCCCGTTAGCTTATTACAGGCTGTTCGGAGCAGCCGGGTCCCTGCTCGCCCCTGCCTCTCGCCTTCCTGCGCTTAACTCCTACGGCCACTCTCGCTCACGTGAGCATATTCGAGCTGTGGGGGTTGGGAAGGGGCTGAGAACGGAACTGCGCATCTTGAACTGAACTTTTTGCCTCTTGAAGATGCAAGAGATTTCCAAGACCTGCTTGGTTCGTTTTGCTCACTCAGGGGTGGCTGGATCTACGCACGCTGCTCCACTGCAGCAGGGAAGGGATGCCCAGGTGCGGAGATAGAGATTAAAAGTGGCTGTTCCGGTGCAGTTGTGCTTGGGAGATCTCCCATGTAAGAACCCTAAAGCGAGTAAGAGCTGGTGGCCCACCCGGCAGCACGTGCCAGCGAGTGCTGCCCTACAGGTGCTCTCCTTTTTCCATCTCTCTGTTGGCCAAAAAAACTCCTGCATGTGTAGGCAGCAGTGTTAGAAGCTGAGCACCTTGCTTTTGTCTTTGCGGGCAGCTGCTGTTTATGCATCTAACTACTTCTCCGGTGCCTTTCCTTTTGAGGCGTAGCCAAAGAGGCAGAAACTTTGGCTTTAAGGACAGAAGTAGAATAGAATTCCTGAGTTTCACCCAGGGCCTGTGCTTACCTCACCGAACAGGATTTTGCTTTATAACTATGTCCTTCCGTAGCCCCGGGGAGGACACACCGGAGGGGCAAGGAGCTTAGCGACTGGATGCAGAGGTGTGCCCAGCACCACTATCGGAGCTGCAGTGCCACAGCCCAGCTATCCCGGCACATCTCACAGCTGCTCGTTTTACTGCCTTAAGGGATTTGGGACGTGGTTTGCAGGCACCTGCACCAGCATTGTACCTGTCCCCCCCACAAAAAAGGTCATGGGCACGTACCAGAGGTGAGCCTGGAGGCTGTGCTGCTCGGCTAAGTAAAAGGAACCGAAAAATGAAAGGCCAATAGTTTTAAATCTCTGGCTTGAAAGCCAGTTTTAGACACCAGAAGTGTTCTGGGGAAGAGAGAGCTGTTAGTAAAAGGAGTAATGAATCACTCGTGTACACCAGCACCGGAGCCAGCACTGGGCCCCATCCCTGGGCTCTGTGGACCTCGCCGCTGGTCCTACCTGCTCCAGGCACCTGCTGCCTCCAGGCTGGAGCCCTCTATCTCCGACTACTGCTACTGAACTCTAGGCACTTCTCTGTCGTCTCCTCTTCTACCTGCCTTTCCTTCCTGCTATGGAAGCTTTGTGGTTACTAGTATTAGTTTTCTCCCCTCTGCACTCTACTTCTCTCTGTGCAATCTGCTCTTTCAACCACCTCTACGGTGACCAACCACCACCTCACTTTAAGTAATCTTCAAGCTACAGCACCCTTGTCTTCTCCTGCCCACATCCTTCTGCAACCTTTCCACAGTGTCTGGCCTTCATATCAACTGAGTTTTTCAAAGGTAAATTAACACCAATCCCAAAGCCATCACAAAGAACACCCCTGTGCCCTCCTGTATCCTCCTTCAGTCACCCGTAAGGGACGTGGGCAGGCACCTGGAGCCAAGGAAACACGCGGATAGCTGGAGTGAAATCTTCCTTATAAGTCTCTAACACAGTGCGGCAGCAGTGCTGGGAGCTGGATGGGGAGACTCGGGTGATGTGATCAGCAATGGAAGTGTCTGAGAAGACCCCTCTCTCTGCCTGGAAAGGTCTCCCCGGCCTGGGCACGGGAAGGCTGCTTCCAGGACCATCAGCATCAGAGGCAAGATGCGTTCGAACCCGAGGCACCCTCCCCTGCAGCGCTGCCTGCCTGGTCTTGCTGCCTAAGGCTTCCCCTTCGATCCCCTCACGTTTCCGAAGCATGGAGCAAGTTCTGGGAAGACACCAAGCCGTGCGCTACCGGGCTTCCCCTCCCCTGCCACGCTCCGCTCCGCCTGCAGCGACTGGCCCAGAGCCAGCCTGGCCGAACCTCAGCGGGGAGGAGAGCACGCGCACCACATGCACACAGACACCTAATACTTATATACACGGGACATTCCCAGGAAGAAGCACTTAATACATCCTTTAAATAACTCTGACAATAGTATTCTGTCTCCTATCTACATGTTTCAAACACGTTACCGATGCTATGAAAATATAGCAAACATACAAAAATATATACATTTTAAAAAAAAAAAACAAAACCAAACCATATAAATTACATACAATATACATAACGTGAAATGGTGATGATGAGGTGAATGCAGGCCCCGGGGAGGCTTCAGCCGCTGCTCAGCACCCCCCTGCGCTGGGAGCAGGGGGTGCCCCGGGCGCAGCCCCTCCCTGGCCGGGCACGGCGAGCACAGGCCAGCTGTAGCCCAGCGCACGGCGAGTCCCGGGGAGCTGCGGGGCGGCAGGGCTGGAGGGAGACCCCAACAAAAGCTCCCTTAGGGCTTTACCAGCCTCCCCCAACGCCTTTGTGCTTCTCTTAGGAGGTACCGGCACGGCTGGGGCATGCTGGGGGCTGCGTTCACTTCATCAGCTCATTTCAGTTTATGATTTAAACAAACAAACAAAAAAATACTGCTTTTGTGATATATTATCCCATTCTTGTTATGTCGCATGTGTCATTGTTAGCCGAGGAAAGCATTGTTTAAAGTGCTGGGCAGTACATACGAACAAGTAAACCAAAAAAAATACATATACTTACGTCAATACATTCCTTGGATTAGAAAAGCCAAGCAGCCAGCAGCGCCCGCACCCCGTGGGCCACTGTGCCGGGGGGCAAGCGCTGGGGGGCAGGGGGTGGGTGGGGGACCGCAGCGAAGCCAGCACGTCGGCAACCCCACGCTCAGAGACGGCTGAAAGCAGCCCGAGGTCTCCATGAGCTGCAGCTCATTATCCCCTCCGAGCCTGGCCGGGTAGCAGGGCTGGCAGCTCGCTGCAGCTTGCAATGTCATTTGTTTTAAATATTGGGTTTCTTTAAATACAAGCAATAGTACCAATTTCTGGAGGATAAAAGTAGCCAATACTGGAAATTAACTGATCTGGGTGTAGATATCATTTATCTATATCTATATATATTTACGCTTAAAAAAAAAAAAAAATTGGTTAAATATCTTCTTGAAACCTGTAGCTTTCCTCCACAGTGTGTGTGGTCAACAAAATCCAAGACTCAGTTCAAACCTTCAAGGCCTGGGGCTCTCCTCTCCCCCTTTCCATCCGGCACAGCCAGCAGGGAAGGGAGGTGAGCCTTGTACCAGCCACCCTGTGCCAGTCCCCAGTAAAGTGTCCATGTGACAGTCGCCATATGCAGCCGTTTGCAGATGGGGCCATTTAACAAAATAAATGACTTTTCAATACTGCCCTACCCTAACAGGGATTTTCTGCACGCTGACTGTACCCCGCGCACCCTTCCCCAGCTGTCCCCGAGGGAAAGGCTCAGCCTTCTCCAACCAACCCTTAATGCTGGAAGCCACCAGTAAGGAAGTCGGCCCATCCGCTGGGGATGCTCAGGTCCACGGAGGATGGCAGCTGTGCCAGCCCCGTTGCAGGCAGCAGCCCCGTGTGCCCCGGCAGGCACAGCCGCCGCGGCGGGAGCTTTCAGAAGCAGCAGCTCCTGAGGCTCCAGGTCTGCACGGCAGGCACAGCCCACCCTTCGCAAACCCCTTTCCAGGCGCTCTCTGCCCTCCGAGGGCATTGCTCCCCGTGCTGCACTGTTATTTGACAGTGGGGTGCACCCTGTTCTTGGCCCGGAGGGGCCGTTTCTTCTTCACCGCCGGAGCGACAGCAGCGTAGGGTTTGTGCGGGGGCAGCACAGAAGCCGCCACGCTGACGCCTCTGCTAGCTCGAAGGAGCCGGCTGGGGACAGAGCCCCTGCTGCCTGGCAGGGCGGCAGGAGAGTGGGGGGACAGCGGGGCATCCCGCGGGGGCTGCAGGTCCGTGTCGGAGGAGATCTCGGGTGAGGGCCCCTGCTCTGTGCTGCCTGCACAGTACCTGCTCAGGACATCCTCCGACATCTGGGTGTACCTCCTCCTGGAGCGGCGGCTCTGAGAGCCCTCCAGCTGGTGCTCAATGCGGTACACGTCCTCCGTCACCTGGTTGACCCGGTCAAATTGGGCAAGCAGCATCTCAAAGAGGGAAAGGAGGCGCTGGATGTCAGCGTCCACTTCCAAGCTGTCCCGGGTGCTCAGCATGAGACTCAGCCCGTCCAGCTGGCTGGAGGAGGTGGAAGCCCTGGAGCTGTCGGAGGCAGCGCTGGGAGTGGGGCCCCGGAAGGACTTGGAGTCACTGGAGTCTCGGGACGGCAGTGGCTCCATCCCTTCGAACCTCACCTTGTGCCGGAACTGGAAGAGAAGAGGGGTGCAGGGGGGAGAGTTATTTCAGGAGCTGGTACGTGGGAATGCTGTGCTGTGGCACTGTGTCCCGCTTCATACAGCCCCAGGGCTGCTCCCAGCCACTCCTAGTGGGCCAGGTCACAGCACGGACCTGGGGACAGATCCCAGATAAAAACACGTGGAGCTGTGGGACTGAGAACTTGCCCCTACAACAGCCCACCACTAAACTCTTGGGCCTCCAGGAACAGCCACTGCTCCAGCCCTCATGTGCCAGAGGAACTTGACTGTGAACGGCAGCGGGAAGTAGCCAAAGGAAAGTGAAGGCTAAGGATGGTGGGCATTGATTCTCTGCAAATGTCTGCAGCCTGCTACCGGGCCCCTTCTCCACGGAGGCTCCCATGCTGCACTCACCTCCTTGGCTTTGCTGAAGCCCATCCACATTTTCAGCCTGCGCACGAAGAGCTCCACCATCTCGTAGTCCTGGGGCTCAAAGGCGGGGCGGTACAGCTCGAAGTGCATTTCCCGGTAGCTGTAGACAAGCACCACGGTGAACAGCCTCAGCACGATCCACACCTCCAGGATGATGTAGCTGGTGCAGAACAGGTAGTAGAGGCCCGAGGACTCGGGCGGGCGGAGGTTCACGCTGCCCCGCAGCATGGCAAAGAGCAGCAGGAGGCTGCTGCCAACACTGCGGAAGGACTCCGAGGAGGAGGAGAAGAGCTACAACGGGGGGACATTGGAGATGTAATGAGAAGGGATCAGTGGCAAAATGTTCCCCTGACGCCCAGTACTCACTACCCCACCTTACAAAGCATGAGCCCTGAGGAGCGGCCCACAAATTGGCTGTGACACGGACAGGCCACAAACACAGCCCATGGCCAAAGCCGCTTGGCCTGTGGCAGACAAGAGCACCCTGCACATGCTTAGCACTGGAGCACCCAGAGGACCCGTTGGGCTTTGCTCAGTGTCATGGCGTGGTGAGGGACGAGGGGCAACACAACCCTGCGCAGCCCTTGCTGACAACCAGCCCCTCTGCAAGACAACGCGGGGACAGCAGGTAGTTACCAGGAAGCCAAGCTGGGCGTAGGCCAGGATGAGGACGGTGAACGCCAGCCCCGCAGCAGTCAGCTCCTTTGCAGACTTCTGAAAGGTCTTCCCAAACACAGACCACTGCCTGACAAACCGCAGCTGCTGGGCAGCCTACGACCAAGAGAGAGGATGGTGTTACAACATGGGCCATCGGAGAGGCTGCTGCAAGATCCTTCCAGCCCCTGGAAGGGTCTTTCAAACATCTCTACAATTCTGAGAAATGCAAACTCTGGCAGAGCAAAGGACATCCTAGTCAACAGGCTCCTTGCAGACAAAAATCATCCCATCAGCCACATTAGTCTGAATTCCTCAAGGGAATCGAGGGTCCAGAAGTTTGAGAGACCCGAAGTGCTACAGCAGAGATGCATGTGGAATCACTGCCCACCACCTCTGTCCTGGAGTCTGGGTGTGGCAGCAGCCCCATTGCATTTGATCAGTGCCTGGCACAGCAGGACCACAGTCTTATATTTGCTTTTACTTCAGGGCCCTTTGCTGCCCCTGCCATGGGACTGTGCACGGACAACAAGCTGGCACAGGAAGACCAATGCACACATCCCTGCCCACATGCTGCCCCCACCCAACCCTCTCGATACCTGCACAGTCAGGAGGAAGAGGAGGGATGCAGCCAAGGTGCTGAAGACGGTGTTGAGAAAGGCCACCTGGTAGAAGTTGGTGAAACCCTTGCGGTTGTTGAGGTACTTGAGCCACTGCTGGTCGGCAAGGGTGGCTTGGCTGAGGTGCACCACCACGGTGCAGGTGGTGAGGAGGATGAAGACCCACTGGCCATAGTTGCCCCACAGGGTAAAGTAGGCCCTGCCTTCCTTCTTGATGGACAGTGACTCAGACACCACGAAGTAGACCACAAACATCATGAGGAAGACCTTGGGGAGGAATGGAGAGGTTACCAGGGAAGGAGAGGGTAACATTTGACTGCTGGGCTGCACCAGGAGACCCTGCAGCACCCCGGGACAGCAAAAGCCCCAGGTACCAGGCTGATTTCTACCTACAGCTGGAGCACACCCTCAAGTTCTTTCATGCCTTCCTCGCTCACTCAGTACCTCGCTCCCTTCTGCCCTAGCAGTGAACCTCCCCAAACCGCATCCAATGCACTTGTGGCAGGCTGGCAGTGACCAGGGGAAGAGGACCCAGGCATGGTCTCCAGGGACATATCTCAGCTGGCTGATGTCCCCACTAAGAACAAACGCCTCAAGTTTCCACAGTAACAGGTACGAGTTCAAGGAAGCAAAAAGGCTGAGACAAGACCAACAAATGCTGCCAGACAGAAGGAATCTCCTTCCCCTCAGTGATGCCAGGGATGTTTTCTGTGTGCTGTCCAGGCCTGGAAGCAGGGTGGTGACATGCATGGGGACATGTGGCCTCAGGCAGCAGAGCTTTAATTCACAGTGACCAATGCTGCCAGAGCTGTCCGTGAAGTGACCGAGAGGGAAAAGGAACACTGAAGGGAAGTAGCACACTGACCATCATGAGAAGCTGCAGCGTGACACCGCCGCTGAGCCGCAGCAGTGGGAAGGGGCTGATGGTGACCGTGGCAATGGCCTGGCCGGCTCCCAGGAACTCCAGCTGGAGGGTGATGGCAGCATGAAGGTCCACACTGGGGTTATACTGCATCAGCTCCACAAAGACTGCCCGGCTCCTGTGGAGGGGAGAAGAGCAGCTCAGGGCACTTGGACAACACCAGCCCTGGGTTTTGGAGCTGTTGTTTTGTAGGATCATAGACCCTCCTGCCCCTGTGACACCCCAGCAGCACCCTTAAAGAACCTGGGTGTCAGCAGACTATTCCCTTTGCCCATGCCACACTTACATGTTGTCGATCCAAGTGTGCTGCTGAAGGAAATTCAGTTGAGCCCTGCTTTCCTCTAGCGAAGCCCCCAGCTCCTGGACGTAACCGCTGCTATCGTAGAAAGAGATGTAACCCCAATACCAGACCCTGCAGAAGAAGAGAAGCCATGGGGTGAGAGATGGAGGACAGAGCAGCCACTGGCATGCTCTCCTACATGGCAGGCCAGGACCAGGCGTGCAGATGCAGACCCCTGTGGTTTCTGTGGGCAGCTGGGTTACCTTGTTCTGCAGATTGTCTCTGCCCTGGAAGCTGGAAAGTTGAACCCTCTGCCCCAGGCCCCTGAGAACAGCACTACGCTGCCGTTGAGACAGCTCAAGGTGACATGCACATCTCCAGGGAAGCTGGGTAAGAGGCAGCTATATGCCTCCCACCATTCGCACTGCCAGTGCGGACAGCTTCAGAGAAGGCTTTCAGCATTTTGGTGTTTATTTGCACTTTGCCAGCCTCAGGGGCTGCAGTTGGCCTCACTGAGGTGAGGACTGGGAACCACCCTCAATCAAGTGGGCACTGAATCAAGCGTAAAGATGCAATATCTTTAGCAGATGGAGCAGGTGGTGTAGGTGCAGGCTGGGCAGCTCCTTACCCCGTCAGGTCGGGTGGCGAGTAGGACCACGCAGCCGTCACGTTCGCAGCTGCCCTTTCCCAGCCAGCTGCGTAGTCAGCGGTAGAAAAGCTGTGTGAGTCAGTGCAGTTCCTCCTGGCAGCTGTGCCCATGCTGTGGAGGACATCCTGGGCACTGCGTTGGCACTCAGCTGGAATGAGACCAACACTGTCACCCCATGGGGAGCCCAACACAGCCAAACAGTGCTGGGGCACACAGCTGAGCTTTCACACTTAGCTTCTCCCTTCTTCCCAAGCCCCCGCCCCCTCCACCTCCTCAGTCACACCTCCAGAAATAAAGTCAGCCTCTCTCTTTAGTGTAAATCCCCATGATCGACTGCCTCAGTTCATCTCTGCAGGAGCAGAACCAGACACTGCAAAGAAAAACCTGCCTCCGTAATCTCCGCCTTGCTTCATTTAGCCCCTGCCGCATCCAGACCTGGCCACTTCGTCCCTTCAGGAATGTCACCACCCACCCCATGACAACAGAGTCACGGGCCCTTGCCCACCTACCTTCCTGCAGCCTGAGCTGGCGCAGCCGGGCTGTCCCCAGCGTGGTGCTGTAGCTCTCCTGACCCGACTGGTTGTTGTAGAGGTAAGGGAGGAAGACCTGTGACATCCAGACCCAGAACTGATCCGACCTGCAATGGGGAAAAGGCGTGGAGGCTTAGCCCCTGGGGCAGCTCTGCTAGCACAGTCTCTGCATGTCTCACCCATGACCACCTGTGTTTCACCTGGAGGATGGGAACAAGTTTTGGAGAGCTAACCTGGGCTGCTCTCCTCCTGGGTGCCTGGCTGCAGGCAGAGGCAGCGTTTCCATCCATTCCAAGAGCTGGGCTGGGGTCAGGAAAATGTTTATTTGACATGCAAGACCTAAAGGTGATTGAATCCACTTGGCACATGGACGAGGATCAGACCAGTGGGTCTGTGGCAGCGCGGTGGAAAAGAGATGATATTTAGGACCAGATTCTGCTTTGTTCTGCCCCTTTACAGCACTTTCACCCCAGGAACTCCACTGACTTCACTGGAATAATTCCTGATTTATATTGTGGTGAATCAAAGTTCCTGTGACTTTGCATGGCATGGACAAGCCACGCCTATTTGCACAGAAGAATCAAGGGGTCTGTAGTGAGACGGGTACAAAGACGCTGTTAATCCCAGGCAGCCGTTCCGATGTCAGTCTGGACTGCCGGAGTTTGTAGCGGTGTGGAAACTCAGCTGGGAAAATTTAATCTAGTTAAACCATATGTGCAGAGCAGGGAAGGGAAGGACTCTGTATTTATACTAGATGTTATTTTTGGTTCTCGTGACCCTGTTTATGGCTAAACCTTACAGTTGTAAATTTTGGAGACAGAGCAAACTTGTGTCCTTTTAACCAGATACAGAAAGATAAACATCTGTAATTCACACAGTCTCTTCCCGCTAAGGAATTAATTAAAATTCAAAGAAATTAAAGCTCTCAACCCCTACAGGTCCCTCTGTTCTCCAGGGGAGAAGCAGAAAGACAGGGACAAAAAAGGACCTGCTCACTGCCATGCCATGCTCGTATGTGAGTGCCCAGCTCCACAGAGGCACCAGTGCTCCCCATAGACTCGAGAACCTCTAATGGGAGTGACTGTGGAGCATGAGCCCAACAGCCAGCCCCAGCCTGCTCCCCAACTACTCGCTGCAGCCCTGCACAGCTTCTCTGATAGAAAGCAACACCTTGTTCCTCCCCATCCCCAGGGCCTTCACAGTTACCTCTTGATGCGGAGGAATTCGTTGCTGCCCAGTTGCTGCTTGATTGAGCTCTGCAAAAGGAAGGCCCTGCTGTTGCGGGAGGCATCTCCATAGTTAGTGAGCAGGATCACCAGCAAGAACATCATGTAGATGAGGAAATTCTGGCAAGCAGAGAGTAGAAAGGGATTGCATCCAAGCACAGGGGAGTTGGTTCCCAATCCTGCAGCAAATCAGTGCTTTCCACTGACTGCTGCCTGCCATGCAGCAGGATCAGGACCCAGAGCATGCTGTTCTTTCTTTTTCCATATGGGAAACAGCTTAAAATGAAACCCAGACCACAGGCTTGTAACCATATTCTTTGTTCAAGGCGGCCAGTCCGGCACCACATGTTTCAGTTGATATGCATTGCACAACTTCCCTGTACAAGCTCCTATACGCTGGCAGCTCAGCTTATACAATAGTTATGGGGGTTTCCATCCTTTAAAGGGAAATCACTCAGTTAAAAATAACTTGACTCCATTGAAGCAGCTGTGTATTCCCAGCACAAGTGTGGAGGATTAGTACTGAATGAGCTACAAAGAGACTGAAACTTCTCCTCCTAGATAGGGAGTTCGGTGTTTCACAAGACTCAACTAATGAATTTTCTTGTGCAAGTTGTTGTCTACTCCACGCTGCAAACCTTGCCCTAAACTAGAACACCTGAGTTATGGAGTCAAACACACCAGCTGCTCCAAATCAACCCCCTTATGGTTCTGCTTTCCAGCCACCTCAGATCTCAGAGCTTTACAGAGAAGATGAATGTCACTGCCAGTCTTTTACAGATGGGGAAACTGAGGCAGAAACTGGAGGCATGCACCTACTAGCTCACGAGATCACAGCTGGATTAGGAGGACCCATACAAGGATGTATCTCAGCTCACAGAGCCAGCACTCTGCCTCTGTCCTGGACACCACAGGTATCATGAGATGTCTCACCTTCAGCATCCTGTGCAGCAGTTTGACCTTCCTGGCCTCCTCCTTGGCCTGGAAAAGGGCAAACCCCTGTGGGGGTCGGACTTTGCTGATCTTTTCCGAAACGTGCTCAACAAATGGATGCTCCACCAAGGTATCATCTTCCTCTGGGTGCAGGCGCTTGGCAACCAGTGAGAAATAGAGGGCTTCCAGCAGAACCTGGGGAGACAAGCAGTGTTGTGAACCTGCAGGGAGAGCTATGCCACCAGAACCACCATGGGCAGCAGCTCCTGTGAGCCTTTCAGCACAGACAGCGAGCACAGCACAGCTGCTGAGCACTCCCTTGGAGCAGTTAAAAGACTTCTAAAACAATTTGCCACCAGCCTTGCCTCTCCTACTGCTGCTGGTGTGCACATCCCTCCCCTCCTGCAGGGATATGAAGATGGGAGAGAGTATCCAATCCATGCAGTGTCCAGTATGACTTGATTAGTATCTGGGCAAGATGTTAATTACAACTAATACATACACATGTACGGATGCGTGCTTGTGTACTCATGTTATCCTTACCTTCAGGGGCTCCCAGACCAAGAAGGATGCCAGAAAGCTGAATATCCCTGAGATGAGCCACATGAGGGCAACGCTGGAGGAAAAGCCCACCCCGATCCACACGGAGACCCCCGTGGATGTGGCAAAGAGGAGGAGACTGATACCATGAGCCAGATAGGAGCACCAGGGTGGCAGCAAGCGCTTCCTGAACGTCTGGTCTGCAACTGAGAGGAGGGAAAACAAGCGTAAATGTTACTGTAAAAGAGTCCCAATGGGCACAGGAAGGGCTGAGCACACCACTCATCCCAGCAGAGCGCTCCCCACCAGTCCTGGGCGAGTTTGGAGGGATTGTCCAAGACATCTCCCACTAAGCAGCAACACGGACAGCACACTGAAACACAGCCAGCCTCAGAAGAGCAGCCTCCCATCTGCAGACAACAGGGTAGGCAGGAGGAGATGGGATCCTGATTTAGGTAGTGGGATGGATTCCCTACTTTCTCTCAGAGCCCCAGGACATCGGGCATGCCCAGCCTGGCTGGAGATGCTGCTGTCAAACTCATGAAAAGCCACGCAGATTTGGTGCTCTGGCTGCCTTCAGACTGCCAAGCCACCCTGCCCTGGGGCTCACTCAGCACAGCTTCTTTCACCCACTCATGCAAATCAATGCCTGCATAAAGATACTACAACCATTCATCAACCAAGACGAAATGATGGATTTTAACGGACCCAAGAGGATTGCTGCTGTGTCCAATTTTCCATGCTGCAGCCTGCCCCAGGGAAGCTGTGCCTTGGGAAGCCAAGAGCTCATGCTAAGAGAACCGATGCTGAGCTTCTCCGCAGGGCACCCAGGCACTTATCACCCCCAAGTCCTTGCGGGGCCTGACAACTTGTTCCCTGCCTTGTGCAAGCCCAGCTGGCTGGCTGTCACGTTGCATGACCCAGTAGGAAGCATCTCTTCGCTTCTTTGCTTTGTTTATTGATTTGAACTTTCCTTGGCATATGACTCCCTTTCCCCTCTGGTTATGTACAGAGACTCTCACACTCTCGTGATGGACGGATGAAGGGACTGATGGCTGTAGAAGGGTGCAGAGAGCACAGTAAATGGGGAAGCAGTGAGCAGAGCTTCCCTAGGGTGTAAGGACTGTCACAGCACAAGTGGTGGCCCCAGGCTTACTGAGATTCAGGCTCTGAGAGAAGCTGGAAGGAAACAGCAAATACATCCCAAGCAGGGGGGCAGCCTTTCGTAAGGCTCCTTTTCTGTTTATCTCCCTGTACCTCACAAGTGCTGCTGTGTGCAAAAAAATGCACTCTTCCTCCACATCCCCACCTTCCCTGCCCCGATGCTGACACAGCCCTGCAGCCCTGGTACCTGTCCACGTTGATTTGGCTGATCGGCTCACTTCCCTGGGAGGAGCTGCCATGCTCTGGCCTTTGTCATTCAGCTTCTGCATCATGACAGTCTCCACCTTCTCCCCAAACACGCTGGACCTGCCAAGGCAAAGGGGCGATATTGGTGAGCCATGTCACTGCTGGCTCTGTGGTAAGCAGACTGGCACCGAGGTGGACTGAACTCCAGTGCTAATGCCAGTGCAGCAGCCCCAGACCAGTTAGAAGCATTTCCTTCTAGAGCAGTGGGCCCAGGCTGCCAAGGCACGCAGACACTCTGCTCTGCATTGAGGTGAGCTGAAAGTCTTTCCCCTCCCTTGATCTGCCACTTTGCACCGTCTACCCAGTGACAAGCTGCCAGCCCGGCTGGGCGGTGGTCAGGGTCCCAAAGCAGGGTGCTTTGGGCATGATAACACAACAGAGATTCAACTCCCTTTCTCCCTCCCCTCAGTGCCATGAAGCGAACCCATGTCCCGGCACTTTGTCAGCAGCCCACAAAGCTCTGGAGACACATCTTCAGCTGGGGCCTTAAGGGGATATTCCAGGTGGCTCCTGGAAGGATGGCAGTGCCCTCCTGGAGCTCTTGCTGTGGGGGCTGCAGGAATCATAGTCAGCAAGAACATAGTGACTCGTGACAAGGCTGTCCCAGGCATTTGCAATGTCTCAAAATCCAGCTTAGCTCAGCTCACTGTGGCTGGATGCAGCAAAGCTGGCTGGCGCAACACCGTCCACCACAGAGCTGGGTGGGAGGGCAAGGGACAGGAGGCACTGGCTCAGTGGGGAACTTTGCTCCCCAGATACTTACAGGCCTGAGATCAGATCCGTTTCAGCCCTCATGTACGGCCCTAGGTCCTGGGAATGGGAGATGCCACTAGCTCCATCTGCCAGGATCTGCCGGATCAGATCCTCATCTGGGGAAAGAGAGAGTGCAAACAACATTGGCAAGAGCACAGCACCCAGCACTGCACTGGGGGACGGTTCTGCACTGCTCGGGCTCAGCCACATTTATGGAACTGGGGAGGAGGAGGGCCAGGGTGAGGTCCTTCTCCATGGGACAGCCCTCCTCTCCTCCCTGTCTTCTAACTCCTGTCCCCAGCTTGGCTGCAGAGCCTGGCATGAAACTGCTAATCTAAGAGGCCAAGTCCTTCCCCTTCTTCATTCATTTACAGGCATTCAGAGACACACTGTGGCTTTGAAACCAGTGAAGAAGTGTTGGTGCTTAGACCGTTCAGGTCCCACGGGAACACATCTCTCTTTGCTCCTAGTCTGCTGGCGGTGTGGTGACCACTCACTTCAGACTGATCCCCATCAGGATTTCTGCTTTCCCCACACTGAAATGCCCATTAAGAAAATATGATTCCGCTCCTCTGCCCTTCACATTGAAGTCAGTGGTGATGGTGGCAGGCTCTGCTATCCTGCCTTCTTCAGAGCTAAGCCAGGGCTCCCAAGGACCAGATTGCTCCTCCTGCACTTCCCTGGGTTATTCAAACCCTGGTACAGAGCAATACTACTCACATACCCACCTGAGGCAGAGAAATATCGAGGCTGTCCCTGGTGAACACCAAGTGACAAGCTGTCCTCCTCAGTCGCCAGTGGGGCCTCAAGTCCAAGGTGGCGGCTGGCCCGGCCTCTCTTCAGCTTCTGGATGGTGTTGCCCATGATGGAGGGGTCGCTGAGGAGGTCTGGCCAGCTGAGCAGGGCCTCGCTGGAGGGCCACCGCACAAGGCTGAAGGAAAACAGAGGAATGGGTGCAATCAGGTATGCGTGGGGAATGGAATGCATAAGAAAAGCAACTGTGCTAGCAACTGTCTAGAAGGAAAACAGCCACGGGAGCACAGCCCCAGTCTACCAAAGCAGAAAACTACACTAAACTCCTACTTGCTCCATCCCCAAAAACCTACTTACCTTTTGGAGTCCTCCAAGAACAGATCTGTTTTGGTTTGCTCAGAGAAGGCCTGTGGAGGAACCAGAGGCATTTCAGGCACATGACACTGGTTGTGCCTGGTTAAAACAGCTCGTTGTTAACATCAGGGGTCACTAGAAACCTGGAGCTGGACCTGCTATTAGCCCTGCGTCCACACCTCCAGGAGTCTGCTCTCCTCCAGAGATCACACCCAGGCACGCTGGGAAGATCCATGCTCACAGACACAGAGCAGTAGCTGGAGACAGCTTGTGCTCAGTACCTGGGACTGGCCTGGGCAGAGCTGCAGGTGAGAAATGAAGGGCTGTGGCTCCCCCCGTCACTAGTATTTGCCAGAGGCACTTGAGTGCATCAGTTCTTGCACTGACAGCTGTGGATAGACACTGTGTCCATGCACAGGAGCACACAGATCCATGCAGCCTGTCCAGCTTTCGGGTGTAAAGCAGGTTACCTCTGCCCTGAGCCCAGGGAAGGTGGGGAAGGAGCTGTCAAGGATTGAGGAGTCCAGGTAGTTGTCGATTTCCAAGGACTGCTGGTCTGAGTGAGTCAGGGTGTGATTGATGGAGACCTGCAGAAGACGGGAAGGCTTGAGTAGAAAAGGGAGGGATGGAGGTAACAATGTCACAGTGGCTCAGAGCGCTGCTGCTCAGTGGCTCCCGTCAGCTCCCTACTGTGCTGGGGAGCTCCATGCTTGTGCAGGGGCTGGGAACAGGCACAGGCACATCCTCCGCTGCCTCCCAGGCACCTTGGGCACCTGTATCCACATGTACCACAGCCCAGTGCCATCTAGGCTGCTCCATGTACAAGCTCCCAGGAAGCCACATGAGTTTGCAACTTCCTGCAAAGCAGGGAGTGCTTACAGGAACAAGAAATATCAGACACATTTGCTGCTCATTAGTCACTGAGCAGCTGGCTGCAGTACTTAATGGGGCTGCTAATTGTGTCTAACTAGTCATTAAATCCCCAGCTAATCCTTTCACAGCTGCCTAACCACAGTTCTGCTCAGACAGTTGAATTTGTACCCAGGGTAGGCATTTCATTAGCAATGCTCCACTGAGCATCTCTCAGGCTCCTGCCAATGCAGCAAAGGGTCATACCTTTAAATGGCATTTGGGTACCTATCACATACTGAAATCAAGAGGGTGTAAGTGCCTAAACAGCTTTTAAAATCTGCTCTTTTCATCTCTGTCTCGGCAGTGTCAAAATCCAGGTAGTGATCTGTCCCTAAAAGGTCAGGGGCTGCTCCCAGCTCAAGAGGGAGACAGAGACTTGCTAAGGGCAGGGGTCTGGCCCTGGTGCAGGGCAGCACAGAGGTACAACCAGGTAAGTGCAGAGACCAGCTGGAAAAGTGATGTACGACAAAGGGCAGAATCTAACCTCAGAGGAGCAAACCTGATGGCATCACACCCATCTGGGCAGCCTGCAACTACTTCTCATTACCTTGCCACGAGCCATCCGGAAGAGAAATAAAATGACCAGGTAGAGAGGGTAGACCACCATGCTGGAGACCAAACCAACAGCCACTGTGTCCACGTTAACAGGGATCAGGTTGGAAACGGCCCCGTTGCTGGAGAGAATTGAAAAAGATCAAAGACCAGTGTTAGCAGGAGCGCTCAGGGCTGCTAGCTAAGCAAGGAGTGAGACAAAATTGCACAACCAAGCATTTCAGATGTGCAGAGAACAAAGTGGGCATGGGCAGTGCTAAGAAGACACAGCAAAATCAGGTAAGGGGAAAAGCTGATCAGATTGTCCTTGGTCATCCGCGTCCTGGTCCCAGATTCTTTGGAGCAGGAAGGGCAGACTCAGGGCCACAAGCAAGGCACCTATTCCCAGCAGACATAACGTCTGTCCTGCCCTATGCAAAGGGAAGCACAGGAGGGGCACTGAGGAGGTAAGGGACTGGCCAGAGCACCAAGGGACACAGCTCACCTGAGGTGTACATTCCCCACCACGCCGTACCACACAGCATTGGCACAGAGGAAGAGGAAGATGAGGAGGGAGCAGCAAGTGGCTCTCTGGACACGGGTGAAGCGGCTGCGAGGCGGGCGGTCCCACATGGACAGCCAGACATGCTTCTCAAAGAAACCTCGCTGCAACTCTGCTATGAAGATCCGGGAGAAGCTCCTCAGCTCTGTCTCACCTGAGCACAAAAAGAGAAGAGACTCTCAGGACCAGCTGCACCACAGAGGGGACCTGGCTGGGCCTGCCATGGTCCCTCCTTGCAGACTAATATTCAAGGAAGTATCCACACTGCATCTATATGGTCGCTCCTGCACAGCTGTGTCCTTGCCATGCCTTGTCCCCTAGCACATGGACCCAGCAGAGCACTTGGCTGCACAAGGCATCAAATGCAATGAGGAAGAGCCAGTGTGCAGGCTCTATGGTCCCTCTGCAGTCTGCTGCTGTGGAACCTTCCTCAACACAACGATAACCTGCATGCTACTCGGCCATCCCAGCCCCACACCCCAGGGGCTGAGCACTCACTGGCAGCATAAACCTCCTTCTCCACCATGCCATCATTCTCTTCACTCTCCACCGACAGCCAGTCATTCACCAGGAAGAAGTAGCTCTTGCTGCTCTGCAGGTCCCGGACTATGACGTGCTGCAGGTACCAAGAGGGGCTGAGTCCTAAAAGTTAAGAAATGAGGAAATGTGTTTCATGGCAGACATTCCCTCTGTGGACTTGCAAAGCTGAGAGGGCAACACAAGAGCCCCTCAGTGGGACAGCAGCAGTTACCCTGTGACACTATCTTCATCGGTAGGAATTGCACAGTCCCCAAGAGAAATGTCCATACACCTCCTAGGCTGTATGGACATTTACAGACACTGTCACAGCACATTGCATTGTATTTGTACAGGATTACAGCTGACCAGTCTGCAGACTTCCCCATGATGGAGACCCCACGTACCCTCTCCCCCCGACAACAAACTTCCCCCAAGCCAATGGGTCACCATGGTCTCCCATCAGTGCGAGTCCAGACTGCAGGCTCAAGTACTTCTCTCCTGGCCCAGGCACCAGGCGGAGCAGAGCCTGGTTCTGACCTGGGATGTGTGATGGCTGCCTCAGGCCTGCACACCCGCTTACGTCTCACCTTTATTGTCATGCCAAATGCGGATGCGCCAGATGCTCCCCAGACTCCGCTCTGTTGCAATCTGAAACACGTCAAGGCTGTTGCGGTGGAAAGCGTTCTCTCCATCCAGATGTCTGTGACCACTTTTATTGTCCACACCATACAGGGCGATCCCCACATGAGCTGTAGTACCTGGCAGAGTTAATGGAGCTCAGTTAGGCAAGTCTACCCAAGGTTGGGCTGTTCCCCAGCTCTGCCTTCCTGCTAGTGACCTGGTACCAGATGCAATGGCCCTTCAGAAGGGCCACCTGGAGATTCGGAGGAAGGAATGTGCTCAACAGCCATCCCACACCCAGGGATAGTGTTACACACAGCCTGGAGGGCAGCTGCTCAGATTGGCCTGGTGCATGGACCTTGGCATGCTCATGGTTTTCCTCTTTGGAGGGGACTGAATCTGACATTCCTTGCCTTGCTAACACCCTCATGGGAGGAGATGTTTATTCTGGATGTTTTTTCCACCAAGTAGCTGAAAGACTTGTTTTCTTTGACTTCTCTCTGGTACCAATTGCCAGATGCTCCTTGGTCCACCTGCTCAACCTGGATGGTCCTTGGGGTGGCTTCAGGTGAAACCTGCTGCCAGTGAAACCAGTGGTTACACTAAGATTAATGGGAGCATGTTTCTGGCAGTGACACAGTGGCACTTCACCTCTGTCCTTGCTTCGAGCTTCCATATCCCAGCTGCCTGGATTTCCAAATCCAGGATGATGTTTCTGGCAGCTCTAGCTACAAACCCAGCCCCAGATCAGAAAGCCAAGCTTTCTGCCTTCATGCTGCTGAGAAAGACTCAGACGGCAGAAAAAAGTGATGGATGCTGGATGACAGCAAAATGGTCCACCTAAAGGGCCCACAACGCCTGGATGCTTCTGCAGGAGAGGGCCAGAAGTGAGGAACAATTGCTGCCTCTTGGCTGTTCCTGCAACCACAGCCCAGTCAGGGAAAGCAGGGTGGGGGTATTTCTATACTGGGTGGTTCCTTCCAGCAGCAGTTGCTTGTACCACCCCAACAGCAAGCACTGGGGTAGCATGCTCTTCTGCACAGCTCTTGCTTGACCTGCCCCATCAACACACAATAAAATCTGTGAATGCTGTGGGAAGCCCTGAACTCACTGTCTGATCAGTGCTGCTCCAAACACCAGGTCAGCTCTGGGCCCTGCAGGGGAACATTTGGTGCATGATGTGCTGAGGTGAGATCTCAGGAGAACTACGCAGATGTCTAGGAATCAAGCACAGGAGTAGACTATGGGCTAACCTGATCCTCTGCCCCAGCCAGTTTTCACCAGGATTTCGTATTTGTACAGCCCGTTCTTCCCGCAGAAGGGAATCACTCCCACTCGGTTAATGTCAATCATGTCCAGCTTGTGCACGATCAGTGCAGCCACTGAGTAGGTCACAAAACAGACGGCACACGTCAGCAGAACGATGTAGTTGAGACCTGGGCCTGGAGCCTAAGAGAAAAGAAGCATGTTGCGAGGCACTCTCCTTCCCCAGGAGGACCTCCCCCATTCCCCACGAGTCATGCTGTCTTCTTCCTGGCTATAATCACCGTTCACACACATGATTACCACATGCAAACAGAGAAAGACCTGTCCCTGCACAGACTGTGTGCTCACAGCCCTGTGGAGCGACTGCAGCAGCCGGATGAAGTTGCTGTAGCAGCTGCCGAGAGCTCTCTGCTCCCACTTACGTCACGCTGACAGCCAGAAAGAGCCTGAACACCCCTGGGAGGCAGGGAGCAGCTGGCAGGTGCAAGCTCGCTGGGATAAAACAGTGCTGGGTGACAGCTGGGAGGAGCATTTGGCATCTCACTAAGAGGTGAACACACTGTGAGGTGTACCGAATAGGGAATAAAGCCATCTGCAAAAGTCTGCTTTTAGCAGCAGCAGCCAGGACTCATGATCAGAGGATACAGCCCCTCTGTGAGCTGTGCCCATCTGCAGCTCCCAAAGGCTCTCAGGTACTTGTGCTGGTCTGCCAGCTGGGCACGGGTCAGTCATAACCCAGCTTGAATGTGAAGCCAACGGGAGCCCGAGGCTTTCCTCCAGGTGACAACAATCTGTTCAGAGCGTGGCAACGCTGCACAGCCTCTACTTTGTTTTACTCACGGGAAAGATGAACTGGACAGAGTTTGGGGGGACAAACAGACTGGCCCCAAAGGCAGTGAGGTGCTGGGTTAAGCACACAGCCTGGTCTGGCCTGGTGTCTTCCAGCGGGATGATGCCTTCTGTCTTCCACCGTTTCTCCTGCTCGCTGAAGTACTGGCACAGGGAGGTGTACAGCCCCAGAGTCACCTCCACTGGGGACCAGCTAAAATGGTTTGTGATGTTAAAGTAGTATTTCTGGATGGTGTCATCAGTTCTGGAAAAGGCAAAGAAAGCAAGGAGACATTATTAACGTGCTTGCTGAAGGGACACAAACCCTGTTCTGATGGATGTGTGCCCATGGAAAGCACCCTGCTAAAGGAACAGGTAAGCACACAATGAGGAGAAAAAGCCCAGCGAATGTGGTGTAATTTACACCATCCCTTGGTTGTACAGAAAGTCTGGGGTTCTACAAACCACCTGAATTCTTCTTTATCTTTGTATTAGTTCAGCACTTGGAGCATTATGTTGCACATCCTCTTCTCTGCGCTGGCAGCCTTGCGCAGCCTTCCCACCCACCCTTCCCTGTGTCCCACTGACCCACACGACACTTCCATACCAACTCTATGATTCTTGGCTGGGAGCAGATTTGCTCATTAGGATGATCAGTCCCTCTTTGAGCATCCTGTTACCAAAAGCCATGGAAGCTGTGTCAACTTACACAACAGTGGCTCTACTCTTGCCCCACCTATTCCCAAGCTGCCTATCTTTTCTTTTCATCCCTAGGAATGGCTCGTAAATAACACAAGGCATGAACTCACACACTCCCAGGCAAGGAAGCAAGTCAGCAACTGAAGTTGCAAGAATGACTGCTCTGATAAGAAGAAGAGAGCATTGCTGCAAAACCCAACAGCACAACAGCAGTGCTTAATGAGCCCTGGCACACTCCAAGCAGCAGCCAAGCAGGGTGGATGGGAGCCCACGAGTGAATCTGCTTTCCCCTCCAGTCACACAGTGGGAAGATGAGCTCTGAGGAGAGAGCTGCTTTTGTGAAGGTTACACCGCAGTTCAGGAACCAGGGTAACATGTGTGGTGCTTTGCTGCGGGAAATGGTTTCATGACCTGCATGGAGCAAGCCCTGAATCTGAAAAGGTCAGTGTGAGCCCCTTGGGGAAGAAGTCCTGGTAAAGATGGGCAGCTCTGGGGTTGCTAGTGCACAGAGGATGAAAGTCTGGACAAGTATCAGACAAACAAACTACAGCAGCTATCAGGCAAGTGAGCAAAGGGCAGCAGGGGGAGACATCACCAGGAGAGGCCCTGCGTGAGGGTCATGATACTCACAGGGAATGTGATTTACAGCTCTAGAAAGGGGACTCTCCCTCACCTAGATCAGAAAGGCAAATCACAGAGAGCTGAGCTGCTTTTGCACCAGCAGCAGATGTTTGGGAAAGAGGGAGTGCCAGGGTAGAAGAGGTGCCAACGCTGAGGTGTAGGAATGGCATCTTGCAGCTGCCTGCCCAGGAGAGCTTCCTCCTTCCAGGACAGAGCAGCACTGTGGGTAGCTACAACAGCACCAGCCCTTGCAAAGCAGCCTGGCAAGTCATGGTCAGGCCCTGAGCGTCCCTCACGCACATCCACGGGACAGCCCAGGAGTGACAGGGATTACAAGGGAGGCTTCTCTTACCTGGGTGAGGTGAAAAAGGTGTAGAGCTTGTGGTCACTTCCAGCCAGGGCATCCAGGCCAATTTTCTTAGAGGCACTGCAGTTGTGCTCATTGGGCTCTGGTTCATGATGGAGATAAGCCATGATGAATGGCTCAGGCTCGCTCGCAATGTAGTGATCTGTGTGGGGAGGGGGAGAAAGAAAAGAAAGTACTTTATAAACACCAGGGAGAGACTGACCACAAACCTGATGCCAGCAGTAGATGTCCAGGGAGGAGTATCAGGATCACAGAAAGTCAAGAGAGATGCTTTTCCAGACTGCACTCTCTCAGTCTGCAGCTCAGAGGATCCCTGAACAAGAGACTCTGGATACCATTGTACCTGACCAAGAGAGAGACAGGACAAACTCCCACCAGTGCTAATGTGGCTCAACAAAAGGGCTGGAAAAAGCAAAAGGCCTCTCAGTGCCAGAATCTCCACAAGCAAGGATTACACTGAGGACTGGACGATGCCCATGACAGCTGGAACCTCAACCATGCAGTGTGGAACTTGCTGGCTACACCTGACATCCCCTCCCACACACCAGTTACCTCTTGACATAGCTCTCCTTTGCTGCAACACCCAGCCCTCCTCTCCCACGGGAAGAAATAGCAAAGAGCATAAAGAGTTGGATGTGTCTGCACTACCGTTCAGGACTCTGTAAGTGAGCTGGAAGTGCAGTCCTGCTTCTCTGTTGTTGCTCTCCATAGTCACAATGAGGTTCACAGATGTTCTTGCCTCGATGACTTCAGTGCCAGCAGAGAGATTGTCTGCATCCGTGTTGTTTGACACCATTACGGTGATGGCTTTCTCTGAGTCCAGGCTCCCAATGGGGATCTGCACCCCGTTGTGTGTCTGAAACTCCATGGAGGCGACCTTTGTGGACACGGTGTAGTTGCTGATGTAACCAAAAGGGAAAGGATTGGAGTCTACTTGGAACATGACTTGAATGACATCCGTCAGGTTGGAAAGGGTGGTGTTGAAAGCCTGGGGAATGGAGAACTGGCAGTTTGGTGTGTTTTCGTAGCAAAGCAAGTTAAAGGGATCAGACCGCTTGCCTGTGGCCTTAATTTCTCCTCCCACCAGCTCAAGGGGCTCTTCATTCAGCACTCGAGACTTCATGAGGATGCGCATCAGGCTGGAAGACAGGTTGTAGGCTTTGGGAGCTAGCAGCAAATTGTGGGAATCAGACAGCAGTTCCTGGGGCTTAGATTCTTGTGAAACCGTATTAACAAGGTGAATTAGGTCACCTGCCAGGAGAGAAATAAAGGTGTAAGCAGATGAAGTGGTAAATAGCCTAGATAACATCTGACACCTTCCCAAAACAATCAGACAAGCCTTTCCTTACTGTCTTCTCACTGTAACTCTACCTGTGCACATGACCTCCCGCACTGGAAGTCCTCAGTAGCACATAGCTAAAAATAAAGCTGTTAGCAATTCCTGCAGGCTCTTGGCTAATCTACAAAGTTTGGCGGTAAATACTTAATCACAACAGGTTTTATTTTCCTCCTGTGAAATGACTAGATGACAGATTGGGAAACAGGGAAAGAATGGATAAATCAAACATACGTTACTAAGTTTTTGCACTACAAAGCACAGAACACTTCGAAATATGTAACAAGGAGTGCAAAGAAGGTGCCTCTGTTTCCTCCCAGAGCAACCAGGTGGGAATTTCTGCACAGTGTTCGTGGGTGCCCCAGTGAAGTTTGGCACGCTCCTCAGATGGCAACCAGGAAGGCAAGCATCTGGAAATCATAGCTGTTACTCGTTGTTTACTAAAAAGACAATTCCCTGAAGTATTAGTGAGTTTATTAATAACTGTCATATTTAAACGTCTGCAGAGACAGCTGCCAATGACAGGACAACCTTGGAAAAAGTGCGGGGAGAAGAAAGTACTGGGGTGCCACACTCTAATTGTCAGATGCAATCTCCCTAGCAGCTTGAAAAGGCATGAACCAAGCCCCTAACGGTACAGGAGAAAGCCTGCAACGCTTCCCTCAGTCTACTTCTGCCCAGGACCCTACACAGGGAGACCTGTGCCCTCAGCAGTGCCCCGTCAAATGTCACCTGTTCCTGCAGGAACAAAACTGACCTGTGATGTTGAGGATGTTGTCGGCGATACCAGTCGGTGTCACAGTGCCTTGGGTCGTTTCCCCTTGCAGAATGGTCATCATGGTCTCCAGCTTGTTCAAGGTCCTTGTCAGGCATGACTTGCAAACCAGCTCCTTGCTCACCACCTGCAAAGGGGAACACAGTCTCATACAGTAGGAACATCCCCAGGGAAAGACAAAAGTAGCTGTGGGCAAGTTCAGCTGGCTCCGTTCTGCAAAGACCTAAGCACATTTGTTCAAACACCATTTGCATGCTGAAAGTCACCTCTGCTCTTTCCATCCCCAGGGAGGTGACTGCAGAGACCATGGCTGCTCTGCTCACACTGAGAGATGCCAAGAAGTTGTTGGTATCTTCACGACTCTTCCATCCACCTCCCCTGATGTTACAATCTGACAGCGTACATGCAGGCATGCCGGGAGTCTAATGGAGGATGCATTAGGGTTGGAAAGAGCATTAAAGGGCAGCATATTCATGTTCCCTGGAGTTCACTTGTAAGGACCAAGCATGTCTTCTGCTGTTGCATCTCATGAGTACCCCTTGGGGACCACACACTATTCCTACAGAAATCAACCAGAAGGAGCTGGATAGGATTCCTCCATCCACTCCGCTATCTTCACTGGGAGCAAGATTTAGCCCTAACTGAATCCATTTCAATGTCCAAATACTCCTGAAAGCTGTGGGAGGGATCCTGCCACTCAGGCATGATGGATGTCCCTCCCTCTGCTCCCAGATGTGTCCAAGAAACAGAATGTTCTAGCCATGGCCCGGAGCTCCCCGCACTCATGAGGGCTGGATGGGAGGGACTGAGGCAACACATGGAAGCTGTTACCACAACCCAGTTCCTAGCTCTTATTCATCTTTCTTCTTTTAATCATCATAGGATTCAGACATGATTCACCATATGTTTTGGTGAAGAATCAAAACAGCATCTGCAGGTCTAGAATTCCCCCTTTTCTGCTTTTATTTGTAAGCTATGAAAAGCGAGGACATACTGTGTAAATCAGAGTCCACAAGGCACAGTCAGGTATTAAGGAGGTGGGGAATAAAAAGGGTTATGGGGAGGAACCACCCAAGGAACTACTGCTTAGGAAGGAGAATCTACTAAGACGACTGAGATTCTTTTTTTCCCCTCCAGGAGAAATTCATTCTGATTTGTCCTCTCCCCTGTAGGTAAAATCCAAAAAGTATCAGCACTGATTGACACTTCTACAGGAAAGGAAATGTGTGAACTCCGCGCTAGTCTCAACCACTTGGGAATTTCTAGATTACTGTTTTTCTAAGCTTTTCATTCCAATCCAGAGCACAAACTAATCCTGGAATGTCAGCTTTTCCCGTGGAACAAAAATTCTATTTCTAGACCTAAACTTCCACAGCAAGATCAACTTGCAAGGCAAGAGCATGTGGGAGAGACAGAAAGAAACCAATCCAGCATCAGAAGGGGATGTGCCGAACCCCAAATCCCTGACTAAAGATGAACAGAAAGAAGTGATTTTTGAGGTTTGCACACTCTGAAGCAGAGAAAGAAGCAGCAGAAGAAGGACTCTGTGGGTGGGATGCAGTAGTCTGTCCATCATTTCAACGACAGCCTCTTCCTGCTGAGCGAGGCTGCTGACCTGGCTGGGCAGGCGATGCGTGGACAAGGCTGGGGTACCCGACTCCAGTCGCAAAAGCAAAGATTTGGGAAGGGGGGAAGGAAGAGCATGCCAGAGCAGACTGGCTGACCACCAAACCCCAAGCGCATTATATAACTGGGCTCTCTTCCCTTTGCCCATCTGACAAAACACATAAAGGCACTCCTAAATCCACCAGGCAGCAGCCCCAGCACCAGGGAGCTGAAACTGAGAGCTGGCCGGGGAACACAGCGCTTCCAATCAGCAGGGAAGCAGAGCAGTGTTTCTAATCCTGTATGGTAGAAATAAGGCTGGAAGGAACGTCAGTCCTTGGCGCTGTCCCCTGGCTCAAGGCAGGTCCAGCTCTACTTGTGTTACTCCTGATGGGAGTCCAGCCTGTCCTTGGAGATTCTGCGACTCCCCCAGCAATTTATTCCAGTGCTTCTCCAGTCTGTCGAGGCCTGTCCTACAGTATCCATCTGCAAGTGAAGGAACTTACTTGCTAACAAGCTGCCACACCAGGGCTGGTACCAGAAAAGCAGCGTAGAATTCTTAGGTGCTGTCTTCCAGCACATGAACACACCATCTTATCCATGCCTGCTAGATCAGTGGCATGGTGAGAGGCAGAGCTGACAACACTTAACAACATCACCACAGAAACCCCAATGATGTCAACAAGTGATACCTGTTCTCCCTGGGTGGTATGTGTGTGGGGAGACAGAGATGGGGAAGCAGAACAAGAATTGAAGAGGATCTAAGCTGCACCTGGAAGAGCAGGAGGCTGGAGATGGATGGGGAACATACCGTGCACTGCGCCAAGGCAGCTGAGATTTGCTGGATATCATCAACTGTGTTCACCTTCAATGAGTTCAGGATTTCTGTGATATTATTGCGAGTCCAGGTCCGGAGTTCAAATTCATTCCCAGTCTCAGGTTCCAGAAGCACGGACCGCTCATACTGGGGGCAATAAAATCAGGTAGAGTGAGGAAAAGTATCAAGCTGTTTCAGAGGATGACGAGCTGTGCTGAAGTCACCTCTTCCCTGCACTCTGTATCTCCCTGCCTGTGCTTTTCCCCAGAGGGTGACCTAATGAGCTGGTTTTTCAGTAGAACTTCCTCAATTTCACTTGTGCTCTCCAAGCAATTATCTTAACAGCCTTGCACTTGACAGCTAAGTAGTGCATCAATGTGCAGTCCTTATCCAGCTAAGCACAGTGCCTGTGCTCAGGGGGATTGCCCCTGCCTGGCTTACAGGCGTGCAGGAGGCTCTTATGGGGGAGGAAAGCATGAGTATAGATGGAAATTCCTGCCCTGCCTACAGGGATGCACCTGGAGGGACCGGACCCTACTTTAGGTAGGCATGAAAGTGAATGCTGCCAGGAGGATGGTGCTCCTACACTGTGGATTAAGAGCCTTTGTATGCAGGCAGAAGATCTTTCTGCAGCACTAGCTCAGCAGTCAGAACAAGGAGGTCTTAGCACCCAGAGCATCACCTGTGCAGCTACAGGGAGTTTCCAGCCCTGCTGAGATGGAGTAGGGTGGCTGGCTTAGGGGAAGCATGAAGGAGCTGGGTAGGTTTCTGTTTCTAAATTCAGCGTTTAGACTTGAATACGAGGGCAAAAACGCAGGCTGCATGTGAGACACTCGGGCTACTGCCTTCTCTGGGACCTCTGTTTTATTTTGCAACCTCTCTGCTTTCCCTGGTCATTGTGTAGTGTGTCTGGAGTTTGTTACTCTTTCTGATGCATGAAAATAGCTCCAGCTCAGCTCCCAGCATGCACGTACACTGATTTACATGAAAAACAAGCATTAAGTCATTTCCCTACATTGCTGTACAAAACTTGGCCAAATAACATTATTGGCGATTGCAAGGCCTTCTGGAGGCCCCTCTTGGGCAGAGAGTGCTGCTTTACCTCATTTAAGATGGTGATGAGGGCCAGAGAGTACTCAATGACCTGTTGAGGGTCCCTTTGTTTCACTAAGCCCCGGAGCACAGTGTCAGTTTGATTGTAGAGCCAGTGGGAGAGGCTGGGGAACCCCTCAGGTAAGCCGATTTCCATGGAGCTGCCAAGGGAAAGAGGTATTTGGGTTAAGTGCAGACTATCAAATGGGGCTGGGGCAAGGGGGCAGAATCTGCCCTTCAGCTGGGAAGGATACAGAGGGGAAGCAGGTGGTTAAACACGGATGACAGCACTACTGACGCCCTGGTACCCAGTTTGCACCAACTGCATGTAGGAACATCACGGACCTGAAATTTGATTCTTCACTGGTCCAACTCTGTGAAGCTGCAGGTGTAGGACGCACACAGGTGCATTGAACCCAGAGGAGAAAATCCAGGTTTGGTTTGATGGAGTACAAAGAGCACTTAAAAACAGGGTCGGTGTGCTGGGAGGAGCTGCACTGCTTTTGGCATTGTTCCCTGGGGTCTGAGGAACAGCTGGGACACAGATTCTCCTCCGCAGGCACTGCAGGACCATAAAACCCCAGCCTGGGAGGCCGGGACCACATGTACAGTGTGGGGAGCTGCAAATCAGCCTTAAGAAGAAGCAGTCCTGCAGCTTGGCCAGGCAGCAGAGACCTGCTCAGAATGCTCAGAACCTGTGGGCACCTGTCACCTGCATGGCACACACTGGAAACCAAGGGGCATTTGCAGAAGAGATAACTGGGCTTTCATGGTACTGGCCCTGCTGAGACTCAAGCTGCAATCCCTTCCACCCTATTCCACCCTAATGCACGTGCTCTCCACCTTGGCTACATAAGATCTCCCTGTCTCTCAGCAGCAGGACACCAGGCAACCCCCAGCCCCAGAGCCTGGTGCTGTCAACTCTCCTTTGAGGTCTCCTGATGCAGAGAAGGTGGTGGAACACAGAGCATAGAGATCTGAGAAAGTGACACTGTGCCTTCAAAGCAAGTTGTCACCAGGGAATTAAGGAAGTGGCCAGGAAAGTAGTAACGTATGCGAAAGTCTCCTCCTTGAGCAATGATCCACAAAGCCTGGAATTCTCTGTATTGCACTTCTGATGAGCCTCCCCTTGCCTTCCTGCCAACAGCCTCTTACAGGAGGCAAACACTTCACCCAGGATCTGCCAAGCCCTTCAGGACTGGGACCCCGTGATCAAACCATAAGACTGTGATTCAGGAGCCTAGGCTGGACACTGGCGCTGCCGTGTAAGCTCAGCCTGTGAGCAGTGGGTCTTACCGGTTAATGGCCACCACGGTCGCTCCCAGCTGGTCCTGAACAAGGACTGACACAGACACCATGAAGCCGCTCTCGTGAAAGCCCGGGGGCAGGAAGGCGCTGTGCTCGGCACGGCTACCCTTGTACACACAGAACTCATGGTAGTGCCCGGCCCTGCGGCGGGATGCCAGGAGAATGTACACCAGTGGGCCCTCCGCGTCCTCCGTGTCTCGCCAGCCTGCAAAACAAACCCAAACAGGGGGTCTGACAGGGGCAAGGGCATAGGGGGGCTGTAGCCACCATCCCAAAGCCCAGCTCATCCATCAGAGCTGGCAGTGCCTGGCAGTGGCACTTCCCTTCCCTGGTGCGTCCCACCCCGCTCATCCCTTCAGCATGGCATCTTCACCGCTGCCGCCAGCAAGGGGTCACCCTGCTCTGGCAGAGGGACAGGTCATCCCCACCATTAGGGGACAGCTTAAGGGCTCTGCTGGTCTAGAGGGATGTCTTCAGGGCCTGCAATGTAAAGCTCTGACCCTCTTTGAATTTTACTGATGTTTAGGGGTTTTCTGCCTAGGTGTTTGGGTCATGTAACGTTTAAAGGTATTTGTGAAGAGTTCATGAGCAAAATAAAAATTGAAATAACTTTACTTGGGCTGGGAACAGCACTGACCCAAGGTTGCACTTCTATACAAGCCCTGCAAAGCCTGACATTAGACAGAGGCTCAGCGCAGACCTCAGGTAGTTCAACATCTCAGGAACAACTGAATCTAGGATAAAGCCTGCACAAAGGTTTCCTTGGACCTCCCAGGAATTATGGGGAGTCTTGTGGGAGCCGGGCAGTTCGGAAATTCACTGTGCATTTGCCAGTGAGCATCAGTGAAGGTGCTGGCTCTGCCAGGGCTTGCTGTACTGGACATCGACCAGTTGCTCTGTATCCTGCGTTTCACTTCAGCTTAAAAACAATCACTAAGAGCTAAAATTCCCACCGCTACAAAGAGGTATTGATTTCATAATTATTCTGGGTAGCTCAAAATATAGCAAAGTTACAATCGTATCATGCTGAATACACTTCTGCTTCTCTCCCAGCTTAAGCTGGGTTTTGGTGATCAGCCTCCCCGAGAACCAGCAGAATTCATCATCTCCTCCGCAGCGTGGCTTCCCAGCATTTGTGCACAGACAGCATTAATCTCCAACACTAATCATTTGGGGAAATATGGTTTTCAAAGGCACTTATTCCTTGGCCCAAGGCTACAGGACGTCAGCCAGGCCACTTTTCCAAAGCTACACTCATTGTTGCTGTCTCTGCAGCTGGTTGAGAAGGTAACTGCCTACGGCAACATCCAGCCCACATGGCAGAGAAGGCCCCAGTGCTTTGTCTTTTGACTCTTCCCACATATGTGTGACTCAGTTTTGGGCACCTATCTTCTTTTTCCTGCATCGAAATACCAGTTTCTTCTGCAAGTACTGTCCCGGCCTGGATACCACCATTAAACTACATGAATTAGGATTTTTAAAAGTGCCTGCCTGCTACCATGAATTTTAGAGCTCCATAATTTGAGCACACAAAGCTGCTCATGGTCCAAGCTTTGGGGATCAGAAATGGAAAGTTCCACTTCTCAACTCAGGCCTGGCAAACGGTGTCCTGGGGTAGGAGCTCAGGGTAAAGAAAACATCTGTGGGAAGAAGGGCAGCTGGCAACACACTGGATAGGAAACCTTTGCCCATGAGGAGCAGAGAGGGCTGGGAAGTGTCCAGCACCATTGTCCACAGGCTCTCACCTGCACACTCAAAGTGGACCTTCGTCATCAGTGCCCTGAGGGGTCCTTTGGGAGACAGCTGACAGGATCCTCCAACGGGCGGCTGGTTTGGGAGCAGATCGATGGAGGCGAATCCTTCCTCTCCTGTTGTGAGGTCTGTGATGTGAAGGGTAAAAGTATATCCCTCCCCATCCTTCAGTGCCCCTTGCCTCAAGACCAGGTTCATTCCTGTGTTGCCAGTGGAGGTAGTTTTTTTGTCCAGGATGAGCGACTTGTTTTTAAAGCTGTGTGCTGCCCATCTCTATAGAGACGAAGAGGGGAAAGACAGGAGAGGTTTTGTTTAAATCTTTAGTTATGTCCTTAAAATGTTTTCAGATTGAGTCTCTTATAAAAAGTAACAGATTTCTAGTAGGACCGTCTGCCAAATTTGCAGTTGATAATTCAGCTTTAGTCTTGTGTGCTACAGTAACAAGAACTGGAACCATTCCAAAATGTCTGGTGGGAATATTTCCACTGTGAGATCTACTTTAGTCTCTGGGATTACATCACCCTCCGACAGAATATTTCATAATACAGAATACAAAACACAGGAAATAAATTAAGTACTGGTGGAGTCTCCGTGGGATACCATGTTTTATATGCTTCAAGCTGAACGTGTCCTGAATGGTTACTGTTAATAGCACAAATGTACAATTGCGATAACAAGAGGAACAAAGAGATAGCCAGCCAGAAAATGCCATGCAAGTACATGCTGGGCTCACTGGGAGCGATACAGACTAGCTCTCGCAACAGGACTTCTATTTCTGAGACCTGCTTAATTCAACAGGTTGCAGAGATGCTGCATAATGGAATCTGTAATTAGAAGAGGGCATGCGGGACTTGGGGGATCAGAAGAGACTGAACAACCTCTGCTTGAGCCACCAAAATATCGGGCAAAATGCCAATCAGCAGGGAGAAAACACTTTACAAACCTCTTCTGGGAAAAAAAGTGGCTTTTGTGTGAAAAGAGCTAGTCATTCATGGACTTGGTTTGAAAATGACGCATCAAGGACTTGCCCTCGGGTAGGCTGAGACACACTGATGAAGGACTGACAGGCCATGTATCCCGCAGCCTGCAGGCACAACCCAGGGCAAAGGAAAGCTCTGGACATCTCACAGGTGTTCCAGCGGTTACAGGACATGGGGAAGCTGCTTCACAGGCTCTCCTAGCCTCCTCCATGCTGCCGAGGTACGGCACGCCACACAGGAGCCCCATATCGCACCAGGCAATATGGTTTTAAAATTCTGACTCTGCAAGCCAGTCCTGCAGCCAGTTCCAGGGGCTGTGATGAAGAGACCAGTACCAGCCAGCCTCCATCCCCTCAGCCAGACCCAGCCTGCCACTGCAATTATGGTCTGAGATTGTTTCCCCTCCTTGCCCCTACGGCAGTTCAGGTCCAGGACTTTACTTCTCACACAGCTCTTTCTAGCCTGTCCTCTCTGATTCCACCCTTCTCCTTGAAGTCCACCAAAAGCGAAGCAAAGACCAGCGTTGCTAATGACTTTACCCCAAGCTTGGAGTCGTTGTGACAGTTCTGGCAGGTCCCCTCCAGGTAGATGTAGGAGCTCTTGCTAACTTCATAGACAGACTGAGCCTTGCAGGAAACGCACTCCAGGGACACGATAGGGACTCCACCCCTCTTGATGAACACCTGGGAAAGCAAGAGGCTTCATCAGGAGATCTGAGACAAAAATGCAGACATCTAACAGGTAAGCAGACAGCCCAGCACCTGGTTCTGCAAGGAGAAATTGCTCTGCACCAGCCCAGTCAGTGCTAAGGAAACAGCAGACAGGGATTTCCAAAGGATTTCAGGTCAGGCTTAAGCTACATCACTCTTCTTACACTGGCCAGGGCAAGTTCTTCTGTCACTGATTTTCAAGAGCCACGCAATGCCAAGCTGGGCTAATCTAGGTAATTCTGGATTTACTTTATTTACACTTTTTAACAACATACATCACTTTCAAAATGTCCCTCTGGTACCCTGTGCTGAATTCCCAGCAAGTCCTGCTTGTGCTGTCAGATGGGGATGACACTAACTGAAGCACTTTGCTGTACTGACCATCTCAGGACAGCTGTTACACCCCTACAAAAATGGGATCTGCATTAGAGTTTGGAAAAGAAGAGCAGTCTAACTGGGAGAAGGAAAGCCTCCACTGCAGCACAGATCAAACATCTGGTGAGCACCTGCTCTGGGAAGCAACTGCAGCTCTCCTTTGTTTTCTGTGGGCCAAACTCTTGGCCCTGCCTCTGTAGCTGTGAAGTGCCTGACACGGTGGGGTCACAGCAGATCTGCCGTGGACACAGGCTATGGGTCCCTGTCCTCAACTAAATGAGTAGTGTTTACCATCCAGAGTAACAGAGGGCTTGGGTGAGCCAGGGAGCCCGGGTTTACTGTGCTCCCTTGTGCAAAGCCAGGGCACGGTCCTGCTGTCTCCCCCATCCCTGCTTTGATCTACAGAGATTGGACTGGAACCACATGCCACATATCAGGGCCTGACACACGGGCTCTCGAGTGCACTGCCTGTGCAGAGCCATCATCATTTCTGACACTACCTATGTGCCTGAGAGACAGGAATGACGATAAAAATAGCCAGAAAACACAGCTCTCACTGTGCATCAAATGCATTTTGCTTTGCAGCCTGAAAGAATCACCTTTCCCAGAGTGCGGCATGTTTTTCCAGGCTTTTTGCTCAGATCTAAGCTGCGCATCTCAAGATGTCTACCACACCTCCCTGGCAAACCACTCAGAGAGAGGAGAGCTTTAGAAGCACCGGTGGCTCAGACACAACTGTTATTGAGCTCTGACCCCTGTACTTTGTCTAAATTCCTTTAATCCCCGAGGAAATGGGGTTGTCCAGCATTTGACAGAGTCCTCTGCCCTGGCATAATGAATATTCTGAATTCAAAGAAAGACAGTAATGAAGACATTGTTTAATATGGCAGACTTTTAAAAGAGGATAAATATTCCACAGCACTAAGCCGGAGCGCATTGAAGCTTCATTCATTCCTACAGTATTTGCAAATTTCCTGCGACACTGGAATCATTGTTTTGCGCTCATGCATGGAAACCAGATAGTACGGAATGTCCTTGAAAGACTATCAATTTAATTTTTTTCTTTTTATCCTCCAGCTTTGGTTTAAAACCCAGGCAGTAAGAGTTTCCACTTTCAGGCTAACTATATCTCTAATTGCCAAACGCACCACGATGAATGTTTCTGACATAAACCATAACTGCTGTCGGACTGCAGTTGCATTCAGCGTTAGGCTTAATTTGACATAAACAACATGCACTTAAAAAAATCCACCCTTAAAAAAAATCATGAGAGAAGAGAGAAACAGGAAGAAGGAGAAAGTAAAATTAACTACCAGCTCTTAGGAAGGTCTCTCTGGGCAAAAATCAGGGAAGAGCCTGATGCTGTGACAAGTGAAGAGCCCGGGACTGCCCACAATGCTGGAATTGCTACCGACCACGGGCTCCTTTGCCATCCTCCTATGGCAGATCTGTGGTTGCAGGCTCTCAGTCCCAGGAATAGCAGCCAGTACTGTCCAGGGCTGGGTCTCTAACACAGAGAGGGACTAACACAAGGTCTAAAGGAAGGAAGAAACTAAAAGGACTTGGCAGGACAAGCAAAAAGTGCTGCCCAAGGCAGCTTAAGATGAATAGATCACAGAAATACCAGTGTTTGTTCCTGCCAATGACCTGGACAGGATTGTTTATGGAGCCCCAACGATGCCCTGAAATCTGCTTTCCCTGCTTTCCCGTGCTGGCTGTTGCAGGTAGATAGCGGTTACTTCCCCACCCCCAGCTGAACTGGGCTCTCAAATGGGGCCAGGGGAAGAAGCCTGGGGAATCACCTATGGCTGGGCACGGTCCTGAGCCAGCAACGCTCTCCTACAGAAAATTCCTTAGAAAAAGGGCTGTGGACTCCCAGCTCAGCTGTGTCCAGCAGCAGGCACACAAGGAAAGAAAACGACAGTTGTCTGTGGTACGTACGGTTTGATTTGTTGCCTCAGGACTCATACCCTCCTTCCTGACGGTGAGGTCGAACGTATACTCCACATCTGCTTCTAATACAGCTTTGGAAATTGTGACAATTCCTTCCTTGGCACTGAAATTCAGAGAGCACCCTGCAGCCGAGCTCTGCTTGCAAGGAGAAAAGAACTTTCAAACCCTCCTTGTTACGGGTGCACATCGGGTTAGTCCACAGCCAAAACATTCAGGTCCACACAAATTCCCTGTTACAGATCTTACTGTGCAATGCCACCACTGGGGTGGGAGAAACGGGGTGGTGTGTGGACAATAAAGCACATTATCCTGTTCTTCACGTTAGTAAGCAGTATTTGGAACACTCCTGCATTTCATCTGAGCTTCAAATTCTTATTTTATAGTAATTAATTCTTCATTAAGTAGCTTATAAACATTGCCAAACAACACGAAGAGCTCACATTAAACTCAAAAGTCTAATCCATACACACTCTGCGTCTTTCTGTTTTGAGGTAAAGATAGAAAACAATGACGTTTTACAAGGAAAAGAATCCCACACTCAATCAAAAAATGCTCCTGAAGTGGTTCTCCCATAAGAATTTGAAGGGCAGTTCTCCCTTGCCCTTCTATTACTGTAGGGTCAGACCATTTCAGTGTCTGAGGACAGTGATCTGCTTGCGACCACAGTGACCATGACTTGTCACTTGACTCCTCCAAAGTCTAACTTTGGCCCCTGCTGGAATTAGAGACATTTAACTGTTAATGGGAGAGGGACCTGAGCTCTCAGCGCCCTGGGCGCTCTGTAATGCCTTCAGGTTATGGAACCAGCTACACTGAAACCACGAACCAGAGGCCAAACAGAAGGGAAGCAGCTATGTGAATGCCTCAGCTTCCAGTGCCAACACTTCTGTCCTGCCCAAGGACACTGTGCAGCACCAGACTGCAGCAGGCTGCATGGCACAACTCTTCACACCAATTTTTTTACCACCACCCTGAGCTAGGAATTGGGAAACATTTGTAATCCTCCTTCCAGAGCAGCTTTGTTAAAGATGCTCACAAAAGCTCCCCTCAACACCGCTTTAACCCAGACACATGTTTGTAGTGGAGCTGCTGTGCAGTTGGAGCTCCTAAATGATCACCCTCTCTGTCTGTGCAAAACTGCTCTTACCTTGGAGGAGTATGTACAAGACCAATCGTATAACAAGGGAGTCTGTTCACCATCATCCAAGTTTGGGTCATAGGATTTCTCCCCATCCAAGATTAAGTCCTGAGTGTTGGACCATACACGGTATGATCCCCCATCAATGATTGGGACCAGCTTACTTGGTATCACAGTTACATTGGCAAAGATGCTTTTGGACAGTGGGGTATCTCCAAAGGAGACAATAAAGATGAAGCAATAGTTCCCAACTTCCAGGGCAAGCTTTGGTATAACTAGCTGGGGTCTGTTCACATCAACATTCGGCAGACGGATCCTGCTGGAGTTATCCAAGTTCATGCAGCTAGGTGCTCGGTAGATCTCCCATAGGTGCTCTGTCTGGTACTTGATGCATCCTCGGAGGTCAATCTGTGCCTCTAGGTAGTTCCTTTGGGACCGCTTCATGACTACCTGAGGGGGCAAGGCTAACTCCACCTCTGGCTCCTCACACTCCAGGACTTTGACAGTCACAGTGAGCTGGGCTATGAAGAAGCTGATGAGATTGGTGGCATTCACTTCCACTAGGTAATCCCCAGGGCTCAGGTAAGAATAGTTGGCCACTGCAACCCTGGTCCTTTGAGTGGAAGAGCCATCCCCAAAGGTCCACAGGAACTCAACACTCCTACTGCTGGGCACCACTGCTGCTTCAAATAGTGCTGTCCTGTTGACAAAGACATTGGAGGCAGTGAGGGAGACTTGGACTATTGGGTCTTGGACCTGGATGGTTCTGGTGATATTGATACCTCCCAAGTCATTGAAGGCATTGAGGTGAATCTCGAGCAGGCCGGCAGCTTCTGGAGTGTAGGAAACACTTTCTCCTGCCATAGTGACCACAGATCGACCTTGTTCTTTCCACAGGGAGAATTGCCAGGAGAATGACACACGGGTGCCACTTCCCACCTGGGCACTGAAGCTCTTCTCCATGCCCGTGGGTATACCTTCCTCACAGCAATTCAGGAGCCTGACATCATGGATGGCCTCTAGGACAGAGATAAGCACCTGGGCATGTGCGATGCTGATTTGGTTCTGCACTGTCACTGTCACCAAATAATCACCACTCTTGGTGAATTCATGTGTGTACTTGGACCCATTGAGCACCACAGAGTAGTCCCCACTTATGCTCACCAGGTAACTCACAGAGGTACCTGACAACATCCTGATCACAAAGGTGACCTGTTCCCCTGGCTCCACCACCTTCTTGCTGGCAAGAACTTCCAGTCCTTGAATCCTGTCCAGCACTGAGATATTCCTGCTGGCTAGAGCCCAGCTGACGTCATTTGATGCATTCAGATAGACCGTATAAAGCCCTGCTGTGGGGAACATAACTGCCACGGACTGTCCAGTCAACGTGCCATTTGGCACCTCCCAAAGCCATGTCACTTCAGTTCCTTTCTGCAGCTCCCCCTCAAAGACCACTGTAGAGCCCGATGAAACATACCTACAGTCCAGTTCTGCAGTCCCTATACTCAGCCCCTCTACGACCTCTTCTACAGTGATATAAATTGTTGCATTGGTTGAATCCAGTTTGTTTTCTGCTCCAATGACAACCTCTATCACTCCAGGGCTTTGGAAGGAGTGTACAATAAAGGGTTCAGAGGTAACAGGAGAGAAGCCATCACCTAGGTACCAAACATATGTGATGCCAGTACCACTGGTTATGGTGGTACTTATGTTAACAGAGGCATTAATAGCAACTGGGTTGGGGAAGGCATAAGGCTTTAAAAGACCAATGCTCTCAATGAACTCCAGTGTCCTGTTAGCAGTTGCGCATCCCAGCATATTTGTTGCTTTCAGATAAACAGTGTAGTTTCCGGCTTCTAGGATGGTCAAGGAGAAGGTTTTCCCAGTGAAGGTCTGCACAGCATTGCCATCCCTTTGGGCTACCCAGCTGTAAGAGATGTTTGTTCCCTCTCTCACCACTGCCTGCAAATGGAGTGTTTTGTTAGTTGGGAAATAGATGTCCTCCACCAGGTCACTGCTAGCCACCTGCAGGCCTTCAATTTGCTCCAGGACATAGACATAGATGCTGTCCTGCAATGAGCTGATCTTATTCTCTGCTGTCACAATGACATTGAATGTGCCCACAGACCGGAAAGTATAGGAAATTGTGGAGGAGCCTTGGATAGGAGTGCACCGGTCACAGAGGATCCACGAGTAGCGGATGGCACTGCCAGCTACAAGAGTGGCTACAAAACTCACTGAACCATTTAATGGCACCACTGTCCTGCTGGCATTGATGGTCAGCCCGTGGAGCCGACGTTTCACTGTGATGTCGATGGTGGTCTCATTAAAGCTCACATCATTCTGGCCCATCACACTAATAGTGTAATGGCCTGTGTTGTTGTAGGAGTGGGTAGCAATTTGGCCAGGCTGGGTAGTGCCATCTCCGAAGTCCCAACAGTAACTCACTTTCGTTCCATTCATGCTGGCAGAGAACAGGTAGATCTGGTTCAGCTCCAAAACATCTGTCCCGTTATATTCAATCTTTGCTACCCCAACTGGCTCCTGGACTTCCACAAATGCCGTGTCATTGTTGAAAGAGACATTGTTGGAGACAGTCACTGTGACCAGGAAGATCCCTGTGTTCTTGTAGGTGTACGTCACTTCAGTCCCACTCGATCTAGTGGACTCGTTGTTCCCGAAATCCCAGCGGTAGCGGTACTGGTAGAGAGGTATGGCACTGACCTGGAAGCTGCTCTCTTCACCAAGCCTCACAAACTGCTTGGAAGGGAGAAGGGTGACATTAACTATCTCTGGCTCCACACAGACGCTGGTGAAATAGTGAGCCTTGTTAAAACTGCTTGAGAGAGTCAGGGAGAGGGGGAATGTCCCACTTCGGGTGAAGTTGTGCATCACCACAGGGTCCCCACTGATAGTGACATTGGACGAGCCGTCTCCAAAAGTCCAGTCAAAGATGTATTCACCAGGATTCCCCGTCACATACGCAGTGAGCTGCACATCCGGGTGCTCAAGGATGCAAGAAGTAGGCTCTATTTTGAGTACTTCCAGGACAAATATCCGAACAGGCACAGTTTGGGAGACAGAGTTCACAGGATTCATAGCTGTCACGTTCACAGTGCAGTTGATGTCCTTTATGTACACGTGTTCTACCACTGGCACGTGACTCCTCAGCACCGTCCCGTCCCCCATATCGAATATCCAGGTGATACTGTCCCCTGTCTGCACTGAAGCATTAAGGGTCACAGATGCTCCCAGCTCTGCTGCCTCATCTGCAGAAACATGGAGCCCCGTTATCTCTTCAAACACTTGGTAGCATTCAACTGTCTCCACGCTACTTATGGTATTATTCGCCATCACGGTGATGTTGTATACCCCTCTTCTAGGGTAGCTGTATGTCACTGTAGACTGGCTCTCTGTGAACAGCGAGGACCCATCCCCAAAGTCCCAGGTGTACACAACGCCGTAAGCAGACGGCAATGGACTGGCTCTGAAGGTGACCGGACGGCTCACAACTAAAACATCCTCCTCTACTTCCATCTTCACATCAATCAGATAACTGTGGACGTGAACTGGGGTCAAGTGGGTGAGGTTCTCAAACTGGTTTGACACAAGAACCACCAGGGCGTATTCGCCTGCATAGGAAGAGAGCAGAAAAAGACCAGTCATAAGCACATACTGGTGCAACAGCTTCCTCAGTGCTGCAGCAGCGTGGGGAGCGTGATAGGGGACTGCAAGGTGATACTCCGCTCCTGCACTGAGCACACGCTGGACTTCCCTCCTCCGGTCCAAGACAAGCGAGAATTACAACCAGGCCACGCATGTGAGGAGGAACCATTGAGTAAGAAGCCAGTCCAACATACACAGAGAAAAGATTTTCTTTCTGTTCGCTCACAAAATAGACCACCTTCCTGCTGCCCACAGTGGTGCTCCCTACCCCCATCAGCATGGAGCTTGCCTGCCACTTGTCTATCTGCTGAGGCTGCCCAAAAGGGGACTGTGTGTGGTGGGCCTGCTTCTTACAGCACGGACAAACTTCTCCTAGGAACAGAATTACAGAGGATGGCAATGGCTGGAGACTTCCAGTCACTCGGCTGTTCACTTAGGAACAAAGTAATTACATTCAAGCCTTTTTTTTAATTGGAAGGTGCCTTGTAAACCCCATGCTACAAAAATGCCTGAGCCCTTTCTTCCCCAAAGAACCATCCTGAGCATACCTGGGTCTTGATAGATGTGTGAAACATTGTGTTCAATTACAACCTCATGGACACTGGGATCAGGAACAAGGAAAGACTTGTTGTAGGGAGGTTTGAACAGGTATGTCTCCTGGACACCATCTCCAAAATCCCACCTGGAGAAACAAGCAAACCAAGTTACACTGTTCAACAGGAGAATCATGGAAATCCCAGAGGAACCCTAGCCTGGCCTAGGGCTGTCTTTCAGGCTCAGGGCTGGGGTTTCCAGAAAAAACATGGGAAGCATAATGCCAAGTATCAAAGCAGTAGCTGCGCCCAACGCTGCAGAACTGTCGCCATGAGAGGAGTACAGCACTGGTAAGAAGAGAAAGAACCCAATACTAAAGCAACGCTGCAATCCTTTAAAAGAAAAGTATTTCACCCTGAACTATAGCTCCCAGCCAGTGTGACTGAGCCACACTTGGAGGATTTTCAAATTAACTAGACAGCAGCTGAGAAATGGGCCGTTTGACATCAGCTGGCCCTCAGCAGAGAAATAGTGCAGGCAAGACTGGCAAGCTATGCACAGTAAGATCCTAAGTTCAGGCAACTTGCAAAGGACTCACAGGAACATAGCATCCACAGCTGAATCAACCTGAACTCTTGCTGTAAGCTCCACGGTGCTGTTCTGAGGGAGGACCGGCAGGACACCCAACACAGTCAGGTTCTTCATCTTATTCATCATCTCCACCGTGACATTGTAATTGACTGTAAAGTTACTGACGTGGTTGGAAGCGGTGAGCTGGGAAGGACAGTGGGACAAAGAATGCATCTGGGATCACCTTGCCATGTTGCCCTCTCCTGAGAGTGGGCTTTCACTGTACTGAAGAGGTCCCCCCCAGGCAGGCAAGCAGGTTAGGTGCGAGAAAAGTAGCCTCTGGGACAGGGAGGCAGGGGCAATAGTCTGAGTGGGCACTGGAAAGCAGCATAGACTGGAAGGCCACCAACTTGGCAAAGCCACCTGTTGCTGGAACCACCACATCTCCATTACTAAAGTCAGCCCAAGGAAGGACTGGTTCTACAGCAAGAGGACAAGCAGAACAGCTTCTCATCCTGAGACTCCTCTGGCTCTGAACTTGCCAGTTACTCTTTGGCCTGCTTCGACGTGACCTGCACACAGTCTCCAGCTGCTGAGCCCAGGCACTTGCTGCCACCAAGGGGGCAACAGCCACCCAGTTTCCTTAGGACAGTGGCAGATGAGGGACTCCAAGCACAGAGAGTGGGCATGGGAGACACTCATAAAACCAAGCACGCCAAGTGCATCTCCAGCATCCTAGGCGTAGTGGGCACAGAGGGGGAGAGCAAAGTTTGGCAGAGGAGGAAAAGGGAGAATGGATGGGCGAGACACTGAAGAGACATGAAGACAGAAGTAGCGCGGGATCCTCAAAATTATCTAGGCATGTAACACTGACATGGCACCTAATGATGAAGCGTCTTGCCACCTCCTCACCTGCAAGAGAGCTGAGCTGCTGACAGAAGTGATCTTTCAAATGCAGTTGAACAGAGACCTCCCACCTCAGCAGATAAAAGAAGTTTGTGTCTAGGCTTTTGTGGATCTGTTACGCTGAACCCTGTGGACCCCAGACTAATGCCACCTTGTCAACTCTGGAAGTAAAAGCAATCCAGGCTTGTCAGCACAGTGCTTCCCCCAGCCAATTAGTGCTACTCAGCATAGTGCTGCACCAAGCAAATTAGTGCTAGCATGCCTTTGGAGCTAGGGCTGGTGTCTCTTTAGGAAGCCAGCAGTTACCCTGCAAACAGATAAAGCAGCTTGGAGCCAGACACGGACCCTGCATGGCAGTACAGGGCACGATACTGAAAAACGTTCTGGCCAGAGATAAACTCCTATTCCACAACAGATACCTCCCTCTGCCCAGACACTCTGCTCTGTCCTTCTTCGGGGGTCATGACAAAATCCAGTGTTCTAGTCTGCACCAGCAGAAAGAGAACAGGACAGAGACCAGAACAGCTTGCAGCAGAAGCTCTGTCCTGCCTATGAAAGTCTTATGTTTGCATCCTGCCTCTGCACGGTTATGAATCCACATCTCTGGTCTGCCAAAGCAGCAGCCAGCACCCCGCAGTGGGGCTCCCTGCCACATTCCTGCTGGGGAGGAGTAAGGACAGACTCTCCATGAACAGAAAGGAGAACATGGAGAAAAAAGGAGAAAGCAAAGACAAGGAAAACAGCAAAGTCAGCTGTAAGGGAAGAATACAAAGAAACTTACTATTTGCATTTGCAAGAGCAGCTCAGTGAGAAATAGCAGACGAGCTCGTTAGGAGCACAGTGAAAACCTCCTCAACTCAACTCTGCCTTCTCCTATCCCTGCTGCTTTTCCTGCTTAGTTTATGGGATGAAATGGAAACCCAGGACTGAAATGGTATCATGGGAAAGGCCTTGGCTTACCGAAAGCTTGTACACAGCTGGGCTTTGGTAGATAACGTTGAAGACAACATTGTAAAAAGTGAAAGATGGCTTATCATCTACTGTCCATCGGAAAGTCACATCTGACCCAGCTTCCATCACAGGGACGTAGCTCTGAAAGGCATGAGGACACTTTATACTAGTGCAAGAGAAAAGCATGCAGAGCACTTCCCAGATCTCCAGTTAAACCGGAGAGGGAGCAGAGCCAGACTGGGAGCCATCACAAACCTGTAAGGCATCACCCTCAGAGCATGACACAGAGGTGCAAGATCACCTGTGGCTTTGTTGCTGATAGAGAAATGCAGACCCTGATGCCATAAATCAATAGCAGAGCAAGGAGCAGAACCCATACTGCCTGCTCCCACACCTGAGTGCTCTGCTCTTGTGATCAGGTCTGTCTTGCTGGCTAAAAAACTTTACGACGTCTTTGTGGAAACAACTCAGCTTTAGCTACACCTGTAAGCTGAGTCTCTCACCCTTGTCCATTGATAGTGCTTGACCCAAAGGCTAAAATGGTTGACCTGCACTGGACAGGGTAGGCTCCCTCCTCATTCCTACAGCACCTCCTGAGCAGACCATGGCAGCCAGGAAGGGTGAGACCAACAGGCATTGCAGGCGCAGCGTTCTGCCATAAGCAGCCAGAGGTTGAACAGAGCATTTCATAGATACCAATGGGCAGTTACTGAACAGGTTTCCAGGGCTCAGATGTAGCTCTGGCAACAGGGGACTGGAGAAAAAAAAAGACTGCAAACACCAGAGTAACTCCAAGACTTTGATGGATGGATGGACGAGACATTTTTATAGCTTCACCCAGCTGATATAACGATTTAGCAGAGCAAATCTAAACACTAAAGGAATAACTATCTTGACAAGTCAAAGGAAGGTAAATACTGGCCTTTCATAATGCCTCCAGTTTTCTGTGGAACTGGAAAGACAGTATTCCCCTCACAGGAGGTGCTGCCTCACCTCTGAGGGAATTAAAAGTGAACAAACAACTGAGCCGCCTTCCTGCTGGAGAGCACCTTTCTGCTTTCTGCCACATGCCTGTGTCTGCAGCAGCGCTGTCTGCGTGGCCTGGGAGCTGGCGCTTAGCAGCAAGCAGTGCTACACCTGACCAGTGTGGAGCTGAGCCCCAGCCGCCCTCAGGAGCCAAACACACATTGTTAGCAGTAAAGGCTAAAAACACTACTGATGAATTAAAAGCAGCAGTAATCACTCACCACTCGTGTATTTAGCAGCACTCTGCTCTCAGGGTCAGGGGTGGCCCGCAGTCCGCGGATGGGTTCCTCCACTTTCACTGTGATGGTGATGTTCTGGGAGCTCACAGTGTTTTCTGCAACAAGCACGTGGGTGCTCACCCCCTCCCTCAGGCTGCTCAGGCTGACCACAGCAAACCAGGTGTCGTTGGTCTCCCTGGCACACTCTGCCGTCAGCGGTGCAACAGCCACTGGGCAGGACCCCTCGAAGGGGAAGGTGTGGTTGTCTCCCAACCAGCGAGCTGTCGCATTCACCCCTGAGGAGAGTTTGACAACCAGGGTAGTGTGGTTGGATGGCAGGTAGACTCTGCCGCCCTGAGGAGTAGGGTGGATGACATGCAGGCCTGACACCCAGGAAGTCACCCAGAAACTACAAGACAGATTGGCGCTGAAGACCCCGTTGTCCACACTGGCTCTGACTGTGTAGCGACCTGGATGCTCCAGTCCTGTGTTGTGGGGGCTGATCACTGGGACCAGCTGTTCCTCAGCATAGTGAACTCGGAGAGAGCAAACAGTGCCATTTATCCAGGTGGCACCAATGGAGCTGTCGGACAGGCCTAGTGCCCACTCTGAAGAGTTAATGCTTAAGACGTTGGTTCTGTAAGGGGATGTGGTACTTGGTTGGCACTGGAGGAGTGAGCCCAAACCTGCATTGTGCTGGATACTGAAGACATCCTCAGCCCTGACAAAAATATCTTCTTTTCTGAATGTGACCTGCAGAGAAAGAAGAAGTTTTTGGATTGATGCCTCAAGGTAAGAGCAGTCAGCACCCAACTCTTGCCTGACAAGACAGCTGGATTCACTGCCAAGTGGAAACCAAAAGCCACAGATCCAAACACAGCATGGGGAGACATTTCACCACCCTGCTCTCTTTGGCCACTCTGAATCAAATGTGCTAACATGGAAGTCAGCTTTATGCTCTATCTCCACTTCCTAGGTGCAATGGGAATAGCCCAGGAACTCTGCACAGCCTGTTGACCAACTGTGCTATTGCCACAGGTTACTGCAAGAAGTCCATGGCTCAGAGCTGGGAAGACAGAAAGTGGTGGCATGTGTGACACTGGGCAAGTAATTTCATTTGAATGGACTTCAGTATCTCCATCTGCAAATTGGGAACAAATCTTTATTTACCCAAAGCATTCAAGAGAAAAGCGCCCCACCTACTCACTGGTTACAGCAGCTAATGAATACTGACCAGATACTGAGAAGAAGGGCCAGCTGGTATCGTAAAGAGAAATTCCTTGATGAGTCCATAGCTGAGCTGGCTTTCATTGTGCTGAAGGGAAACGGGGGTAGGGCTGCTGGCAAGAGAACTGTTGTCACACTCGGTCGCATTGCAGCAGTTGTTTAGTGATGAGCACAAATTAGTCAAATGACACCACTGGAAACCAGGAGGACATTCAAGTAGAGTCCAGTTCCTGTCATCCTGAGCAGTGGGGAATGGTTCGGTAGCATTTTCTCCCTCCTGGTGGTCTGGAAGAAGTGAAAGAGAAAGCAACATTTCTAGCGCACTTTGCTCCAAATTCACCATTTTTCTCCGCTCTTAGTAAAAGCTGCAACTGCAATGCATCCTGGTACTACCTAAGACAAGTGTCCTGTTTTATGGGAAAGTTTCACAAAGGCACGAAGATTGTTCAAAACAAACTTAGTCTCTTTTCCAGTGAGAATGCACCAATTTGCAAACTAAGAGATCTATGTTCAAGCAAAAGTGAGTCCAAGCAAAAGCAGAGCTGGCTTGACACTGAAAACACATTAAGCAACTTTTCTTAAGTTAATGTTTCCCTGTCAAAGTATCAGCTTTTCAGTGTCAAAAAATATCCTTTTGTAACCAGCCAACCCTATGGCTATAGCAAACATTCTGCTGCAAAATTAATCGTTGCCAAAACTGTGACTATCAAGCTGTTGTACAAGGAATAAAAGCCTTATTAGATTATCTCATCCATCAGGAAGAAACAGACTCAGGAAAATGTTCTCCCTTGTTAACCTGTGGGGCCAGATGGACCAGAAGACATTCCTGTTTGACATGTCATGTCTTCCCAAAGTATAAAAGCATAACTCAGAAGATTAATTCACTTTTACTCATGTTCCTCACATTCACATTTTCTTCACACATTGAGACAGGTTTCTCCGTCTATTAATTTTTCCAGGACAACCACTTCTCCAAGGTAACCTCAGGCTGTTCCATCATACCTGCAGATTTTGCACTTGAGTCTGCTCAAAAAATTGAACCACATCTCTGGGCCTTTAAGGCTGCAAACCTTCTGCCTTGAAGACAGAGGGTCTACAAGAAGGCCACACACACTCAGTTTGAGATAGCCCTGATGGCGTCAGCTCTAACAATACCAAAAGTGTTGAGAGGAGATGCCTCACCTTCCCCATCTATTGGTCTATGCACCTGGAACCTCACTTGAACAGGCTGATGCAGTTCCTGTGTCACAAACTCCAGGGCAGTCAAATATCCCTCGTGCCTGAATGCCAGCTCAGGGAACGCCATCACCTGCAAAACATACAAGGCTCTCACCTGCTTGTGTCTCCCTGGGCTCCCTCTGCAGCAGCAGGACGAGCAAACCCTTCTTACCTCCACAGCTTCCCATGGAGCTGACAGCACATCTTCCGTCACATTTTTCACAGCCTCATGCGTGTCAAACACAGGGTCTCCCACAAAGAAGTTTTCGGCATTTAAGAGAACTGCTGTTTACAAAGGAAATATTTGAACAAAGCCCATGAGACTCAACAAGGCCTGAAGCTATCCCCTGACCCTGCTCATGCTTGCTCACACCATGCAGCAGAGCTGTAGCAGGGCTTGGACCACTCCGGAATCTGTAACTCCAGCTTTACTGGAGAAGTAGCTGTTGTAATCCTGTAGTTCCCTTCTTCTTCTTAGAAGTGTTTTGCTTTCTTTCTCATCCTGCACAAGTAATGTTTGCATTTGCAGTTCTCAGTAATTTTGACTTCTAGGAACTCTGCATATACTTCACCCTTCCAACACCTCGTGATTTGCTTTGAATTTTTGAGCACAAGATCCACTCCCCACCCTCCCTGTCCCCCTGGACTTCGTGAGAAATGTGGCCAGGACCAGCTCGTTTCCACCAGTGGCAAACACCTCTGTCTCATTATTCACAGACAGGTCAGGCACTGGGGACTAAAAACAACCAACACACCAGGGACAGTGAGTTCTGTTCCTAGCGCTGGCTTTTCCTTCTTACATAAATCTTCTCCCATATTTCATGTGCTTTCTGCTTCTCTTTCTTACTCCCTACACTGCTTTGGGAGATCTGGGAGGGTGCATAAACACAGACCTGCAGAGCACACAGCACGTAAAAGCTCATCCAATGATCTCCAAGACCCTATAGTCTTTTAAGTCACGAGAACCCAACATCTCACAAACTACAAGATGCCACAGAAGGACAGCAAGAGTCACCAAGGCAGCACCATGGCCTCATCCTGGCAGCAGCAGAGACTGCTCAAATAAGACAGAAAAGCTATATTCAAAGCTCTGTCTCGCAGCTTCGTCCCTCTCTACTTCTATTGATGGCAAAGATTGGAGTGGGCCAAATTCTCCCCTTTGGGCTGAGGCCAGGTTTCTGAAAGTTTCCCAGTCAAGCCTCTGTTGGGAATATTGTGGTTGTTGTCAGTCCCGCTTGATCTGGGATGATGCTCTGGATGACCCCTGCCATGCATCTCTATTTTGCCTTGGCACACACTAGTGAGCAGGATGCCCACCTGCCCACAACGCCAGTACATAGTATAAGAAAAGCAGAGCCCACCTTTTGGCTTGTACTCGCAAACGTAGCTGTGCTTGGCCATGCACAGGTCTGTGTTACACTGGCCTGTTGGGCCCATCCGGACACAGTGGTCAGCGTTTGACGGATGCGGTTCTCCTGGCAGCCAGTTCTGACAGCTCTCCAGATTAAATCCTTCGCCTCTTTGCTGCGCTCCAGTGCTTGCAAAATCATTGAATCCAATCCAGACATCGAGGCTCCTTCAAAAAAAAAAAAGAAGGGGGGGGAGGATTTCAGGAAATCATGAGTATTAGAAAGATCTGGGACAGATGCCATCTATGGTTCTCTATGAAAATAATAATAACAACAGCTTCATCCGGGTGTCACGGCCTGCATTTAATAGAGCCTTTTAGTTACTAAAGGATTTCAGTATCCATTCTACCACCAGAACCTGGCTCTTCAATAACAGCTCTTTCACAGCACACCATCCTGCTGTCTACCAGCCCTTCAAACCTCTGTCCTATGGTCTACAGAAAGCCACCTGCCCTCTGGTATACTGAGGGGACAGCTGAGCCAAAAGGATCTAGATAGAGCAATCAACACCAACACTACAGTGCAGCGGAGCTGGGAGGGAGAAGCAGCTCAGGGAGTCACTGTGTACAGCTGAGTCAGATCCTTGATGATCGTTGTCCCACAACTTGAGTCAGCCCATTCCCAAAATGCCAGTCTCTCTCGCTCAAGTTACAAGAGGACCCCGTTGAAGGCTCTGTCAGCACCACAGAGCTCGTGACATACTGGTAAGCACTGATTCATACCAGCCACAAATGGTACAGCACAAAGATATCAGGGAGGGTAATGAGATGACACTGGCTGGAGAGGAGAACCACGAGGTTTTATTGCTTTCAGAAATTCCCAGCAGTCCCTCCAATTGTACATCTTCTGCTTCCCCAGGCTGAAGTTGCTTCCTTCATGTCCATATGTTTATTTATATCACCATGCTGCCTGGCTTACCCTCCCAAAACTTTCACTTTATTTCTGCAGACCTGTGGAATTTGCCACTAGTCAATTGTCCACTGCAAGTGAAACTGGCACCAGTGCAGGATTAAACCTCAGATGGTGACAGATACAGGAGCTCTTGTTCAAATCTTTGATGCAGCTGCTGGGAGAGCATCAACTCCTCAGCCACCACCGAAAGGCAGCAGCCGTAGCCGGGCCAAGACACTGGCAGCAGAGGCCAAAGCACTGTAGGCAGATGAATCCCACATACACAAGAAACTGCCAGGATCATTTTAGGAAGATGAAATGTCCCTTCCACATTTGGAAACTGGTTGAATCCCAGCAGCGATTCTGGTGGAAAGTGCAGAGCGGTCTTTCATAGCCACAAACAGCCTGGACAACTGTTTCTAATCGCACCCAGCAGAAAGTGAGGCATTTGTTCCATATTAACTTCGGGTGGCGGGGGGAGCAACCTCATCATGCACCCTCGAAATCCCCAGCTCCTTCTCCATGCTCCCTCCTGCAGGTTGGAATCAATTCTGCTACGGCCTTGCCCCTCCACTCCAGTGTGCTCCCGGGGTGGTACAACTGTTCTGCAAAAAGCAGAGGAGGGAGATAACTGGTGTCTCTCCACCACTAGGCTCACACCAGATGAAATGATTCATGAGGTCATGCTGAAAAACGATGACAAAAATAACTGTTCCGTGAATGAGTAGTTTTCATAGCAAATAAGATTAAAAAATAAATAACCGCTGCGTTCTGCTCCCGAACCACTGGCAGGGGATTAGGGAGAACAGGCTAAGAAACTGCCTGTTTGCTGCCATCAGTAAAACTTTGATAGAGATTTTCCTTTTCTAATTCCAGCTATGATCTAACTACAAGTCATCAAAAAAAAAAAGAAAAAAAAAAAGAAGGCAGCTGGCTGGCTTTCTTCCCACTCCTGCCCCACTGCTTGGCCCGTTACCTTTCAGAAAGGAAAAAGAGGACTCTAGACATCCTTTTTTGAAGCAAGGTGTGAGCATCCCTCTGCCTCTAAGGAAGGACCAGGCTGCCTTGCTCAGGGCAGCAGGAGCAGAACGAAGCCTGAGGACGTTTGGAAGGGGAGAGGGGCTCCCTGCGCTGCCTCAGAGGGGAAAGTGGGGTCCCCTGGAACGGGTGTGGGTTGGAGCACTCTGCTTCTGGAGGCAGGGAGGGGACCAGCCCAGTGCATACTGCTCCTGGGGAGGCCATCAAACGGCAGGAGTGAAGGAGAGGAGAGAGCAGTCCTCGCTGATGCATGCTCTAATAGGAAACAGATTTCTGCTTCTGTCATTTTCCCACACGAAACTATGGAGGCTGCGTGTTCCAAAAACCTGCGGCTTCGTTGATTTGTCTTTTATCGCCAGGGAAATCGCATCCTGGAACTGCCTCATTCATGTTTATCTGAATGGATTAATAAAATAAATACATGAAATAAAGGGGACTAAAGAGCAACGTGGGGCAGCAGCTGGGAAACAGCTTGGGCGGCTCGTTCCCTTCTGAGGTCTCATGATTTCCTTGTGCTGCAGTCCATCAAAAGCCCTGCACGCAAAGTCTGATAAATCAGTGCACCAAGTGACCAGTCCCTAACCCGCAGGAAGGGACAGACTCCTCTTCCCTGGAGCAGGGACCACATGTTTGCAATCTCAGGATAAATCCCAGTGTGAAGGGAACAGGGTAAGGATACAAATTTGGGAAGAAGGGGCTGTGAGACCTTCAGCAGGACTGTTCAAAGCCTATGTTACCAGCAGCTGCTCCCTTCGCATGTCCTTCCTGGGTCGTGTTTATTAAGAGGCCATCTCCAACATCTGCATCTGGGAGAGCTGACAAGAGCTGTCAGGCCCCTGAAAGCTCTCCTGGTCATCCTCCCCCCAAGACGGCTGGTTGTGGAAAGGGCACTTAGAGGGGCGGATTTAATCAAAGGCTGACACTTTCAGTGCTCTCTGTTTATAAAGCCCAAGTCCTGAGGTGGAACAGATGGTGCTGGAGCCTGACACTCGGAGAGGAGCGCTGCTCCTTCTCAGGAGGCGAAAGAACAGTGGAAGAGGTCTGGGTTTCAGTTTGCAGCCATGTCTGGGAGGGTGCAGGATCCCAGCTGGGAAGGAGGATTGCAGCACCGGCCTGGGCTTTGCTAGAGCGGCTGCCGGATGCCACAGTGTCATGCATGGGATTATCCAGCTGTAATTCTGCTGATGGAGGGAGCTGGTTGGAAGGTCACCTTCAGGCCCTGTCTGGCAGCCAAACACCCTCTGGACACGAGCACCTGACCCTCTCCACCATCCTACCCAAGTCTGCATATTTTGCTGAACTCCAAGGTGGAAGGTCTAGTCAGCCCAGCCCCGTTTGCTCCTGACCCTGCACCACTCCGCACCATTTCAGATGCACCCACAGGCACAAATGTAGGGTACAACATGCCCACCAGCAACAATTCCACAATTCCCAGCTCTGACTTCCAGCCTTTCTGCCCCATTCCTCTTCTTCCCTCCTCAGCCTTTAAGCAACGAAGCCAAGTTCATCAAGGGCTCAAGCTCTCCTTATTCCTCCTCTTTGTTCAGCAGCCTCACGTGTACCATCTCCCTGTACTCAGCCTGGACCCGTGTGTCTCTCCAGCCTGACTGGCTGCACAGGGCTACCTGCTGCCACGCTCAGCAGGACCCCCCCCATCCTAGCCCCTCTGCAGATGTGACCCCAGGAACACAAGACCTGTCCCTAGGAAATCTTAACCCTTACCATCCTCGCTTACCTGATGACATGAGCAACCAAGAAGCTCTGGATCTCAGGGCTGCTCACAAAAGCCAGCTCTCCGTTGTCATGCTCCTGGCAGTGCTGCTGGGCCTCCAGCCACTCAGCCTTCTCCACCACCAGCTGATAGCAGTGGTTATTGCCCGGAAAAACCAAGCCATCGGGAGGACACATGGGGTGAACTGCTGCATGAGGTAGAACACAAGCATGATGTCCTTTCTATGGGCCCACACACCCCAACCCAATCTGGGGAGCGAGGCTCCAGGAATGTCCCATTCTTCATGAAGCCCATAAATCCCCTTTGCTGTTGAACTGCACTCTGTGCAGTCACCTTCTTGGCGCAGGACAATGCAAAACACTGCCTGGTTAGTCAGGGGAGCAAGGAGTGCCCAAAGGAGTCATCCCTTTACTCCTCATTGAGAAGGAATGGAAAGGGAAGGCCCAGGACTCAGTGCCACCCCTTCCTTACCCAGCACTCACCCAGCCAACCCTGCTTACCTTTGCTCAGCTCTCCAGCCTCTGCGGTGACACCATACAACACCGTGAGGCCAGTGCCGCCTCTGTTGCGGATCCATATGTCCAGACTCTCATTCGTCTTGACTAAGGAAGGACACTGCAGTTCTAACTGTTGGGGTGAAGCCACCACCTCAATTTCTGCCTGCGCATATGAGACCTTGGTGCCCACAAAGATGGTGGCAGTAACATTGTACTGCCCAGGTAAGGCATACATGTGGACAGCTGCGTTTCCAGTGGTGTTGAGAACCTCTGTCTGGTCCCCAAATTCCCACAGTAAAGTGCTGACAGCAATGGGAATACTGACATTGAAGAGCACAGCCTGGTGTAGGCTGTACCGGGGTTGGAGTCCTGTGAAAGACACAGGCAGCTGTGCCTGGAAGTGGGAGGGAACGAGTGATGGGCCACCACAGGTCTGCCCGGACAAATGCTCAGTGCAAAATGGCAAACAACCGGAGGAAGAGTTTGTTTCATGGGCAGTGCCACACAAACACTGCCCCTGGGTGCTGAAACCTCCATATTCCTGGTCTTCAGCATAACAGAGGGCACTGCAGGTCTCCTCGGTGAGGTTCCCAGGGTGAACAGATGTGAAGAGGATGACAAGTTCAGCCCCTTCTGTATGGTTGCTTGTCAGACACGTTATGTATTGAGCTCCTGGGGAAAGAACATAAGATCCTCTTGCAAATTGACACTGTGAAGCCATGGTTTGGTGAAACCCTCCAAGAGACACCACCCCACACCCTTGGGAATGGACTTCTCCTGGGCGGCTCCTACTCCAAGCATTGCCTTTTTGAGACTTGCCTGGGAAGTCTTTAATCCCTCAGAAACAATTTCCAAACTCTTAGTGCTAATTAATGATGACAGAAATAACAAGCCAGTTGCACATATTTATGGAGCAGCAACACTCAGCAAACAAAAGGGGTCTTTGGAAAGCCTGGCAGTCTCATGGGACATGGGGCTGCTGAGTCTGACCCTCAAAGGAGCCCAAAGGACTAGCCACCAAGTAAGACTGAGACAAAAGGTTGTCCCTTGGCTGTACCTTTGTTTGGTCTGGTGCAGCATGTTTCGCTGCATGCTGCCTGGGGCTTCCAGCAACAAGTCTATAACCACAGTTGGACAGAGTGGCACATCAGGGGCATGGGGGAAACGCCACCAGGCTCTCCATCAGGCCCACGCTGGAGCTGCGCAGACACTGCAGCCACCTTCCTCCTTGGGGAGAGCCAAGAGCTTCCCACCTACCTGGAGGCAAAATCTGGTACTAGAAAAGAGGGCAATGCCACACATACAGCCTGCACCCGAGGGGTGTGGAAGGATGCACGTGTATGCATTCATGAGAAGGATGCACAGAAACAACACATGCCTGGCTACAGGGAGCACAAACACATATATGCATGGACTCGCAGGCACGTACAACGATGGCAGCCACAACAGACCCGTTCTCAGAGCAACAGTTCATTCCCTTGAGTTTACTTCCCCCTCGCTGGCTTGCAAGGGGTGGGACATTTCTCTGCCACAAAGACACAGGCAGGGCCTCTGCCGCGTGCACAGCCGCAGCCCAGCTGGGACTGCCTGGCCTCCTCTCCAGCTCTGCCCACGCAACCGAGCCATGTTTGCTCCTCTGTTTCTGCTGGTTGCTACAACATCTCCCCCCAAACATCTCAACAGCTCCAGCCTTGCATGATCTTCCCATATCGAATCCATCCAACTGTCCGGCTTTCTCCATGGCCTTCCTGCAAATGCTAAGCCACTTTTCTTACGAAAGTCCCGTGAAGAGGACCACAGCATGAGAACTACTTTGCTTTTTAACACCAGCCTAGTCATACTTCTTCGCTCCCTGCTGGTCAGTAACAACTGTCAGTAGCTGGCAGGCTGTCCCCAGCCTACTCCCATTACACTGAATTACCCAGAAGACAGCTTTACATTATTGTTTCTACACTAACTTAAAGTAGTTCAAGAGGCGAACAACTAATTATCCAGGGGAATAACAGTGCCAGTGTTATCCCTCTTGATAATTCCAGCACCAGGCAACCTATGCACTAGTGAGGTGCTGCAAGGCTGGGTTAACTTTGTTGGGGAAAGCGGAGCAATCACCACCCAGGTTTTGGCCCTGGGAGAGCACTGCTCTTCACCAGGCAGCTCAGCTGGCTCCCACCAGCTCTGGTTCCCTCAGCACTCATCGCTGCATCCTCCCATCATGCATTAAAGGAGATGCCCAATCCTATCGTGGGGAGCACTCACTCTCCCTCCCTCTCTCTTACTCAAACAGAGCTGAGCATCCGGGCAGGATTAGTTCTCTTAGGGCTCCCCCTTCCCACCCTCCACTTAAACACTGCCTGATGCTTCTGCTAGCCAAGGCAGTCAGAAAAATGCACCTGGAGCAGGCAACGGGCTGTAGACCAGGGCATTGTTCATTCAACTCTCCTGCCATGGAGCCCTGTCACCTGCAAAGATTCAACTTAGCATATCCTCGGGTCCCATCAACTCCAATGAGATTTCACTGCTTAAAGTGAGACTGTTAAAAGCTTGAGAGAATGAAGGCCTGAAGCCGGCGGTTATGGAGCTAGTGTCATCTGATGGCTGGCTGAAGTTTAGTCTATGATAAGTCTGCTGATCTCAGCCCTGGTGTGACCAACTCAATCCTTAAGGCAGCAAGGTACAGTCATATGCTACCATTATTTGCTTAATTAGATTAGAATTGGTGACATGAGATCTAAAGAGGTCTAGATGTGATCCCCAGCTGCCCTTGGGCCCATCATTTCTACTCCTTTAGTCATCTCCCCCACCACAGCCCGCAGCATTTCCTTACCACAAGTAGCATTGACGAACAAGACATCGAAGAGAGAAAGGTTTGCCACCTCAGGAGGGTGAGTGCATCTCGTGTCTGACGCTTGAATAACTTTCACTTTTCTGTCTTCCACCCAACGGGGCAACCAGGAAAGTTTGCAGTCACAAACAAATGGATTCCAACTTAAGTTTCTGTAACAGGGAGATAAGACAAAAGTTAGGCATTAACTTGACATGTGCTCAGTGTTAATTACAGCAGTGTGCAGATCCCTCACTGTTCCCATCTGTGCCACTCCACTGAGATGCTTCAGAAAGAACCGCGAGGGGAGTTAATGAATAGGGAATCAAGCAATAATTAACATGATTTTTCTAGAGGCTAGAATTAGGCAAGTACTCCAAGTACTTTTTTCACTCTACAAATAATTGTTGCAATTAGACACAAATTACAGACACAATCTTATATTTAAAATAGTCTGCCATCTAACAGCCATTGGATGTAATGGCAGCCTCTCCAGCTAAGGGAGACTATTTACAGCTCCATTAAAAAATAGCTAAGAGAATAAAATTGATCTGTCAAAAAAGAAATGCAAAGTCAATGATAATCTTTCCATGTGGCAGTTTAATGAAAAGATGGAAACTTTAATTGCAGCTAAGCTTGATCCAAATTACAGCCTTTGGCATTCAGCTGCGAACAGGACAGAGATGGAAAGCTGTTTGTTTAGCTGACGCCAGCTGGGCTGGGCTGCCGCAGGGGCTGAACCCAGGATTTTTATACTGAAAGCACTACTTTGCCGGTCAGCCTTAGCAGGGACAGACTCACTTAGACCTAGCCTGGATCCTTTGTGTCTTTTCAGTGCCACTTGTAAGCAAAAATGCAGAGCTGAAAATGCCCTTTGTGTCTTGTCTTCAGGGAGAATGTGTGGTTGAGCTTTTTTCTTGCTTGCCAAGAGTGACTGCATGGGGTTAATCCTTTGGCCCATTCAGATACAGAACGGCCATTCTGTGGTGTGACTTCACATATCTCTCCTGGAAATGTGTGGCTTCCCCTCATCTCCCTTCACATAATAGCACAGATTTTAATTACTTCAATTAAAAACCACTATAAACCTAAGAACTTGAACCACTTAGGGAGAACATCTTCAAGTGTCTTCAAGTGACTTAAACACCTCACTCAAGGTCTCCTGGGTTGCAGGTCAGTGCCCTTTTCATTGGATCCCCTGATCCCATGGTGTGACTGTACAAACAGGAACAGTAACTGTGACCCCGAGAATGGTCAGAGACAAGAACCTCAGCAGAGGTGTGAGAGGTGTGAGATGAGAAGCAGGGAAGCCAAGAAGGCAGTGGCAGAAGTTGGAGGTATCCAGGCGACAGAAGCAAAGTCTAGGAAGAGATTAGGCTTGAAGGCCACCAACGGGAGCCAGGAGCAGGACACAGCTTGAGGAAGAAACCGGAGAGTCCAAAAGGCAGCTGCTTGGTTGGGTACGTGCCGCAGATCTCCCCAAGAGAGTGTTGCATCCCACCCAACCAGGAAGGGAAGAGCTGTTTCAAGGAAAGGTCTAAATAAAGAACTGGGAGACAAAGAAGATGAACTTACATTTCACTTAAATTAAATAAATTATCAAATATTCCATCTTCTAATGTAGAAATCTTGTTGTGGCTTATATCTCTGCAAAAAGAGGGAAAATTAAAAGGAAAGTTCATCATGCTGGTAACAACTTCCTGGCCAACATACAGGATCACCCTCTGTCCCTAGCTCTGCTTGGGTACTAGTTACCCTCTGAACACCTTGAGTCTCAAAAGCCACATACATATAACAGCAAAATGGCCAGCCAGGCATTAAGTCATGGAATCACAGTGTGGTTGAGGTTGGAAGGGACCTCTGGAAGTCATCTGGTCCAAATCCCCTGCTCAAGCAGGGTCACCTAGAGTGGGCTGCCCAGGACCACGTCCAGACTGCTTTTGTGTATCTCCAAGGACGGAGACTCCACAACCTCTCTAGGTGGCCTGTTCCCGTGCTCAAGTCCAGTTCCAGTGCTCCAAGTCCTTCCATAAGGCCTCCTAAAAGGATATTTTTGAAATGTAAACATGGCAGGTTGTCCAGGCTGCCAGCTACTCAGCTTGAACCACCAAAGCAGGTTTTGCTTTTGGTTTTTGGCTGTATTGGTGCCTTTTTTGATCTGTCAGTCCAATTTTTCTTCAAAAAACAGTTGATCTTCTCTACGAACCATCAGCAGTTAACAGTGCAAACTCAACTGATCAGCAGCTGAACCAGTGAGTTTGCTAATGGTCAAAGTTCTCTTCTTCTCCTGGTCCACACAGAGTCTGGGCAGTTTTTGGGACAGATCAGGGTGTGGTGAGCAATGGGACATCGGGCCTTTGCCCCATTAGTGCTGGGCTCCTCAAAGGACCCTCAGACTCAGTACCCAATTCCCTCAGAAGATAAGTGGGATTTGGACACGACAGCTTTATCATAATTTTCCATGTACTAGCACACATCTTGTGACAAATCGCATTCCCTTGCATTGATCTCCTCTCCATCTATCAGTACAGCAGGTCAAATACTGCCCGATTCTCTGAATGCCAATAAGCAAATCACTGGACTGTGCAGCTAAACGCCTTGAGGAAGGAGTCCATGGACACATCTATCTGGTGCTCAACATATGAGGGTCGAGCAAGAAAGCGGCTAATTTATGGAACACAAGCATACATTCTAGGTACCAGCTCAAACGTGCAGTAAGGGGCACAGTGTGTACTTACAGTTTTGCCAGAGAAGTCAGACTTTCAAATATCTGAACATCTAAACCACCGATCTTGTTATTGGAAAGATCCCTAGAGAAAGAAAACACAATTTTCAGCTTTCATTCAACTTCATTTTGTCATTCCTCCATTACTAGACCTTAGAGGAGCCCCTCTCCAAACTCCATACAACTCCAGCCTGGAAGGTTTTGGTGCGTTGAAGTGGAGCTTTTCTCCCAGCTGAACAAAACACCTTTCCCAGCTGTAAAGAATTTGCTGCTCAAAGCTTTGTATAATGTGTAGATAGAGTTTAGGACTATCATTATACACATACCATTCTGCAGCGTATCTAGAGTAATTACAGCCATGACAAATGTATCACTAAATTTGACGTATCCTTCTAAAAAAAATTCAAGTCTAATGTATGTTCAAAGAAGTAATTAAGAAATAATTTAGCCTAAAGTAGTAATTAACTTAGAGAAAAAATTATGAGGAACTTCCAAGTCCATTTCTAGTGCCAAAGAACTGATCATTAATTACACAATTGATGCGTTCAACTTTTACATTTTAAAGATCTCTCTGTCTCTCTTTGGAAAAACTTAAAAGGAAAGAAGAAGTAACAAAGAATATTTTCCACTTAAAATCAGGTTAGATTGTCCTTATAAAAAGAACACTGTTTTAAAAAATCTCTAATCGCCAATAGTCTTCAACTCATCCAAAACAAAATTGTTTCTGTCCTCTAGTCCAGCTCTCTCTCCTCACCCCATGCCCTCTTTTTCAATTTTAAAATGTCACTCAGCTAAGAAGTGAAAGTTTCACTGATCAGTCTCCACTTGTTCGCAATAAACTTCACTCTTTGGTTTCAGATGAATCTCCTTTGGCCAAAACCTTCTTTTAGCAGCATCAAAATACTTATTCCGAGCCCATGCAATGGTTATTATCCTTCAAGGATTTCTGGCAGAGCTCTATGGAGGCGGACAGGGCTGGATTCACTACAGCCGCAGCCGTGCCATGTCAACAGAGACGTTCCCCTGCCCACCTCCTTTCTCACCTTTTTTCCTAAAAGCATCTCCCATAATTTCTCCTTGCTGTCTCACCTCTTAATTTTATCCCCTAATCAATAAATTCTTGGTTTGATCTGACATTTAAACTTAATTTACCCGAATGAAAAGAATTCTGCCAAACTGGCAGGAAAATTACATATGATTCCAGGAATCTCTGGGGATAAGTAAGAGGGATGGATGTCTCTTTAAAAGTTTGAGCTTATTTTCCCTGATTTTGCTGTCCAGGAGTTCTTTGCCAAGTTGAGAGTGGATTCAGAAGAGTTCACCAGCAACATCAATAAAGAAGTCCAAGAAATGTGCAAAATAAAAGCTCAACAAATACATTTAAAAAAAAGGATGCTAGCAAAAGTATCTGACCAAGCCAATGTTCTTTTCTCTCGAGGTAGCTGGGACAATAGTTAAAAGAATACAGAGCATCCTTTGCTGAAGGGACACAGACCACACAGGAGTCACATTCTGCACAGGAGACATGAAAGTCACCTCTAAACCCGTTTCCAGCTCCCACTTGCAAGACAAACACGGAAGACCAGCTTGGGCTGGAATCCAACTACTGCCAGCCAGGTCAGATCCTTCCTCAGGGAGGCTCCTGCTCCACCTTTCCTTGAGCATTTTCTATAAACTGTACTCCCCCGCCTCTGCACCTCCTTCCGTTACTTGACCAGTTTTGGAAAGGACCAGACCACCAACCAGTTACCTTATGGGGAGACCAGTAAAACCATTTCTCTTCTTTTAAATACCTGGAAATAACCCATTTATTTTTTAGGCAGCACCCCAAGCCCAAGACAGAAGGAAATGGTGTTTCAGCTCTGATGCCTTCTTGCTCCTTACCCAGACAAGAGAGACCTCCAAAACAAACCATTCTGCTGCTAGAAAATCAGGGCTTTGGCATTTCAAAGAGCCTCTTCCAAAGTGCTGCTTGGCTGCACGGAGAAGAGTGCGCGCAGGGCAGGGTGAAGCTCTCAGCATCACAGACGGCACAATCAGTAAGCAGGCATCCAAGCCACACAGGGTACTGGGACAGTCAGCCCCAAGCCCAGCCGCCTCCTCTGCAGCTTTTTCTCCATCTCTCCCATCCTGCTGCTTCCCAAGTAGGAAGGGAAGAACTCCAGCAGGGCAGGTCTGCTCTTCTCCATCCCTCTGCCACAGGGCCAGGCACAGAGGGGTTGGTCCTGAGCCTTCCCCAGCCCTTTACAAATATTGACATTTCATCTCAGAGAAGGCTTTTAAACTTCAGATAAGTGAAGGCTAAGATGCCAAATCCTCAACTCCCAGGGGACAGCCAGCTCCATTCCTACCCGAGCGCAGGACCAGGAATGACTGTGACCTCGTACCTGCTCCAGGAAGACGCAGAGTGGCAGAGCTGCTCCCACCAGCCTCAACAAACATGTAAAATGCAAGTACAGGCAGTAATTCCCCACGCAGTGCTGCTTTTACACAGTGTGCTGGACTGACACTAGATGTCACTGCCTGCTGAGCGGCACGCATGGGGGAAGGAGCTCCTGGTGAACACCAGTGATCCGGCGGGGACTCAAGGGGTACAGGATGCCTGTTGCTTTGCCTGCGGCCAGTGGGTTTTGTTCAGGAAGGGCCAGGAAGAGCTGTCCCCCATAAACTAATAAGTGACAAGCCTCAACCTTCTGATTTGCTCAAGGGACTGTGCTGCTTTGTACGGCCAGGACAGCTGGTGAGGGTGTCTCTGCACTGTCCTGCCCCAGTGACACTCCACAGCATCACAGCAGAAGGGCTGAAGAGGGCTCCTGTGCCTTTTTCCTCTTCTCCTGACAGTACAATTTGGCTGTCATTCTGCACACTGCATCACCAAGCTGATGCTGCCAGATATTATCATCTGAGCTCACCCATCTATCTGGCACCCACTACTGTCATCCAAAGTAACACTGACCCCACAGCCCAGCACACAGACAAGCTCCACAAGTGGGCTTCAGAGAAGAAAGCTGGGGCTCAGTTCCCAGGTAAGGCTGCTTCAGAGACGCTCTGAACCCCCGGAGGTTATAATTAATCCAAGCTCTGTCTATACCCTGACACTATGTCACTTAACTACAATTCATGTGCTCTGCAAGGGATCCCAAGACCTTGGCTCCCACCTTCTGTCTTCCACAGCCTGAACTCCCGTTCAGGACCTGCAGAGAAGCTGCTGTCCTCCATCCAGACCAGGCACTGGATGGCAACCCACGGGTACATAAAACCAGAGCACAATTCCCTTGCTGTTTTCTACCCCTGCCTTCATGATCTGATGAGGAACCGGTATAAAACCTCCCAGCTTTCAACATCCCTAGAACATTTTGGTGCAGAGTCTGCAAGGGGAGCAAAGCTCCTATTGACAGGACACCTTGGAGAAGCGAGGAATTGTGGCAGATGCCAGCGCCTGCCACCTCCAGCCACGAGTCAGCGAGCTGGGCTCCCAGCCGCCTGCTTGCCTTCTCCCACTGGTCCCTCTCCAACTTGTATGGAAAATCATATTATGCCTTCCTGGCATGGGAAAGATGGCTGTGAACCAAGCTAGGCTGCAGAAAAAAAATAATCAGGAAATACTGAGCAATAAAACCCAATGCAAAAGCTGTGGGACAGAGCTCAGGCTCTTGGTGCCACAAACTGCCACGACTGTATTTTCCCAGCCCACTGCCAGGCTGGAGGAAATTCGGAGCAGGTTCAAAGCAGAGCTGAAGCCAGCAGAAAACAAGGCTCTCCATTGAAATGCACTGCACACACAGACTGCTGCCCTCTCCATGAGAAGAAAGAAAAATTTAGCTTATTTGTGCCATGGGGAATATTGAGAACACACTGTGCTGCCTGGAAAAGGGCAGCTATGGGCAAGTCACAACTTCTTGATCCTGCCTCAGTTTCCACACCTGTAAAATGGAGCTGTTTAATGCCAGAGGAGGCTGGGAGGGCTGGCCCACTTCTCCATAGATCTCTGTGGGACAAGGGGCACCAAAACCCACCAACTTTGGCATAGAACAAGCACGTGAAAGATGCGTTACAGAGAGCTCCCCTTGCAGCTCCCTAAGTGCCCCAACAAACACTCAGATGTTTAACTTACATGCCTAGCACAAGAAGTTTTACAAAAACTTCTGGAAGTGGAGCTGGTCATTGGGGGAAGGTGAAGTTTTGGATAAGGAAACGTTTGGTAATGAGAGCACCAACCTGAGCCTTGGGAGCCTTCTGCTCCATCCCAGCTCTGCTACCACCTCCCTGTGTGATGCTGGGTGTACCACTGAACCTCTCCAGAACTATGCGTACCGCAGGGCTAACAGCGGCCCATCTCACGGAGAGTGTTGAGGATGGATCAGTCACAAACACCGCCAGTGAGATCTCCTGCCGATGGAATCAGATAACTTCTGGGGTTAAAAAGCATCGAGCTCTGGCGTGCTCTCGCCTAGCTGCTGCCCTCCACCAGCTGCTGATGGAAGCAGGCAGGAGAGTTTTGTCCCTTCACGATGCTCAGATGGGCTCCACGGCCCCACAGCTGCGAGCCCAGGGCAGCCAGGGGTTTATTTCTGCAGCGCTGTGGTGGACAGGCTTTTTTTGGTGCACTGCTGTTTTTTACTTAATTCCACAGAACATATAATGTTGAGCAGAGTATAGCACGCCTCCGCCTGCCAAGCCTGATGTCATGCTCTCATTATGTCATTTGTGGGCCCGCTCTGCCTTCATTTCACAAAAAAGGGAGGGAAGGGAAGGGGGGGCAGTGCTGGCTTGTGCCTTCCCCAGCCCTTTTGGTGCATGGAGCCCAGCCAGAACAGTAATGGGAAAAGCATCCACAGACGGAGAGAAGCGTCTGTGCAGAGAGGAGAGCTGCAGTAGTTCAGTAGAAAAGAACCTCCAGGTCTGTAAGACACAATAAAAGCTAAAATTTTTGTGGGTCAGTGAAGCTCCAGAGGTGCTAGGGAAAGATGGTGGCTTGGGTACAGTCATATTTCCATCCCGAGTCTGCACAGGAGCCTCTACAGTGGCTACTAAGGGGCCTGCAGCAGTGCAGCAGGGATAAAGCATCCACCCTCCAGGCTGCTGGGTGCAGTTTGTCGGCAGGGGAAAAGCTTTTCTACCTCCCAGCCCACCTTCCTGAGCTGGTCTGGCCCAACAGGACACACAGGGTGAGTACATGGAGCATCTGCAATGGAGAGACCCTGTCCTTTGCGGAAAATCACTTTCTCCCTGCAGATCGGCCAGCCTAGGCTCTCCCCACAAGCCTCCACCAGTCACACAGTCTTCCCTCATCCAGGACAGAACCCCCAGAAATGGAGTCTGCCTCATGTTCGTGTGACCAAACTATGAGTCCTGGGGACACGGATGGGTCCCATTTTGGTCCAGAAACTGTGTTTTAACAGCAGGAGTGGATGCAGGGCCATAGGAACAGCTCTGTCCCTGGGACTAAGGGTCCATCCTGCCCCACATCCCATCCCCAATGGTGGTCAGTATCAGGTGTTGGGGGAGATGCAAGAGCAAAGCTCCCAGTGAGCGATCCTTCCCCAACACACTTCCCAGCTCTTGGCAGCCAGCAACAGAGGATGTTCAGAGCCAGAGACAGCATCAGACTGTTGGATTTAACAGTCACCAACAAACTGATCTTCCATGACACCGTCCACCCCTTCCTGAGCCAGCCTGGGCTCCACAAAAACCTACAGCAACAAGCTCTGTAATTCACGTGCTTTACAAAAAAAGTACTTTCTTTGGTTTGTTGAAACCTGTTAGAGGCATCACTTCATTGGATACTGCCTAATTTTCTGCACTGTGAACACTGACTAATTGTTCTTATTTATCTCCTCTGCCCCACTAATGACTCCAGAGACTCTCCCAGATTGCCTGAGTCCTCTCCTTCCCAAGTACATCTTCCAGTGGAAACAGTTCCCCCTTTCTGATCTCAACAAACTCCACAAGTTTCGTCCAAACACGCACCGAAGAATACGAAGGTGCACTGACCCTGGCAGTGCTCATGGCTAAAGCCTTGCAGCAGCCAGGGAGGAGAGGCAACGACCGAAGTGAGCAGCAAACTGAGGCACAGAAAACACCCAGGCAGCAGCGGGTGCCCAGCGATGCTCCGAGCAAAGCCCAGCAATGCTCCCATTTCTCACCCTCACCAAAAGCCAGGCTGCACCATTCCACACTTTGCAACCAAGAGAGGACAAGTGACAGAGGGACATGTAAGATGGCTTGTGAGACACAACGAAGCCCACTGCTTCCAGAGCCCTGGATGCTCTCAGCAGACTGCTTGAGAGGTCGCCTGCACAGCCAAAACGCTGTCTTATGAGTTACCATGGCAAATACTTTTCTAGTCTCCAGGAATAAATGGCAGCACGGTGCCTCATGCAGCAGTGCTGTGCTGATACTGCTTGACGTACATAATAGACTTTCCAGAAAAGAGGAGGAAAAACCCTATGTGTTTTTGCATGCTTGAGCCAGGAAAAATTACAGGTTTTTGCTGATCTGATTCCTTTTTTTCTTTGTCTTTTGGCTTGCACCTCTCCTAGGAAGCACAGTAGAAGTAACAGTGCTTGTGTGCAGAGGGGGGAATAGAGATTCTTGCCACAGTGGCTACAGAAACCTGAAAAACCACAGATTTTTCTGTGTGCTGGGTGTGTGGAGCAACGCCATCGTCCTGCACTAGGTGCAGGGACACCCTGGCTGGCAGGCTGGGAGGAACAGTCTCAACAGCTCTCCTACACAATGAGCTCTCAGGCTTTCGGCACAGACAGGAGGGCAACAGCATATGGAGACCTTCATCACCAGCTACTGGTTTCAATCACACTGAAGCAGGGATTTTCCAAGGCAAAGGGATTCCAGCTCCGCCACACATCACCTCCAAGAGCTGCAGCACAACACAAAGAGGGGCCTTTTGCTGGTGGGTTTCACCCCTTTCTTTCCCAGAGCCATGTAGCAGTGGGTCACTGTGAACTGATGCATCCCAGCCCAGAGGAGGCTGCATTTCATCCGTGTGGCCGGGGACGCCACTGCAGAGATCAGTTTCCAAAAAACAGCAAGGCTGTCAGGGAGCAAACGCACAGATGGAGGGTTGTCCAGGGAAAGGCTCAACCAGAGACACCGGCAGCTGCTGAGAGCAAGTCCCGAGCAGAGAACTGCACGCTGGGGCTGGCAGATGGTGGCAAGCACCCTAGTCTCCCCCAGGCTGTCACAGCACGATGACAATTTATTTGTTCATTTTGAATTTATGAGTTTCAAATGCTGGCCCAAATCTTAGCTCGCTCTAAGGAATTTGCCCCAAAAGACTTTCACAAATATTCATCTAAAAACTAAAGTGTTTTTCTTCCCACAGCAAAATCATAATTGTTGATATGAAAATATAAGGCAAGGATACAAGCATTTTTGCAATGTTCTGTACACTTTGTGCTCTCCTGGGAGAACTACAAAGCACTTTCTCATATGCCCTTGCAAGGCAGCTGTGCCAGGAGACAGTTGGGTTTGACACAAAGCAGACCCAGATGTAACTCCAAGCTCCAATGCAGGATCATGAGCAGGTCACTCCATCACGGGCTCCCCTCTGAGCAATGGGAGTGAAGCAATGCTCCTTCCCCATCCCACTGCCTTGCACTGTCCTGCCACAAGCCTCTCTTGGAGCACCAGCACAAAGTGACCCTCAGATTTGTAGGAGTAAATCCTATTATTCTTGCTGGGTTGGGGCCACAGGTTCTTCACGACTCCTCTGAAAGGCAGGTGGCTGCCCACAGGGAGGTGTAAAACACTCCCTTAGCTCTTGGCAGAGCGGGTGAGCTCAGGGTTGAAGCTGGGCAGTGGGTGTCTACATCCCTGCTGGTGCCTGAGCAAACAGGGCTGTGAGAACCTGTGGTTCAAGAAATGTGGGAAAGACTGATCCCTGAACCCTGCAGGAGACTGACCTGAGAGCTTGGGACACTCCAGGTGACATGGCAGTCCCTACCGAGCTGCTGCTAGCCCACACTCCCTCTGCTCCTGTACCCGTGGCCCATCCCCAGAGCAGACAGAGGAGGTGAGGCTGTGTGAATCTGCAGGATGCACGGCCAGGGCATCCCCACGGTGGCCAGGGCATCCCTACCATAGCCAGGGCATCCCTACCATAGCCAGGACATCCCAGCCTCGGCCAGGGCATCCCCACTGCAGCCACGGCATCCCCACCATGGCCACAGCATCCCAACCACGGCCAGGGAGTCACAACCCTCCAGGTGGGAGCTGTCTGCAGTGCAGCTGAGACTCAAAGAGCAGCTCCTTGGATCCCCGCAGCCAGCAGCTTTTTGCAGACTTTCCCAAATATGGTTATAAAGTCAGACCAGGGATGAAGCCACTCGAACAAAGGGGACGTGTTACCTCATGAAGTGACGTCATGTTCTGGCAGGGCTGGCTCATAGGCAATGGCATCATGCGCTCCATCCCACTCCTCCCCAGCCAGGAGGGCTGGGTGGGGGCTTTTTCACACAAGAGGCTCCCAGGAACCGGAGCACTGCTGTCTGCGCAGGGACCCGCAGCACGGCTCATTTTACAAGTTATTCTTAGACTGCCACTGACTTCATCTCCTCATTCCCACCACCAAAACAATGGAGCCAAAGGCGAGGAGGGCACTAGGGAGTCACCAGGGGCCTCCTGTGCTTGTGGAGGTCAGCAAGAGCTTCTGCAGGGCACTCCAGGGGGCCAAGGAGCTGGCTACGGAGATGGCCACCATTATCAGAGAGGCTTTTCAGCCCAGGTCCTACCTTCCGAGCCACTAGAGCAACCAGGAGCCAGCATTGACTTGAGCTGGCGCTGGACATGGTCCTCCCCTCCATTGCCAAGAGATGATTTCATGTGGAATAAAATAAGGCTTCAAACATCAGGCATCACCCAGCTCTGCTCTGCCTCTGCAACATCACACTAAAAGATGAGAACAGGGAAGACCTTCAGCCTAGGAAAGCAGCAACCCAAATATTTAAATAAAGTTAATGTCCATAATTAGGGCTGCACATAAACAAGCTGTCTGCAGTTTCATCCAGCTAAATGTCAGCCCTGCAAATATACATTTGTTTCATGGAAAGTTCGCAAAGAAACCAAAGACGCTATAAAAGCAAGTATCTTCCCAGCACACATGGCAGAGCTCAAGCAGACCATATTAGATGCCTGTAGCCCAAATCCAACCACTTTACATGCAGATATCCACTTTTCCCCCAAAAAAGCATCTGTCCAGGGAGCCCCCAGGTCCTGTGGCACTGCATGCCGACACACAGCTCTTTCAATGCCCAGCTCTGGCCTCTTGAAAACCCAGAGTGTTTCCAAGTCAGCATGTTCAGAGCCCAGTGATATTTTATTTTACCACGAAAAGTGAGCCCTCTGTAAACTGTAATTTAGGAATTACACAGCTGAGCTACTAAGCATTTAATCTTTGTCACAGAAAGTAAAGAGTTTTCAATAAATGTTTAGGGATTGTTGATATTAATTCATGGCTTGGGCACGGGATGGAGTAGATAATCTTCAGGTTCTGTTTTTTTATTATTCTATTTGTATTTATTTTAATAAGCCAATAATCCAAGCCCTTTGCTTGGATAGCTGTCCTCTAGGGATACCATTTCTCTGTGAGAAATAATAAAAGCACAATGCCATTTTTCCCCAGCACCGTAAGTTCTGCTATACACAACAAACGAGAGCCACAGGCAATGTTCACAGGATGCAGGGGGCTCTGGATGCTGTTGAACCAACAGCAGCGATACGTTGCTAAGCTGATACAGGAGCTGAAGCCAAGAGATGCAGAGAACTCCAGGAAAGTCTTCTCCAAAGCACACGTCCAGTTTGCAAACACTGACACAGTATGACAAAATATTTGCATAGCATGTTCCCTGGAAACCTTCTGGGGCATCCGTGTTTTGTATCCCAAAAGGAACAGTGGAACAACTTGGGCATCCATACAGCACAAGAGCTGTGAACCAGGGACTGCCTGATCATCTGAAATGCCCTGAGGAGATTGGTAAAAAACTTAATGCCATTTCCTAGTTGAATTCAGGGTGCACGCCAGCTGAGAGAGAGTGAGACTGATAAGGAAGTATCAGATCAAAAGTAATTTTTTCAAACAGTTAGGAAATTCTTCTCTCATTTCTCCGACTGGGAGAACAGTTAGTACGTTGTCAGGCACTACACGGCACTGTCAGCGCACAAACAAGAGGAAAACAAAGCCCCGAGGCAGCAAAACACTGCCTTTATGGGGGTTCATGAAGGCTTGAGGATTTAGGAGTAACATCATCAACCAGCCAAAGCCACACACGCATGGCAGGTAAAGTGGACATGAATGGGGCACCCTGGATCAACAGTGTGAGAACAGATGGGGAAGGTCTCATGGCCAAACGCCACGAGGCGGCTGAGGGACAGTGTCACCGTGTCCCTTTATCCCTCCAGGTGTCGGAGCAGTCTTGGGTGAGCACAACACGCTCCCTGCTTCAGACCTTCTGCTGTCAGAGCAGCACAAAGGCGAGCGGATCTAACAGAAAGATTTTGTACCCATTTCCTCCTCAGTCATTTGCAAAGTTTGAGCTCCAGCCCCCCAAGTCCTGCTCCAAAATTCGCCAGCCTGTACCTCCTGCAGGACATGGGCAGCGGAGATGACCTGGGGGTGCCACCAGCCTGGCTCCGTAGGCTCCAACACCTTGGTGCCGGAATGGACCCAACTTTCTACCCACCCCTGGTAAAGCTGGCCCCATAGCTAGATCTCAACAGTCACTTCCCACGGGTGATAACACTCCCTCAAACGCTTTCCCTTTTGGAGTTGACAGTACAAATTTGTCTGACCTTTAGCTAACAGCAATCTCTAACAGATGAGCAAGTTTTCCAAGTTCCTGGGTGGTTGCTTAAGAAAAACATTTTTATGTGTATTTTTGCCCTGTCTGTCAAGTGATTTTCATCTCCGGATATGTTACACCAACAACATTTCTTTTTATTTAAGAGATTCCCTGTTCCAGGCTCTCACCGACACCCTTCAGCTCAAAGCATGGGCTGCTAACTAAAAATAGCAGAAACGGGGAAAAGGACAAATAAAGACCAGGAAGACTCAACTAAGTCCAGGTCTGGCAGCACGTTATTAGCAATGGAGAGCAACTTTCAGCAACATTTTGCAGCACAGCCTGTGCTGGAGAGATGCTGAGCCCCTTACTTATTTTCTTCTTCTCCAGAGAGAAAACTCTGGGATTTGCAGCAGTCACATTAGCACTTGATAAGCTTAAAAATAGCACAAAGTAAATGGTCTCGCTCTGTGAAAACAACGATGCTGAGCACAACCACAGAGTTCACAGCCCACTGCCTGCGACAGAAAATCCACAAACCAGGGGAGCCTGGAGCAAAAAGAAAAGTGCATCATGTTCAGGACCCAAGACCTGGCCAAACCACGGCTGCAGCACAATCCGGTTTGTGTTTTCCTTGCAATCCTGATGTTATGTCTGCTTTCTGTGGTCTCCTTAGTGAGGAACAGGCTCTCCAGATGTTCTGAAGCCCTGGGACCTACCCAGTACATGAGCCAGTTTGGAAAAAGGGGGGACAGGACACAAAGCTACTAACCTTTCCCTTTTGGCAGTCTGCTTCTTGCACTAACAAAGACTAAGGAGAATAACTCACAGATTTTTAACACGATCATTCATCCCAACAAATCCCATGCTGCAAGCCATAGGGCTCGTCACAGTTGGGTCCTGCATGAAGCCTAAGCAAGCAGTTCCCCATCCTTCTAGAGAACGTTCCCATCTCCATGTAAAGACTCCCAGGGATGGGATGGCCATCGCTGGCCTTGGTAAGCTGTTGCAGGGTTAGTCAGGCTTATTTCTAGTCTGAACTTGCCTAGCTTGAGTTCCCACGTGTAGGATTCACTCCACCTGTCCAATAAACTAAGGGTCCTTCTATTATGTTTCCTAGTTTTAACCAGAAATACTCCCCACACTGCAGTCACCTACCACCTTCTCGCTGATGCACCAGCTGCCTCACAGGAGGCAGACCTTCCGATACGCTTTTGGTTGGATTCTTTAGGGCATCCCTATCTCCATGAAGCGAGGACACCAGGAAATACAACCCCTCTGCTCCACAGTCCCCTGCTTACACATCCCTGGGTTGCACTAATCATTTTGGTGGCCATATCCTTCATCGCACACTCAACTACAACACCTCCCCTAGCCAAGTCTTTGCCTTCCAGGAGAAGGTTCTCATCCTACACAGCAGGCCAGCCTCCCTTGGTCCCAGATGTACGATCTTACACTGGGCAGCAGCGTTGTTCCTTTCTATAACCAAGTCTCCAACCAAAGCAGAACTCTGTTTCCTCCTCTGTGCTTTGGCGCTCTCAGTACAGCATCACTAATGTTTTTTGTTTTCCTCCAATCTGTTGACAAATACACTAGGGAGGCAGTCAGCAATCAATCTTCAAGACTTCACTGCAACACAGCTCTTTATGGTGACTCCAGTTTATTCGTATATTCTGAAGCCAGTATTTAATCGCTTTAGTATATGTAGTGCTGATTTTTTTCATTCCAATTTCTGACAAATATATGTGACATTGAGTCAAATACCTTACAGAAGTCATATGTGTATTACATCAACTTCAACATCTTCATCTACTCCATCTGTAAACTTACTTAAAATGCAGAGGTTCATGAGATCTATTTTCCGTAAGTGAATTTTCCACGTTGATTGCCACTAATTACACTATTTCCGTTAACTTCTAGCTAATGTCCATGCCATGCACTGTATTGTTTCTCCTTGGGCTAGAAAATCTGGACACCAGGCTAACAAACATTTGTACCATCCCATTTACCTTCTGTTAACACTGGCACCACGTTCATTTTGATCCCGTCCTCGGGAATTTCCCTACTGCCCAAAGACCCACTAAAAGTGAACATTAATAGCCCAGAGGGCTCTTCAGCCAGAGCTTTTAAAATTCTTGGATGCAAAATATCTGAACTTGCTAGTTTAAGAAGGTCTAACATTAATAGCAGCTGTTTAACATCCTCTTCAGTTACTGTTGGAGTGGAAAGTGTTTCATCATCCTCATATGATACAAATACATCACCTGGCTTTTTTCCAAATAGAAAGCAGAAATATTTACTGAACAGTCCTGCATTTTCTGTATTTTCATTGATAAATTGACCATGTCCATCTATTAACAGACCAGTACCATTTAATTCCTTTTGTTACCAATACTTGAAAAACTCTTTATTCTTCTCAACTTTGCTAGCCACACTTTTCCTTGCATTCTTTTGCTTATCAGTGTTTGATGGGCTGGAGCTCTCAGTCCATACTCATCACTATCAACGTTGCCCTGTACTGTATCTTGTATATTTATTTTCCATAACTGCCTTCATTGCTCCTCCAGGCCCCACTTGGTTTTTATGCAGGGGATAAGTCAAGGTAGCCCTGTACATTGATTAATACATCAGGATCAAGGCAGACCCCACCACCAAAATCTATCTAGCACCTCAAATGAGGTTCTCCCTAGAGATGTTATGGGCCCAAAATGCTCTCACAACACCAGAGGCAGGTTTGCAAGCAACACAGCTTGACACAGATTAAGACAGTCCAGATATACCACCTGGAGCTGCAGAAAGACAGCACCCATCCCCAAAAGACTGGGCATCCTGACCTGCAGACATAGGAACAGCTGTGCAGGAGGCACAAGGCTCAGAGCGGAGGGGAGCAGGCAGAGTGGGAGGACTCCAGGAGCACTTAACAGCAAATCTGCTCTGGGCACTTATCCCTGCATGCAAGACAGACAACCCCTTTAAAGGGTCCTCTTTAAGGACCTGCTGTCCCTAACAGCTTTGTTCTCCCATCACCTGCAGTAATGATGACACTGAAAGAGAAATTTACACAAGTGGAAAAAAAAGAGCCATCTCCTGGATCCTCCTACAAGAACAGGACCAGCCCCGTACGGTATTCCTCAGGGAGGGCTACAGTCTTAATCTGAAGTCCCAACTGCTGGGGCTCCCATCTGTTCCATAAACTGACTGTTCCATAAAAAACATATTTCAGTGTTCTCCGCACTCTATGCAAACTTTTTTTTTGTTCAATTAAATCCCATTTCTCCATTTTCTCTAACTCTGGCGCATCTACAGCACTCATCTTTGTCCTTGGCATGCACAACCCTTGGATACCTGCAGGATGTTATTTTGCACCCAGTAAGCCAAAGTTTTCATAGTTCTTCCAATCCGTCTCCAGAAAACAGCAATATGTGGCACTGTCTAAAAGCCGACTGCAATAACAACATGCACAGCTCCCGTGGGCTGCAGAGTGGGACCTCTCTGCGACCAGCACATGTGTCCCTGCAGCCCAACAGCAGCCCAGACCAAAGCTCTTCTGCAGCTCCAGCCGAGACGTTGGGCTTTTTACATCAACAGGGCTTTGAGCAACATGCCCGGCCCGGGTGCAGCTCTACAGGGCTCTGTGTGTGTGTGTGTGTGTGTTTGTTTGTGATTTTGTGAATAGGGCTGCTTAGCACGTTGAGTCCTCCCCGTGGGGATGATGTGTTAGTGCGGATTGGCTCGCTATTCCCCGAAGGAAACATCTGCACATTCCAGACACATTTTGTAACGGGAGTGAAACCCATCCTTGAAGTGAAATTTTACAGCCTCCACAGCGCAAAATAACGATTGCTGGCAAGGACCAGTGGAAAAGTAATGTTTAAAATATTATTACAGGGAAGCGGCTGCCAGAGTCTCCAATTAATCATTTGAACGTGTCTCTGGAGCAGAGCGGTGCGTTATGTAACGCTCGTCCGGCTCCAGCCCAGAGCGCGGCTCTGCTCCGGCCCCGTCCCGGTGCCCCGCTCCCCTTCCCACCCCGACAGCCCACAGAGACCGGGGGACCCACACCCCTGCCACGCTGACGCTGGCCACGAGAACAAGCGTTCCCCTCTATGAGGTCTCTTTCAAGAGATTTTGTCTGGGCTTGGGGTCTACATTTCTTCCAGGTGCCCAATTTATTCTTGTATTAAAGAAAATCCCAGGAGATACAAGGACAAGGGCCGCTTCTCACAGTCGCCTCTGAAAAGCGGCATTTGCCACAGCTCTCCACAGCAAAATGAGCACCAGAGAAGCCGGAGGGAGGCTTGGCTGCTTCCCACCATGGCCTGCAGAAGAGGGGAAGCTACAGGTCTGCTGGTTAAACCCTTTGGGCACTGGTCTTCAGCCAACCTGGTCTGCTCTTGACGGCAGTGGGGCTGGTGACTAAACAGGGATGTTTTCCACGCAGCGTCCTCCCCCTCGCCCCGCGCTGTGCAGTGATCCCTTGCTCACAGGATCCAAATATGATAAAAATGCAACTGACGTTCAACAAAAAAAAGCCTCTAAAGGAAAGCAGGAACACAAACAGCAGTGGATGCAGACACATCTACGGGGGAGGAAGAAACAAAACGTTTGGCAGCCTGTACCAGCAGCAGGAAGCAAAGAAGTGAAATGAGTACGTAAGGGAAACAAGTCTTGTGCTACAGCAACCAGAGAAAAGCCTGCAGGCCCTCAGGAAGGGACATTCTCTTAGCATTAACAAGGGCAAAGCTCTTGTTATTCATCAGTCTGAAGATTCCACAATGGCCCAAAGAAAGGTGCTACCAGGCTGCTGTGACCCGTGTGCCAGCAGGGGTCCCATCGGGTGCTGAGCCCAGCAGAAGGGTCTGCAGATGACAGCTCCTGAAACCCTGATCTCCTCTCTGTTTCAGGCTGGGTGTGCAACATCAGGGATGACTTCTGAAATGCTAGCCAAGGTTTTAGGTTTGCAGCATCTCTTCTACTTCCAAGGGTTGCTGCAGTATCCACCAACAAGTATCATCTATGCTAGTTCCTAAAGCACATCCCCTTTCCTTTCCCGGCTCACTTCCATGCTCCCTGGATCCCTGGGTGTTACTGTATTCTGGGTATGAAATTAGATAGACAGGCAGACAGACACAGACACACATACAGACAAACAGATATTTTGCCTCCAAATGGACTTTCTTCTTCAAATACATTTTATCAAGTACAGAAACAAACTGGGACTGTTGTTTTAAATGTCTAAATATGTGTTTCATTAAAGGATCCAGGCAGCAGTTCTGCACGAGTTGCGGTGTCTATTAGCTAAATAAAACACTTTCAGAGAAACTACCTAAATGTGTAGTTCACATTCTGGTCTGCTGGGCAATAACAGAGATTTAGAATCAACAATAACAGAGATTTAGAATCAAACCTAGAGGCTTCCTCTATTTAAGGGGCAGGGGGGGGAAGCAAACCTGATTAACTAAGCAGCCTAAACCAAATGGAGGCGTGCAGTCTGACCAGAGGCAGAGGTGCCCTGGTGGCAGGTGGGCCTGCATCTCGGGTGGTCTCCATGCATCACAGTTCCTTCTGAAGCTTTAGATAACAGTATTTCCATGATTCCCAGGGAAAAAGGGCTTCCAATCTACTGTTCCGTTGTAAACATCTCTCTAGCACAAGGGCACCATAATTCAAAGTCAGGCCCATGAATCCCTATTGGAACAGAAATGCTCAAGGAATTCATTAAACAGCAGCTTTGGCTGACGTTATATGCCATAAATCACAGGGCATGGTAAAAAAACAGAGGCAGTCTGCTCTGCAACTGGACAGACAGACAGAGAGAGAAAATGGAAATGGTTTACAAGATACCGAAGGACAGGCCTTTCCTTAATCCCCGTGTTCCAGTGCTGATACTGATACGAGTTCCCCCATATTTTTTCAAATATGGCTGTTTGGGTTGGAGGGCTCTGCTCTGAATGTTTTTGGAATATGTTCAATATAGATCCTTAAACATCTTCCTTTTGAAAACAAAAAACAATTAGAATCCAATACAGACCTGCTGGTTCCAGTACAAAATGCATTTGCATGTTTCTGGCATTAATAATCCATGTGGTTGGGTTGCTTCCTTTTAGCATTAGAAAGTCTCTGTGATGCAGTCAGAATATTTCTGCTCTAAAAAATGCTGATGTTCAGAGGCCCCAAAGTAGGTACAAAGGGAAACAAGCAGCTTGCTTGGGCCTCAGCAGGGCCCCGAGCTCTGCAGCAGACCTGCCCCCTCTAGAAGACCTTGTGAACAGGCATGGGAAACAGTAACCCATTTGTCCCCTGCACAAGATCCCCAGAAGAATGTGTCTTTGCTGTTGCAGTGAAAGAGCTGACAGTTCCTTCTGCTGCTTTAGCAAGAGGGGACACAGGCACCACAAGCATAGGAGGAAAACTGTACAAGGCTGCTCCTCTCCCGAGCACTGCCTCCATTGCTGGGATCAGAGTACATATGCGCTGAGGAATCCCTGCCATTCTCCTTATCCTCCATCACTCAACTGATCCTGGTTTAGGTACAAGCACAGAGCCTTCAGCAGAGACAGCTGACCACACACTCCACAGAAACTGTCCACCCTTCCCTCTTTGGAGTTTCAAAGAAAAGCATGAAGATGGAAACCTCCTTTCTCTTGATGCTTCTCCAGCAGCCAGGTCAGACACATCACCCAGAAGCCATCAGAGGAGGTCTGCTCTGGTCACTGGCCATGTTTTGTGCTTCTTCAGTGGGCTGTCAGGCTCAGTGTCTGACAATATTGCTGCCAGCACGATGGAGGTCATCAAGTCAGACTGTGTGCCAGATGATGGACATTTCTGGTTCTTTTCTGGACCACTGTGCACAGGAGTCTGCTCAGTGTCCTCCTCCGAACCCATCCTGTTTTTAGTACTCTTTGCATCCCTATCAGCTAGACTCTGGGTTTTAGTCATATCACCTCATCAGAGAAGATGGGCCTTTCCCTGCTCAACCCATCAAAACAGCCAACAAATGATCCTGCTAAGAAAGGCAAAGGACAAAACCACAAGAATTACAGGGAATCTTAGGACAAAACTTGTCAAGCAGCGATGGGACAAATTCATCCCTGAAACCAACAGATGTACCCCAGGGATCCACTTGTTTCCATGTGTTGTACATTAAGAGATGCCAAGAGCTCAACATGCAAAGGGTGCAGATGGCACAACTGACATGTTAAGCAGTGAAACAGCTGGAACGATACGAGCCTGAGGCTACAGAATGGAAGGGTTTGGATCTCACAGGTTAAACAGGACTTGAACATCTAACTCTCTACCCATTGCTTGGAAAATTTAAACTCCAGATAGGAGACAGCCGAAATTTGAACACGATCTGCCTGGGACGAAAAACTGTCCACAGTTCTGCCAAATACTAATGGCTGATAAATCCACTATGCAACATATCTGGAGGTACGGGGTGGAGACCAAAGAACAGATCCCTGGAAAGAGCTCTGGAAGAATGCTCCAGTAAAGTCATCAGCTTATCCTGGAAAGATGCAGCTGACCTCAAGATAACCTGCTTTTACATTGCTCTCCTCAGCTCAACTCTCCCCCTTGACATGGACTGACCTCCACCTGTCCAGAGCAATGAAAACTATTTACCTCTGACCTCTGGCTCAGTCAAAGACCCTCTTGGGCTTGCCTCTGCTGGCTGTAACACAGCTTCTGTGCTGTTTTATCGCAGCCCACGAGACCTTCAGCAACTGCAGACTTTTCCTACTACCTGCTGCCTAGAAGGCCTCATGCTGCAGTCCCAATGTGGTGAAGCTGGGGCTGCATTCAAAAGCCACCACAGGCTGAGAAAGCAGAAGGTGTGTGATTCTTTGGGAGAATTTCCATGCTTCCTTGGGGAAAGATACCCTGATCCTTCACAGCTTCCACAGTTTAATGCCAGACATCATCCCCTGTCCTGGCATATATATTATCCATATATGTTCATAAGCCACAAATGCTCTCAGGTCAAGAATACATTATCTCTAGAGCATCCATTGCAACTCAGCCTGAGGAAAAATAGGAAAACATCACAGCAGCAATTCAATAGCCTACAGGATTGAGGCTCAGAGGTCCCAGTCAGCTTCCTAGAGAACGGTTATCCCAACCGCAGTGGGCACAGAGCTGGTGCGACAGGCTGGCTGTACCCACATCCTCACAAGGAGGTGCGTGTTTCTGCAGACTCCTTTCTTTGATCAACTTTGGGAAAGGGATGTCTCTCCCTCAAATTAAACACATATTGGAGACACGCTTAGCCTTATTTTGTTGTGAGAGAATCACATAAAGGATAATTTCATTCACTCCAGACTACAGGTCACGTCAGTGATCTGTTAAACAGAGGATCACTGCAGTGTCTGCTCCTTTCTCCCACAGGACCAACGCCTATAATCCTGTTTTAAAAACATCATTATGTGGAATAAACTGTCTAGGGGGGGGAAAAAAAGGCCTTACAACTCTGCTAATCTTTCTAATGATTTAATACCTGCAAATACTAGCGGGAGGTATTCCTTTCCTGATCGCATTAAAAGCTGTCGTATTAAACATCTCGCCACACTTCAGCATCCTACTGTGGATTTTTTTTTTTTTTTTAAACAAAGCCAGTTTCTCTGGAGACTGAGTAGGGGTTTTAGCTCCCACTGCCCCCTCCCTAATTTTAAAAGACCTTCTAAATGCCTGCCTGGGGGATTCCAATAAGTTCTGGCACAGATCCTCCAAATAGTAGCAAAGCTAAACAGGGTATGGCTGTTATTATAGAGATCACTCACTGCCAGCACAAATACACAGACTGGACCATTCAACCTTTTACAGCGGGAAAGTCACGGACAGTTGATGATTCACAATCAGCATTTTTTCTTCTACTACAGCCACCTTTTTGCTTTAATTATTCTTTCTTTCTGGCAAGCATCCCTTCCCTGCAGCTTTTGCGATGCTTTCCCCCCAACATCTTAATCATATTAGCAGGAACAGGCAGGGGACATCCCAGAGTCCGCAGTTTGATTTCTGCATCTGCTCAGGACGCCGTGTGCTGCAGTGCTGGTGAGAAGTCCCAGGCAAAGACTGCTGCGGTTCAGCTAGCCAGGGTTAAGCATTCCCCCGCGTACAAGACCAGAACAAGGCCTGCAAAACACTCCTGTCCCCCTCAAAACCTCAGAATAAGGCTGAAGTGGTTTCATGGGCCGTGTTTGTGCTGGCTCTGTGCCCAGGGGTGAACCTCACCAACAGCAGCCTATACTGTGTACTTTTTTCCTATGCAAAGCTAAGAGACATTTCTTTCCCAGGTCAATATGTACAGGCACACCAAACTGTAAAATCTGCCAAATTATTGTCTCCTCCCCATGCAAGCACATGCTGGGACTGACACAGTGGCTCAGGGGCTCAGCACCCCCGTGGTGCTCCCACCTGCCCCCCTCACCAAAGCAACCCAGTGCGGAGCCAAGGTGCCGAAGGCTCACAGGGAGCAGAGCGTGGGTAGACGAAGGTCTGCCCCAGCGCAGCCTGCCCAGTCTCTCCTCTGCTCCAGATTCAAACAGCTGCAGCAAAGGGGCTTTTCCCCAGGAGATGATTCTTCCTCTCGGAAATCTTTTCTTGGATTAGTCAGCTTAAATCTTCCTCAATTCATGTTTTCTTCAAAGTTCCCAGGCACAGGTCCTCTGACAATTCACCTAAACGACAGGTGTTTGCTGACGTCTAACACCCACAGCCACTGCACATCACACAGTTGACAAAGCACACACCAAGAAAGGAGAAATGAACCCTCAGAGATTCAACAGGGCAGATGTCACTGGAGCAGACACAGACAATTTAAAAAAAAAAAAAATCACACCCTTTCCACTTCACAGATTTTTTTTCTACTGTAAACAGATTGATTTTGTTGTTGTTTCATTTTTTGTTGAGCAAAACAGAAACCCAAAGTTGAGTCCCCTCTCTGGCACAGCGCTGCTCAAAATGAAACACTGACAGTGCTGGCTGAGGAGTCTTTGGGGGGGCTGATGCTTCACTTCAGGTTCAGGCAACTGCCTCAGACTATGTCTCAATTTAATGATTAAATACAAAATTACTCTACCCTATTCTTCATAAGCTGAAGATAAAAAAACCATGAGAATGATTGTGTAAGAGGGTGTTAGCGGTAAATACAAACCACCAGTAAATTTGCTTTGTTTAAAATGGAAAGAAGAGCGTGAACCCATGCAATGCCAAGCCAAATAAAATACTATGGACAGAATGCCCCCAGCAAGCAGAGGCATGCAGCCCGCTCTCCTGTGCTGTGTGGCAGCAGAAGTAGGCACCACCGTGCTCTGCGCCCTGCTAGCACCGTTCACTGCCTCTGCTCCGAGTACCGCAGAAACTGGAAGATTACCAAGAGCAGGCTTGGCACAGCAGGACATGCAAATTCAGTCTGATCCCTTCTTAGGCTCCATACGGAGAACTCTGGAGGGTTTCGGTAAACATCCTTGGTAATCTTTGGACACCGCAGCAATGTCAAGAAGTATCACGTTCATAAATCAGACCTTACATCAGCCAGCTCTGCTGGCAGAAAGAACATTTGCCTGGTTCTCAAGGCACATCGAGCCTCAGACGGCATCATCGTTTCTCAGGATTTATGATAGACACTGAGTTAAGCTGCATCTTTGGTCTTATGTTAAATCACCTTCTTGCCAAGGCTAAAAATTGCTCTGTGGTGTAATCACAAACTGAGGCAGAAGAGCGAAATAACAAATTTCATTCCCCTGTAATAATAACAAGTTACGTTTCCATAGCACCCCTCTTCCTCTCAGATCCAAAAGGACATTACCAACTTAACTCACTGAAGCACACTCTGTGCACAGGGACTGCGTAACTCACTGCTGAAATCAGCCACCATCTATAAGGGTGCAATCCAGCACTAAAGCAGAGTTTAAGAGGGAAAGAAGAATTGCCAGTGTACTAGGAGAGGGATGCCACGGAGCGAGAACTGACGCCTCCGTCATGCTGCTGATGCGGGGATAGGTAGACTCTGATCCATGGTCTACTCTCTGCAGATCTGGCAGGGGAGAGGTGCTGCTTTCTGATGACAAGACTAAACCCAGACCTCTCTCGGACAATGAAAAATGCTGGAGTTCCCTCTCTTTAGCAGCAGCCAACAGGGCTGTGCTGCCTCCCACTTAGCTCGGGGCCACACTGCCCCGACCGCCTGCCAGGCACCCTGTGCATGCCTAGGAGGGCAGAGCTGCTGGGAATGCTGCTTTCCAGCAGACGGGAAAATCACGGCCCAGGCACCTGTGGTCAGAAAAGGTCCTGGGTCATGTACTAAAAGACAAAAACGGTCCCTTATTCAGCCAAGTCATGCTGGGATCATTGCCCAGTCATGCCTATTCAAACAGCGTCAACCCACGCTGATTGCACCCCTCTCTCTGTCTCTCAATACAAATAGCAGCTTAGACTTGCTGGAAGCTGTGCTTTGTGTTAAGTCGGTGGGTTCAGGAAGACAAAGACCCCAAGGCTTTTCCCGATAAGTAGTCTGTCTGTCCCAACTTATCCCTTGGAAGGCTATCAAAGAGCTACTGTTTCCCTCAAAAGAAAAAAAAAAAATAAATAGGAGCATATAGGAATTATAAGTATAGCAGTGAATGAAGAGGGATTTCATAAGGGCAGGGGGACCGGGTATGATGCAGAGGTCCGAAGCCTTGCACACACGTCTGATCTCGACGCAGACTGAGCTACAGACTGCCTTTGCTCCATTTTTCCTTTCCAACATTTTCCACACCCTCCTGCCAAGAAAACTCCGAGAGCTGCCTGCCATGTCTGGCAAACGCTTCCTACTGCAGAGTCCTCCCCGTTAGCACACGCGTGCACACACACACATGGAGGGACCCACACCAGGGCTGGCTGCTGCTGCACGGCTCAGAGATGCAGAGAGACGTCCACAAAGCTCTATCCTCGCTCCTCAACAAGGGGCTGAGACTCCTGGAAAGGAGAGACTCGGGGAGAGTGAAGAGTGACTGGAGTTTATTAGGCTTTTTGGGTCCTTCATAGGAGGCCCAGCTCCCCAGCCCCTACAGGATTTGGAAGCCTTCTAAGATAGAGGGATCATGCTGAGGTTTACAGCAGATGAACTGAAGAGGGAAGGCAACACACTACGAGCGAGATAACCCTTACTTGCACATGCTCAGGCCTGGGTTGTAAATGCAGAAAGGGGTTTGTACCTGTGACCAGTCTTCTGATATATCATACAAAGGCAGATCTCCTGGCCTCAGATGTCTGAGCATGGATTTCATCTATTTTTATTACATTCAGAATCATCAAATATTATGGCATTTTTGTGAAGCTACCTGGAGTCACAGCTCCTACATTCAGCATAATTTGTGGAAATAAAACTTTGCATCTGAGGTGTCTTGAGTGTTTGGGTTTTTTGTTAATTTCCTGCTGTGTGAAATAGAAGAAGCAATAAAATCAAATCCTTGGAAACAAATGACAATTGTTTAATGGATTAAAAAAAACCCAACACCTTCGTAGCCAGCTTGTGCCACAGCTACTACACATGACTGCTTACACAGGTAGAAGAACAGGCTCCAAGTCCGGACTTCCTCACTTTTATGGGTTTAAATTGGATCCCACTAGGTGTTTAAGGCCATTGTTAAACTGCTAACGCATTCTGTAGCATGACTAACACCAACTGAGTTATTTTTCATTCTCATTTGGCTTTTTTTGGCTCCATCTGCTTGCCATTGCCGACAAGAGAGCTAAACAGAGCAGCTGAGTAACAGGTGAGTGATAAACAGTGTGCTGGACGTGTGCAGAGCAGGGATAAGAGTTCACTGGCAAATCTGTGATTGCAGAGACGTAGGGACAAGCTGCTGTTTCCTGACTCAGTGCGCAAAAGCAATGTGCAAATACGACTTTCTCTCAGATGTGTCAGGGTAAGACAGGGCAGAAGGAAAACCACAAAGAGCTACAAGTCACTACTGCAGAAGTTAAAGGAGGGAGGTGACTCTCCCCACAAGACTGCCTTCAGCCTTCAGCAAAGAGCTGCAGGACCTCTCCTGACTCAGCCGGGCTCTTCTGCATTTGTACCAATGCTTTTGAAAGCAGTATTTTGCCCTGTGCTTCTAAGAGGTTGGGGATTTTCTTTCCCCTATTTTTTTTTTTTTCTGAAAAGTGACCAGCAGACCCTGGCCAGAATCTGGCAGCAGGGAGAGAGACAGGCCCAGGAAGCAGGCAGCAGGCAGTGGTTTATGAAACACCCTGTGGAACCAACACTTTCCCCTACCAGGAAAAATCTTTCGCAACTGAATGTCTGTGAACGATGGATTCGGATGATTTCTGACATCTCCCTCCATGACCTCTCACCCCCCTCGCCAGTCTGTGGCTTCATCTTAATGGAGGAGGCAAACTGGGTTGGGAACATCACTAATGGCATGGAGAGAAATGGGAGAGACTTCCCAAGAAATGCAACCACAGAACCAGTTCCAGGAGCCCCTCCCTGCACAACAGCAGCTCCCAGACGATCCTGGAAACAGTCAGTATGCTCATCCTACCTAGGATCTTAAAAGTCTCAAAAAAAACCATGCAAGAAACTGTCAATAAATTAAATCCATACTTTTCTTGTAATAACCTACATTTCTTGATGCGAGAACAGCCCCAACCCTACAACTGCTGCCTTAGAAGTGGGGAATCTAACTACAGCAAGATTTCCCCATCTAATGGCATCTGTATTCTTAGACAAATCTTCCTTAGTTCAACATACCATCAAGCACACTTTAAAAAGCTCCCTCTGCTCTCCCATTAACTATGCTGTCTAATGGGATTCCACATGGGGAGTCCTGGTAACTTACAGTGAGCAATTAGGGGGTGTAGTTTCAAATTGGAAACAATCAGCTACACAAGCAATCCGTCCGCATCTGTGTGCAGACACCCCAGGGGCTGGCACGAGCCGTTAGACTTGGCATTCAAAGGCTCACAAGCTCTACCAGCACAGGAAAACTCTGAATCTGCTCTCCCACCTATGTACTCCTGGTGTGGGTTTACACTACTCTGCTGAACAACACTGTGATCTTCTTTGCTATGAGACAGGTCAGAAACAGGCTCCAAGTCATGATTTTTCACCGATGTCCAGAGAAAGCATGAGAAACTATCAGTAAGGTATCTCTGTTGAACATGTGGAGAAGGTGAGGCTGTAAGAACAGAAGAGACCTCTGAAATCAAAGAGAGAGCTGGAGCAACTTGCCCTTCCCATTTAAATACTTCCCAGTACTTGAATTTGGTGCTACCCACTAAACACATTTGAACCATCAGGTCCCAATCACAGTAACACCTCTTGGGCCCAGTCAGCACTCCTGAGGAAGAAAGTAATCTGTCACAGTCAGGCACATCACATCCCCAACTCTGCAACCACCCTGTAACCACCATCCCCAACTCTACAACCACTCTTTTCTCTCAGAAAGAGACAAAAGCCAGAAGCTCAGGGATAACATTTCCCAAGGTCTGAGTGGTGTTTTGGAGGTGAATCAGGGCTGGGATGGAGAGGAAGGCAGACTCAGATTTCCTGGATCGAAGGCTAGCTCCATCTGGCACAGTGTTCGGTTCAGCTTTGGGCTACCTACAGATTAAATATTTACCTCTAAACAGCAGAAATGTTGTACAATCCATCTGATCACATGATAAATCCTCTAAAAATGACTCTTTAGCCACCTCAAAGCCTGGATCAACCTCTCTTGAATCCTAACCAACTCCTGTATCTGGTCCCATGGTACGTGGCTCTAGATGACGTGCTTTTAGCTCAAAAAGGGAATTAGAAGATACACTCAGCCGCACCATAAAAGAAGTGGTGGGTTCCCTAAAGCTGTCTCTTGGAATCATGACATTAAATTATAATCTCTACTTTTGTCCTTCCCTTTATTTTGCTGATGCCTCCAAATGTCTCCAACGTGGGAACTTCACGCTCAAAACCCAGAAGGCAACAACATTTGGCCTTTTTTGGTTTATTTTTAATCTTAAGATTTATGAGAGGTAGCTGACTCATGTTTTGGCTGGCAGGGCTGGACTCTTGTAAGTAATTGCATCCTCGCTATTCTGTTAATTAAGTTTTCCCACTTCTGTTTGAGTTGTTGATGATGCCACTGAATGATGCAAGGAAAATACAGATCTTTGCCTTGCATCTCAGGCAGGTGAAAGGCCAGGCACTTCCTTCTTCAGTCTCTGGCCCAGGCATCCAAAGAGAAAGGTATAGATATATCAAATTTCCCAGCACTACTCAGCTCTATCAGATCATTCAAGCATCTCCTGCCACAGGGGAGCTCCACCCTCAGCAAAAGGCAAGAAATCCTACACACACCAGGGCTACTGTGACTTGTTAAGTATGGTTTTGCTTCACATACCCCGATTTCCTTTCCAGCAATGCACTAGAAAAAAATTACTGAGGAGAGAGTTTGTAGCTAAGGAATTCAGTGAATGATTAACTCCATCCTACCTATTAACCATTGCTCTCCATTCCCTCATGCCTCGCAGAAACCCAAGTTCCGGGTAGCAAAGCCATGCCAAAATCTGATACCTCATTGGTTTTGCTTGCAGAGTCGTCAGGTGATGCAGATGGTTCTAGCTTTGAGTCAAAACCCATTAAGTGCAGTAATGATTAATCCAGAACCCCGGCACAAATTCATGATGAAATGTTGTTCCTCTTGTCACACCAAATTTATATAAATGAGTCCTATTTCCTGGAGGTGACCATGGAGGAAAGGTCTCTACACAGGCCTGCAGAGGCAGGACCTTCATGCACACCTGGAGCAGGGGCTCGTGCAAGGACAGCTCTTTACAAGGCAGCAATGACTAGATGTTGCTGACCCCACTCTGAAATGAACCACATCTAAGCCACGCTGTGCTGCCTTTGGGACTAGGACAAGACAACGAATGCAGCTCGGCCAGTCTGAAGATGCTTCAGACCAGTGGCAGCTGGATGCACGTGCACCCCCAGCAAGTCATCTCACACTGCAAGATCATCATGTCAGATTGGCCCCGTGTGCACATGCAAGCCCACGTGTTTATCACACTCAGCTGCACCTCAGAAGACTGGGAGGGCTCAGTGCCGGGCTCGGACACAAACTCGCTGTATGACCTCAGGCAACTCCCTTACTCTCTATGAGCATAAAGCTTTTACAGCCTTACCCAGCCGAAAAACAGGAAGACTTCCTTTTTCTTTTGCCTTGTCTATTTTTATTGCAAGATCTTGATGATAAGGTCTGTTATGCAGTATGCTTGTGTACAGTACCAGCACTACAAGGTCCCAATCCTGCCCAGGGCTCACAGCACAACACATGTAAAAAACAATTCCTAGAGCTTTGGGTCTTTTTTGCAAACCCACGCATACCATGGTACCACGCAACAGAAATACAACCGAATATCCGCATTTTGAATTAGGATTTCTGGTACCTTTACATACAAAAAGATGCCAGCGCTACTGATACGTCAGGAATTTACTCCCCAGCTGCTTCTTCATCACCCAAGGACTAGCAGTAGGCAAGCGGCCTGAAAGCTCTGCTCTCCTGTCAGGACAGAAAGTCTTTTGGTCCAACATTAAAAGTGCAGAATTTCTTCCCACTAGAGGACTGTACAATTTCACAGGCATCTGCTGAAAGCCACTTACCACCATGGCCTGTCACCAAAGTCCCTAGCATGGAGAGCAACACGTGAGTAAATGGCTCTTGCACTCCCATTGCCATGCCTGGGTTTCATCAATTAGTGATGCTGAGCCACCCCTGCAACCACAACAGGTGTCTGCTTAGACTGTTCAACACCAGGACCCTCACAGCACACACTCGGGGCAGGGAGACACCAGCTAAAACTGTATATGGAGACTCAAAATATGTGGATACCCAGTATCCCAAGACCCAGAAACCTGTCCTTGCAGTATGAGCACCAGAGTATTTCATGGCCTCCACAAACTGATGGCCAAGTGGGATTTAAGAGCAGCCCTTCCTCGGCACAACATGGTGCATCTGAAAGAGTAGGTGGGAAGGATTAAAACACTCCTCTGCAGAAGCCAGAACCTCATGCTGCAACAGCAAGACTCTCATGCTCTAATTCAGCAATATAAACCTGACGGCACTGTTCTCATGGTCACACCAGGCACGCACACTTGCCTCTGTGCTGATCCTCTGCCACCCATACTACTGTGACTATAAACTCTTATTTTCCCTATAGATGTCCAACGATGGTTTTGCTACTGCCAGACAGCTCGTGAGCCGGCAAGAATTAGGACCCCAAGAAGTTAAAAGAAACAAGTGTAAAAGTTGAGTTGCAGCCAGAAGGAGAATTGGGACCCATCCCTGCCACAGTCCTGTGTCTCATCCCAACAGTAAGTTCAAGCTCCTGCTGCGGGCTTTTTTGCTCTAGATTCAATAAAAAAAAAAAATGCTGCTGCTGAAATGTGTTTTGTATTGTAAAAGATAGAATCCCTCCCTCTGGAAGGCCGTGCTCCAGGCTGCGGTGGCAGCAGCGCAGCGGAGACATGGCTCTTCGTGCCCTGCACTGAGTTTGATTAGGCAGAGGATCAAGACATCCTCAAACTCCCAGTCGGAATACCGAAACGCACCCCCTAAGGAGGAGGAAAGGGCCAGTCTCCTCTCCCCCTAATCAGCCATCATTAAACAAACATCTAACAGCGGGGATCTTGTAGTATGCGCTACAGCCAAGAGCTACCGACTGCCTGATGCTGAAGCCGCACGGCGGCGGTGTCAGCAGGTCCAACTCCGCAGCCCCGAGGCAGGGCAGGGGGCTCAGCCCGGCCTGGGACACAGAATCACAGAATCATAGAATCATCTAGGTTGGAAGGGACCTTTAAGATCATCAGCTCCAGCCGTTAACCTAACACTGACAAAACCACCACTAAACCATGTCCCTCAGCACCATGTCTCCCCATCTTTTAAACACCTCCAGGGATGGCGACTCCACCACTTCCCTGGGCGGCCTGTTCCAACATTCGATAACCTTTTCTGTGAAGAATTTTTTCCTAATACCTATCTTAAACCTTCCCTGGTGCAATCTGGGGCCATTTCCTCTTGTCTTATCACTTGTTACTTGGGAGAAGACCCTTTCAGGTAGCTGTAGAGAGCGATAAGGTCTCCCCTCAGCCTCCTTTTCTCCTGAACAACCCCAGTTCCCTCAGACGCTCCTCATAAGATTTGTTCTCTAGACCCCTCACCAGCTTTATTGCGCTCCAGCACCTCAATGTTTTTCTTGTACCAATGGGCCCAAAACCGAACACAGTATTCAAGGTGTGGCTCACCAGTGCTGAGTACAGGGGGTCTCACAGAGACTGCCCATCTGCTGCCGTGCGCCATGACAGCCCCCTGCCACAGCGACTGCAACAGGCTGCCTGCTGCAGGCCTGCTGGGTGAAGGCAGCCAGGAGGGCTGCCTGGGGCTGAGAAAGAGTCGGATTGCTAACACCACACAGACCTGCCTGCCAGATCCCCTGAGCTGTGGGCTGGCTGACCTCGGGGGGGAGCGGGGGGAAATGGCACTGGAGAGCAAAAGCTGCCCCAAAGCTGAAGTAATATGGCAGCTGGTGAGATTAAAATGGCACCTGGCTGAGGTAAAGTGGCACCTGGTTGAAGTAAAATGGCGCCCGGCTGATGTAAACTGGTTCCTAGCTGAAGTAGGATGCTTTTGGGAGAAAGACTGCAGGTGCTGGCAGCATTGGAGAGCCGCCCTGCTGAGGGGAGTAAGACCCACAAGCATGGCCACAGGCCTGCAGTGGGGAACCAGCCTGTCCCAGCAGCACGGCTCAGGCCTTGCACATCCATCTCTGTACCTGCAGCCTGGGGCTACACCATTCCTTTCCCCAGGCTGCTCCTGGTGAGGAAAATGTTCCCAGTCCCCTGTCCTTCTGCCCTGAGGAGCCCACAGGGAGCTGCCACGTTTCTCTAAGGAGCTGAGCCCCTGGGCAGAGTCAGCGCTGACCCCCCATTTGGGGCTGGCATGTCTCTGTTTGGGAAACTGATGGCACTGCCTTGAAACAAAAAATAAAGATGGGCAGAAAACAAAGCTTCTCTTTTTTTAGATGCGTTAAAAGAAAAACGAATGGTTCTCCAACTACGATAGCGCAGTGAGATCCTGCTGGCTCCAGTACCTGCCACATGTTACGTACCAGTGAAGCACAAGGTTGTGTGTTTAGTTTGAAGGATGATGGCAAGAAGAGGTTGAAGCAAAAGCAGGGGCAGGAAGGCAGGACTAGGGTTACCAATAAGCTTGTCAAAACAAGTACGCATGTGTGTTTTGCTGCCCTGCCATTTACCTTGCACAGAGTGGAGATTCAGCTTCCGGAGAGTTGGTATAGGATAATGTTTTGCTGCCTTCTCACGAGGATGGCATGGCACCAAGCAAGTAGGAATTAGAAATCCAGGGCATTTATCCAGCAGCCAAGCGTTTAAGCCCTCCACAAGCATTTAATTCCCATAAATAACCACTACAATGCTCCCGTGAGGCAAGGAAGCTCAGCCAGGAGAGACTGAGTGCAGATGAATCAAGGACAGCCCAGCCCACACAACCAGGGTCGGAACTAAAAACAAAACCAAGAAGTCCGGCTTTCCCCTCTGTGTTCCAGCTGTTAGACAACACTGCCCCCAGTAGCTCGGCATTCTTCCCAAACGAAGGTATGCACTTCAATTCCCTGATTGCGGAGGGGAGAAGGACAGAGGGGGAAGCAAATCCTGGCCTTAAGCACACTGCACACAGCCTCCATGGCTGCTGCAGAATTTAACAACTTCCAGGAACTGCATGGAAAGCCAATAAACACAACGCTGGCTCCACTGCCATCTCCCCTCTCTATGGCAATGAACAGGAGTTGTGGACAGTGTGCACAGGGAGAAAAAGGCACTCCATGCTGCTGACAGACCATCGACCTGCAAGAGGAGAGGATCTGGAGTAGGGCTGCATGCCCTCAAAAGATCCAGGGCTCTCCAATGACTTATGAAACGTCTTTCCCAAGCAGCTAGAGAGTGCATCAACTTCAGGGGAAGCTTTAGCATTCTGTGGGAGCGGGGGTGTTAGGGATTAATTTCCAAACATAGTCTTTTCTCCCAGTTCTCTCTGAAGTTATGCGATCAAGCTACAGACTTGGATGTGTCACAGCTAATCCACAGGAAGACAGAATGCAGCAGCGGGCTTTGCTGGCTTGTTTTAGAGATCTGATGGCTAGCTGTAATTAACCCTTTAAATGCTGCAAATTCTAAACTATGCCAGAGAGTAATACTTCAGTCTGACTGGCTGCATAACACGGGTCACTACACTCAGCACAAGGTAATGCAACTTAAATTGGTGGCTGTATCAGATGCAATCAATGCATGTAATCAGAAACTAATTTGTCCAAGGACAGTGACATTGCTACCTTGACAGTTCACTCTCCTGCAAGCACTGGAAAGGTAGAAAGCTTTTCAAGAAATGGCTAATTGCTAGATGCAATGAGTGACAACAGGGCAGCAGTGAGGGCCAAGGGTCTCAGAGTTCAGGGTCCGGCTGTTGGACTACTGAAGTTATTTTGTATTGTATGAAACAGAATCAAGAACCAGTGATGCTCCTGGCACTCCCTCCAAAAAATGGGGTGTGTCTTCTCTCTAAATTAAAACTTGGGAATTGTGTTGTGTCAGTCTCGCAGAGCCTCGAGTACCACCCAGACAGCTTAAGCTTTGTTTCCATGGTGCTGTCCTACTATGTGCTATGCCCTACAACCGCTTTACTGCACACAGGGGCAGCAGGTTTTTTTTCTTTTCTTAAGTAAAGCCATTACTTACTGCCGCTATGAACCCAAGCCACCACATATATTAGCTACAGCGAATTTTCTTAATGCAACTGAAAGACTAACATAGTCTAACCCTTGGCCTCTTCTAGCTTTTGTCTTACCACCTCAGTTTTGTCTACACTAATTTTTTAAGACTTCTGATGCAAACTTTGCACTGATCCATGCAATCAGGGGCTGCAAATCTAGGCAGAGTTCAGTTCATAAAGCCAGTGACTTCATGTTTTCCCTCTGTAGGAGTAAAATAACGTTCCCACACTCTGATAGAAACCTTTGATCTGCACAGATTTAATTCATTACTTATGAATCTCTGGCCAACATCACTTTGTTCATTTCAGTGGCTCTCTACTTGCAGTTGCCTCCTCTTTCCGGGAAGACAGGGAACCTTTTTTTTACCATGTAGTGAAGTAGCTGAGAAGGGATCCTGACTAATGGCTTCACCAACTTGTTGCTTATCTAACAGTCCCTTTCTAAAAAATCACCCAGGTAGCAATAATGAGCCGCCCTCTGCAACTGCTTTACAGAGGGTTGGTCAGGAGCCAAGATATTTTCCAATGGAAACTCTTCTCCCAGGGAATCACCCTGCATCGTATTTCAGATGAGTGCTTTGTTTTACTTTAGGAAATGGGAGAAGATTTCTTTTTAATTGTGCTATGCTTCAGTGCAAGGGCTGTTTTCATGAAACAAATCAACTGAGGAATCACTATATGGTCTGCTGGAATCATTTATGAGATCGGAATGGCAGCAGCTCTAACACCTCAAAGGCAAGTGCCCATATTCCAAGCTTACGCTTTTGCAGGATTGTTTGGACCACCTGCAGGTCTTGGGTAAGAGCTGTCTCTTTGCTGTGTCTGCATTGTGCCTGAGCTATGAGACCCCAGAGGTGGTACAGCAATACAAAATATTAAAGGTGCCAGTTGATTGCTCTTTCCATATCCAAACTCCTCCTTTTGAAAACTCAGTCTTTCCAGAAGGCTTTCCAATCCTTTTCATCTGGGGAGGGGTGAAACACAACTCCCTGCCGAGGGCCAGCTCCACACTCCAGGCAGTACACAATGCTGTCTGCACAGACCCCAGCAGAGCACAGACCCTTTCACAAGGTCTCCACAATGCTCCTGTGCAAGCATCTGTCTGTGGGTGACAAGGCAAGACACTCTCCCAAAAACCCTGTCGCACTCCTCTTTCTGAGGAAGAAAGCTTAAACAGAGGTGTCTGAGGCAGTAAAAAAGTGGCTAAGTGGAGGGAATGTGGCTGCAACGCTTTTCTCAGAGACTGTCTACTCTGCATCTCATTGCGGTTTCCAACTGTTCCCTCAGCTCTCTAAGCCCCAGGAGAGGAAACGCAGCACACACTCTGCACTGGGAGCACGCGTCACAGGATGGGGACCACGATTATTATTCTTATCACCCCGCAGACTGCCTGGCACTGGCTGAAGAGTGTGGCTCAGACGGTACTCTCTGCTCGCAAACAGCTCCGCAGCCTCTGCATGTGAAAGCCATTAAGCAAGAGCACAGAAGCAACCCATGAGGCAAAACCCATGAACATTTCCATACTGACAGCGCCGATCCCCACTGCCAGCAAGACGCCAGGGGTGCACTGGGCTGCACACAGGTGCTGACGAGGAGCCATGTGCTTCCCCTCGCAGTTAACACTTGTGTGGCCAGCTCTCCTGACAGCTCCACTGACAGCACGCACACACGGGAGAGCTGAAGGGCCTCCCCTGTGCACAGTCCAGGGCCTGTGTGCCAGCACTGATGTCCTGCTCTTGGAAATGTGGCATATGGGAGCATCGGCAGTGGAGACAGGAACTGAAACATCTGTTTTTTCCGAGCCACACTTGGAAAGGCTAAGCCGTATTCCACCCCTGAAACACAACCAGCCCAGCTGTGAGGCAAACAGATGAACAGAGAAGTACAAAAATAGCCACTTCTGTAGTGCTCTTTCAAGCGACGCGAGGTTGCCCTACCAAAATAAATACACAAAAAGGAACAATCTTGGGTTTTATTCAGCTGTGAGCGGGACCCATGTGCTCACATCACTGCAGCACAGTAAAAGGATGCATCCCCTCACCTGTTCACAGCATATTCCTGCCACCCGCCAGCTAACCACCTTGGCTCTGTTTGCAGGGCAGCAAGAATCACACGCAGCTTCCACACACGGCCCCTGATGGGACTAGACACAGATCCTTTCACCAACCTGACGGAAAACAAAATCTGCAGGCTTCAGGCTGGACTCACTCCACCCCCTTCCCGAGGCGTGGCTTTGAGAGAGAAACTAACAACTTTGGCCAACACAATTGGTCTGGGCTCTGCTTTCCCAGGCTTAGCTGTTCCTCGGGTTCCTCCCTCAGGAGGACTCAACCCACACCCTAGATCCTCTTTTTAGAGAGCCACTCCCACCTCTCCCTGACGATGAAGCACGATGAAGCATTTGCTGTAGCAGAACCTATTTAACCCGTTCCCAGCAGGACCTCTGTCCCCTGACCCAGCAGGGAAAGGGGTTTACAGAATCCCGTATCAGGGAGAGGAAGGAGAGGCTTCACTGCCTGTCTCAACCAATGCTGCAGGGACAACTGCTCTTTTGCTTCTGGACCTGCGTAAGTCCTCCTCCCTGCTAGAGGAGCCCAGAGCAGCCCAGATCCTGCGGGAGCCAGGGCCGAGGTCCTGCCAGGGGATGTTGCAATGGAGTTGTGAAGAGGCCATTGCTGGGGATCTGCAAGTACCATTAGTGATGTCTGCCCAAGGAGGTGGGCACAGGCTCCAGCCAGGGCTACAAACTCCACCCTGGAAATCTGAGTTTCAAACCAGTGATTAGACCTCATGACTTCATCACAAACATGCAAAACATTATTGCACAGAGCCAAATGTGTTTCTTGATACAAGGAGCTGTCTGTATAGGCGGGCAGAATACAAGTTGCCCAGGTGTCACTAGAACAAAAAAGAGGCATGGTATGGTGTCCAGGTACAATTTCAAATGAATAGGAACAGGCTGGCTGAGTGTCCTGGCTTGGATCCAGAATTCATGTCACTACAGATCATCCCGCAGGCTCGTCAAAAGCGAGAGCTGCTGCAGACTGTGTCTGCAGTCAGAGTGAGTACAGCCTTCTCCTGGTGATGCTCAAGAGCATATGCCAGCACGACTGCAGCAGGAAGAGTCTCATCGCCTCTCAACACCGCGCTGTCTGTGGGGAGCCCCTAGACCCCAGACTGGAGGTAAAGCAGGGCCACAGGGTTAAGGCACATGCACCGCGACCGAAAAATGCCAGAGGTGGGAGATTCATTACCACAAAGTAAACATGATCATTTCCTTCCATCAAGTACTGTTACCAAACCAGCGTATCACACTATCTTAACAAGGATTGCTAATTAAATTAAAAATTATGCTGGGTTAAACATAATAACACAAGACCGTATGCCACATCTGAAGCTCTCCGATCTCAGCTTATTGAAGTTTTTACTAGGTCTGATGCCAGGAAGCCAAAGAGATGTACTCATTCCTAACCTGAGAGGAACTATTTTTACTGTTAGACCGTCAGAAACAGCTGACAGACAAATATTACACTTTGTTTTGATTGTCTCTGTTTAAATCCAGTGGTAGCACATCATCAAAATGGATGCAATCTTTTGACGGAAAGGGAGGAGCTGGAAAGTGAGGACAGAATCTTTTTACTGGTCACAGATCCCATAATATACTGCAAATGCTACAGATGGTCAACTTGCACGTTGTTGATGCTCCTCCTGATGATAGCTACCCTTTGAAAAAATAGGAATGGCTGTAATCACATGGTTTTGCTCTTTGTGCCCTTTGCAAAGCAAAAACTATCGTTATATTTCAATTTGACATTTTTAGTTTTGGCAAACGGAGATGCCAACTTAGCTTCAGTGTCTGAGTAAACAACAGTCCTTCGATACAAAAAACAAGCTAATTCTCTACTGCAAAGGCAGGTTAAGAAATAAGGGCTGGGGAGGTCTGATTTGATGCCCTCATCCTCCTGTTGGGACAGGCAGCGACCTTCAGCAGAGCACGTTCCATGTAGGTGGCAGAAGCTACAAGGGGAGTGTGGTCAGTAGCACTGCAGCCCTGATGCGGGGTGAGAGAAGGCTGGGCTGATGTGGGGGCCAGAGAAAGCTGGGCTGATGTGGGGTGAGAGAAGAGTAGGCTGATATGGGGTGAGAAAAGGCTGGGCTGATGTGGGGCGAGAAAAGGCTGGGCTGATGTGGGGTAGCAGCCATTCCTCCGACCAGCAATAGCACCATTAAGTGCAGCCCACGAGCAGAGCTGCCAACTTTCCACTGTGGAAGAGACAGAACTTTTCCTTTGAGCCTGACAGCGACTGCTTAAATCGTGCTGTTGGCCATGGAGGGACTAATTCACAAGTGTCATGTCCTCCACACTCCCATGTCCCCCCCACTCCCCCATGCACTCTCCTCACGGTAAGAGCAAGCACCTCTGACTGTGCAGCTCCTGGCGCGCTCCACTCTGGCAGCGGAAAGCACTTTTTTGCTCCTGAGCTGTCCTTCTTCCCTCCCGCTTGCTTTCATACTCACTTATTACAACTTAGAGAAATGTTTGGGGACATATGGAGCAAATAAGATACAAGATGATACAAAATCGAGCTGAACTGCAACGATCAATCAAAGGGCAACAAAGCTTGAAGAAATGGAGAGAGGATGACGCAGAAACGCATTATGGAAACCACAGTGTGGAAACCGCGGCATGAGGAGATAAAACAAGGAATCCCGTTAAATGGCAAACAGGGAGAGAAGCACTAACAAACCAGATGAGTCTGTTTCACCCTACCTTCTCATTGAGTGATTTTCTTTTTAAAACCCCCTCTTGTGAGAGCAGAATGAAAGCAGCTGGGGGAAATGCCAGAGAGACCCGTCAGGGGCGTGCCAGCAGGAGAACAACAGGATCGAGCCCACACTTTCACTCCAACAGGGAAAAAGCCACAAGCAGAAAGACACCACCAGTAAAATTAAAATTTGCAGGAAACACTGGGAAAAATCAACGCAAATAGTACCTGGTAAAAAATACACCAGATGTCAAGGAATCCCAAAAGATGGGGTGAGCAGAGACACGATATTGCTTTCTCCTAACGTCTGACAAGGGTCAGGAGCAGGCATTCAGACAGCAGGTCTTCACTCTGCCCGATGGGGCTGCGAGATATTTAGCTACAGTTTCTCAATGTGTGGTTTTCTGACACTACCAGGGTTTGTAGGTTTGGCTGCACTGAATTGCAAACCACAAAATCTTTAAATGCTGGGCTGGTGTCAAGGAAGTGAGACACCTTGATGCTGCTCGGGATTATTTAATTGCAACATTTGCCACGGAGCAGGAACACCTTCAAAAGCCACCTCTTTTCTTACCTAGCAGGACATTTTTGTTAGGACATTTTTAAACACCACCCAAAAAGCCCCAAAGTTTTAATTTTAAAAAGGGTAAATTTCTCACTTGTGAGAACAGCACTCAAATTTCTCTGAAGCTTTAGGAAGGAGCACAATAAACAACCCAGACCACCTGCTCATGCCACTGCTGTAATGGCATTACGGTGACACTTCACTAACACCACAGACCATTATGCTCTGACAGAATAATGCAGAATTGCCTCCTTGTTTGGTGCTTAAACTATAGTTACAGTTTGCTTATGTGATTGGTCCCTTCCACAGGCTGAATGCATCTCATTTGCAAAATATTTATCTAGCACCTCATTTGGACCTTTTTCCCCTTCCAAAACTTCTTACAAAAGAGAAATACAGCCTTGTTTCCACTGGGGATATGGCTTCTTATAAAAATGACATTCCAGGCTGTTTAAGTTTTTTCTAGGAACAGAAGTAAAGCTATTTTGCCTTTGTGGACTGGACACTACTGTACAGACACTGCTCTGCTTGTGGTTTTACCTGAATTGGATTTTAGTTTAAATTGGATTTTTTTCCCCTCCGATAGCTTCTGAAGACGTTGAGCCTTGAAAAGGCTTTTACCGCATCACATAATACCAAAATCTACCAATCGTTGCCATCTCTTGAAATTTAAAATATCACAGACTGTAGGTTCCTGAATCATAAAATCTGTTTATTTTAAGAAGGTTTGCTTAGGTGAAGTCACCGGCTAGGCAGTGTAACCCCAGGGCTCACTGCCAAAGCCACAAAAAACCCCCGCTGGGTTTTAGATGAAAGTTATGACACCCAAATCTGCAGAGCTTCTGCTTCTGCAGGAGTGTGGTGATAGCAGAGCTCCTCTGATTTCAGCTTCTCCTTTTACCCCTCCACAAATAGTGTTCCACGTTAAAGATGGAAAAACAAGGGAGTTTAACTCTAGTCTTTTAAATTGAGATTCTAATCTCCACTTCTAAACTACCACGATACTAAAGCTGTGGCAGAAATAGTCAATATTTGCAAGGGGAAGTCAGAAAATCTTTTTTTCCAGTTGAGGAACGAAAGAAATGATACCAGCTCATGAAACAGCTAAGTCTCAAAGTAAATGCGAACAAAATCCGGTAGCTCTGAAAGCAGAGCACTTGAAAAGAGATCAGATCAGAGCATTTCTCACAGAGAAACTCAGAAGTGCAAATGCTGCCACTTGAAGCGTGCTGCTCTTGAAGTATAGGGGTTTTTTTATGTTGCGCACTGCAGATTATTTGGAAAAACAGACTTTGCTCTTGATTCCAGCCAGACTTTGCATTACACTTCAAGAACCTGACTCTGGCGATGGGAGGGGGCCAATATTCCCATTCGGTCTGCCTGGAGACTGCTTCCAGCTAGGTATGTAGCGTCTGCAAGCAGTGGAGCTTATTTCCTTAGTGATTCTTTGGATGGGGCATTTCTTCTGTACTCCTAGTAACAGCACTGCCGAAGTTGGCACGTATTTCTTCAAAGTTGCTATGTCTATAACATCGGATATGAGAGGAATTAATTTCCTAGGCCTTACTTCTACAGCTAGGGGTACGGTATCGCATTCGCTGAGCACAACTGCTAGCACACATGCCTGCCGCAGAATTAGGGAGCTTTGGCGCTAGTAATTTTCTGAACTTGGCCTTCTTAAAGGCTGGTTTTGTTCCAGATTAATTAAAAAAAGTTTTGTTGAGATATTAAAAAGAAGCTTTCCTCTAATGACAGAATAGACAGCAATCATTAAAAGCATTATTTACTTTATCTGTCAGCGTTCAATAAAGGGAACATGAAATGAATAGACAAAACCACTTGCATAACTTCACTGTGTCATGAGCCGGAGTCCCTCTCATCCCAACAGAAATTAATCTGTAAATCTTTCATGGTTATACTGACAACGTAAGTTCACATGCCTTCTTTCCCATCATCAGGAGGTCAAACAGGGCAGTAAACTTCTCCCCAAAGGAAATCCATGTGCCACGGCAGACCGCTTCAGCACATCTTATACCAGTCATCAGAATATTACCAGCACACACTTTTTCAGCTGAGTCGTGACTGTGCACAGAATATGATCTGCTGGCTGACAACGATGACTCTACAGTCTAAATTCCAAAGACAATCATCCCTCAGCGGAGCAAAGCTCTTCCCCTTACCACACTGCTCTCAACAGTGCTGTAAACAAACATTTCTCCATCGAAATCAGAGGAAGATGTCAGTAACACTATCCTGCCTTTTCAGTCCATTGGCTTTAGTAGATTTCCCCTTCCCACATTCCGGGCACTTTGTTTTGTTGACCTGCAAGAGCTTTATGTCCAACTCCAATTTGTCATCGCATAATAGGATCTAATCCAAAACGTTCTGGGAGCTTTTACAACTCAACGCCTCTAAACAACAATAATATAAACAGTCTCAAACACTTACTACCAAAATTAATAATCCTAGAAACACACTGTAATAACCCCAAATCCTTAAAAAGCCAAATGAAGGACTTATCATCACAGTCTTCAGGAGGCTGCTCTACAAATGACCAGCGAAGCGCTGGCACATTCCACCTCTGTCGCAACGGCACATTCAGTCTCCAGAGCTGTAGATCCCTGTGTCTAACTGACAACAGATAACGCAACATCAGAAACCCACTAATAAAAATCAGTTGTTCCCACTTAGGGACTTTCGGCAACAAACAATGGCTAGTTTGTTTGGAAAAGCCTAAACATATCTTGTAAGAAAACAGTTGGAAAACACCTTGTCTGCTGGATTTAGAGAAGTGCACGTATTTCCTAAGTTAGTCTAGACAGATTTTGCAGACCTACAATTTAATGTTTACTGTGGTCCTTCACAACTTCTGCAATATCTCTTCATCTATATTGACGTGGAAACTTAGTTAAGAGTATCCAAATAGGAAAGCGGACCCTTAACGTGTTGAAATACCAGTAGAAATTAGTTCATGTGAGGTTTTTCTACTGTGCCGGGCCCCACGTCATCTCTCCTACATGAATCACTCGATGCTTTTGTCTCCTCAAGAATAGAAAAGTTATTCCCTAAGGAAAACAAATTTAGGTTCAAAAATAAATTAAAAAAAAACAACACCACACTATTCCCCTAAATCTGTTTTTTTGCATCATACAGTAACTTTATTTAAGTGACTGAGCATACGGACCGTTCTAATGCATCTCCAAGAAACATAGCTTTCTGACTGATTTTCCCAAAACAACAAAATCAGGATCTGGACGCAAACAACACTGTCATCCCATCCTAGCACTTTTCATGGCGAAATCTTTCATTTGAACTTGTTACTTGAGTCTTTTGGATTTGCCGTTAACAGAACAGTATTTAACCCACATTCAGCTGCTCATTTCCTGACATCATTCTCCTCCTGCGATTTCCTCCAGAACCTCAGAAATTAAACCCTCGGCACAAAACCCCTCCGCGCAGCATTCCCCAGTCCTCTTTAACGACCCATGGGGAATGTTACGTTATCCTACAGTTTGCCCAACTGCCGGGCTGTGCTGGATCTCGCACCCCGGTGTATCCTACGTGCCCCGCGTGTAGCCAACTCTTGGCAAGACACGAGCAGCGTTAGGACGTGACCCGTTTGGGGCTGAATCCTGAAAACGCTGCTCCAGGTGCAGAGTCGAGCGCATCCCCAGGGCAGGGACTTTTGGGGGGCCATCAGCCCTGCCACGCTAGCCAAAGCCAGCGAGCCCGAGCAGTGCTGCCAGGCTGGGCCCGCACACTTCACCTACTGAAGCCATTGTCCCTTTTCTTTCTCTGGGGCCACTCCTGCCCGTCTCTGACCCCGCAGGCCGAAGGCAAACTTTCCGCGACGTCTCTCCATCTTTGTCCCTGCTGTCACGCGTCCCACCTCCACCACGGCCCGACGCGCAACGACGCTCAAGGAAACACTCGAGGACAAATTAAACTGCCGGGCAGCCGAGCTGCCAGCGCTCGCCCACGGCACAACCAGCCCGCCCGCCCCGGGCCGGCCGCGCCCCGCGGTACTCACAGCGCCGTGGCGGCGGGAGGGATGCCGGTCCCCGGGCGCTCCATCCCGCGGGCAGAGCAGTTGACGAGGCAGGCGGGGCCGGTGCAGTTACAATCGGCGGCGCAGGGCTGGCAGGCGGGGGCCGGGGGCGCCCGGGCCGCCGCCAGCCCCCCGCACAGCAGGGAGCAGAGCAGGCACCAGCCCGAGAGGGGCAGCCGCGCCGCGGGGACGCCATGTTTGCGCTGTGATCCAGTGTCTCCATTTCCAAAAGGCATCTCTCCCCTACGGGCATGGCATGGCCCCGGCCCGCCGCTCTCCCGGCCGGCCGGCCGGGCCCGGCCGCGCCCCGCCCCGCTACCGCCGCTCCGCTCCGCGCCCCTCCGCGCCCCCTCCGCGCCTCAGCGCCCGCCCGGCATGGCGGCCTCCCCGCGCTCCCCGCAGGGCTGGCGGTGCGCGCTGCTCGGCGGCGGCGCCCGGCCCGGCCCGGCCCGGCCCGCTGGGCTCCCGCTCGCCGCGCTGACAGCCCCGGCCCGGCGCCGCTCGGCTCTGCGCTCCGCCCGGGCCGCGGCCGCCGCCTCCCCCGCTCCGCCTCCCGCCCGGCGGAAACCCGGCGCCGCTCCAGCCCCGCCGCCCGCCCGGGCCGCCCCCGCCGCGCGGCCGCCCACCGGACGGCGGAGAGGGCCGGGGCGAGGGGAGCGATCCGCTCCCGGGCGCGGCGGCCGCCCCGGGGATCCCGGCTTCGCTCCTGGTCCGGGGCCGGCCCGCGGATCTCGGCCCCTGCTCGGCAATGGGGGATCAGGCGGATCCCGGGGGCAGCGGGACCTCGGGGGCAGGGGCATTCCTGGGAGCAGGGGGGTCCCGGGGGCAGGGGGATCCTGGGGGGCAGGGGCGTCCCGGGAGCAGGAGGATCCCAGAGGGCAGTGGGATCCCGGGGGCAGGGGGATCCCAGAGGGCAGGGGGATCCCAGAGGGCAGGGGCGTCCGGAGGGCAGGGGCATTCCTGGGGAGCAGGGGGATCCCCGGGAGTCCCGGGGGATAGGGACGTCCTGGGATCAGGGGGAATCCCGGGATCAGGGGGGTCCCGGGAGCAGGGGAGTCCACGGGGCAGGGGTGTCCCGGCGGGCAAGGGGTATCCTGGTGGGAGCATGTCGGAAAGCGGGTAGGGCAGACAACGCAGCGCGGAGTTCTGCTGGATGCTGGATAGGTGTCTCAAAATGACGGGGGAGGGCTTCCCCTCCCCTGCACACTCGGGCGACGGGCAGAGGGGAGCACTAGCCCTCGTCTGTGCCCTCCCTGATGGCTTTTGGTGCTCAGTTCCCGCGGCTGGTGGCCGTTCCTGAGCCAGTTCAGCACCGCAAGCCTGCTGAATCCAGTAAGCATTGCAGGGTATATACAGTGTGTGTTACACGTCTATAGCACAGCAGGTAATTCAGATATCTTGGAGAGAGATGAAGAACGTACTTTTCAGTGCATTTTTTAAATGCTAACCATAGTAAAGTCATCGGGCTTCAATGCCACTTGCACCCTGCACTGGTCTGGGGCACTGGTCATGAGGTCAATCCTGTCATTCTGTGATGGTTTCTCAGGGATCTGAACTGTTTCTAGTTTAAAGTGACTGAAGAACATCACTGCAATAAAGTATCTATGCAGTCAAAGGAAGAGGACATCTCTCCAAAACCAAACCCAGCCCTGTTTAAAAGCGGTGGAGAAGAAGGTGTGGTAGCTAATAATTTTACAGGGACCCTAATTTGTTCATGTTTAATACGTGCTGCGTTACTGCATTATGGTATGTATGGAACATGGCCCCAGCCATCAGCCCAGGGGAGGATACAAGAAAGCTCAAATCAAACATGGAACTTGTTCCGTGCCGGATCACTTAACTCTGCAAACCAGAGCTGGTGGTTCCTGTCCGGCCGAGCAGGGATTTTTCACCATGAACACAGCAAAGGTGTATGTGTGTGGTTGTCTGTGCAAGAGGTGAAAGCCTAGCATCAATCTGGAGACTGACTGACCCCCAGAAAGATGGAGGAGACTTGGGGGAAGCAGTGGACGGGTGCACAGTGCCCAATGCTTCCCTGCAGCAAGTGGCCTGGGGAGGGACACTTGGGAGGCAAGGACCGAAAGACAGAGCAGTAAATCCTGCACATCCTCCAGAGACAGGGGCTCAGTGGGGGCTAATACCCGAAGTGCCAACCAAAGGCGCTTTCTCCTGAGATTTGCTGATCCGGACAAAACTTTCAGCAGGGTTTTTCGTAAATGAGAACAAGAGCATCTTGCTCTTAATTTATCCAATTCCATTAATTCTTGCAGCCATTCACACCCTTTAAAATATTATTCCTGTGTAACATTTAAGTTCAGTGCAGCAAATCGCTCCAGCTGAGCCTTGGTGTCAAGCACACAAGCGTCCCCGGGAGTCCCCAGGACTGCCCACATGCTAAACTGAAGCCACGGTCTGTTCAATCACGGCTCTTGCAGCAATTACTGTCTTTATGAAAACCTCTGGAAGTTCTGGCAGCTACCTCTGTGAGACGGGCTGCTGCCTCCCCTGTACAGGTGAGTCGCCCACCCTCAGAGAGGTTGCACCCCTTGAACAGCCGCCCCGATGCCAGGGTGAGAGGCATTTTGTACTTGTCAGAAGCAGCTTGCACAGCCGAGCAGATCTGCCTTCTATCCAGAGCTCCTGACGCCTTTCAGGGCTGCACCCTGAAAGGGTGCCTCCACCGGCTTTTGCTGCTCCTTCAAGTGTTACCCAGTGTTCCCCAGTGCCCCCCAGTGCTCCGACGGCGAGCGTGCTGGGGAGCTGCCGTCCTGACACTCTACAGCAGGCATTGTGTTAGTGGGGCCCTGTCAACTGGCGGGCTCAGGAAATCTGCCTGGCAGCTTTCAAGGGAGAAACCACAACAAAAAGGGGTGGGAGAGAGACATGCTAGCTGTCCGCAAGCATCCAAAGAGTGCAAGCAGCAGGGAGGCAGAACAATTGTTCGGGGTGGTACCAGACAAACGACGGGAGCCTCAGAGCCTACTACCCCCGCTGTTCCTCTTCTGTGAATAGACCTGGGGGAGTGGAGGGCCGTGGGGGCATGTTTGCCTCTCTCGGTGGCTGGCCTTGCCTAAAACTTGTCTCTTTGTTGGTGTAAAACACCCTTGCTGGAGTCGTCCTGTGTGTGCACACTCACTTTGGGGCCAGGTCATGGGTTTTCACCATGCGCTGCATGATGGCTGCTGCGGTCCTGCATGCCCCAGCTCCTGCAAGCAGGTGGAACGCAGGTATCTTTCCTTTGCCTAAGAGAAAACAGCTGATTATCGCTGAGCTCCCTCCATCTCAGGCACACTGTAACCTTCAAAAGCTCAGGAAAGAGGAGGATGACTAGCCAAAGGTGACAGTGAACTTGCTTTTTAACCGTGTAGGATTTTTTGAAGCCTCTTGTGATTGCAGGCACGTACGATTCTCTAGGGAACAAGGGACGGACCCACCAGCACTGGGGGTACACCCACTGTGGGTTATGAAGCCTGTGCTACACCTCCAGAGCTGCTCACCGCCTCCCTGCTCTAGCGGGTGTGCTTTGATCCAGGACGGTCCTGATCCAACAAAGTCCGTAAGCACCTGCGTGGTTTCAGGTCTGTGCATTGTCCCGCTGAAACCAACAGAGCGATGTCAGTTTATATCAGCTGGGGCTCTGGCTTTCCTTATCCAAATGCTGTTACAAACCTTAAATAAGATGACTGACAGCATCTGATTTCACTCCTTGGCATGGTACGTAAGGTATATGAGAATTTACTTTACGAAAACATTTTGTGCCTTTTGGACTTCAAATCTGCTTGAAAGACACATCGTCTTTTGCATGATGTATTGTGCCCAAAATAGCTCAGCAGTTACTACTTCCTCATGTGACTACGATGTATTTATTTCCGCTGCTTTAATTGTAAATTGCTTTTTGGTTTTTTTTTTTTCCATTTCTTCTGTACTGATGCCCGTATTTCTTCAGATAACAGCAAGGAGAAAATATCCTGTGTATGGATTGTAATAAGCAGATTAGATCACTAATGTAATCCAGCAGATGTAATGAAGTTAAGGGCTCTGCCCCAAAAGCCAGGGCTGCCAAACTGTAATGAGGGCAACAAACAAGGAAATAATTGAGTGAGTGGGAAAGGAGACAGCAAATCTCGATACAGCTGCAAGAGAATAATTTGTTCACATTGTATCACAATTTTTGATCTTGGAGGAAGGTCTCGTTGCTGAGTCGGGGCAGATTTTAAAACACAAACTGCAGAAAATGATGGAAGTGGAAAATGTACTCTGGGGCTGGGAGGCTGTTGCTCACTGCGAGGCTGGGAATGGCTTGTTGTGGGGAAGGGATTCTTCTGGTTCCTCCTACTGGCAAGCAAATGGAGAGTTTCTCAACACTGTTTACTTGAAGTAGAATTAAAACCCCAACTAAGAGAGTGTTAATTCTCCCTGTCCCACCAGTCCCGCAGGCTGAACGCACCCAGAACATCAGCAGTGGCAGATACACTGTGGTCAGCAAAACGTGACAGAGCTGTGGCCGGCCGGGAATGTCGCTGCTGCCTCCAGGCCCCTCCGGCCAGATCCTGAAAGCGCTGCAGATGTCTTCAGCGGCGACCGGGCAGCCCTGAAATCCCACTGTGCACGGCCGGACCCCGCAGAACCCCCTCTCCAGCAGTGTATTTCTATACATTAAAGCTCTGCCATGGCCTGGTGCAGAAAGCAGCTCATGAGGAGAGGGCTGTGCTCCCCACAGCCTTGTGCTGCAGCCATCGTGCTCTGCAAAAATCCTCTGCACAAGCAACTGCGCTGGACTTCACATAAGATGTGATGGCAGCTGCTTTTTAAACACACTCTGGGAGCAAGTCTCTTCACTGCATTGCCCTCCCACACTGCTGCATTTTCTCTTGCTCAGGGATCCTCCGTCACATTTACCCACGGGGCAGTGGGTGGGCAGGAGCAGTGGGGACATCTTGTCACCCAGGTGGGTCCGTGGCCCATGGAGGGGAAGCTCTGCGCAGATGGAAGTTAGTTTTGGAGCTGGCATAGCTGGGCCAGCACTGGGAGCCTTCTGCCTCCAGCAGCACATGTCTACTGTACCTTCTGTGTGGTTTGAAGAAGGCAGGAAAAAATACCTCTCTTGAACTTTCTGAGCCCTTGCCATGGGCTTTGGTCTGTTTGGAGGGCAGCCGTATTCATGTATGGCCATAGTGCTCGGTTTGCTGTTATTTCGCTGTTTAAAAAGTACTCCTGCTTGATCGAAGGAGCAGAGCTTGCCCTCAGCAGGTGTCCAGGGGGAGAGAACCGTCCCTGGGATAAGGGTACCCCAGAGGAGGTGAAGACCTCCATTTCTCCTGGAAGGAAGCGGTTGCTCTCTGGATGTATTTCGTGTGCCCCTCACTCTGCAGATGCCCCACGTGTGTGTGATGGGACAGCCCGTCCTGCAAAGGGGCTACCTGAAGAGTGACCCCCACAGGAGCCGTCTCCTTCCACCCAGGCCTGGCTTCTGCCTTGCCTCCCGCTACGAGCGCTCCCCGGCTGTAACCCACCACCCAGACCCCCACTCAGATCCAGAAACCCCCCATCGTCCCCCAAGCCCCCCACCGTAGCGGCAGGACGTCACCGGGGGCACAGACCGGCCCTGTCGGGGGTTGCGGGGAGAAAGCTGGGGTGGGGATGGGGCTTCCCCGGCCCCGGGCACAGGGACCCGGCGGGACGGGGCAGGACGAGACGGGCGGGCTCAGCCCCTCACCGCGGCCGCCGGGCGCTGCGGAGCCGGTCCGCGGGCCCCTGGCGCCCTCTAGCACCGCCTCCCCGCGCTCCTCCGGAGTGAAAACCGCGGGGAAAGGCTTGAGCAGCCCCGCAAAGCAAACGTGGCCTGAACTGGGATGCAAATGGAGCCAGCCGGGTGCAGCAAGCCCCGGGCAGCCCGGGCTGTCCCTGCCGCCGGTGACGGACACCGCTGGGGGGTGAGGATGATCCCAACTCCTGCCCTCGGCCTCCCACTCGCACATGTGTGCACGCACCAAGAGCGGCACAGAATCCATATAGTCAGTGTTATCCACCTGTGACGGACCGATGGCTGTGCAGGGCAATTATCCTGGCTCAACCATAAAGAGCAGAGCCGTCTCATACCACGTCCCAAACAGATTTCATCTGCGCTGCATGAATTAAGCAGCAATTTGCCCACCAAATGGCTCCCAGCTGCACGTCTGCACTCACTGGGCACAGGATGCTGTGGACAAGGCAAGGAGGCATCGGCTGGACACAGCTGTCCCAGCAGCGCGGGGTGCCCACAGCCAGGTGGGACGGATGCTACCACCTGGCAAAGGGACCCCCCCCTCCCCAGAGTGTGCTTGGGGTCCGTGCTCTCCAGCGAGGCACGTGGTTGTCTTTTAGTGCTGGGTTTTCAACTGCTCGGGGCTGAGCTGAGTCAGCACAAGCCCCTCTTGGGCTTTTTCTGGATGATTTTTGTGGACAATTTCAGCTCAGGAAGTGAATTTATTCATGCTGATCGTTTTCATCCGTTTGACATAGTGTGAATGCAAAAGAGAGCCAAGCGGTTTTGGTGACAACACTTCCTGCTCGGTAACTAATTGGTGGCAATTCTGTTTTTATTTACCAAACACCCTTTCAAAGCAAACAAAACTTTATGATTTCTCTCATAATATTTTCCAACTTTCAGGGCTTTCAGGGGTCTTTGGCTGATGGAGGGACACTCCCATCAGGTTGAACTTGCAAATTTTTGGTTTCTGGCTGTGGGTGCTCTCCGGCTGTTCCCACTCAGTTCTCCCCCCCATCAGCTCCCTGGAGAGCACGGTGCACACCAGAAGGGTTTAAAGGTACTTGGGATTTTCCTATATGCAGGTCCCTGCCTGCCAGCAAAGGCAAGGTCAGAGGGTTGCTGTGACTGGAGACAGGATAGAGAAGTGGTTTGTCCTGGGGCACTTGTTAATCAGAAGCTTCCCGGGGAGCATGCTTGGAGCTGTGAGGCCCACCCGAGAGCCGGCCACATGCTGGCAGCGCCCAGAGGATGCCACATGCTCTGCCTGCACAGGCTGTACCACACATCGCTGCTCGGGGAGGATGTGAGCTTTGGGACAGGGGCCAGGTGGCAGGGCCAGCATGGTAGGGGGCTTTCAGCCACGAGGCTGGCTTTATGTCACCTTTGGCCGTCACATACCCCAGTCGCGCCGAGAGCTCACGCTGCTGAAATCCCCTCTGCTGGCTGCAGGTGCATCAGTGCTGGCAGCAGGGACAAACCAGCCCCAGTTTCTTACTTCTTGTGTTGCTGGAAAAGTCCAAAGCGCAGGGAGGGAATAACGAATTCAGCTGGGAAGATGCTGATGAACACTGGCTGCCGGAGCCAGTAGGAGGGCTGCTCTGCATGGTGGGTGCCCCCCAGGGGTCCAGCCTCACTGCACCAGGGCTGACCGTAGGATGTGACCGGCCAGGGCAGTGGGCAGTGAGGGGGCAGCGGCACCCGTCCGGCCACAGCACGGTCCCCCCGAATTGCTGCTGCTCTGGGCCTGTTGCTATAGCAATGCTGATGTCGCAGCGCCGTCAGGAGGCATTGCAGTGCTGGAGTTGGCATCTTTCACTGAGGCGAGTTGAAGCCATCGTGGGTTTTAGCTGCATAAAAAGTCAGGGAGCAGACAGAACTGCTCATTTCCCCACCGCGGGGGCTTCAGGAAGCCGTATTTCCTCACCCTCAGCTTTTGCGCACACTATTGTGGCATCACCCTGCCCTGCACAAGGGGAAGGCTCCCAGGCTGCTGCAGAGAGCCCAGCAGAAGCATTGCCTGTACCAAGCCTGGGGTGTAATGGTCCCGTCTCCACTGCAGATGCCATCGAGAGAGCAGGTGAAGGCTGGGGCTTCCCCTCCCCTCGGCAAAGGGACCCCTGTGACCATTCACACCCAGCAAGCGGGGTGCAGTAAGCATGCCGATCAAGCTGAAGCCAGAGGGCAGCCGCCAAGAGGCACAGCAGCAGAAATGTGTGTTCAAAACCTTTAGGACAGGCTGAGTTTAAGGCTTCTTCCACCCTCCTCCAGCTTGGTAAAGCCTGGGGTACCAGCACGCTGGCAGAGAGAGAGGGTGTTCCCAGAAACGCTGGTACCGTCGCACCACAATACATCTGCTTTTGAGAAGCCGGCTTGGAAAAGTCACTTGCCAGCAGTTTTTTGGCTTTGAATTGGCTGTAGCTGGTTGCATGTGGCTGTGCCTCGCTCCCTGCCTTCCCCAGGCAGAACGGATCGCTTCCACGTGTGCTCAACTGGTCAGATGCAATTAGTCCCTCTGATCGCAGAAGGACTACTAATGCAAAGCAGGCAAAATGTTTGCAGGGCTGGGACAAACCTTAACTGCACTAGGGAAGGGGCTGTTTCCAGCAATAAAGAAGAAACGCTTTTAAACAGACCAGGAAATTGTAAAATTGCGGAAAAAGAAAGCAAGAGAAGGCTGCCTGAGGGGATCTACCGAAGCTGATGGCATTTCAGAGCGCAGGGTGCCCGGAAACATCAGGCTCTGGGTTGGTCATGCTGCTCACGCAGTGTCATCTTGAAGAAAAAAGTAATTGCCCAAACTTACTAGAGTTCTGTTAAGACAATATGTTCAGCCTGCCTTGGAAAATGTTAACAAACACCATTAATACACTAAGCTGCATCTTCATCGTCCAGATTATTAATTACCTGGAGCAGTGCCACTTGCAAACAGCTCAGGTGTCATTGCAGGTGTGTCAGAGGACGAGCGGAAGGAGAGAAGCTATTGATCGTTAGGCTGAGAAATACCGCCTGGTGCTGCCCGTGTCTAATCAGCGATCTGCCACCAATTTCCTCTGATGAATGGCTGAACAAGCCACGGGCACGCATCTGCATCTGCCCTGGCAAGCAGGAGCCCAGCTTTTCATCTGCCAGCTCTGTGACAGCCAAAAATGGGGGGTCCCTGCTGCTCCCCAGCACCTGTGGCTTTCTCAGGGGCTGGATTTGGTTTTCCCCCCCAGAGATCTGCCCGTGGAGCAGGATGCCTGTCCGGCGGGGGACTGGCATACGCTGCCGCAGGGGAAGGTGCAGGCGAGCCCAGTGCAGGCAGCGATGCAACGACTCGCTCCGGAGGGCACCTCTTTCCAGCCTGGCCCTCCTCAGTGGTTGACTTATTCCCTGGGGCAGCAGCTTTATGAGCCTTTGCACATTTCCATGCTCGCTCATTACTGCCGCTTATTATTTTACAGGGCCACAGAACGCTGCAAGCATCCCGGCGCTGGGGCTGGCCCATGGAACTCTCTAACTCTGCAGTGCCGAACTCGCCATTTCCAAAAAGGAGGGGTTTTTTGGAGGGTTTATCTGCTCAAGCTTCCTGGGCTCTGCTGCGGTGACTCTGCAGGCAACGCCCCGGGAAGAAGGTAGGCTCGAGGCCACCAGCCGGGCTCGTGCTCCCTGACATGGTCTGGCTGGTGTGAACCTATCTGGGATGGCAACGGCTGAGTGTGCACAAATAATGGACGCACCCCGTGACATTTATACGCTTGCTTTTGAAACCGTAACCACGCTCTAACCCTTCCCACTATCAGGATGTGTCTGTATATGGCTACAAAATATCTTGGATGGTTTTAAGGGGAGATGTTATATTTCTAAAGTATTTGATGCTGCTGAGGCATGTCTGAAAAGCATTTAAAATTTACAAAATAGCCTGAAAATATCTCATATTTGGGAGGCTGAGAGTTTGTTGCTCGGCCCTCCCTCTATCTCAGCAGGACACATTTCAAAGGCCCTTTGAACATCCAACTCTTTATCACGTTTGAAAGCTCTCGTGGGTGACTGCTGGAGCTGGGGACTTTTCTGCACTCGATCCTCTGCTGGCTGAAACCTTGGCTCCTTTCAATCTTGGCACAAGGAAAATTAATTTCCTGGCCTCAGTCCAGTGCAGGCTCATTAGGAACTGGCACGATCACCCCTTCGTGTGCAGGAGGGGATGGCGGGGGCCCGGGGCAGCACCATGGTTCCCTGGGGATGCCCATGGGGAAATGCCAGGGACAGAAGAGGTGCCAGGCGGGGCCCGTGTCCCGCCACACTGCTGGCAGGGAGGTGGGATGCTGACCTGCAGGGAGCAAAACCCTTCAGGGGAAAGGGGGGGTTCCCTGTGTTTGCTGGGGTTTGTTTTATTTTACGGTGTCAGGAGCCACACTGTGCCCTGCTCAGCCCTGGCTACTGCTGCCACCTCCCAGTGCCATGGGTGATACTGGGGTGCCGACCCTGGAGCAGGGCAGAGGGGGAAGCCATGCCCAATGTCTCATTTGCCAGCTCGAGCCCAGGACAGCCAGCCGGTTACACCAAAGGGCTCTCGCTCTGCTCCGGAGGAGGGGACCGAGCCACTTGGGCTCGGCAGCTCTGCCAGACTCAGGAGCAGGGGAGGGGACTCAGACCCACAGGGCTGCACTTGGGGCAGAGACCCTGTCCCGTCCTCCTGCCACCCCTGGAAATGGTGTCTTGGCAGTGATTTGGGTGGTGCTTTTGTGGCTGGTGTAGGTCCTCCTCTTGAACACTGACAGAGGGTTGCAGAGTGCTGGGAAAGATGTTTCCTTTGCTTGACTTTGCTTTTTGGAGAGGGAGAAGGGACTAATGGGGGCAGTTTGGCTGGTGAAGGAGTGCTCAGGTTTGCCCCTGGCCTGCACGTCCTGAAACGGGGCCACAGACAGATAACAGAATCTAACCAGCTCCGGGGTTTACAAACCCCCTTGGGGAGCTGTTTGCTGTTATTATCATAAGTTGCTCCAAAAGCAGCAAATTCAGCAATGCATTAATGTGCCAGCCTTGCGGGGCTGGTTTGCAGCATGCCGGAGCTGCTGTCCCTGCCTGTGGGCTGCACCCTCCTGACCCCCAAAACTCCTGGGGTCCCACCAGCATTGCAGGGCATACGGAGCCCTCCAGCATCGTTGGGCGAGCTGGATCTGCTGGGTGAGACCGCTGGTGAGAGCCCCATGGCACGGCACATTCAGCAGGACTGACCTTGCGAATAAATTAACTCAAAGACTTAGTGACAAACTGGGCTCTCCAAACCTCCTCGGTGCTATGCAGGGAAAATGATGCTGGTGAAAGGCTGGAGGGAGCCACAGGTGGAAACTGCCCTTTAGGAGGGATCAGAGAAGCTGAGGAGCCCAAGATAGAAACAGAGGGATTGGGCACAGCAGAGACCGAAAATGAAATAACCAGACAAAAAGAAGGAGGGTTGCAAGGTAAGACTTGACTTGGCAATGTAAGAAAGGGAAGAGACAAAAGCAGTCTCCCAGCAAAACGCTGCAACTTAACTTTCACAGCTGCAAAAGGAAAACAATCGCTTCCCACACAAAAATAACTGATGGGCTGCGTTGATGAGAAGATGTCTGAGGAATTTCAATTAAAAGCCAGTGACACTGACAAAGGCAACGAGATTGAAGTGTTCAAAGGTAAGTGAGCAATGGGGAGGGAAGAACAATAAGTGGCGAGGGAGGGAACAGTGCCTGCTCAGCGCTGCGTGGGCTGGGCCCTTCCCAAGGCGGCAGAGAGAAAGTCTTTGCCCGCTGAACGTGGCAGGGTGCTGGGATCCACCTCCCGCACGCGTCCCGTGCCCCGTGCACGCTCCCTCCGCCTCCCCACGCCCCCGCACACCCCTGCGCCTCCCGCACGGGCTCGGCTCCGCAGGGGGATGCTCGCTGCAGCAGGGCTGGCCCTCTGTCTGACATCTCCGGTGTTCGGATGTGTGATGTCTGCTCATGTGCAACGTGAAACCGAGCTCTCTGTGTCTTGCCCAGGTGACGTGTCAGCCCCATCTGTGCAATGTCACCTTTGTCCCCAGCTGCCCTCCTGCGCCTCCCATCCAGGTGGTGACCACTGCCTTCAGGCCCTTTCTCCACAACGTCTCTAGGATTTTGGAGTCAGAGCCGTGTGTGTCCTTGGCAAATGGCCCATAGCAGAACAGAGAGCGGGAAGTGCTGGCAGGTTTGTAGGCGAAGAGGAGAAAAGTCCCCTGAACCTTCGCTGGTGGCACCACAATAGGTGACGGCAGAGGCAAGCTGAGCCGTATTACCAGCAGCACATGGAAAGAGCCTGGTTTTCCTGCAGCCACCAGGCAAAGAAGATGAATATCTTCCAAGACGGCACAGCTGACATCGTCTCTGATGGGAATAGCTCGTCCTTGCAGCCTGCCTGCTGAAGAGACAGCTCTGCTCCATCTGAGCTGGCAACAAGAGCTGGGAGCAGGAGGGCAGCAGGCTCGGCACACTCCCGGGATGCCAGGAGAGGCATTGCCACAGCCTGGCCAGGACAAGGACAAGGTCCCTGCACGGGGGACAGAGCAGTGAGGAGCAGCTGAGGCCAGGGGAGCACGGGGGCAGCTGGGGCTTGAGCCAGCGATGGAGCAACCTGGGCCAGCGGGAGGAAGGAGGGATGGCCTCCCACCAAAATATCTCATTTGGCTCTGAGCATGGCATGCAACTTCTGGCACAGAGAGAACCCTGCAACTGTCCATGCGGAAGAAAACAGCTAGATTTAAAATCTTGGAGCACACTGTTTGTGCGGAGCAGCTGGCCAGGGCCCAGTGCTCAGCCCCAGGCAGGCTCTCCGTGTCTCCAGCCCTGTGTGGAGCTGTGTCCCCAGGCGGGAACGGCCGAGCCAAGGACTGGTGCCATCTCCCGCGAGCCTTAGGCTGCCGCTCAGCCATTGGCATAGGCAGAAGGAGCTGGTGGTGAGATGCCTCTTAGTGCTTGCATTGAGAGTCCCTCATACACTGCAATTCAACAGACCTCTTGGGTTGACGGCCCCAATGGGAGCGGGCTGATTTTCTGCCTTTAAAAACAAATCTGCTTATGTGTAGATGTAGCAGAGTAACAGATAGCCACAGTCACGGCCGGTCCCGCTCAGAGCCCTGCCAGATACCGCAATCCTGCTTCCCCAAGGCACGCCGTATCTTCAGGCATCTGTTGTTCCATTAATCTATTTTTAGCAAATATATCCCCCTTAGTTCAGCTGCAGTTATCTGATTAGTTCCTGTAACTATACGAGGAGCAACATCTCCAGGCGTGACTGCGAATTCTGAGCAGACTGTGTTTCTGCACACACGTTTTCTGAAAGAGAGAAACTTGCTGAAGATGCTTTTCCCTGCGGCGCTCATGGACGCGGAGCTCTGAGCTCCGGCACTGCACGAGGTTGAGTTTCAGGGGCTGGGGGCAGCGGGGCTCAGCACTGCTGCAGGCGCTGGAGCACACGACCTTTGATAAAGGCAGAATTAACGAGCCACGCTTCCCCGCTGCTGCCCGTGATAAGGGGCCATCCTCCTCCGGCGTTGCCCTGATGCGGTGGCGATAAGCAGCTGGCTTTGTTTGCTTCTGAACACGAGGATGTTGATGGAGATTTCCATCATCATCGACTGTAGCTGAGAGAGGGGAAAAGTCCCTGTGCGTCAGCGGTTACAGCCTGCACGGAGGTGCCAGGGCTATGTAACTCCTTCCCTGGGGCAGGTAGCACCAGGGAAAAGCTCCACTGTGGCTTTGTTGCTGCACAGGGACTAGTTAAAAACCCTACAGACACACAGATGGCTCCAGCATCGCACTTTGCTCCGAGGCCTCCTCCTCTGTTGACTGCAGCTGTCCTGGAAAATCAGATTATAGTGCAAAACTCTGGCATCGAGTCTGCTCTGACGAGTCAGGTCTTCCATCTCCTGGACAGAGTGTCAGGATGAAGAACACACGAAGGGGAGTGAGGGGATAAGCCTCCACTGTGACAGCTTTTCCTCTGGTCTCAGCTGTGTCTGAGGAGCTGCAAACCCAGAGCTCCTTGGCATTCCCTGGGGCCCATGATGGCCATGGCCATGCCCGAGGCTTGGGGTGGGAGAAAGGGTGTCTCACCCAGGAGCTCACTGACCTGGCTTGTCTCCCTTGTCTGTGGCCAAAGCCTCCAGAGCTCTATTGCCCGCTCGCACTCCTTCCTCTGGAGTGCTTTAGGGCTGTTGAACAGGGATTAACTATAGATTTAAATGCTCCCAGGGCAGCAAAGGGAAAAGCTCATCCGTGCCCACAGTGAGAGCAACCCCTCAGTGTCACCACGGTTGACACCCGAGCTCCAGTATTGGCACCTCAGTGTCACCGTGGCTGGCACTTGAGCTCCGGCGCTGGCCCTGGATTTGCTGGGCTGCCTGAGCCCTGCCATGCTGGCCATCACCTCCCTCTTGTGCAAGCCCTGCTACTTACTCGCATCTTCATTGTGTGCCTGCCTGGCTTCTCACCAGAGCAATTTATTTCCCACTCCTGCTTCGATGTGACTGTTCAAGCCTCCTTTTCCAGTCAGGATGCGGCCGCACCACTGGAAATATGTCACACAGCTAAAGACATTTATTTCAGTCGAGAGACCCGCAAGCGCCTCAGGTCACACTTCATTTGCAGTCAGAAAGAAAGATGCCAAGCGCTGCTCGCTGAAACCAGTTGCTGAGGCAGACCGGGGACAACGCGGGTTTCCATCTTAGAAAAACTCGAGCCTGCCGCCCCCGCAGCCCACGCTCCCTCCACCCCACAGGCTCTGCCCTGCTCCGCGCCTGCCCTCGGACCCGACATCTCCCAGGGATGCTGCCGCCAGCAGATGGGCCCTGTCTGCCTCGAGTGAACCCCCCCACCGTGGGGCAAACCAGGAGCAGGGCCATCTCCAGCTGCTGGGGGTCGGACCCCAAACCTGACTGGAGGGCTGCACCCAAACCCCGCACGGGACGGGCCTCCCACGCTGCTTCCCGGGGTGCGAATACCCTCGTGGGTGCGTGTGAGCACCCTCAGAGCCGCCAGCTCCCGTGCGTGCGCAGGTGCCCCCCCCCCTCACCTACCCCCCCGGTTACCGCGGGTGCGGGCCGGGGCGGAGCGAACGGGCTCGGAGCGGAGCGGGTCCGGCCCCCGCCACCGCCCCCGCGGCGCTGCCATTGGCGGCGGGGCCGGGCCGGGCCGGGCCGGGCCGGGCCGGGGGAGGTGGCGGCGGCGGCGGCGGCCGGCACAGCCCCGCGCCCCCCCAGCGCCCGGCGCGGCGCCGCGGCCCCGGTATGTCGCGGAAGAAGGCGGCTCGCAGCAAAGGCGGCGGCGGCGGCGGCGGCGCCGCGCCCTCCACCGCGCTGCCCCCAGCCGCCCAGGGCACCGGCCGTGCCGCCGCCGCCCCGCGGGGCTCCGCGCCCGCCCCCGAGCTGCCCCGCAACGGCGGCGCGGCGGCCGGGCGGCCCTCGCTGAGCAGCAGCGGCGAGTTCTACGATCTCGCCTTCAAGGTGCGGGGACGGGGTTGGGGCGGGGGTGGGATGCGGGAAGGAGCGCGGAGCCCCGGTGCGGGGTGCGTCGGGTGCGGGAGAAGTTCCTGGGGGCCAGGACCGGGCGGGCATCCCTCCCTTCCAGCCCCGGCAGCCCGGTACCGCCGCCGGGTTCTGGTCTCCAGCGGCGGGTCCGGCCTCGGCCGGGCTCCTGGAGCCGCGCTTGGCGGCGGGGCTGCCCCTGCGGGGCTCTCGGCAGCGGGGGCTGCTTCTGCGGAACTTTTGCAAGTGATGACAAAAGGCTTTCAGCTCACATGAGTTACTGTAACCTTCTGGTTCCTCTTTAAAAACGTTAAAAAAAAAAAAAGCGGTTGTAAAGCGGGGTGACAGTATTGCTTGAGGCGCATCGAATCTGCTCTGGCTGCTGTTGAAATGTCTCCGGCTTGCGCGTTCTTTTAAAGGCTCAGATGGCTTCTTCTCGCTGCTTCAGATTTTGGCGAGCGAGTCACAGATCAAACGTATTTGCACTCCCCCCCTCCCCTCTATCATGCGACCTGATGCAAGCCCAGCTCTTGGAGCTCGCTGAGCGATTTTGGCTGAGACTGCAGTTCAGTGCGACCCATCTGACTGCATTTCTAACGCAGATCTTCGTAACCGAGCGCGGGGTGATTAGGCTTGGAGAAGATGGTGTTTGCTATGGCAAGTCCAACCTTGGCACACCGTGGCAGAGAGCTCAGTGCCGGTGGCAATCGGCATGGCCATTGCCATGTTAAGATTTGGGACATGCAGTAGGAGGTGAAGGGTGTTCAAGAAGTGAATTTGGTTGCTTTAGTAGGTGGCTGGTCCTGATACAGCTGCAATAACGGTTCAACAGCTTCCCTAAAATGGAGCCATCTCCGTGTTCACGCTGGCCCATGGCTCCTTGAGCTCGTCTCACTGCCTGGGCTGGGGCTTTCCCTGGGGATTGCTCCCATGGGATGGGGATGAGCCAAATGAGGTCTCAGATAAGCCCAAATGTGCCAGGTAGCCAAAACCTCTGCTAAGTCTGGCTGGTTTTGAACCAGTGGCAGAGAGAAATTGCTTCATATTCAGTAAAAACCTGGTTTATTAAACTTTCTCTTTACCTTACCCCTTTCCTGAGGTTCCTGAGCTCTGCCAGAGGCAGTGGCCAAACGCGAGGGCCAGATCCTGATCACTGAGCCCTTGACTTGAGCCTGGCTCTGGGTGCTGCTGCGTGCCCTGGGTGAGGCTTCAGTGGTGCTGGGTGAGGAGAAGCTGCCTTTAAAGGTTGCCCTGCTCTAGAACAGAGGTCTGGAAAGTTTTAAAAAGTCAGTACTACTATTTTGTACTAAAAATGACTTTTTCCTCCCCCCTTCCCTTGGCTTTGCACAGATACACCTGAAGGCTCCCTGGCTCCCCTAATCCTTTTGTGCCAGAGCTTGGTGTGCGGCTGTGCGTGTGCTCCTGCAGGAGACCTGGTGTGGGGCTCTGCACCCACCGTTTGGATGATGAAGCACTGTGGCCGGATCCTGGCCACCCTGCCCCAAACTGTGGCTGGGGCTACTGCCGCCCCTCGGGAGGCTGAGCTGCAGAGTGATGGTGGCATTTGCTGCTTCTGATGGCTCCTGCCCGGGTTCGGTGTGACCCAGGGCAGTGCCTGCCTTAAAACCATTTAAATTCAGTCACGGGCTAATGGCTTGCAGAAGGCTAATGGCAGCGCTTTCGGGAGAGAGGGAACCCTGCCATGCCAGCGTGAAGCCGTGCAAATTGGTGCGGGTGCAGAAGCTGCTGATGCAGCTCGGCTCCATGGTCTGGGATTTCTTGATGGTGGGAAGCTGTCATCCTGCAGAGGGGAGAGGGGTCGGGGGGCAGGAGGGCTCAAGGGGGCTTGTGGTCTGAACATAAGCTTCGGGGAGCTGCATTCGGGAGCAGTTTCAGCTCTGCCATGGTTTCTTTGTGGTGGGGTGGGTGTCTGCCCTGTCTGCACCTGGGGCTGCTGCTGGGTGGGGAAACTGAGGCAGGCGGCACAGGGAGCTGCTCCCTTGGCATCCGCTGAGGACCAGCAGGGCAGCCATGAGGCTCTGTGGGTCCCACTGAAGGAGTTTGCTCACAGAGGGCAGAGTGAACCTCCAGAGTTGGCGCGCATGGTTGGGGGCCCCCCTGAAGTCTCCCCGTGGGCAGAGCCAGCCTCCCCAGGAAGCCCTGTGTGTGGTGGGATGCAGGGTGTTTCCTGGGTCTGCTGAGGACAGGGTGGGCTCCACAGCCATCGAGTCAGAGCTTCCTTTTGGCTTTCAAGGGGTGTTTGTGCCCCCACGGGGGATTTGTTAAGTATTGGTCAGGGGAAGGTGTCTCAAGTCCGGCCAGCGCTCAGGGGCGTGCGTGGTGCAGGGTGGGAAATAATCCCACTGCGGGTCCCCACCTTCTCTCCCCCACCCTCCCCTGGGTCTGAGGACATCGCTCGTGGACATGCTTTTTCTCCCCTCTAGAGAACAGGATCTGCTCCTGCTCCCGGGATGGGGCTTTTGGGATGGTGACAGGTAACGGCTGCTGTGGGGCTTCCGTCTCGAAACCCAGTGTCTAACACTCCCTTCCCTCCCTCCCAGGTGATGCTGGTGGGCGACTCAGGGGTCGGAAAAACCTGCTTGCTGGTGCGGTTCAAAGACGGTGCTTTCCTCGCTGGCAGCTTCATTTCCACGGTCGGAATCGACTTCAGGGTAAGTTCCTGGGGGGCTCCTCGGGCCCTGCCTGCAGGGTCCAGCAGGCGAATGGCGGCTTTTGCAGAGGAGTAACAAAACATTGCTCCAAGGACTTAAACCTCATCATCCTGACCTGTGTCAGCTCCGGCTGGGGCACCTCGGGGCTGAGCAACTGGCCGACGGCAGCAGCCTCTTCGTTACTGCTTTGCACAAGGATGGGGGAGCGCGTTCTCTGCTCCAGGTCCTGGGGGTGGTTTGTGTAAGAACTGAGGTCTGAGCATCTGCCCTGTGAAAATATTTCTCTAAGTCAATTTCAGTGCTTTTAACAGTTTAAACAAAAAAACCCCAACAAATAAAACCAAAACTGACACAAACCAGAATGCCCTGGAAACAACTCCTGAGCACAGCTTTGGGGTGCCACCGTCGGGGTGCAGTGCTGGGGTGGCCCTTCTCCCTCTGGCGTGGAGGGGAGGCATCGTGCTGAGGGGTCTCTGAGCCCTCGGAGAGTAACTGTTTTGTTGGCAGTGACCGGAGCATCCCGGTGTCAGGGCAGCCCTGCGGGCAGCACGTCTAGGCTGTGCGGCACCAGCAAGGACAGAGGGAACCTGCTCCACAGGGGGGATAATGTGGGGAATGGGGGGCAGAAGGGGAGACAGCTCGTGTCCTGCGGTGCCCTGGTGTGGGCAGAGCATCCTTTGCCAGGTGGGAACGTCTTAGCGCCAGCCGGGGCCCTCAAAGCCTTTTCTTGGCTGCATTTCCCCAGCGGTACCTTGCTGGGGAGCTGGGGCTGGCGGAGCTGCCTGGGGACACCGTGGTTTGGGCAGCCCCTGGTGAAGGGGAGCTGCGGGGCTGCGCCCTGGGCTGTGGAGCAGGCATCCCTGGGGTAGGACAGCAGAGCAACGGGGACAGTGGCTTTGCAGAGATGGCATCAAAGAAACCTTACATCAGGCCGTAAAGGGCCAGCGAGGGAGCCCTGTGGATGCTGCTGAGGCCACGGTGGCTCCTCTGAGCTATCGCTACCAAAGCAGCAGCCAGCAGCACGCCTGGCTTGGGTCTCTGGCCCGAGGATCAGATGCTCCCAACCATCTGCTTCCCCCAAACCACAATCTCGCTGCTCCCCGAGACGTCTGGCTGATGCCGCAGGCTCCTGGGGGAGGCTCAGCCCTCGGGACCGGGGACGTGCCTGGTGGCTGTGCTCCCCCTGCCCTGCTGTCGGGGCACTGGCTGCGTCGTCTCACTGTACGATGGCTTTTGGCTCCATTTCGGCGCCGTGGTGGTGATGAGCGGGTGCGGTGAAGAGCTGGTGGTGATGCCAAGCACCAGTGTTTCATCTCCCCGGCCGCCTTTTCTCAGCAGGATCTCAGATCTCCCCCTTTCTTGGAGGATTTCTGGGAGATGGGTGTCTCTTGTAACCTGCTATTTCGCTGGGGTGTGAGTAATAACTTGCTGGTACAGTGACAAGTGGAAGAGATGAGGGACGGCTCAGAAAGCCTTTAGAAAGAAAGCGATGTTCTTTCCTGCAAATAGGCTTTCGGTGCAGAGCGACGCTGCGGGTTGCAGCAGCGGCTTGGTGAAGTTGGTAAATTGGAATCCATAATTTTATACAAAGGTAATTACACGGTATTTCAGGTGTTCTTAAAATGAAAAGCGTTTTATTCCTGATTGCAGTGATTGATACCGAGGGCAGTCATAAAATCCTGTGACTTATTGATTAGAGCACTGAAACGACTGCTACGGAGAAGCAATCAAATTAGGGCTAATTTACTTCTGTAATAGAGCTGCTAGAGCTACATCGTTTTGAAATGGGCAGATTATACAGTGGGGAAGATCATGTGTGTGCCCTAAAACTCATTATTATCATCTTTGTAAGGCACTCATAATTTTGGGGGGGACATGGAAATAGTTTTTTGATTGTACATCTCCGTTCCCATTAAGATAATCCTGTTTGCAGCCGCTGTGTAATTGTGCCCCTCTCGCCGTTCGCATCGCGATGCAGATGAAGCTCTGGGGTGGTAACGCTGGAGGCTTCTGCTGCGAGAGCGTGGTTTGGTTTTAATTTCTGCCTATCTAATAACAAAACTGTCACATAGCAGCTCCTTTTCTGCGTAATCCCACAATTTGGCATCGGGTTTTCTGGCTGAAGCAAGCGAGGCCGTTTGTGGTGGCGGGCGGTTGTGGTCGGGGAGGGCGGTCGCTGGGTTTCTTTGCTGCATTCGCCTTGGAGTGGTGCGAGAGGTGCTGAGCCAGCGCAGGGCGTTCTTTTGGTGCGTCTGGCTTTCTCGGCGGGGTTTGTGGCGGTCGCTGAGCCTCGCCGGTGGCGGAGACTGTGGGGACTCCCCCAAGGCCAGGGTGTGCGGCAGCTGCGCTCCTATGCACGCGTGACCTTGCTCGGCCCGGGGAGAGCTGCCAGGAGCCTGGGGACATGGCGGGGACATGGCGGGGATGGAGCTGCCCGGCTCCTGATGTTGTTTTCGGGACTGTCCCCACTCCTATTGAAGCCGGCAGGTCTCTGCAAAGTGCCCTGGGATGGGACGGAGCCACCTGGGGGGCAGCCCCCGTACCCACCCCCCCCCAGCCGCTCTCCACCTCTTCTCCCACTCCGTCCACTGGTCCCAGCGGGCTCCAGGATGAGCCGCTTGTTTTCGAGGATGTCAAACCATTAGATACACGCAAAGCTATGGCTAATGGATTATGTAGGCCTGAGCAAATGTAAATGAATAGAAATCCATTTAAAATTAATCTGGCATTACAATTCCTAATGGCCCCCTAGGTTTTTTCCCTCCTACTGTTTTATGTTAGGGAGAACCGCTCGCATTGTGTTTGTTTATCATCGTCTCTTAAACAAAGGAGGATGTTGGTCTAAATATATTTGGAAGATAAACCACTGATACTAGGGAAATAAAGATGATTGTAGTATTAAAAAAAAAAATGCATCAAAATGGTACCTATTGGCTCCTGGCTTTGGAGATGCCGAGTCCTTTGGCTTTCCTTGCTTTGAAAATTGGTTTTATTGGAGGAACATCTTTAGTTTCCCGAGAAGATACCAGCCCTCCCAGTTCAGACAGGGTAGCGCTGGAGGTGCAGGGGTGCCGAGTGGGGGGTTTGGTTGGGAGTGGGCTGCTGGGGTGACCCCGAGCGGGGGGTTTGGTTGGGGGTGCGCTGCTGGGGTGACCCCCGAGTGGGGGGTTTGGTTGGGGGTGCGCTGCTGGGGTCACACCACCCCCCCCCACCCCGTGCTGTGGGTGCCATTAAGGTGAGGCAGAGCCCTGGGGCGAGGGGTCCTGCTCTCTGCGGGGGCTTTGCCTGAGCAGGGGGCTCACTCGGAGCAACAGAAACTTCTGTCCGAGTTATGAGGGGGAAGCCTCTGCGTTGAGCAAACCCCTCTCTGCCTCCAGCATCCCGCTCGCAGGCATCACCTTTGGAATTTCCAGCCATCGCTAGATAATGGGGGGCTTAATTATTCCCTCCCATTAGCCATGGTGTGGCCAGGGCTGTACTGAGCTGTGGCATGAGATCTTCCTCCTCATCTTCCCCAGGGCTGGGGGTCTCAGCAGCTCCCTCTGCTTGGGGGCAGTGGTGGGACCAGGTCTCTCGCTGCAGATCCCGGCCGGGGAGGGCAGGATGGGTCCTGCCTGCGCGAGGTGGTGCGTGCTTTTCCAGCTTCATATGTTAGGGTTTTGGGGAGAAGGGTCTCCTGGAAAAGAGCAGGTTGATCACTCAGAGGTGTGAATCCCACTTTTCTCGGTGCTACTGAAGGAGCTACATTTCGCTTTAATTTTGGGAACGCGGCAGAAACCTCAACAGGAGTCAAAGCTGCGCAGCCAACAGTACTTCTGTCTCGTCGTAACACCTAACTGACGGGAGGAATGTCTTGCCAAAGCCGAGAAACCAAAGGGCCGTGTGAGCCCACCGTGTGTCCCCTCCCCAGTGGTGGCTGGGCCCCCTGGGGCCGCCCCGATGCTCACCGCCCAAGCGGGGTGCTCTGCCCTGAGCTTTGCAGGGTTGGGCTAGTTAAGGTTTTTGTACTAATTGGACCTGAAAGGAGAAGAACATAAAAGTAAAAAAAAATTAAAGATGAGCCTTTTCTCCCTGGGAAGAGGTGCTAATGAGTTCCTTTGCATTAGCAGGGGAGACGGTTTCTGGGCTAATCAGTGGGATGAAACCTTAAGGAAGCGCTTTGCTGGCCGAGTTCAGAGCAGGGTGGCTTGTCTTCGCTTTCTCCGAGGTGCGTAGCGGTATCGCTCCTCTCTTGCTGCCCCAAGGAGAGGGAGCAAACCAGCATCCTCCTTGCCTAAAGCGTGCCCGGGTGCTGCGGGAGGAGGAGGGAGCCAGCCCCGGTGCTTCGACGCAGCCTCGGGTTTCCTGAGCAGGCGGCTGGGCGCAGGGAACGCTTCCTCTGAAGGCTGGTTGGGCTCTGGCATCCACAAATTTGCACCGCCGTGTCCAGGAGGGGTTTCTGCTGGTTGTTACCCCGTGGAGACCCGTGGCTCCCCCCTGGCCGCAGCGTCCTCGGGCAGGGGCGAGCCCGCGGCGGCCGCACTCTCTGCTCCAGCCTTGGCCGTGCCGCAGTTAATCTGCACGCTGTGACGGCTGCTGCGCGCTGTAAATAAAAGCTGTCACTTGTGACCCTGAGCTTTAAGGACTCTTGATTACATTCAGCCCTGCGCTGCTCTGGGGGTGGAATCAGCGGTATATAATATGTTTTTTTGCATAAGAGATTTGTTGCATCTCTGTTTATTTTTCGTAGCGCGTGTGTGTGCACCTTCCGTCGGCAAAACAGCAGCTGCTGGCTGCCTGCTGACTCCTTCAGTGAGATTAACTTTGCAGGAGAGACGGAAAGCTTCGTTCCAGCCATGCAGGGTGTGCAAACTAACACTGGCCCCGTGGTCTGGATTTGGCAAGTCTGGTCCTGGGTCTCCATGCGCTCGGAAGAGGGAGGTGTGGATGTCCTGAGCATCTGCCAGTCCCCAGCAGGCGCCTGCATCCCTGCCCTCGGGGTGATGCTCCAGCGCAGCGTTCGCCGTGGTGCCTCCCTTTGAAGGGCTGGTGCAACCTGGAGCCATCTGAAAGCCAAGGGCTGGCTTTTATCTCAGCGGCTGGCACTGAGCATTAGCAGGGCTAATTTTCTGATGGATCAATCTGGAAAAAGTGGGAGGGGATCTGCTTAGGCCGGAAGAAAGAAAAGGAAATAAATTAATTCCAGCATGTTTTTCTGTATAAAACTGGTCCCAAACATTTGAGGGAAGGGACTCCGGGCGTCGAGCAGAGTGTGTAGTCTCTTCTGTTTGCGTGTTTGGCCGTGTAGCGTGGCGATGTTTGTGGGGTCAGGCAGAGGGGCTGCTGCAGGCTGCGGTTGGGTGGGTTTGGGTTGGTTCCTGGGGCACTGAAGGGGACAGCCCTGGCTCCACACCCCTGCAGGGAGGTGGCCTTCCCCTGGGAGAGGCATCTCAGTGCTGCCTGGGTTGCCTGGACCAAATTCTCCTATGTGGGGCTCCTCCATGCCAGCAGCAATGCGGGTGCGACCGCTCCAGGCCAGGGGGCTCAAGGAAGGAGCCCTGTGGGGGTGCTGGCATGGCAGGGGGGGCAGGGGGATGCCTGTCTGCTGCCTTGGGTATGTGTCTCCAGCAGCTCTTTGTCTGAAATCGGCTTGTTCTGCATCTCCTATTGCTGTATGAATTTTAATAGAAGCCAGTAGCCGATTTTGTACTTTTGCATTTCTCGCTGTAAGGAAAGCTGGGATAAATTTGCCCAGAGGAGCTTTCCTGTGATGCTTTGCACCCCTTCAGGCTGGTTTTGGGGGGCAGACGAGATGCCGGCACCAGTGACGTAAGGACCAGGTGCCGTAAGGACCGGGTGCTGCCCGAATCTGGCAGCAGGTGAGGCAGGTCCTGGCCAGCTCGCGCAGGGAGTGCAGGCGCTGCACGCTGGAACATGCCTCAATTTTATCGATTTGTGTCGTGTGTGACTCCTAGGACGACAGCTTCTCCATAGCCGCTGCTGATTCCCGTTCCCCACTCCCAGGACAGGCTCTCAGGGGAGTAAATAGCCATTTTTCCTGGGAAACCGAGCCCTGCTTTGCTTTCAGCTGCTGCTCTCCTCCCTTGCAGAGGGACACAGCTTTGCAGTCGGCAAAGCCTGTCATTTGCATGCAGGGGCTCAGTTGCCAAGAGATGCTGCGAGCGGCGCCCGTGGCGGGCTACACCCCGCTTTCTCACATCTGCTAGTATTTTATTCATGTTTCTTTGCCTCTTGCATTTGAAAAATAATAAACCTCCCCGGTGCGCTCCAGTTCTGCAGCACACCAGTGAACTGCGAACACCCGTGTGCTGGCGGTAATCCCGGTGGACAACAGACTCAATTCCTGCCCTGGGGAAGGCAAAAAGAAATAAGGTGAATGTCTTCAAAGCAGAGAAGTGCTTGAGTCGCTCTTTAAGTAAGCGGCTGGAGGAGCCTCAAGACCCAGCGCCTGATCAAGAAAACTCTTAACCAGTTTGCAGGATGGTGTGAAGGTGCCTGTGCCGTTCTCAGCGTGCCAGGGGCTCTCCCACCCCCTCAGTGTTTGGGAAATACCACCCAGAATGGATCAGGTGTTTAAACCGGGTATATGAAATTTTGCATCCACTTCAACTGACGGCGAGAGCACTGAGGACATGGGGTTTCGTGGGAGATGCTCCTGGAAGGGTGCCGGTGTCTCCCAGGCTCCTGTAGCCCCAACATGGGTCCGTCCCAGGCCAGGATGGTTGAAATAAAAGGCGTAATTAGCTCAGGCAGAGCGCAGGAGGCCTGGGCTGCTCAGGAGTTGCGGAACCAGGGCACAGACATAGAAAAAATCCACTCAGGAGCTGCTGGTGGAAGGAGGGAGGTTGTAAAGCCATTCACTGTCACCTGCTTCTGTACCCTCCTCCTTAGAGCTGTACGGGAGCTCAAAACCCCATCAGAGGACCAACACAGTAGAAACTTGGTTGGAAAATGCAATTCCTGCACATCCACAGCCTGTTGCGAGCCTACGTGGAAGGCACAAGCTGAGTTGCTTCCCAGGGTGTGGAGCATCTGACCAGAATGGCTTAATTTCTTAATCCTTTAATTTCTTTTCCAGGCAAGTTGCGCTGCAGCGCAGAGGCGGGTTGGGAAGTGGCACCTGGGCTCAAGTGGTGTCGTTGCAAGTGGTGTCCCCTCCCTGAGCCATCAGCATCCACCGTGGCTGGGCCATCAGCAGGTGCAGCCCTCCCGTGCCTTTCTCTTATTTTTGTTTTTCCTGCAGCAGCGTGGGAAGGGAAGCGTTGCTTTGTGCATTGTAAAATTGGATGAGATTTTGGCGGTAGCTTAGTGGTTGCGCTTCCAAGTGCCCTGTGAGGTCCCTGCGGGGTGATGGACCGGCTTGCGCGAGCATCCTCCCTCCGGCACCCATCTCCTGCGGGGATGGTGGGTGTGGTGGAGCTGCTGCTGGGGACTGTTCTGCCCGTGAGCGGCAGCCGGAGGCATCATCCCATGTCCTCAGGGCTGTGGGTTCAGTGTCTTGCTCCCTGCTTTCCTCCAGCTTAGCAGGCTCCCTGCGAAGGAGTGGGGTGAGGAGGAGGTTGGTGCTGGAGGAAGCTGGTGGGCACACAGATGTGGTGTGTCTGCACCTCTCCAGGTGGTGCCCGGTGAGAATTTGGCCCTGGGGAGGCCAACTTGGGTGCTGGAGCATCAACTGCCCCAGTGCAGAGCCAGGCGTTACTCTGGGTCCGCTCGTGGTGCCGGGGCCTGCGAGGGAGTTTTTTATAGCCAATAAAACATTTAAATGGGCCTAGAGTAAGTCTAAACGGTTTGAATATTTAATGGAATACATTTAGCTTAATTTCACTTTCATCTTTTATTTGTGATAAAATATTGAATTCAGCTGTGCAGAATTGGGGTTTTCTTGGAAAGCAGAGGGGAGGTGGCAGAGCTGGCGGGGGTGGGTGGGCTTCGGGGTGCCTCTGCCTCCCACTGCCACCCCCCTGATTTAGGGGGGTATTAAGGGGCATCCCTGCCCCGTGGCTCTCACCTTTCTCAGCCCCCATGAGCCCCCGAGCCCTGGCTGCCTCTCTGCTGAGCTGCTGACTCATTTCATTACCGGTGATTAATTATTTGCCCCCAGCAAGCTTTGGTTTATTCCCAGTGTAGATGCCAATGATCCCGGTGCATGCGTGGGAAAGGGTGAGGTGCTGGTCCGGGGTTCGGCAGCTGGTCCCCAGCTGCTGTGGGGGGAGCCGCCTCCAGCCGAGCTCGCAGGGTGCTGACTGTGCATCCTCCTTCCCCCAAAATCAGCTGCCCCTTCGTCCTCTTCCCAAAGAGGTGCTTTCCTCCTCGCATCTGCAAAGGATGGAGAGATCTGAGGTGTGGAGATAGGGGTCAGGCTGGTCCCGTTGATGGGGCTTTTGCTGTGCCCTGCGAAGGTAAAGCCGAACATCAGTGCGGCAAATCAGAAGGGCAGCGATCACCCCCTCCGAAGCCTGGAACAGCGAGTGTCGGCAAAAGATCGTCCCCCTTAGAAAAAAAAAAAAAAAAAAGGAAAAACAATCCTGTCCAAGTGGATCAGAGCTGTTTACAGGGCAAGGAGCTGCAGCGTGGTGTGTGTCTGAGCAGTTGTCCTGGTGTGTGTCTGAGCAGTTGTCCACTTGTCCTTGGCTGGTGATGGGGGGGGACGCAGGTTCCTATGGCAATGGGAAATTTAGGGATTGAGGGCTTGTTTACCTGCAGAGCCTTTGGAAGCAAAATATTGGGTGGGTGACATTGTCCTGAGGGCAGGTGAGGGATGCAGGGGGACCCAGGGTGGCCACTGGCGGGGAGCCCTGAGGAGCAGGAGGGCAGCCGGGGAAGCAGGGGGAGCTGTGGCATGCCTGTGTGGGGCAACATTGGTGGCATTATGGGGACATCCCTGCCCTGGAGCATGGGACTGGCTCAGCCCTGGAGCTGCTGAGCGCCGTGCTGTGCCGTGCCATCATATGCTGATGGCTGGGCAGAGCCGGGGCGATGCTCGCCTTGCTGGTGGCTGTGCGGCTCCTGGCCCTGCTCACAGCCCGGCAGGAAGGGGAGCGAAGCCCCCGAGCTGCTGTACACGCTGCTGGCTCCGTCTGAGAGCGATGGAGCTGCCCCTGCTCCCCCGGCGAGGGGTTTCCAGCGGCGCAGTGTAACTTACACAGCTTTGTTTGTCTAACAGGGGCATACAGCATTTTTAATCCTGGCTAAGCACCGAGTCATTGCCTTGAAGGATCGCAGAACCTCTCAAAAGCAACAGCAAATATTTCATCTTTATGCCTGCATTGGAAAAAATGTTTCTTCCCGATCATAACTAATAGATGTTGGGAGCTCGTGCTTCTTCATCTGTAAAGGGTGATGCCCATTCCCCTGGTCCGTGGCTGTCCCAGGGTGAGGAGAAGCCCAGTGGGGACTTGGGGGGTCTCGGTGATGCTTCAGGGCTTCAGCCTGGGGAGATGTTTGTGTTGCAGACGTGGTGGGTCTGGGGTCGGTGCTGCCCACAGGCAGCACAGCAGGCAGGAAAGGTCTTCTAGAGGTTGTAAGACCAGCAGCACGTCTCTGAGGGTGCAACTGGTCCTGTTGTGAATATCTGGACAGGTTTTCTCTCAGTTTTGTGTGGGTTTTTCAATATGTAACTCACTGAAAGGAGGGGAGCAGTGGGGAGCCGTGCCCAGCTGCATCCTCAATGCAGCCGAACCTGCGCGGGTTGGGTGCCACGAACCCATCCACCTGTGGCGAGCCTGGACCTCGTCAGCCCTCGCTCAATCCCCCCCTGTCTGAGGATGTTTTACTCCTTCCTGCCAAGCCGCGGTGTTCCTGGGCCCAAGTGACACGCTGGGGAAATGGAGGCTTTGGCTTTTCCAGCTTTGCTTGCGTGGGCGTCGCCACGGCAACGGCACGGCCGCCCCCCACCCCCCCTCCCCACCTCCCGCCGGCGAACGCCTCGTCCGACGCACACGATTTATGGCGTTAACGCAGTTATTAGCAAAGCGCCGCCGAGACGCCACTGTTTGCGATGTGCACCTGCGGTGTGATGTGTGCTGGGTGCGGGGCGGGGGGCAGCAGCGGAGGAGCGGGGGGTCCTGCCCCAGCGCCGATGCTGCTGCTCCTCGTTACCGATAATGAGACTGGACCAACGGCTCCCAGGACCATTCCCAGCAGAGAGAGCCGTTGGCGTTGGCTCTCCTGTGCCCATTGCTCTCAAACTTGAAACAACTCTCTGATAATGATTTTTTTTCCCCAAAGCCAAGCGCAGGCGGCTGCTGGAGGTATCCAGGGGGCGCAGACCCGCTGGCTAGGACCTTGCCTGTCCCCTTGTCAGCGACGCTGAATTTGGTCCGAATTGCCGGGGTTTGCTTCCCCCGTGCCACTCGACGGCAGCAGGTCCCCACCAGTCCCTCCGTGCCTCGCTGCTTCCTCTGAGCCGATGACTAAGAAAAACACAACTGCGTGGCTGGATGAATAATTCAGCCCAGCCTCGTTGCTGGGGAGTTCGTGGCGAAGACCCTGTCTGGGGACCTCCTTATCAGAGGGGGCTGGTCCCTGGATGAGCATCCCGCCTGCAGCAGGGATTCGGTGCCCCGGGCAGTGCAGGGTCAGCCCAGTCCCTTTCCTGGGTGTACAGGGAGCTCTTCCCACTGCTTGTGCAGCCAGATGGCTGGGCTTTAATTTGTTGGGTTTTTTTCCCCAGTGTTAAGCACGCTTGGCTCTCGGGAGCTGCAGGGAAGCAGCCGTTTTCCCAGGGTCGCGGCTGTGGCAGGGCGGCGTCATTTCCCCAGCGTGGCCGGGTGCTCGCCCTCCCGCCCCACCGGCTGCAAAGCCCCCGCGGGCTCACCGCTCTCGGCATCGCCCCGTTTGCTGCACGCCTCGGCGGAAACGCCGGAGGATCGTTGTTACTCTCAGCGTCAATTTTTAGAGCTCGGCGCGGGTTTTGGCAGCAGCGCCGGCCAGCCCACGCAGCCCCGAGCAGCGCCAGCCTCGGGGAAGGACTGGCAGCTCTGCCGGGCTGGAGAGGACGTGGCTTTTAGGGGGTGAGCGTGCCGTGCCATGCCATGCCATGCCATGCCATGTCATACACCTCCCCAGGGCACCAGCACGGCAGGACTGGCTCTTCCAGGCTGGGCAAAGCAGCAGGGCAGGGCTGGGAAGAGGTCCCGGTGCCGTGATGTCTGTGCCGCACTGCTGCGGGCAGCCGTCACTGGTTGCATTTGTTTTCTGCTGTAACCATACGCTCTTGGGTGGTTCCATAGGGGCTGAGGGGCCATGGAGTGTTGTGTGATCACGGTGCGGCTCGGCACGTGGAAGGAGCGGGGTCAGGGCTGTGAAGCATCTCAAGCGTTACACCACGGCGTGGGCTTCCTCGGGCTCCCGTGAGTCAGTGCTCTCCGAAGGAAAAGCGTTCCCGGGAGATCACGCGTCGCAGGTTTCAGATGAGTGGGCTTTTCTTCTCCCTTTATGTGCCGAGGCGCACGCGGCCTGAAGCCAACCCCGAGCAGCTCGAATGGTGCTGGGTCCTGAGCCCTGTGGGCACCTTCTCCCCTTGCTCAGGGAGCCCGGCCACCGGGATGGCCGGCTGCTTCCCTAGACATGCCACGGTTTGCTGACGTGGCTTGGGGAAATGTGACAGGACCAGAGCGGGGCTGGGAATTGCTTCCCAGGGAATCCTGCCACACTGCGTTTGGGAGACAGGCTGGCTGTGGTTTATCCCTGTGGAGCATCCCTGCAGTGCATTGCCATGGGCCATCCCTGCAGCCCATCCCTGGGCCGTGATGTGGTGGTGGCAGAACTGGGGGAGCCGGAGCTGTAAGAGGGGTGACCCTGCCTGTCTCTGCCTGAGGCCAGAGGTTTGTGCCGTGAGGAGGGGGAATAGAAGGAGACTGTCCTCCCTCGCTGTGCCTGCTGGCACTGCAGCAGGTAAGTGGCGCTGGGCTGAATGGCAGCGCACATTGGGGTGCTCATTGCTGCTGCCTCTCCTGAGGTTTTCCTGACCCAAGAGAGCTGCAGGGATGGAAACACCCGAAACATGCCAGCACGACGGCGCTGGAGCATGATCTGCCGTGGGGCATGAGTGCTCCCAGGCCTGAGCGTTGTGCCTGCCCCGCTGCTGCAGTGGCTTTGCTGGGAAGGGACCAGGTCCTGCAGCATTGCCCTGCTCTGGGATGTGGGACATGCGCAAAAATCAAAGAGCGATGCCAGCCGTGGTCCTGTGGCGCTGGCAGACCTCTGAGAGCGGCACCGAGAGCAAGTAATTTAGTTAGTGACAAGGAGCTGAACGTGGAGAGCTGGATCTCGCTGTGGTGGCCGTGCCCCTTGGCATCGGGGTGAATCACAGCATGGCACGGTGGCTCCCTGCAGGGCTGGGACTCGGCACATGGGATTGCAGTTCAGCCCAAACTTTCTTAAATACATTAACGTGCTGCACTTATAAATGTGCATGAATTAATGTCAGAAGTGCTCGGCAATGCCTAAAATAACTTTGTTCCCAGGCAAGCGTTAATGCACGACAGATGTGCTTTTCCCTCTTGAATAATACACACGTGAGGTCAAATTGCTCCCAAAAGCTGGGCACGTTGGCAGCCCCGCGGGACCTGGCATTGCCGGCGAGCGGCACAGCTTCAGGGGGCGATCGATTCCCTGGGGAATCATCCCCACAGCTTGGTGCAGGGGTGGAAATCCTCTCCCAGGGACCTCGGCTGATCCAGCCCGAGTTCTTGGCTGCAGTCGGGCTTTCCAAGGGTGCAACAAAAAAAAATTAAGGCAACTGTGTCAGTTCATGCCCCATGCATGGGAGCTGCTGCACCAGCGCAGAAATGGGCTGGGGTGTGAGTGAGCACCGAGACCTGGTATCTGCCATTCCCAGGGTCTTAATGGAGTTGTACGGACTTCAGAAAATCTCATTAGAGTTGTTCAGTCACTCTCTTTTCCTTGAATCCTTTGAAGGATTCATCTGGATTTCAGCATCTCAGCAAGAGCATGGCTTTCGAGAGCTGTCTGCCTTAGCTGCAGGTGAAGGATGTGTGTGTTTGTGTGTGTATGTGATAAAAAGCTACAGATTCATTTGTCAGGTCTTCGGGGATTATTTTTTTTTTTTTGGGTGCTATTTAATAATGCTGTTTGCGATGCCGTCTGCAGAAGATGCTGTATTACTGCCAGATGCTGCCAGGATGTATGCTGCTGGGTATTCAGACCTGACTTTTTTTTAATTGGGTTGCAAAATCTTCTCTTGAAACTTTGGGCAAGTTTCCATCCCTTTAGAGGCCAGCCCACCGATACACAGAAGCCCCGGCTGCGCCTGTGGCTGCAGCCACAGGTACAGTTAATTGCACACACCGTGCTGCGCAGGAGAGTTTTGGGGGCTGGAGCCCCGGAGCCTTTCTCAGCAGCTTCTTTCTCCAGGTAAAGCGACCCCACTGCCTTCAGGAAAGCTGCCTTTTATAGCCAGGATCGTACTGAGGGCAGATGAGGCTGCCCAGCAGGCTGGTTTTGTAGCTCACAAACCAAATTATAATATTCTTCAGACTGGGATAGGCCAAATGGAGAATGTTTGGACTGAACATAACACTGGGAAAATGTAATCTTTCCTAATTTGCCCGCCGTGCCGGAGGGCTGCTTGGGCGCGTGTGTGGGAGAGCCGGAGGAGGGAGGGGGCTTGCAGCCCCCCAGGGTCAGGGGCCCCCTCACTGGGTGTTTCCCGGTGGTTTTCTCTTCCATTAACCCCACCGCTGCCCGGCTGCTCTGGGACCAAACCCGTTAAACTCCTTCTGAGCTGGGACGGGGTTTGTGCTGGAAATGAGACGGCTGCTGCAGGACTTAAATGGGGCTCCTGGGACCCTGCACCTGGACAACAACCGGGCTGAGTAAAAGTCACACCTCGCCGTGGGTCCCCGCAGGGATCGTCCTATTTATCATCCTGGAAGATGGAGCCCACGGGACCGGGATGCACAGCCCAGGGCTGGCTGTGGTCACTGGGGCTTTGACAAGGGTGAAGCACAGGGTGCCAGCCCGGGAGGCCGGTGAGCAGCGGGGCTCCCCGGCTCATCCCTGCTGATTCAGCGCCCCGTGGGCTGCAGTGATGGGATAACTGGGTACAGCAGCACTTCTGACACAGGGGCTGGCTGCTTTGACATAAAAACTGATGCAAGGCTTTTCCCCCCCCCCCGGAGTAGAATAAACAATTCCCTGTATAACAGTAATTGATGACCCATTTTTCATTCTCGTGGCATTGACAGCTGCTGTGTTTGCTGTAAATGAGAAATGATATCGCAATAAATGCCCTGTAGAGATTCCTGTTCTGCTTTGCAGCGCGGTATGTCCTTGATGAAGAAAATGAAGATAAATATGTTGAGCGCCACGTTACTTATTCTCGGTATTGCCACAGATCTGCGTGAGCCATCTCTGCCCCCTTTGTTTCCAAGGCTGTCTGGTTTAGAAGTAAGCATGGATATTTTTAAAAATATCACTTCTATTATAAAGTAGGAAAAAAAGAGACTGAAGGGGTGAGTAATGCAGCCCAGGGGGGTGGGGGAGCTGCCATGGACCATCCCTGGCCGGGGAGGAGGGATGCGGCCGTGGGCTCCACCAGCTCCCGGGACCTGACTGTGTGCTGGGAGTTGCAGGGATGGGCTGCAGCCTTCCTGCTGATTTCGGCTTTTTGGTGACTCTGGTCTCTGGGGCAGCTGTAGCAGATCCTATCCTGTGAATTTTTGATGGTGGAAAACCCCAGTTTCTCTGGCTGTCCACCGGGCTGGGGCACAGGCTCGCACCGACATGGTGGGGACACCTGGAAGCCTCGCATGGCCACATCTCCCGCCTGTTGGGATGAGCCTGAGCAGCCCTATCGGGCTTAAAAGCATTGATAGTCTGAGTTTTGTCTGCCTGCACCTCCTTCAAGGAACCAGTCCCTTGCTGGTTAGACGGAGCCGCCGGGCTGGGGAGGGAAAGCATCACCGACCCGGTACTGCTCCACCAGTGCCGGGAGCCGGGTGGCTGCGGGACACGGCTGCTGCGGGCGATGCCGAGAAGCAGAGCATGACTTTATTTTAAAATATATCATCCTAACCAGATCCTCTTATCCCTAATCTGTCCCTAAGACAGGATTCTCTGCTTCTTGCCAGAAAAACCTTTTATGTGCAGACTGATGTGAATAGAAGATGATAAGTCACTAATTCTTCAGTGTGTCTGCTCTAACAAGAGCCTTGACTCTTATCTCCTGCAGGGCTGGCAGCCAGGGAGATGTTAATTGTGCTTTAATGTAGTGTACATGGCTCTTGACAAAGACTAGTGCTGCCGACATCCCTGGGGTGTTCGCTGGGTGCGGGGCAGGGGCTGCGCTGCCCGTGGAGGCGAGGGGCTCCGCAGGGCACGCCGAGGGTCTGTGCCCACCTGGAGGCCACGTCTGGGGTGATTTATGTAGGGCAGGGCTTGTGGCTTCTCTCCTGCAGCGTGCGGGGTGGGTTGTGTCCTGGCCAGGGCCCGGCACGCAGGGGGAGAGGGGACGCGTCGGGGTGACCCCTCGAAGGAGGCAGTGAGAGGCGAGGGGATGCGGGGCCGGCTCCAGCAGCGGAGCGGATCAGAAACGCCGTCTGCTGCAAAGTGCCGTGTTAATCTGCTTTTCCCGGGGTCTGCTGTTGAACTGAGCAGCGAGCGTTGACACGTTATCATTTCTGAAAGGATCTTGGCACCGGGGATCGGCGGCTGGCTCTGGAGCGTCTCTGCTACAGGCAGGAGTGTGCAAGTCCTGGGGAAAAAAAAAAAAAAAACAACCCCAAGGCAGAAGTTTCTATTTTTAGCTGCAGAGTGCAAAAGCACAGTGCTGCCGAGGAAATTAATCACCTGCCCTGGAAGATGAATGGTCGGGTTTTCTCTCAGAGCAGAAGATTAATGGGACGAGGCGGAGGGAGCCGTGGCGGGGGTGTGCTGGCTGCTCGGTCTCCCTGGGTCTCCCCCAGGATGTGTGCCGGGGCTCCTCGGGCACGTCGCCGGCGGTGGCACAGCAGAGCCGTGACTGTGCAGGAGGATCATCATCAAAGATGTTTCCCAGTGACTTGGGCAGCCCTCCGGCAGGACGCGGCACAGCTGGAGGGGGACAGTGTCCGGCCACGGCACAGGCCCGGTACCCGCTCTCCTAGTGGCTTTCCGCAGCCTCCAGCGGAGCATTGGGCCGTTCCCTTCCCTTTTTTGCAGGGAATGTGCTTCTTAAATGTGTTTTTTTTCCCAAAGGTGGGGGTGATGGGCTGTCTGCGTTCTCCGTCGAGGCACCGCATGGCCGGGCTGTGCCAGACGCGCTGGCAGGATGGGTGGGAGGAACGTCTGCGCTGCCCCGTGCACCGGTGATGGGCAGAGCAGCCCCACCATAACATGCTTTGAAAGCTGGCGTGACGTCGAGATAAGAGCTCAGCGCTGCTCTTATTGCTCTGGTGTCTGCTCATGGTTGCTGAAACTTAAATATTTGTTCCTGGTTACCGTTTATCTCACTGAACAGATCTTGATTTCAGAAGTGCGGATCCTTGTGCAATATCAGCCTTGTGCTCTCTTCTTTTTTGTTACCTCCAGAAAAAATAGTGGGAGGTTTTAAAACCAGCTGCTGCCAGGGCAGTTTCTCCAAGAAAAGCTTTTTCCACGAGGGTCGGGTCCGTTGCACCAGCCTCTGGCACAGCCCCACTTGGGGCTGCTGCCCTGGGCTCCCCCGTGGCATCGTGCCGGGATGCTGAGCGCAGCCGCCCTCCCGGCGGCTGAATCCCGTGGGAGGGATGGCAAAGATGAAACCTCGCTCACCCCGGAGGCCTCGGGCTCGCACCGAGCTGCTGTCGCGCTCCCGTGCCGTGCCAGGGTTGTGCACGGGCTGTAAATAATGCGGAGCTGGAGAGTTGGAAAAGCTCCGTCTCCTCACCTGGAGCCTGCTCGGATGATCCGTACCCTGAGACAGACCCTGCTGCATGTCCCAGCCTCCCGGCACCCCCTGTTTGGGCACCCTGTGTTGGCCAGTTTGGGGTTTGGTGGTGGGTTTTGTTTTGTTTTTTTTTTTCTTGAGTGCAAATGACATTTTCTCATTTTCAGTCTCAAAAATCCCCCAATTTGGCTGCACTGATTTTGAGAACCGCTGGTACTGAGGGAGCAAAGAGGGGGCTGCTCTTGGGGCCCTGACCTTGGCAAAGGGCTGGGCTGTCCCTGAGCCAGGCTGCTGTGGCTGGAGAAGATGCTGAGCTGCCAGGACCAGCTTGCTGGCAGCGGCACGCGCGTGTGTGGGAAAACTTCAGGGTTTTAATGAGCAAATTTAATGCAGTGTCCTGCTGTTTTGGGCAGATTTCCATATCGATCCTTAATCTATTTTTGCAGTTGCTTCTGGAGGTAGTGTTTATTTGTCTGTCTGCTACAGCGCCATCACAACCGCATCCCAGCTCCTCTCGGCATGGGAGCATTTGTGCTCATGGAAGCGGGGACTCCCCGAGCTTTGCCAGAGTGGCAATTTGGATTCGGATCCTCCCTTGGCGTGGGACTAGGGCCCCCAGCATCCCTTCTGCCAGCTCGCCCCTGCCATGCTGCTGTTTTCCTCCTGGCTTCCTAAAAATAGAGGATGCTCCCATCTAGAACCCGCACCCCGTGTGCTCCCAAGTGGCGATGGGGACCTGGCAACCCACCCGGCACCGGCCGGCGTGTGACGCCGCAGCCCTAATGAAGTTTGCTGGGTGGCTGCGCTGTCAGTCCTGCAGCAGAGCCGTTACGGCCGCTAATTAACTCAGCTGGTGCCCCAGCCGCCTTTGGTCGGGTTTGATGTATATTCGCTAATGCAATTTTTTCCCCCTTTTCACAGGAACTCGCCCCCAGTCGGCTGCGGGGGCTGCCTCTAAAGTGCACTCGTGACATTTGGGTTGTTTTTTTTTTCCTTTTCCATCGTAAAAGTGGAGAAGGGGATGGCCAGGGGCAGACCCCTGCTGGCTCTGGGGACGAGCCCACCGCAGCAGAGGCAACAACCCCAATGGATTGGGTAGGAGCGGGGCTGCGGCCGGGCACACTGGGGTCCCTCAGCCGGTCCCCAAATGCCGCCCATCTCCTTTTCCCACTTTGGGGCTGTACATGCTGGGCTGCTGCCGTGCCGGGGACGTGCCGTGCCTTGCAGTGTCCCCCCGTGCAGGGGGATGCTCTGGCGGGTGGGTGGGTGTTGGTGGGTGCTCCTGGGCAGCATCACTTGAGCCGGCACCCGTCAGAGGCGCCGGGGAGCCACGGTGAGGGTTCCCCGCGGTGGATCCTGAGCGGTGTCAGCGAGCAGCTTTCCGTTTGTCAGATTAATTGTGGACCGAGTTAATCCATGTATCCAATTTAATTTTTAAAGGCTTTAATTAATGAGCTAATGCATGGAAAAGCTGGGGAGTGGCCAGGTTGTTTTGCGATTGCTGACCCTGGGTTACGCTGCAGCCTTTCCCAGCGTGGGCTCGGGTGCCTGCAGAGGGGCCGGGATGTGCCGGTCACTCCCGGTGGGGTTCACCAGCACTGTGGGGACCCCATGGACTGGAGAAGCGGCGTTACCCAAACCACAGCCACCGACGAGCTGACCCGAGAGCAGCGCGGGGGCACCGTGGTTTGGGTGGGAGCATCGTTCGTTGCAGGGCGCCCATTTTGGGGAGCAGCACAGTTTCGCCCTCTCACAGGCACATTCTCTTCCCTCCTCTCTGCTTCCGAATGGCCGCTCTCATGCTGCGGTCGCTGGGGCAGGATCGTGCTGAGGCTGCAGCCAGCGGGGCTGTTGGTGTGTTGATAATGCTGCTCTTAATTGAGGACCATCTGCACTTGGTAATTTAATTTTTCCCTGCATCTGCAAGGTTCCAACTTTATTTATCTGATGTCCTGAGGATTATTTTACTTACGAGCATTGTGTTCCTCCAACAAAGGCACTCCAGGCATTCCACTGCTGCCCCTGCTAGAAAATACTTTAATAACATTGTCAAAGCCCCAGGAAAAAGGACACATAAAAACTGAAATTGCGAAGGGCGATGACAGAGCTGAGTTGCAGGGACGGCTTTCCTGCCTGCTTTTGCGTAGCGGGTGGCCTGCTGTGAGTATTACCTCTATTATAATAAACTGTGCGAGATTAAGAACAAGCCCCGAACAACACAACCCCTCTCATTGCGATCAGCGCTGGCAGTGTATTTCATGTTTCAGTGCATTGACACACGTCGTCTTTTGTCTTTGGGTGCTTATTAGTCATTAACACCCCCCCAGATGTGCCTTTGAAGGGCTGCGAGTATGGAATTGAACTGCAGCTCCTCAAAAAAGTAATAATAATTGGAAGCTGGAAAGTCTGTTAGCCGTGGTATGGGGGAAAAATTGGGCATCTGGTTTACGTGGCGCTGAGAGCCACTGTGTTGCTGGTGGCAGCCGCTGCTTTTTCCCACCCCGCTCCTCCCATCTTCTGCTCGGCTTCTTCACCTGCGTTTTGCAGACACCCTGTGCTCGGGGGCTGGCAGGGGTGCAGGCAGGGATGCAGGCAGGGATGCAGGCAGGGATGCAGGCAGAAGCCGCTGCTCAGGACGGCTCCATCTGCGTCTCCTGCCTGCGGGAGCGTGTCTGCAACTGCTTGCCCTGAGACACAGCTCTGTTCCGCACCGAAACCCCGGGGAATCCATTTTTTTCCTCCAGCCCAGTCCAGCAGCACCTGAGTCCACATGCAGACGTTAATTAGGTTTAAGCATTTCCTCCCCCCCCTAAAATGTAGGTCAGTCGTAATTAGTGGGAATCCTGCTGCTGCCAGCTTTGCTTTTAATTAAGCTCCTGAAGTGGAGGTCGATGCATGAGGTGCAGCACTGGAGCTTCAGCTTTTTCGGCTGCTCACCAGATGCTTTGCGGTCGCTTGGGCTCCATGCTCAAGGTCCAGGGCCATGTTCTCCCTCCCTCCCACTTGTGGTGGCTGGTCCTGGCCGTGCTGGGGACATGGCTGCGTCCCCGGGTACAACCGCCCCTCGGCACACGCTCTCCTCCAAGCTGGAGGTGCTGGTGCGGCCGTCGGGGAAGGGCACTTCTTTGGTGCAGTTTTTATGTGAAGCTCCTGGTGTCATTGTCCCTTGTCATCATCCATCACACCAAGCGTCCTCGTCTCCTGCGAGGGCTGCTGGTGCTTGTGCCAAAATCCAGAGCAGCCGGGTGCTCCGGGGCCAACAGGGAAACACGGAGTGTTTTCCTTCCCCTGCAGCTCCTGGCATGGTCCCTGGCAGGTGGCATTGGCAGCTGGTTGTCACCAACTGGGGATGGTGTTTGGATGAGCATCGTGCTGGTGTGGAGCCCAGGGCTCCCAGCTCCTGCACTTCATGGGATGTGCCAGTGCCTCCGGTGCGGCACCACGACCTGCGGTAGGACCTGGGGTTTTGGAGGGCAGGTTGAGTTTAGGAATTGGATCTTCTGCAGAAAGGAAATCTGCCCCGTCTCATACGCGAAACAAATGCCTGGCAGCTTGGTTCTCCGTCCGCTGGGATGATGCTGAAGGCGCAGCTTCTCCGCTTGGATTTTCTCAGCACCGTTCGCTGTGGTGTGTGTTTCCATCCCGGGGACAGCTCTCCTGGCGTGGCCACGCTCGCCCAGGACCCGGCGTGCAGAGGCTCCGGGGGCCAGGGAGCACCTCGTGGCAGCGGGGACCCTTGGTTTGAAGCACTTCAGGCTTTAAGCACTCTGAGCACAGGGCACGGCAGCCGGTCCCGAGCCCCCGGCCACCTCCCCCAGGCCTTTTTGGGTCCTCCACCCCGCAGCCTGGCTGCCTATTTTTACCGCTCTGGGACTGTGAATCACTCCGCTCCCTCGTCTCGGTTGCTGCCTTTGAAGGTATTTATAAACCACGATCGTCTCCCCTGCGCCTGCTTTAGCAGACTGTAAATTTAGTGCTCCGGCTCACTCCTGCCCTCTCCTCCTCACCCGTATCCTCGCTGTTTGGCGAGCAGAGATGTGCAGGAGCCAAGATGTTCCTTCTGCCCTAATTAAAAACATGAAAACAGCAACGGGGAGCCTCGCCGGCATTGTCCCAGAGGCTGATGCTGGGTGCCAGCATCCCGAAGTGCCTGGTACTCGGTGCTGAGTGGTGTGGGATGCGCAGGGATGGCTCTCGGCATCCGTGTGCCTCCGTTTGCCTGGGAGGGTATTTGCCTGGGATTTAAATTGGTCATCACTGGAGAAAGAATGCCTGCCCTGTCCTGCTGGGCACACCGTTCCCTGGCGGTGTTTTCATCACGTCCTACTAATTACCGTGCTAATTTCTGTGGATTGAGCAGGCAAATTAATCTCTTCTCTGCTCCTTCCCCTGGGACTGTTGGATCGTTAGGATTTGGGTTTGATTAAAGCTTGGAGAGCCTGGTGGGGCTCGCTGGGATGCTGGATCTGTCCCCTGCCCTCGGTGGCTGGCACAGCTGCCCCTGGGGGGGGCACCGATGGTCTCCCCCTGCGACTCCGCGCTGCTCCCGGCTCTGCCGGAGGCTGCTCCAGGTGGCCACAAAAAGTATCCTCTTGGCTTTGGGGAAAAGCGTGGAGGGGCACTGCCCCCTCTTCTCCTCCTCCTTCCTACCTCTTCACTTTGCTAAAAACAAGCAAAACAGGAAAAAAAAAACAACAATCTCTCACTGGGAGAAAAATGAGTACAAACAGCAGGAAGAGGAGTTATTTTTAAGTTGCTAACTGAATATGGAGTAGTTGGCTGTGTTTTTTGAAGGCCATTAAGATGGGATGCTGGTGCTCATTAATTTATTGCCAGAGGTCTTCTAGCCCGAGCTGCACGCTGCACTAAATCAGCCTCGCAGACGGGAGGATTTAAGTATCCAAATAGACGGAGCTTGCAGCAGACGCAGGGAATCATCTTCTGGCTGGGCCGTGGCGCAAATGGCTCCAACAGGCGCTGGGACCAACGTATGGAAGTTTAAAAAGCGGGGAGGGGAGATCAGCCCCAGGGCTTGAGAGAGGGAAATGCCGCCAGGATCCGCGTGTCTCCCCGGGGTCCTTGACGTTCCGAAGCCGTGCTCTCCCCTCACCGCCTTTTCTGTTCTCTTTCAGAATAAGGTGCTGACGGTGGACGGGGTGAAGGTGAAGCTGCAGGTACGTCCCCATGTCCCTGATAGCAGCTCCCTCACCTCCCACCCTGGGTGTTTAGGGCTGGGCAAAGCCCCTCAGCAGAGGAGCACCCCAGAAGCGGGTCCTCCATCTCCATCCTTCCCTGTCACGTCTCCTGCCCTGGGACAGCCTTACGAGCCCTTTTGGCTGCTCTGTCCCCTGGGTGGAAGCCTGCACGAGGCTGGGGGCTGTTCTGGCCGCGGTGGCCCCCGTCCCAGCCCGCCTGCCTCGTGGCTGCTCGGTGACTGCAGCCAGAGCCGGTGAGACCGGAGCAGCACCTACAGTCTGCCAGGCATTTCCAGGTGTCTCCTGCTTTGGGAGAGCCGGAGGATGGTGAGAGGGATGGAGATCCTCCAAAGGGATCCGCATCCCCTGGCAGCCAGAGCTGTCATGTCAGCCCCGCAGCCAGAGCCACTCCAGCCCCCCGAGACCCGACTGTTTCTCTGACCCCTTTGCCAGGAGCTCCGTAATGACATTAGCGCTGATCTTCCCCTGACAGCAGCGTGGCACTCTGCAAACGTATTGCTGCATTAAAAACTGATAAATTAAATTAGCGGGTCCCCACGCATCCATCTGCTGGATGGATTTTCCAATTAAGGGACATGTCGGGAGCCCTTTGCCACGCACCATCGTCTCCACACACTGGGGAGTCGGGAGGTGCTGCTTCAATATTTATTGCACTTGTCATGTTTTTTCCTATTAACTGCCCCTGGAAGCAAAAGGCTGAAGCAGCTTCCCGGGGTTGCGCCGTGCCGTTTGGTTTGGTGGTGGTTTTGGTGCTGGGTGGGTTCCTCAGCCCACACGGCAGCAAGTCACGGCTCACCCCTCTGCTCCCATCTGCCTTCCAGATCTGGGACACGGCCGGGCAGGAGCGCTTCCGCAGCGTCACCCACGCCTACTACCGGGACGCCCACGGTAAGCACAGCCACCTCCGCTTCCTGGGGGGACGCCGTTCCCTCTGGGTCTTCGGGGCCCCGAGCCGCGGCTCCAGGCCAGGTGAGTCGGGAATCACCGGAGCTGTTTCCCCATAGGAAGCAGTCCCCAAGGATGGAGGAGCTTCTGCATGTTGCGGTGCAAACCCCAGGAGGCTAAGGCATTGCCTGTGGTGGATTTAAGCGCGTTGCTTTATATTTTAGAGCAGGGACCTCAGCGGTGCTTTACCGCGTGCGCTGCCTCGGGGAACGGTGCAGAGCAAGCTCCAAGCCGTGGGCTCTGCTCGGCCGTGCTCCTGCCCGGCGCCGCGGCACCAGCACTAATGCACCGTCCCTCTCTCCACAGCCCTGCTCCTACTCTACGATGTCACCAACAAAGCCTCCTTCGACAACATCCAGGTACGGCAGCACCCCCGGGACCCTCCTGCCCGTCCCTGGTGTGCGATGGGCTGGGGAGGGGGTACGTGCCGCAGGAGATGCCTGTTGGAGGTGTGAACAGTGATGGTTTCCAGAAGGGCTGTGGTTGATGCCGAGTGCCCTGTCTGATGGCGGGGTTTGCCTACGAGGACACCAGAGGACAGGCAGAGAAGGTTTTCACTTTCATAGCAAATAAAAGGGGTGATGGATTCACTTCACCGGCAAATTAATGCTGTGTGTAATTACAGCACTGGCTGGAGAACTTGCTCCGGTAAATGAGCACGGGCAGCTTCACCGAGCAAGGTGCTCCCTCATCCTCCTCTGCATCTCTGGGTCCCGACGGGTCGGGCTTGGGCACCGCATTGCCCCCACCCCTCTTAGTGCCAAACCCGGGCAGGGCAGAGGGTCGCATCCTGCCGCACGCCCCTTGCCCCCCCAGACCTGCCTTTCCTGATGGCTTTTGTGGGGGTCCCTCATGCTGCCCGTGTCTGCCCCGGCCCCCCCAGCTGACCCTGAGCCCCCGTGTGGGTGCTTCAGGGGTGCTGGGAGCGGTGTCGGAGCAGAGGGCTCCCTTAAATCTGGCAGAGGAGGGGAGAACAGCGGCATGTCGCGGGGGTGGGGTGGGGGAGGAAGACCTGGCCTCGGGTTCCCCTTGCCCCGCCGGACCCGTGTGGCTGCTGGGGGCCACCTACGCCAGCACCGGCAAAGCCTGCCATGAGCCCGCGGAGCAATTAGCCCTGAATGAATAGGATGTAATTGCTCATGTCCCGGACACGGAGTACACTGTGTGCGTCTGCGGCGAGCAGGCTGTGCGCCCGCAAAAACACCCTGTTCTGTAGCACAGGAGGTGCCGTGCCAGCACTAACACCCCGGGGTGGGGAGTGCGGGGCCATCACGGCCACGCCACCTCCTTGGGGGGTCCTGCACCACCCTGACCGCCCGGTCTCCGGGTGCCTGAAGCTGTCCCTGCTCCGCAGCGTCCCTCCTTTGGCAGCCCCAAGCCTCCCAACCCCCCTGCGCCTGCAGTCCCATGGTGGGGGACAGGAAATGTCCCGCCACCCTGCTCCCATGTCACCAGCACTGGGAATGGAGCATTCCCAGGAAGCCTGCAATCTGGGACTGGCCAGTGGTGGCATTTTCCAGCCTGAGGAGCTGGATGGCTCGAGGAGAGGCGTCTGCTCCTGGGCATAATGGAGAGTGAGGGCTGTCATTAACCAGGCCGCGGGTCTGTGCTGAGGTCGTGATCCTTCAACGAGACAGAAAATCACTTGGAGGTTTCACGCTGCTGGGTAACGCCGCCCCATCTGCAGCCTCAGCTCTCCCAGCCCTGCGGGGACACGGGAGGGACAGCCATGGGGCACGTGTGGCCCTGGCGAGGAGGAACAAGCACCCAGGGCGAGTGTGAGGCACTGGAAAAAAAGGATGGAGGAGGAACGGTGCCAGAAGGGAGCCAAGGGGGATTGTCAGGAGTGAGTGAGTGTCCCTTGGACCAACCCGTCCATGGAGCTGAGTGCCCTGAGCTCAGCCGGGGCGCGATGGGGTCCCGGGGCTGCGTCTGCATGTGTCGGGCTCCCACGTATCATCAGTGACAGGCTCTAATCCCGAATCATCCCTTGCTTCCCTGGCCGTCTGGGTGCTGATGCAGGATGCTGTGGGTTGAGGAGCAGTGATGGAGCGGGGATGCAGCGAGCCCAGCATCGGCTCTCAGAGCTGGGGCACAGGCTGCAGCAGCGCTACCCCCCCCCAGGAGGCAGCAAGCAAGTGGCTGCTTGCACCGTGGGGCCAGGGATTACAGGGAATTAGGGCAGGTTTGATTAGATTAGGCTGGATTAGAGGGCAGGGAAGCCACCCCATGGCTGCTGGGATGAGCGTGCTCAGCACGGGGGCAGCACGTGTGGGAGACGGGCATGGGGCACGTCCCGGAGCAAACCCTCAGCCTTATCCTCCTAAAGGAGGTTTAGTCTTAACATCCCAACCGAGGGGGAATTTGGGTTAAAGTCCTACAAGCGCCTGTGGTCAGATGGAGCAGGCATCAGGGTTGAAAGGCTGCTGTTATCCTTGAAAACTGGGGCCTGGGCAGCAGCCGAAGCGGGGTGCCGGGCTTGCTCGGCAAAGCGGGTCCCCAGGGGCTCGGTGGCACCCCAGGGCGCCCACTCGTCCACAGGGCTCTCTGGGAAAGGGTGTCCCCGGGGCCGAGTCGCTGGCTGCTGGCTGGCTTCTCCTGCCAAGCCGTGGGGAAGGCGGCAGCTCCTCTCCCCAGGGCGCTGCTGAATCGCAGGGGATCCGCGAGACCGGCTGCTCCCTGCCTGCGGCTCCTGCCCTGCACAGCCGAGTTTCTGAGCTGGGCTTTTTGTTTTGCACCTAGCCCCCAGCCACCCCCTCCCTGTGTCCACGTAACGCCCCCCAGCATTGCCTGGGAGGGCAGTTTCCCATGGAGGGTGCCCAGGACTGGGGCAACCCCCCATCCTTCCTCCTCCTCCTCCTCCCGGAGCTGTTGCTAACCCCTCTCTCTGGCTGTCTCCCTTCAGGCTTGGCTGACAGAGATTCATGAATACGCACAGCAAGACGTGGTCCTCATGTTACTGGGAAACAAGGTGAGCCCAGCCCCACAGCTTCGTCAGAGCCTCCTCTTCCTCCACTGTTGGTCCCATGATGGAGCCATGGGCAGGGGAGCCTGGGAGGGCTAAGGGGCCGTGGGGATTGCCTACTGCTGACCTTCCAAATCATCCCAAATTGCTCTTTGCCGTTACTGTCGGCAGGTGGATTCAGCCCAGGACAGAGTGGTGAAAAGGGAAGACGGAGAAAAATTAGCCAAGGTACGTGAGGCGTCTTTCTGCTGCAGCGGAGTCAGCTGTTCCATGTTCTTAATGGGGGATGTGCGAGTACAACAACTTGTAATTGATGATGTACACCAGTGAAATGGTTAACTGGAGACCCGTCTGACCAAAAATACGCCTGGGAGCATTTTGCTTTTCTTCCCTGTCTTGCTCTCCTCTTCCTCCTCATCTGGTCTTCCTCCTTTAAGCTTCCACTAACGTTTTGCACTTCTTTGTCCTCAAAAACTATTTCTGAAGTTGTGTAACAAACACCTGAGCTGTGAAACGCTCAGCTTTTTCCTGCCCGCCGCGGCAGGGCCCCTCTCCCAGGAGGAGTGTGAGCTCCTGCAGCAGGCACTGATGTTGGCCGGGGCTCGGTGTGAGCCGGGAGCTCCTGAGCCCCTGGGGGACACCCTGGGTGACGTTTCTGATGCCACTGTCTTGTCCCACAGGAGTACGGCGTGCCCTTCATGGAGACCAGCGCAAAAAGTGGCCTCAATGTTGAATTAGCGTTCACAGCCATTGCAAAGTAAGTGACGGGTGCGGTGGCCGTGATGGGCATCTCTCCCGTGGGGGGGACAGCAGTCTTTGAGAGCAAGGCTGGCACTGCCACCCACCTTGTCATTCCCTGGGCTGCCACCTCCAGCTCTTGTGCTGGCGAGTACTTGCCGTCTCGCGTGAGCTATGAAGTGTCTCATCACGGGGAGCTTTAGCAAACCACCTACACCAAGTCAAGTTCAACTGCGCTGGGCCAGGCAGCTTAGAAGCAGACAGCCTGGGCAGAAAAATACGGTGTTTTTCCCCTCTCCCACAGGGAATTGAAGCACAGGTCCATGAAGCTGCCCAACGAGCCCAAATTCAAGCTCCACGACTACGTGAAGAAGGAAGTGAGGGGCTCGGGCTGCTGCAGGTCCTAATGCGCTGGGTGCATTTGTACAGAGACTCGTGCCAAGTGTTCGTGCGCCGCGCGCTCTCCTCGTGGACAATGTGTGCATGTCTGTCTGTCGTGTCTGTATCTGCCTAAAAGGTGAGCTGAGACGTGGGGAAGCAGCAGCAGCAGAAAAAAAAAATCTCTCTCGGCTGGGGTGGACGCTGGCCACGCTGCAGCCACGTGCCAGGTGCTGCTCCCCGAGCCCCCATCACATCCATCCATGCTGCAAGCCCTCCGGCTCCCCTCGCCGGTCGCTCCTGCTCGCAGCCACTTGTCCCCGTGCAGGTGGGAGGTGAGCGTTCGGGAAGGGACCAGGATGGTCTTGGGCTATTGCTGTCGCGCCCTTCAGGACCTGGCTCTCTCTACCTGCTCAGCATCAGCCAGGAGCACTATGAGGCTCCTTTAACGTTAGTAAGAATTATGGTGTGACTTAAGCGGAACGAACGCCTTCTCCCCACCAAACGTCTGGGTAGGGAAAAAGTCCTGAATTCCCTTTTCTTTCCCCGCGTACCTGGAATTCAGCTGTTCAGAGCCCCGCCCTGGGGCACACAGGAAAGACTTGTTCTCGAGGCATTTTTTGTAGTTGCTTACTGACGTCTGTCCGTCTTTCACGGGGTGTAACATACCTCCTCGATGAAGGTTCCTCCTCTTCCCCGCAGATGACAAGAGCTTAGCTGTCTGTCTGAGTGAGCTCCTGCTAACCTGTTGTACAGAGATTCCTGAATGTTTATCTGTTCGGTAAAGGCTTTGGTTCTCTTACTACTGCCGTTTCTAGTACTTTAATTGAGAAGAAATCTGATGTATTGCAGCTTATCCTAAATACCTTCATGTAAGTGTGATAGCGTTTTTAGACTGCAACAATGCTTTGATATCTTCAAAGTTCTCTTGGGACAGCTCTTTCTGTTAACTGAAGGAAGCTGGGCGGGATGCTGTAGGCATTGATTTCGCTGGTTTCGGACTCTTCTGCCAGCTCTCTTCAAGGGACTCCTCACCCCTTTGGTCTGTGTCAGGCATTTGGCTCTTTCTTTTTTCTTTTTTTTTTTTTTTTAAAACTGCACTTTTAAGTACAAATTTGCATTTGGATGAAATGTTTGGCCTTTGGCAATTTTCTCCTTTGAAAATTCCACACGCACGAGCAGGTGCCCACTGCACTGAACCTCCCCACGCTGCCCTAAATGGACCACTTTTAAATTAAAATAACCCATCCTTCACTTCCTAGCCACCAGCCGAGCACCAGCTCTCTCAGCAGTTGGTTCAGACGCCTCTGCCCCTCGGTTTTCTCCAGCACTGCATCCCTGACGTGCACAAAGACCCTCCGCAGCTGCTGCGTGTGATTCAGGCAGGCAGGGACTCTCCTCAGAGCTACACTCCTCCGTCAGCTACAGTAAAATGAGCAGTTAAAGTGCGTCCAGCACAATAACAGTGTGAAAAAGGATCCTAAAATAAACCCACTGAGAACAGAGCATTTTTTCCTAAATAGCTTTTTAGGGAGAAACAAGTCTTTTAACTGACTGATTTAAATTTTATTTGAATTATTTGTTGAAAAAGTTCCTGCAGGCACATTTGCAGCCTGGAGCAGACCCCGGCTGCGAGCACCAACGCGGCAGGAGCGGGCAGGTGAGCTGTGCTGGCGGCAGCAAGCAGGGGCTGCAGGGGAATGGCAGTCAGAGCCCCCCCATGCCCCACCTCAGCTGCACTGCACCCCACAGATCCAAGGGGACAGCCAGCATCCGTTCCTCAGCCAAGACTTTCTCTGAAGTAACTGGAACTCCCTTCACCCGCTCTGAAAGGTGGCAAGGCCGGCTACAAGCGCTCTCTTAAGGTCTGTTGGCAAGTAGCAACAGAACACAGGGGAGGCTCTGCAAGTCGCTCAGGCACTCAAGAAGTGCACAGGAATCTGTAAAACTCGTTGTTTCATACTGCTTTGGTGAGCTTTGCTGTGCTCCCGTGGCTGCTGCTTGACCAGTGCCTCCTACGTGAAGCTGCTTATCTCACATTTCTCATCCTGGGCTGTGTAGCACACATTTGCTGGCTGAGGTTAAGAAAAAAAAAATATGGACTGGGGTTTTCTCTAGTCCTGAGCTTGCCAAGTACCAGTATTTTGGTATGGCGGCTGTGCAGGGAAGGGCCAGCCTGGCAGAGAGGCACAGAGCAGCAGTCAGAGCTCCCGTACCTGGTCTGTGCCCAGGTCTGCCTGCGGCACTGCTTTCTCAGCCTGACCTTCACAGGGCAGCAGCAGCCCCTGTCCCGAGGTGCCAGTCCCTGCACGGACACCCTGCCCCAGAAGCTACAGGGTGTCTCCTGGAAGGCAAAAATAAGCAGCAGTATGCTTAATGCTCCCATCAGGTTGCTGCCTTCACTCTTCCTCACACAGGAGAGCCTTGCACCTTGTTCTCTTGAAGAAAAAAGCTGACAACTCTCAGCTTGCTTCTTCACTGTGGGACCAAAACCAATTTAAAAACTAATATGTAAATGCTGCCCTTCGGAGTACTTTAAATATGAATGTTGGGAGCTAACTCTCCTCCAGCAGAGACATCACAACTGCATTTTGGGGTATTAGACCTAAGCTTTTAAGGCAGATTCAGCTCCCATCTCTCCCAGTCACAAGCTCCCTATATATAACTGGTCACCAGTGCCTGCACACTGACCTTGCCCTAAAGCTCTTCCTCAGACTGTTATTTGGCATCTTCTTACATGGGCCTTTACTGCCACCACGCGATGAGGAATTGTTCAGTGCATTCAAACAAGACAGAGGACTCGGCATCATGTGCAACTTCTCATTTTTGCTGGCTCTTGTTTACAGCTTTTGTTTCATTCCTGTTAATAAAATTTTTTAATAATCTTTGTGACTACCATGGTATTTCGATTGTCTTAACATACACACCTGCACTGTTTAATTATTCAGATGATTAAACATTCGGATGAGTTCAGCTCATTCTTGAACCCACCTAGATCCTCCCATTACCAGCATGGGTTCAGGTGCTCCAATGCACCCAGCAAGAGTTAAAGGGAGCTGGGCTCAGCTGAGCTACAGCACATGTTTTAAGATGCTGGTTCCCCTAAAATGAATAGTAATAGCAGGTGCCCAAATACAAAGTTTAGTTTGTGGTTTTACATGGCACCCACAGGATTTGTGAAAAACAGACACAAAAGCAAAACAAGTTCTTTTGAAAACTTTATTATCTGTAAGCTATAGAATTGGCCTAATACAGAAGCCAAAGAGGAGATACTGCAGCAAAGAATTTGAGAATTACAAGGCTGAAATTGTTTTGAACCTGGGGAAAGAACATTGCCTAAGCAACTTGTTATATTCCCAAAAGCTAGTTAGCATCAAGGACTCCAATATTTAAATTAGCCGTCTACACAGTCTAGCATTAGAGTTCATACTGTGAATCTTTTAAGTTACCCCACACTACCGCACCCACCACCTGCCTTGATGTTTACCTTAGGCTACCCCATGTGGCAGAGTAAAAGTCGATTACTTTTGATTTCTTTTACTTCAGCCAATTCTGCAGCTGCTGCTTTGTGCTTTAAAAACTGCCCTGACTCCCGAGTTGTACAGCATGAGAAACACCAGCTCCCGTTTGATACAGCAACCCCAGATAACTCCATTTTTAGCCGAACCCGGAGCTCTGCTCCACAGCTCGCAGTCTACACTACCCCTCGAACAGCAGCTGTACTAAGGCACTTAGCAGTTACTCTAGCCCCAGCTTCACCCGCCAGAGACCCACTCGTACCTTCCCTGTGTCTGCAGATTCCGGAAATAACTTATGCAGACGCATGATACGCTAGGAACAAGCGATACTGCTTTTTACCTCGCCAGAACCCCGAGGCCGGCAGTCTCCTAGCAGGCAGGGCGGGCGGCGGAGCACTCGCGGTTCGCGCATGCACCGTGCCCGGGCCGCACCGCCCAGGCCGCGGGAAAGCGTCCCGCCGCCGTGGTCCCACGTGGCCGTCCATCGCCCCCGCCTCACCGCCCCTCAGGCCGTCGCCATCCGGTTCTCACCGGCGCGATCCGGTTCCCGCCGAGCCCTAAGGAGAGAAGGCAGTGCGGTGAGAGCAGGCCGCACCGCCCGCGCCCGGCTCCGCCGGTGCTCCCTCGGGCCTCAGCCATGGATAGTCAGCAGGGGCCGCGGACGCCCGCCGCCCTCAGACGAGGTGTCAGAAAAATAGATAGAGATCATCCCCGGCCCGCCCCCGTTAACGGCCCCGCCGCCAGCAACCACACCCGCTCACCTCCTGACTGAAAAGGCCGGGTGCGTGCCCCCGCTGAGAACTTTATAACTTCCCCCGCGTCGCTATTGGTCAGACTGCCTGCCCACATGGCCAATCGCGAGCGGTTGGCGTGATCGCCCTCCCGCCTCTCCCAGCGCTCATTGGTCGCCGCCCTTCCTCGCTCCAATGGCGCGAGGCGGCGCAGCGTGGCCCGAGGCGGTGGTCTGCTGCCGCCTGATTGGCCCCTGCAGGAGGCCGAGCCAAGCCAGTGGCAGGAGTGGTTGTAGCAGAGAGTGACTGGGAAAGCGCCAATCAGCGCTGGGCCGCGAGGACTGCTGGGAGTTGTAGTCCCAGCGTCTCGCAGGCACGTCGAGGAGCGGGTGGAAGGCGGCGCGTCGGACTACAAGTCCCGAGGAGCGGCGGGGCGCGGGGCTTCCGGCCCGGGCGGCAGCTGAGCCGCTAGAGGAGCGGGGAGCAGGCCCGGGGTCGCGATGTGCCGGGGCCGGGTACCGGCGCTCCGGCCGCCGCCGCTGCTGCCAGGTACGAGCGGGGCCGGGCCGGGCTGAGGGGAGCCGGGCGAGACCGGGACTGAGGGAGCCCTGTGAGGGGAAGGGCCAGGCCGGGCGGTGGGGAGGGTGAGGGCCGGGGGCTCTGGGCCGCGGGTTGCCCGCGGAGGGGCCCGGCCGGGCGGCCCCGCTCCGGGGAGTCGCTGGCGGCAATTCCCCCGGGCGCTGTGGGGCGGCTCGGGGCAGCGCCAGGGGATGCCGCCCGCTGCCGCGTCTTCTACCGCCTCCTTCCCTTCCCGTGGGCGGTTCGTGTCTCCGTTTCTAAACTCCGTGCAGGTGCCAGCGTGATTTTCAGGTGCGCAGGGGAGCTCCTGTGTCGCCTCTGGTGTCGTTCGAGGTCCCCGGTGAATCCTCTCCGTGTCTTGCTTGCTTTACCCCGGCTGCCTTGCCTTCGCTGTCTGGCGTACCTCATGGCGGGGCGTGCTGAGGTCTGTCGTCTTCAGCTCCATTAGTTGTCTGACTTAGGGCACGTGTTGCTGATGGTTCTCTCTTGATTTCCCAGTAACCTCATTTCCTTATGCTATGGTTTCACAACTTATGCAATACAGGCTCTTTGGTGGTAAATCTACGTAACTGCCCTAAGACCATCGGACATCTCAGAGCAGGCAGTGAAACCATCTATCATCTTCTCGTTTCAAACGTGCTATTTAGTTCTGCTGTATCCTACTGCTAGCTCACAGCTGCTGTTCCTCTGACAGACTTGCTGTCAAACACTGTTCTCCAGTTTGATCTGTGACTGTGACGTGATGATCCTGTTGTGTTGCATAAAAACCAGAAGCGAGGACCTTCTTTCAGTTCAGCTTGCTTTTGAGCTACATTGGTATCAAAGACAATGGCTCAGACAGACTCCACTGGGGGCTGATAAGTGTGTAAGAAAACTGATAGATAAGTTAGCCGGGTTTGATATGTACATAATGAGCTAGGTCCAGGCTATTGTACCCGCCAGGTGGTAGGTGTGTTGTGAAGAATTCTGGCCTAGCAATTATTTTTTTCAACTTTGACCATGTTGCCAAACACTTTGTTTTAATCCCAGCACTTTAATTTTGCCTCAAGGTGTGTTTTCCCCCCAGTGAGACATTCTTTCGAGTCTGTACTAAGCAGTTAGCGTTCCTGTTAAATAGCTGTTGCATTTTGGCTTCGAGCATTTGTATGTCAGTGACTCTTGCTTACAGACGCAATGATGTTCATTGGGTTTGTAGGAAGAGGGCTGTGTGAGTGAAGGAGGGCTCCAGAAAGCCCTTGCTGAAGAAAAGTAGCATAAGAAAGTCAGCCACTTCCTTGCTGACCTTTACGTGTCTCCCTGGGAGCTGTGCGCGGAGGGGAGGTAGTTCACAGAAAATGCATTGTGGTGAAGATAACCTAGTGTACCACCAAAAACTGGGCTGTACAGACATCTACTAACTACAAGTCCAAAGAGCCGCCCATCACCATTGACAGGGAGCGAGCGAACAGGCAGTGCTGTCCTGGTTGCGTGCCTGGGGAGCGGAAGATCAAAGAGTTCTGGCATTTTCTAAGCATCAAGCAGGGAACTGCCACTGTCTGCTGGGTCCCCCTGCAAGTCCTGGGGTCCCCCACCCTGGGCACTGCTGTTTCGAGTAAGGCTGAGAAAGGCCAGGGAAGATCCAGCCGCGACAGTAGAGAGAGCTCCAGCTTTGCGGTTTGGTTTGCTGCAGCGTGCAGGGTTGGTCCTGAGCAGCGCTGAGCTTTGCAGCTTCAGTTGTCTTCAGCTGGCATTCCGCACTTCGTCACCTCGTGGGCTGAGCATTTGCCTGTTCTGCGGGACCTTCCTAGCCCCAGCTAGCCATCACTGTGGCACTTCCTGAAGTGTGATCATACCTGCCTCATGTTGTCTCAGCCAAGCCCAGTTGTGCCAGAAGAAAGGCTTTTGTGAGAAAATCCTTCCCCGTTTCACTAAATACTAGGATTAGGTGGACAAGTTCAGTCTGTCAGAACTCTTCCCTCCTGATTTTTATGCCCCTTGTCTTCCCTTCCCTGGCTGTACCACCTCTGCCGTGGGCATGATGAGGCACGTACTGGCACGTCCCCTTGCCCATGGGTTGGGTTGGGGGATATAGCGGCTGCCTGGGGCAAGGGAGGAGGCGGGTGGCTGCTCACAAGGATTCATGTCACCCTTCTTTCAAGCTCAGCAACTCCCCAAGGAGTCCAGGGCAGCGGCACCCCAACATACCCATTTACAGACTGCTCCCACTCTGCCTTTAGCACAGCCTGAGTTCAGAGCCTCATCAGAGTTACTTTGCTGCTTTTAATAAGGTGTAAAAACTGCAGGAGGTGCATTGGGTGCTGGAGTGGGGTGAGAGCTCCCTGTGCAGCGCCTGCTCCTGGGAGAGCCTCAGCCGTGGGAGCACGTTGTTCTCCTGCGTGGGGTGGGTGTCCCTGCAGTAGAAGTCCCCCACTGTCAATGTTTATCTTTCAGGCAAGCTGTGCTCACTGGCCCAAGAAAGCTCTGCCTTTTCGTGGCAATTCTTCTTAATTGTATTTACCACAATTGTCTCTACAAGCAAAGACTGTGTTGCTGTTTGGTAGGCTGCTTGATATTCAGTATTATGTATAGTTTGGGAACTATCTAAAGAGAGTGAGAAATTCAAACTCCCTTTAAAGTAGGTGATGGACTGTCCTCTCCCTGGATAATTATCTGATCAGAGGAATAAATCTGTGTGTGCTAAGAGAGTGGTTGTTTTTTCTGCACTAGCCTAAACCTCTTCAGTCTCAGAGCAGCCAGGGAAAATCTGTGAGGCAGTACAGAGATTGGCTAAGCTGTGGGATTTTCCAGCTGAATTTACATATCGCCCACTGCTCTGCATGCCTTTCTGTTTACATCACTTAAGAGCGATACACACACACACGCACACAGATAGCGGAAGAGACGTTTAGACCGAGGAAAAGCCTGCCCACAGTTTAGGAACTTGGTCATGGTGACGTCTTGCTGGGCTTTGCTGCTCTGTGCCAGCTTGGACGGCCGATGGTGAGTTTCCTCCAAGGTAAAGCGTTTGTCCTGTGCGCTGGATGTTGGGGCTGTGTCAGCAGTGTTCCCCGGGAGGCTGCTGTGCTTTAGCGTACCGTAGTGAGGGAGGAACTGTTTTCATACCTGTGTCTAAATCTTCGTGAAGAAGCAGGAGGTATCTGAAATCCAACACCAGTTTTGAAGTGGGTACCTGTTGCCTGTCCAACGAGCTGGAGCTGCGTTGTCCTGATTTCGTGACCTTTGCAAGGACATGTAATGCTTCACCGTGCAGCCACCCAGCAAGTGTTTCCTGAGGTCGCTTCTGGCGGTTTCAGAAACGGGAAATCCTTGATATTCTTTAGGTGAAGTTGTGAGCAAAGAAGCCAGGTTTGTGAGAAGAGGCAGTACCTCTCTCTGCCTCTCCCTTGCATCCTAAGTCATCGTGGCTATGGTACTGTTGCTGATGGTACTTTGGGGGAGTAATTTACATATAGCTTTCCTAGCGTGGTGTTAGGTGGCTGTGGGACGCTGATCGGTGCTTCTGACTGAAAGTTGTCAGTAGATTTGCCGCGGTGGATGTGTCCATATCCACTGATTTCTTCAGGAATCAAGGATTCGGTGCTTGTTTATCAAAGGGCAAGACATCACTAGTGTGATCGCATTTTGCCCAGCTCACATGCTACCTGTAAAGCACTACAGTTTTCTCCCTTTCTCAGTTGCTGGTTAACACTCCCTGAGCAGTGAGTGTAGCTGTCTTACGTTCTGCTCTCCTGCTTGTTCTTAGTGGCAAAGTCCAAGGGAACTGTACAAAAAAAGAGCAGGTGGCTGAAATTTACTGTGGGTTTGTTTTTGTTGTGGTTTTTTTTTTCTTTTGTGAAGCAGCTGATGCATTTCAGATGGATTTTTTTAAAGTGATCTCATTGCACCCAGAGAGCAAGCATGAGCGTGTCATGAAATTTCAAAACTTTGGAGGATGTTGGGGGTGGGAGCAGGGGCTGGGAGTGATACTTTGTGCATTTTGAGTAATGATTAGGGGCTCAGGTTTCTTATGACTTTAATCTGGAAGAATCCCATAATGTGACAGGAGTGGTTAAACCTTTCCAGAGAAGTACAGCCACCCGTAAGGCAAAGCAGTTTGAAAAGCCCTCAGTGACTGCACAGCAATTAGGAAAAAGTAGAGAAGACAACTTTGATGGCCTTGAGTCTAGTGGGATGGCTTCAGGAAGGGAGAATGCAGCAGGTGAGACAATTATTCCTCTGCCTTCCTTGGGGGACATGGGGTACAGCAACTGCTAAAAACTTAGTACATTTATTGGTGTTTAACTCCTTTCCCAGGCCAGCTCAGAGCAGGCTTTTGAACTTTGGTAAACTACCAGCCGAGGGTGGGACTAGGATGGCTGAGGATGGATTAGTTTCTGTTTATCATGGGCAAGTCTCTCGGTCACAGCCTTGCTGGAGTGCTCGTGTTGGCACTGCGTGGAGCGGAGGTGAGAGGTGCGGAAGGGATCTCAGGATCTATTTGTACAGGGGCTTTCTGTGCGAGCTCTTGCTGCTCCTGAACTGATCAACCAAGACTGAAGCCCTCCAAACAGAAGCTTTGCTTCCTTATGTACTGTCCTGCCGGGACAAGGGCTGAATCTCTCCATAACCCAGACTTTGCTGCTGACCTGGCATGTCTTAGAAGTTTTTGGTTTTTTTAAATGAGTTGCAAGCCCATCTATCTACTGGATTCCTGCAGGCTGGATTGCAGCAGGGAAACCAGCAGCAGAGCCCCAGCTAGCCCACAGGACCCCATGGAGTCTCAGCAGCCACTTGTTCTCTCTGTCAAGCAAGGCTGAGGAGGACCAGTTAGCACCAGTTCTGGTGTGATTTGTGTAGGTGACTATTCGCAGCTTATGAAGCATGGTATCTTATATCATGACCTACGTTGCACAGAGGAGATGGCCATTCCCTCTCAAGAAACAGCATCAGGACTGAGATTTTTGTCTTGGAGGCATAGGAGGTTGTTGGTTTGGGGGCTTGGTTGTTGTTTTTTATTCTTTTTTTCTTAAACAAATCAACAATTTAATAATGTGAATGTCTGTTCTTTGAGTGAGGATGTGGGAAAGACCGCCAGCTGTGAAAGGAGTGGCATGCAGCCCTGTAATTTAGGCCACCTTTTAAAGCACCTTTTGATTAAGAGCCTTGTGTGGAGGAGCTCTGAGCCTGCTTCTGCCAGCCTGCCCACCCTGCTGCGACCATGGAGGTACTGAGCCAAGACAAGCCAATCTCCGTTGCGGAGGTCAGGCACTACCGAAACCTGGTCTGGGGCCTTATGCATAAGAAAAATGATGTAGTATGCGGATGCTTACAGGTTTCCTAAAATGGAAGTAAAGCTTCAAGTGTAGCTTTTGTGTCATGGAAACAGCATTGAACATTGGCCTGTGTTCCAACTTGATTTTACGTTTTTGGGAAAAATGAGATGCTTTGTTCCACCAGAGCAATCGCTTTTGATCGAGTTACAAGCACATTTGAAAGTTACTGCTTCAGGTTTTAACATGAAGTATTGCAAAAAGTTTCTCTATCCCAAGGACTCATTGCCCTTTAGGAAAAGCACCTCGTACAAAATGATTTCCCTTTCTGAACTGCATTTGCACAAAGGAATGACAGTGTTCAAACAGCTGTTGAATGTGCTCTCTCAGCTTTGCAGTCAATTGAAGTGCTGGTAAAAGTAGCAGCAATTAAAAATGTCACTTTATTTTTGTTGATGACAGCTCAGTACAATTATAGTCTCAGTTTAAGTAGCTCAGAAAAGTTTGTATGACATTTAAGAGCAATGCAAAAAACTTGTAAACAATAAAAAGATTCTTTCTGTTCCACAGAAGCAAAGACCCACCAGATGGAAGTGCCAGGCTCTGTTGGTAAGGCTGAACTTGTGTTCGCGTTTTATGTTCTAGCACTGACTGCACCTCTCGGCACACACGACTGGCCTTAGAGAGGTCACCCTATGAGTGTAGGAAATACCTTGCAGGTCAGAGCATTGGCCTGCCTAGCCCCAGTTCTGTCTTCAGCAGTTACGAAAAAGGATGCTATTAATGAAGAGCACACAAATCTGACTACTTTCTGCCATCTATTTGCCTCCTGTTTTCCCACCACTCAGAGCAGTTGGATTAGGGACTCAATCCCATTGATCGTTTTGTTTGTTAGCCCTGGAAATTTCTCAAACTACACTGTGGCCTTCTTCCGAAGCAAAGAGCAGAACTGCTACAGCACTCGGGAGACAAGTACATCAAGGTTTTATGTAGCACCCAAATGACACCCTCGTGGTTGTTCTTCACAGTTTTTGTAATGCTGCTCAGAATTTTGTTGGCTTGTTTGTCTGCTGCTGTCGTCTGGGCTGAGAATTGCGTCCAACTGTCCACGGAGACTCCTACGTCTCTTCCTGAGATGTAGCTGCCAGATGTAGCCGCTCAGCACTGCATAGGGCAGCTTTATATTATTTTTCCCTAGGTGCATTGCTTGACATTTTTCTCCGTAACAGCTCATCTGCAACTTTAACGTCTTCTCAGCTTTGTGAGGATCTTCTTGTGTTTCTCACCATCAACATGGTATTTGACTACTCAAAAGACCTTAGTGTTATCTGCAAACTCGGCGGTTTCACTGCTCACTCTTTATTCAACGTCTTCATCTGTGACCTTGGAAAAGCTTATTCAGCAGAGGTTCTTGGGGGAACCCTTGTGTAGTCTACTCTAACCTGAGGAGTGACCATTGAGCTCCACCCTCTGCTTCCTGTCCTGTGACTGCCCTGAGAGATGTCTGTCTCGTTGATCTGCTGTAGCTCACACACGTTCTTATGGCCCATGTTTTACAAGTCAGACCAGATGCTGATAGTCCATGTCACCATGTTCTTTAAGCCCTGTTAATGCAGGTTGCAAGCACTTAAGAAATGAGTGCTATTTCCACCAGAGACGCTGACCAAGAAAGCCAGCGTGACTGTCCCATGGTCGTCTTTGTAGAAGAGTTGGCATTTGAGCTGATGAATCTTGTCTCATTTGTGCTTTGGTCTGAGATGTTCCCTTGCAGGTTGCTGTGGGCCACTGAGAATCAGTTCACAGATAGGTAGTGTGGGCAACACCTTGATACTGCAGAAGGGCAAGGTGGACGGAGCTACTGGACTTGATTTACTAGCCCTGTTACCTCCCCCAGAAGAGCCCTGGCTGTGTGAGAGCTTGTGATGCAGCTGAGGAAGGGGGTGTAGTCCACAAACGTACACCCCCTGCCCTCGGCACCTGCTTGCCTTGCCTTGCCTTGCCCTTGTCCTGCTGAGCTGGGCTGTTGGAGCAGCACAGGGCATTTTAGCTTTTAGAAGAGTATTTCCCCAGTGATGAGCCAGTACTCTCAAGGATGTGTAACCCTTCCCGTTCTAGCTGTGGTGGTGTAAGAGAAAAGAGAAGCTTGTGTCTTATGCTGTAAATACCCAGGCTGTGAAATAAGGAAATTCACATCATCCACAGCTTGTTCCCACCCAGAGCAGGATAACCCCATGCCTGCCTTTCTCGTGAGGCAGCTGCACGCATTGGCCTCGCTCTCTAGCAAACGCTCCTGCTGTGATTTTGCCAGGCCGGCAATTTCTGCAGGGGTGAATAACCTTAAAGACAGCTTCAACGACCTGAAGAGGGGAAAAAAAGAAGAACAAAGCAGATGTAAGACGTGTTGCTGAGCTTTATGGGCTGTTGATTGCGTAAGGCGAAGGCGCTTGCAGGTTTCTTGGCAGAGACACACTAAGCGTGTGTCTGCCAGACGCTCCCCAGCGGTGCCGTGTTTCACCTGCAGGATCCAGTGCCATGCCCATGTCTCGCCCTGGAGAGCAGCTGGAGCACAAACCTCAGCAGAGCCATGGCGCCGGCAATAGCGTGGTCCCTGTGTGAGGAACTGGCTCCTAATTGGGACTAAGCCGGTTATGTGATGTTTGTGAAGGATGAGATACTCTGCTATCCCTCTTCCTCATGCCACGTCCCCTCTTAAAAGCCTCGGCCTTGATCTTGAGGTTAGTTGTAAGGATCTTTTGCTGAGTGTTGTGAATAGCTCTGTGTGTGTGTGTACGCTTTGGGGGCTGAGAGGAGGGGAGACCCTTGAGGTACTTGTGCTGGTCCCACTAGACCCCTGTTGTGGGCAAACTCTTCAGCACGGGCCAGAGGATTAGTGGGGCCACTGGTCCCAGGGGTGATTCCCCTCCCTGCTTTGAGGTGCAGTGACAGGGTTGTCAGTGGTGTGAAATAGCTGCCAGAAAACCGCTCCTTGCTGATCCTGTTGGCCTCCACAGGTGCAAGAAAGAGCACTGATTTTCCCCTGCTATCTCTGCAACTACCGGCGGTTGGGTTTTTCCTTGCCTGGAGTACTAAAGTAGGAATCTTAAGGCTTTTCTTCTTGCTGAGTCTCAAAAGCCTGAGTTGATTCCTGTGGTGTGCAAATGCTGAAACCTAGCCTTTCCTCTCCCTCGCATCTGGTTACTATCAGGCATGTGATTTAGCAAATAGCGGGTCCCCACAGCTTCCTTTTTCCAGGGCAGATTTTCCCCCCCCTCTTTTTTTACCGTCAAAACCACTAAAGTTGCATGTTAAAAAAATAAATAAGAAAAATTAACTCCAGGCAAGGAGAGTCTGGATCACAGGCTGGGTTCCCAAGCTGATCTCCAAATGCTTGGGTCCATGCGTGCCCCTCAGGTTTAGAGGGCAGCCCTGTGCTGTTGTGCTGCCGGGATGTACAAGTTCTTTCAACAGTTCTTGTCCTTTTCAAAGCAAGCAGAGCCTGTCCTCTCACTGCAGGTGTCAGGGTGCCTCTGCAACCTGTAAATCATAACCTGACCCCATTAAGTCCTCGGTTGGAAACCTGGGAGAATGCTTCCAGCATGAGGGCTTCTGACCTGCTGCCGTGTGGAGCTGCTGAAGATGTTCAGGGGTTTTCTGGAACCCCTTTGTATTTGGTCCTCTGAGAATGACTTAGCAGCCCAAAAGATTCTGCGATTTCCAGTAAATCTTAGTTTTCCTTCTAGGTCACAGAGCGCGTGTGTTTTGTAATACAGAATATTGGATGCTTTCACTGTGTCCTGGTCTGTATCTCCTTGGGACGCGGTTCTCCTTAGATGCCACAGGCTGAGGAGCTCTGCCTGCAGTCAGAGCAGGGGCAGGAGCTGCCTGTGGCTGGGGCAGGGTGCCCCAGGGAGGGACACAAGCCACCTGGGAGGGATGCTTGTCCTCCGGGCGTGGGAGCACAGGGTGGCGTAGCTGGCCGCGTTCAGATGCCAAGCCAAGGTTCAGAGATCTGGTGATTTTTTGCAAGTGCTACAGGAAGCTGATATTAATGTCGACAACACCAGCTCTTTTCTGCCTCCTTTTAACTTCTCTGGTAACAGTTGGAAAAGGCTTTTCTCAGTACCTTTTGGAAGAGAGCTTGAGATATAAGGAGCTGTCAGACAGTGCTCTGGAGAGATGTCTGCTCTGTTGAAATGCTTCCTATATATGGTGCTTGCAGAGATTTGGGTTGAAATCAGATATTCATGCAGTGGCTGGTGTTCTGCAGCCTGGCTGATATTCCACTCCACGTTTTTTCCATTGCTCGCATTCCTCTGGCTTCTGCTCAGAGAAGACGCTAAGCAGGCTCCCTGCTGCTGCTTGCAGGTAGGTTGCTCAGCCAAGCTGCGGAGTGCAGGACATGCTTATAAACAATGAGTGGAAAATCCCGGTATTCCAGCCCGTGTTCCTTTCCTCACTTTGGATTTATCCGAGATCTGTTGAAGTTGGAAGGCATTTTGCATCTGTTTCAGTTTGGGACAGGCTGAAACTGGAGATGTGCCTTCTTAATGCCTCTAGGCAGTAAGCAGTTTTGTGGCCAGCTGGGCTGCCCTGTGAGCCACACGGCAGTGGACACCTCCTAGCCTGCACAGAAGTTCCAAAGGCAATTATTTAAAAGGTCATACTTATCCTTGGCTGGCAGACCATAAGTGGTTGCAGTAGCTCAAGTGCCTGTTTGTTGCACGTCTGATCCTACGTTTAATGATATTACAAAACTACTCAAACTGTTAGTTGTCCTCATGCTTGGTTTTTCCTGCCTCTTTATGCTACAAAGTGAGTGCCTTCCCATTGCTTTTTTGAGTCTCCATCTGTTATGTTTGAAGGCAATACATACCCTGAAAATGAGAAGGGGGTGAAGCATTTGCCTGGGTCTCCAGACAGCCTACAATCCTCCGTAAGGATGGGCTTCCTCTCTTTCCATCTGGGAGGGATTGTTTGCCTTAAAAACCCAGTAGGAATACTTGATATTCCAGCTTCCCGTAATGCTGTCCTGGTGGGGGAGGTGGGAGCATATCCCTGCTCTTATCTTGTGAGTAGTGCAGGATAGAGGGTGTTGGGGTAGACGCTGCTGAGGTTCTCTGAAGGAATCATGAATTCGTAGCCTTCCTGAAAAGCAATTCCCTCTATTTCCCGCCTAACGTGGGAGGAGGAAGGTGCTGAATCCGGAGAAGGGAGGTTGGTGAGCTTAGCTGTATCGTTAGAGATAGGAAACCTGTATAGGAGGGGAACTGTAGGGATACATGCGTGTTATTAGACATGAGATAATGCAACCCTGAGACATGAAATCACGGGAAATATGGCGGTCTGTCATCACTCATGGAAGTACTTGCTGTACGTTATTTATGAGCACTGCATCATCTGGAGGTCCCAGCTAAGGTGGAGACGCTTTTGTGCCAGATGCTGCACAAATATCCAGCTGAAGATTCTTTCATCTTTGAGCTTTATAGTCCAGATATGCTGTGCAGAAGAGACAAACTAAAGAGACTTCAGGAAGCTTAAAGAGAACTAAAGATACTTCAGGGAGGAAGCAGAGAGGCCCTGTGACTTGTCCAAGGTTGTGAGGAGCTGAGTGGGGTTCAGCTCTCAGGGGGCCATGACCAGTGTGTTACCCAAAAGCTCTGTATCCTCTTTCCCACCACCCTCCCTCCCTACGCCTTCTGCCGTCCGTGCTCTAAGGAACCACTGAAAGGAATAAAAGGATCCTGATGGCCAACGCCAAACTTCTCGCTTGCTGGAACCTGGCTTTAAACTCGGCAGGTCTCCATGATGCAGCAGCACAACACTACTTCATTCCTGCTGTTCTTGAGACAACTCCAGCAGCTCTGCTTAGCATCTCCTAAGGGATCTGGCATTTGCAAACGGCCAGGACAGCGCTTTCAAATGTGTGGAAAACATTATCCAGATCCCTATTTTTAAGACGGTCTTGGGTTTAGTTTTGAGGGTTTTGTTTGGTTGGTTTTTTTTGTTGGGGTTTTTGCTTTTGGTTTTAGACTGTAACTTATTTTGAGAATTTAGACCTGAGTGATTCCCTGGGCTGTGCTGCTGCTGTGCTCTGGCAGTCTGACAGCTCTCCGATGAAGAACTGCAGCGAGCAACACGAAGTGCTGTGTCAGGCGCGGCTGAGCTGTCGGCCGTTTGCAGAGCATTGGCCGAGGACATCCCGAGCATCGCCTTTGCAGTATTTAAAATCCGAGTGCAGGACGCGACCAGCCCTTTGTGCAGGCAGCCTTGCGCTGGTGCTCACAGGGGAGATGCGTACATTCTTGGGATGGGACTAAGGAGGCCCTGGGCAAGTCCCAGGTCACAGCTATGTTGTGTGATTGTGTCTCTGTGAGCCTCAGTTTCCCTTTCTGCAAAGCAGAGAAATCACAGTGGCCTCCTTTATAAAGAGCTTGGAGATTTATGACTTGTCACCCTTGGATAAGAGAAAACTAATTCCTAGAAACACCCAAGATGCTTCACCTCCCCAAAAGTTGGAAATGTGAGTGGCGAAATGTGAGTGTGAAAGCCTGGCTGGAGCGGTGCCATCTTGGCCAGGGCCAGAAGCAGGGACTGGGAGCTCTGCATCGCTGATTGCAGGCATCTGTGGGGTGTTTCTTCCCGGGCGCCCTTCACTGGTGAATGGCTCTCGTCCTGCAAAAAAGGGTTTGGTTGTGTCTTAGTAAACCATTTTTGGCCCGTCTGTCCTCACTGCAGATGTCTGTCTGGTCTGTCTGTTTAGTCCTTGGAATCTGCTGCTGGCAGCAGGAGTATCAAGACTTAACTGTACCTTGGAGACAAAGGGGTCTCTTAGTCAGGATCCTTCTGAGCAGCTTATTCCTGGAGTGCAGGGTGCCCGTCTCCGTGGGCAGGCTGGGACAGCCTGTGAGTGCAAGCAGTACCTTTCAGCTGCAAGGATGAAGGGGCAGCTTAGCAGGAGAGCTCAGTGCCCTGCTGAACCCTTGTCTTCTCTGATGGAACTTCTTCTCAAGCCAGATGCATCTCTGCACAATGACAGAGAGGAGGTGCAGCTCCTTCCGATGGGTACCCTGGCTCCGAAGGAGACTCTTTGAGAGCATCTTCTCAGACTCGTTGAGACAACAGCATAATTTTGTGCCCTGAGGCCAGCATCAGGTTTCAACAGAGGTTAAAGACAGCAAACTCCATGTGTTTCTGCAGATTATCATTGTGTAATACTTGACTTTGCAAACTTGAACTGAGTAAAAAAACTGTGTAAACAACAGAGAAAGAGAAATGAGCCCCTCTGCTGCCTTCTGGGGGGAGAGGGTTTCTCTTTCTGGCTGATGATCCAGATTTTGCTGGTTGTCTCTGACCAGAAACTGGGAGTGAGATCCAGAATCACAAACATGTTACTTGAAGTAAGGTTCCTTCCGTGGTTTCCTTGGTCTTGTAGCTCAGACGATGCTGGAAAGAATTCCTTTGATACAAATATAAGTAAATCAAACATGGAATTTTTGCTTTCTGCTAAGATCTAGCCCTAGCTTTTGTGTTCAGCAGTGCAGCCTAGGGCTTCTGAGTTAAATAGCAAAACTCCCACTGAGTTCATCACAAGAAAAGGACGAGGTCTGTGCTTGTCACGCTTTTGAATATGAGGCAGCCTTAGGTTTTGGGGGCGCAGGGAAGTTTGGCTTTGGTGTCCTTGTCTATAAGTGCCAGAAAACATGGCACAGCCTGTCCGGGAGAGGAGGGATCCCTTTCTGCCACCCCAGCTGACGAGGACGTGGTGCTGCTGAGCTTCCAGGGCACCTCTTCCTTCATCTGGGGGTGGTTGTTCCTGGAGGGAGGAAGGCAGTCACAGCCACTTGTGCCAAAGCGAAGACTGAATGGGATGTTTCTCTCATATGCTTGGACTGTGCTGCAAAGCTGTGAGTGAAATAGCTCCCTGGGCTCTGGAGCTCAACTTGAGCCTCACAGTTAATGGGATAAGGGTTTTACTGGTATAGCTTTACATCCAGAGACCTTTTTTGCCCTCCATGCCCTCACAGTTCCCTGGCACGCTGAAAGATCAGGCTTGTGTTTGGGGCCTCTGCCTAAATCCCTCCGCCTGCCATGATACAGTCTGTTCTGTGCTTGCCATTGCTGTCTCTTGTGGAGGGGGCTCCCTTTTAGGATCCTGCTTACTAATCACTGCTCTGTGCAAAGTGTTTTGGGAAGTGGCAGGTAACCTGCTTTCTGAACTACACTCAGACTGGGGAGGGAGAAAGGACCAGATACAGAGCCTGCACAGGACTCTGCTGGGACTGTCAGTCACAACTGGCCCATACTCTCTTTTTTGAAAAATACCGATGTGTATCCTTACCAGTGGAACACTGTCTGTCTTAGAGTAGCCTCCTGAGAAGTCTCATCTGCTATTAAAACAGTTACATACTTGTAAAAGCAGCTAATTATTATGGGTATTCCAGTATTTGGGTGCTTAAGGAGTCATTTTAAAAGATACCATATCTTTAGAAAATGCTGAACGCTTATCCAGGAATGATTTGAAGAAACCTGCCTTTGACTTTGCCACTTGCTTCTGAAAATACAGGTTTATGTGAGCTTAGGTAAATACTTGGACTTAATGCTACAGGACATTGTTCTCTGAGGCCAGGAAAATACATACAGTGAACTTAACTCTCTTTCTGTTTTTCTTCTTCCACAGTGCAAACTTCCCATGACTAACAAATGCTGGCCTAGATTATGAGCTCAAACAAGAACGCTCGCTACAATCGTTTCTCCAGTGGCACAACAAGCATCACTACTTCCGAAAACACTAACGGGGTAAGGCTCGGTATTGTGGCAGAGGGTGGGGGCTAAGGCTGCTTCTTATGTTCTCATCCTTTCTTTTGAGGGGGGGGGGGAAAGAAGATGACTTTTGAAAATACGGTACTTTCTTGCTTCTTAAAAATGTCAATATCGACAGATAAAAGCTGGGAATGTATATGTGCATTTTTTTTACCAGTTCATGAAAGGTAGCAAGCCTTTGGTTTGTGCTGCAGTGATACACACTGACCTTCATTTTGTCAATATTTCAGACAAGAATGGAAACAACTTTTGGTCCAGCCTACTCTGCTGTGACGACCATCACAAAGGGTGAGTGTGTTTCATGCATAGAGCTTCTCCCCAAAGCACTGTGTGTTATTCCTACCGTATTTTTTGTGGTTGTTTTACAAATCATAAAGCTGTTGGGAGAATCACTGTGTTCATTACAGACAGGTGCCGAGGTGCTGTTTTTAGTATTATCCAGCCCAAGTGTTATTTAATCATGGCATCTGATCACCAGGCGTGATGGAAATGAGCATGCACAGAAATTTTCTCCCATTAGGCAGACTTAACAGTACCACTGGGAAGCCCCTGCTGAAATTAGGATAGTACAACAGGACTTGATACAGAGCTCACTCCCAAACCTTATTTATCTTTGTGAATTCTCACGCAGTCATTACAAGCACTGAAAATTCTCATCTTCACTCTGTGCCTGACTGTGCATCACTCTGTACGCTTTGGTAAACCCCCCCACGGCCATTTTTAACTCAGATGGGAGGGGGTACAAGTGCACATTCCCATTTAAAATTCTGGTGCTTTGTTCCTCAAAGCCCAGCAGGTGAGGAATCTGAGCCCTGGTGCATGGTGTGAATGTAGGAAGAGGTCTGTCTTCATTTTGGAATAAAAATATCCTTACTTTAGTAAAGATAAACTGTGGCACTTGACACTGATTTAGATAAGGAAATGAACATCCGCCTGGAGAAATGTTTGGATTGCATTTGTACAGGACTCTGGACTCTATATGGTTTTTTTACTCCTGAATATTTACATTCAAAATATTATATATGTGAGTAATATGATCTTTAAACAAATATCTCCAGTTTAATTTAGCATGCTTCCCTTGTGCTACACAAGAACAGCCAGACCTCCCTTGATTGAAGCACTTTTTATTGGTGACTGAAATAAGTGGAAGTATAAGGTTTCCTTTTAATAATATTTTTAACCTGTGGACATGGCAGAATATTATCTGTGCTCTTTTCTGGGCAAGCTGCCTTCAAAGGGTTAAAGGGTTGCATGCATTGCAGTAAGCTGTCAGAGATCAGGATTGTTCTGCCTGCACTGCTATGTCCAGGTCAAGAACTGGAGGTGGGAAATCCCTGGTCTTTTCCAAGGAACTCTTACAGCTATGGAGACTGACCCATAGCTCAGAAATGTTACCGAGGAACCTAAATGCTTGCTCTTCTTTTTTTTTTTTTTTTTTTTTTTTTTTCCCCTCCTTTTTATTTGCTTTAAAGCTGACGGGACCAATACTTTTAAACAGCATCGTCGGACCCCATCCTCCTCCAGCACGCTCACCTACTCCCCACGAGATGAGGACGATGGCATGGTAGGTGTTGCCAGGAGCCCCCCTGCTGACTGGCTTAGCTGATTATATGTCAAATGAGAGGTGTGTGGTGCTCCTCCGGACTTCTCTGCCTCCCTTGTCGTTCCCATGCGCTGTGTTATATCAGAGGCAGGACCAGCCTCAACATTTCCTGGCTTCTCCCATGGTTGGTGCAGTGGGGAAGCAGAGGCTAGTTCTGACCTGGGGCGTTAGGCTAGCACCTTTAGGTGCTCCCATTAGGTGAGCAGGGTGCTCTGGATCTCCTGAGCTCGAGAGAAAACAGAGCTACTGTCAGCGATGGCTGGGGCTGTGGCTGAGGCCAGCCAATCTCGATCAGAAGCACAGGTGGCCCTACAGTTACGACCAGAAAATCCATTCCTCTTTCTGCCTCCAGATGGGGCTTCTGACCACAGGGAGCACGTTTGAAACCTGCGGAGTGGGATGTTGGACACTACAGACTGTGCTTGGCTCTTGGGGATTACATCATCGGGGGCTTCTCACACAAACCATTCCCATGTCTTGCAATATCTTTGCAGAAAAGCACTGCCCAGTTTTGTACCCAGCTTTCTCATTCATCACGCTCACTTCTGAGTAACTTCTTTTTAGGCAATTTAGTGATCTAACAGGCCTCAGGGTTAGCTGCTTAAAGAGAAGTTAAATCAGCTAAATCTATAAAATCAAGAACAGCAAAGCAAATGTCAGCGAATGGACAGATAGGTCTGAGGCCTTGGTCTTCTCCTATCCCTAGTGCTTCAGCCACATCTCATAACCACAAGCTCCTATTTAAATTTAAGCATGTGAGTAGTGGACTCTTCAAATTAATTAAGTTGTTGTAGACTTTGTCAGGTTACAAGACCCAGCTTCCAAGCCAGGGATAAACGAATCACTGCTGCTTCTGAAGGTAGGCACTGGCAGAGACTGGGGTCAGCAACAGTATGGAGCTACAACGCTTCTTAAAATAAATTTGACACCAGATTGCCAAGAGCTTTATTGTCAGCATCCTGTAAAGTTCCTTCTGTTGCTCAGAGATCTTGCTGGTTTTTATGTGAGCGTGTGTTTGTTTTTTCAAAGAGTCCTTTGAACATTTGCCTCGTGTCCTTGGCAAATGCAGCGCTCCATCACATCGCTGACCCCCATGGTTCTGGGCTGCTGTTCCAGGAAGCCCTTGGCTGTCAGCACTGATGCTGTGGGCTGAGGGCTGTACTCACTGCACCCTTCTCATGAGCTGTGCAGTTCTCCCAGAGCACAGGTGAGGATTCTTCCAGAGGAGCAGGGAGTGCTGGGGACGTTACGTTTAGCCTTGTCTGACGGAGACGCTCCCTGACTCCTTTGAAAACTACTGTGTGGCATATTGAGGTGTGCAGCCAAGAATAGGAGAGATCTATCTCTGCTAGGACCTAGCCTCAGTCCTTTTGGACAGTCTCAGCCACCTTCCCTGGAGTGCTAAATATTCTTAAGCAAAAATAGCAAGAGGATTAATGAGTGGTTCAGGAAGCAGCCTGCAGTTTTAGGTGCGAACAAACAAACCAGAAGCCTCGCAGCCCTGTTCTGCCTGCTGCTCCAGACAAACTCTCACTCACCCTTTTAGGAAGCTTCCTTTGCTTTGTCAAGAAATAATCTGGGATTTCCCTTCCTCGTCGTTAAGTTTTCCCTTCTCCAGAAGCTGCCAAGGGCTTGTCAGCCATCAGAGAGACAGCTGGAGATGAGTCAGAGCCCTCTGGTGACCTCCATCACCCCTCTTTCTTTCTTTTCAAAGCTTCTGTTAATGAAACCAAAAGCAGAGCTGTGTGTTTTGTGTGCAAGGCAGGGATTATTCAGCAGCTGCTGTCATCTTGCCTGAAAACAGTGCCACAGGTTCCCAGCCTCGCCGCACCTCTGGGGAGCGGGAAGGAGGGCTGTACTGGAGCCTTCATGTGGAGGCTGCTTTTGTCGCTGACATGATACGATGGGAACTGCACCTAAAGGTTACAGCTGAATATTGGGGCAAATGTATACTAATGGATAAAGAGCTGACTGGCTGTCCAAAGTCCCAGTTGTTTACAGGGAGCTTCACCTCTGAACCAGAGGCTGAACTGAGTTACCAGCCAGCCACAAGCTATTTGTCTTCCATCAAAAGATGTTTGAGCACTCCGTCCTTGGGCTGTTTGAAGATGGACTTGGTGTCAGATGCAGAAATAGTCCTGGTGCAGCTGTGGGGAGGTGGGACACTCCTGACAGATCTTCCCAAATCCAAGCCTGGCCGAAGCACTGCCACTTGTGCCACCTTGCCCCTGCGGCAGGGCCTGGCGCTCCATGGCTTTGGTGCATGCAGGTCCCTCACAACCTGGGCAGATGCACATAGGGTGGGGGTCCTGTGCATCTCACTCACTATTATTCTGTTTGCAGTGCAAGAGCACGCTCCAGTCAGTCCCCTTGTGCTGGCTGCTTTACACACAATTAGTGCTGCAAAGTTCACTCTAAATAGCCAGGCCGCAGATATCTAGAGGGTCAGTAAAACACCGGCACACACATCTGCCATTCAGCATTGTCACTACAGCCCAAGTGGAGTGATCTTTCTCAGCACATCACTTTCACTCCTGCATAGTTTACACCAGCATTAGCCCAGTCAGGACACGCGGATCTGAGCCTACAGTGTTGCACAAGCCCAGCAAGGCTGTGCCTCACACCCCTGCCTCCTGGAAGTGTTCTTGGGCTGCAATCCCCCTCCTCTCCATCAGTGATCCGCACAGGATGTTACTCTTGATAAAAATGCCTCCCTGCAGAGCCTGCCTTTGCTGCCCTGATTTCTGTGTCACCTCCAGAATGGGAACTATGCACAGTCATTCTTGTTATTTTGATAACTTCTGTTATTAGTGGAGGAAAATAATAAAATTAATGGATACACATAAAATTGATTTACCTTGTTATAACCATTCCTCCTCAAGGTTTCCATATTTAGCCAATAAATATGCCTTCTTTAATAAAAAGAGCCTTATGCTTTGGCTTCTAAGCAGATGCAGCATTTCTGAACTCCTAGAATTCCCATATCATAAAAATTAAGAAGCAGAGCAGTGTGAAGAACCAGTAAGATACTGGTCTTCTGCTTTTCTGCAGCCCAGCAAGGACTGCGCTCAGTGTAGTCTGTTTCTGGGGGAGACTGCAGTCTCTGAAGCTCATCTTTCATTGCTGAATTTCCTGACTGCCCCACTGGCCTCCTGTATTGCTTTTGTCTGTCCTTGGCTCTGATGTTACATACTTTCACGCAGGGCAAACACACAAAATGGCAACTCGGGAGGTTCAGATTGAACGTGAGGCAAAAGTGTTTTGCTTACAAGCCAGTGCAGGACAGGAACCCGGGGCGGCAGAGTCTTGTCCGTGCAGCTTTCCCCATTCTAGCTGGGCAGTGCCAGGTTGAGTCCACCTTTGAGTGGGCAGCAGGGCCAGCGATCTCCAGAGCTTCCAGTCCGCACTTCTAAGAGTTTGTGGCTGTTGTAGGTTACAGTCAAGCCACTTATAGGTGTGATACGTGCAGGTGCAGGCAGCCTGGGTATTGGTCATCTCTTGATGCTGAGTGTCTGAAGCTTATGGCTTCATTCTCCTATTTCTTTGTCAGCCCGTCCATTCTGCTCCTTGAAGACTGTTATTGCTTCTCTCTGCACTCTTCCCAGTCTGCCAGCGGCATCTCTTCCAGAGCAACCCAGCAGTGGCTGTGCTACCAGCTATTCTAGACCCCCAAATCCAGTTACCCCACGGTCAGAAGAGTCTACGGTTTTGCTTTGACGCTGAATTGCATCTTGGCTACGTGCTGCTGGTTGATATTCCACCCTTAGAGATGCGCTGCTGGTTAATATTCCAGCGCCAGCATTCCCTCAAAGCCAATCCCAAGGCCGCTGTAACCAGTGGGATTTTTTTTGATTGGTGCATGCGATGTCCACTTAGCTCTCCCCTCCCGAGCAGGAAGCGACAAAGCCAGTCTGTTACTGAATTGAATAGAAGGAAGTCTCCACACTTACGCAAAGAAATTTGGCAGAAGTTAGATAGCGAGTGAAACAACAAGTGCTGCTGCAGAGATTATAGAAATTGCAGGAGCTGGTAGCTGTCTCTGGGGGAGATTTACAAAGCTTTCTGTGAAGGATTAATTCTTCCAAACCATTGCTTTGTGGGTGCGCACAGTAAGTACACAAATGAATGCACCTTTGAGAAAATTACGTGCTTGAAATGTAGATGTCAGCTTGGTTTAGGAAGTGAAACCTGAACGATGCCTGTCCTGTCTGTGAGTGTGGTGCGGTGTTGCCGGTTGCCGGGAAGGGCACGCAGCAGCGAGACGCGCTGGTTCTGGGGGCCACTCAATGGAGCTTGGCAGAGCGGATGAACAAATGGAGCAGCTGAGTTTTGTGGAGGAGGGGGGACTGAACTTGAAGTCTCCGCGCGTAGGGTTTTGGAGTGGGGGGAATTATTTGCAATAACAAGAACTGGGGTTTTTTTATCTCTTTGAAGCCTCCGATCAGCACCCCACGACGCTCTGACTCTGCTATCTCCGTCCGTTCATTGCACTCTGAGTCCAACATGTCCTTGCGCTCGACGTTCTCACTCCATGAGGAAGAGGAGGAGCCAGTAGGTATTTGGGATTGTCTGAAGGAGCAGTATTAGGAAGTTCAATGTCAAAAGAGTGACTTAGGGGACTCTTGTGAGTACATAGAGCTATCATGGGCAGACTTTTGTGATGTCTGTCAACTAAAAGCCTGGCTGTCAGGACTCCTGGTTTTAATTTTGTTTCCACTGCTGACTTCTGCAAGTTACTTTGCTTCTTTGTGTACCATTTCCCCATATGTAAAGTGGAGACAATGGTGAGGCTTTTCTGCTTCACAGAAAAAACTGTAAGTCTTTGCAGTCGTGTAATTCCCTCGCTCTGCTGCAGAGCAGTAGGGGGCTGCAAATCTTCAGGCTGGTGGTCTAGCCCCAGGCAGCAAGACTAATACAATTCCCCACTGATTCAGAGCCCCATCCTGCATTTGGGGCTGCGTGGCACCCCACTGACTGGATTGTAAGCTCCAGGAGGGGTGCAAGGAATTGTCCACATGTGACTCTTGTTGAGGGAGGACACTTTTAAGCTGAGCTTAGCTTGTGACCCAGTAACTAACCCCAGACTGGATGCATGAAAGGTCAGGCGGCAATTTGCCACAGATCTGGGATAAAAGCGTGTGTTTCATATTTAGGAACCCAGGGGGTTGTGTTTGCAGTTCCGAGAGCGGCACAGGATGAAAAGACAGACCGAACTGCAGTGATTGATTTGAAATGCTCTGAAATGTGAAGCCCTGCTCTAGGGTGGAGTGGAGAGCTGCGCGTCTCGAGGAGGACGTGCTCAGACCACATGCTCCGGCTGTCTTAGTTGGTAAACAAAACTGGAGAGATTGGCTGGTTGCGGCAGAAACAATGTTGTTTCTGCTTCATAAGGGAATGAAAGAGCCCTTCCTTCAGGATGTTTCAAAAATACAAAAGGGCAAGCTGTTTTAAAATTGCTTCTGAATTTCAGGCTTTGTGCAGGGGACGTTTTTGACAATGCACTGTTCAGTCCAAGCAAGCAAAAAGCACCAGACGGTGCATCTCATGGAGTTCTGGTGACTTGAGTTTCTCAGTTAGTCTGTGCAGTTTGCTCTCAGGTCCTGATGCTGCCAGATGCTGGTGGCCCCGTTTGTGATGAGCTGAGAGTCTCCAACCATTGCCAAGTTCATTCTTCCCCTATCTGTTACATACTGGAGGTCAGCAGACCCAGACAAAAGTTTATTTTGAGATAATGAACCCCTTAGCGTGCCGTGTGCCCCCAGGCTCCCCAAGGGTCACCACTGAAGAGTTGTTTTGTTCCTTCTGCAGAGCTGGAGGCTCTTTGCATTTGGACTAATCCTTGTGCTCTCTCTGTCTTTCTCTTTCTTCATCTTCAGGAGCCACTGGTGTTTGCTGAACAACCGTCCGTGAAGCTGTGCTGCCAGCTGTGCTGTAGTGTGTTTAAGGATCCCGTCATCACAACCTGTGGGGTAAGGTAGAACTCTTCCAAGTCGTGAGCGTGGGCTCCGCCAGTGTCCTGTGTGAGCTATAGCCAAGCCCTGACTGTCCCCAGTGGCTGTCAGCCTGAGTGAGCGAAGACCGGGAAAGCCGGGCCGGCGTAGGAGCAGAGATGCTGATGGACATGCGTTAGATTTCTCCACAAGGTAGCTCTGAACTAGTCTGCAGTGGAGTGTGCAGGGCATTCTGCAGTTAACTGGAGACGCCTGGGTCTTGCTTAAAATTGGGCAGCTTTTCATGGGAGAGCTGTAGTGTCAGCCTCCCTATCCCGGCCATGTTCAGTCTCCTTCCTGTGGCTTCAGTGAGGTCTAAAACTCCTCGTTTCCCTGTCCTGAAGGGCTCTGCAGAGCGCTGCTGCCTCCTGGGCACCCCAGGAATGGCTGTTCAGTGGTGAAGAAGGTGTTTCTTATAAAACAAGAATGTCTTGAAGCTTCATTTACTTAATGCTTGCAAAGGGATTTGAGATCCTCTAATGAAAGGCACAGAGTGTTATGAATATTCTTCCATATTCCATTTTACTGGGATTTAATAGAAACTGTATATTATTCCTGCTTCTGTGCTACATGTGAAGAAAGATGGCTTTGCGATGGGCTCTCTAATGCTTATGATGGCTAGGATGGAGCTGTAGCAACAAACACAGAGAGCGGGATTGTTTATTGCAGTGAGGGTGCTATCCCCAAAGGTGCTGGAAGTTGGTGCAGTGAAACTGCACCATTTCAGTAAGCAGCTCTTCATGGAGACGTTGAGATTTACTGGTTAATATGGAAAAAAAAAATCTGCTGCAGGAAGCAGACTGGCTTAATTTGCAGTCCTGGTTTGGCAGCGCTGGAGAGAGCACCATGCAGCTGTGCAGGGCAGGAAAAGGCCGCGTGAGCAGGGCAGCAGATAACAGCTCTGAAGAGTGACTTGCAGCCTCTCCAGCGCTGCTGCCAAGTGCTGGCCCTGTGGCAGCGGAACGTGGCTGAGGAGGCTCCAGGGAACACGCGGGGCAAGTTCAGGACCAGTGAAATGCTGCAGCCTTTGTTCCTTTCTTTATATTAATTAGCATGATTGTATTTGCTAGTTTATCACGTTAAATTGTTACTATGCATTTCTGCTGTAAGAATAGAGAGATAGGCAGCTATTTAAAGTGGCAAAATTTACAGTGGGCTTAATGGGCTTACAAATCAGCTGTCACATCCACCTGATAGCAGGACAGCTTCAGCTGCGGTAGAAGAGCTACAGAGAAATATATGTGATGAGCTGACGGGCCAAGGACAGGGAGAGGCCAGGCTTCCCCTCGCTCTTATCCTTGAGGACTTCTCAGGGAAATGAGAGGAATGACATGGACTAGAGTGGAGAGTGAAGTAGAGAAACCCCATGCAGACTTGGAGGGTAGGAATACCAGAGAGTGGCACAACATGTCCGTGGCTTTGGCTTGCACCATGTTCATGGCCTGATCTCGAACAGGGCAGAACCCTCAAAGTTGCAAACCCAGTGCTAGAACTTCTCAGGAGCAGGACCCGCGTTGCACTCTTAGCTGCCTGAGCAAGCAGCTGGTTTTTGCCCTGTGGTGTGGACTCAAGAGCGCGCTGAGCTGTAAAGCAGGCAGAACAGCTGCTGAGGCCCGTGAGCCACAGGCTTTGTTATCTCCCACCTTTCCCATCATTAGCCACAGGGAATAATTTGTCCGATATTGTTTACGCTGACACTGCTGTTCTTCTTTGTCTCCACAGCACACATTTTGTAGAAGATGTGCCTTAACATCTGGTGAGTACAGAGTTGTTCTTGTGTGGTGCAGCCAAAACGCTGTTATTTTCTGGTTTGTTTGCTTTCGCTTAAAAAGAAACCCGCAGAAAGATGTCTGAAGGGCGTAAAACAAGCTGTCACATCACAGGCTGCCGCTGCAGCAATGAGGGGCAGGGGCACGGGTGGCTGTGCAGGTCGGAGCTCTGATGGCACGCGCTGTAGCATGGGCACTAGAGGGCTGTGCCTGGCTTTTGGGCACAGGATGTTCTCAAATCCTGGAATATGCAATGGATAATCCCAGGATAATACATGTCTCGCCTAGAGCTGACCCATTGATTTCAGACAGAAAGCTTTCTGTGGCTGCCTGTCTAAGGAACAGGGGGGCCGTGTTTGGCAGAGCCCCATCAAACCCCTCCTCCCCCATGCCATGGTGCCAGCTCTCTGGCCACTGACTGAGCCTGGGCACAGCAGCACACAGAGCTGCTTTAGCTCACCCAGCTCTTCCAGAAACTTGATGAAGCCCAAGTGTCTGGCTGCTGGCCTGGCCTAACCAGCTCCCGCTTGGTTTGGACTCTGTTCTACAAAAAAAGACTTTATTTGGCATGAGCCTGTGCCCCTCTTGGAAAGCCGTTGTTCAGTACAAAGCCAAGCCATTCGTATTACCAGAACAGCGAGCCCTGAGGAGGCTCCCTGGGGCATCCAGCAAAACAGCAGCTCTTTCTGCCTTAAGACGTTCGTCTTCCACGCGTGAGGTGCCCCTCTGCTTTGCGTGCTAATTCCCTGTCACCGTGTTGTGCTGTATCTATCCCAACCAACAGATTTGTAGGGGAAGGCTTTGCAGTTGCCATCCCGAGTTGCTCAGTTTTGCACCTGCCCTCAAAGCTCGTGTCTTTGCTTCGCTGCAGCATCCCTGGCCTGCAGTGGCCTGCTGGCAGCAGAGGAGCTGAGCCCCAGCCTGGGTGGGGGAATGGATTATGTATGGGGCACCTGCTGATTTGTGGTCTCTGCCTGTGAATACTCTCACACTTCAGCAAGCACAAGTCTGAATTAGCGTGGCCTTCCTTCGTTGGCAGCTAGCTCAAATTATCATGGGTTAACATAAACTGTAACTTTTCACCAAGCCTCAAGACAAACCAGAGATAGTGGCTCGCAGACTTTGTGTGAATATTCATGGCTTGTTCCATTGCCACCCATCTGGGAGTTGGACGCCTTGGCCAGAAAAGGCAAAAGAATAAAATCTCCTGCAGTATCTCAGCCCTTGCTGACTCTCTGTCTCTTTTGCTTCCCCACCTGGCAGAGAAGTGCCCCGTGGACAATGCCAAACTGACCGTAGTGGTTAACAACATTGCGGTGGCTGAGCAGATCGGGGAGCTCTTCATTCACTGCAAGTATGGCTGCCGGCCCGCAGCCAGCAGCAAGCCCGCTGCCTTCGAGGTGGACCCCCGTGGATGTCCGTTTACAATTAAACTGAGTGCCAGGAAGTAAGTGGCTTGTTGCCAGCGTGCAGCCTCTCCAGGGAAAGGGCTCCACCACCAGATATCTGCTGTCATATCTGAGCTGCCCTGTGGTGCCTGGGGACAGCGCAGCTCCTGCCAGCAGTGCTCTGCTGGGGCGTGCAGGGGTGTGGGAATGGACAGAGTGACTTGAAGGGACAGTTCTTTCCCCAGTGTCTCAGTCTTAGGATGATGGCAGATGGGCTGGTCTCAGGGAAAGGATGTTGTTCTCTGCTCCCAGCTTGCCTGAGTGTCTTGGCATCGGGACAGGGGATACACTGTCAAAACACACACCTGGCATCTGGGGTGAAACACTGTGGCTGTGGTCAAGCAGAGACTGGGGGATTCTTTTTGTAAGAGGAGTTACCCTAGTTACATGCTAGGAATCTGAAATCCTATCTCCCTCCCCATCCTAAATGCATTCACTGTCTTCCCTATCATCTGGCCATTGCCTGTTGTTGATAGCTGCCTGAAGGCTCAGTCGTTCAGCTGCAGAAGTAGATGTTCCCTGCATAAATGTGGCTTATTATTATTCTCAACTTACTGGCCAAATGGGAATTTGCAGCTGTAATTGCGTCTTAGAGCAGGATGCTTTCGATCACCTGACAGTTTCACAGGGCTGGTTTGCTCCTTTCCTGACAATCTGTGTTGTTTCCATTAATTTTTGCTTATCCCTGATTTTCCCTCCTTTTACTTCTCTCCATGGGCAGAGATCATGAAAGCAGCTGTGATTACAGGCCGGTTCGCTGCCCCAATAATCCCAGCTGCCCACCTCTCCTGAAAATGAACCTGGAGGCACATCTGAAAGAGTGCGAGCACATCAAATGTCCCCACTCCAAATACGGGTAAGGAGCTGTTGCTTTTTAGTGCGAAGGATGCACTGAGCTCATTTCTGAGCTGCTTTTTGGCTATTGCGGCTTTGGGGATAGCCCCATGGGCTCTGAGCAGCTCGACCCAGTGCTGTGCACTGGCCTGAGACTGAGATGATGCTTGCAGGGCTCACAGAAAGCAGCGCCCAAGCCTCTTGTTGAGAACGGGCAGGTCACGCTGCCCAGCTGTAAGCCCTGCTGGCAGCCAAGGAGGAGGCTGAGGTGCGTAGGCAGAAGAACCAGCTGGAGGAGAGTCAGAGCAGTGGACATGGCCAGAGCCAGGCAGGGAGGAGGATGAGTGAAAGAGTAATGCAAGCGCTGTGGCAGTGTCTTTCAAACCAGTTCTTCTCCCAGGGCAAGGGAAGTGCTGAGCAGCCTTGGAGCGTTGATTGTCACCTGAGCAGGGGTGCAGCCCGGGCTGGGGGTTCCCTGCAGGATGCACAGCTAAGGTTACTGTTGTGGAAAGAGATGTCTTGGTAGAAGCAGAACAAGGCGAGTCCTGGCAGAGCAGCCCTGATTCCTTGCCATGCTGCAGGCCCAAGTCAGCATCTGCCGAGGTCAGCTGCAGTTTTTTCCATTGGTTTTGATGGCTCTTAGATTTGGCTCCTGATGAACACAAGAACCGACACCACGTTCTATCTCTTGCCCAAGATCTGCTTTTCCTTGCAACTACCTAGACAGACAGACAGACAGTTGAGTCTGGGGTCAATGCCCTGGCCAGGAAAATGGGAGCTGCTTGGCCTCTCTGTTGCCCTGTAGTTGCCTGCACCCAGCAGGATGGTGAACCACAGTACCACTGCTCCTGGTAGGAGGAGCAGAACAGCTGGGGACCCACACAGGCCTCAGATCTCCCTCCGAGGAGCCAGCTGAGCAAGGAGATCTCCAGCGTGAGCTCTGCTCCGGCCAACTTCTGCCTTCCCCTTGTAGGTGTACATTTATAGGAAATCAAGACACTTATGAGACCCACTTGGAGACATGCAAGTTTGAGGGTCTGAAGGAGTTCCTGCAGCAGACAGACGATCGCTTCCATGAGATGCAGGTGGCAATGGCTCAGAAGGACCAGGAAATTGCCTTCCTGCGCTCCATGCTGGGGAAGCTCTCGGAGAAAATCGACCAGCTGGAGAAGAACCTGGAGCTTAAGTTTGGTGAGTCTGCACTGGGTGAGCTCTGTGGTCAGAGCTGTAGGGACAGGGCAGCTCTTTGTTAGGATGGTGCATTACAGGATTCTTTCCATGGTGAAAACTGATGCTGAGCAGGTTTCAGGAGGTTTAGATACTCCTTGCAGAGAAACAAATAGGGGTTCCATCAACTTCTCTGCTGCCAGAACATCATGGGACCTAATCCTGCGGTCACTGAGGACATGGCAAGTCCTAGAAATGTCTGCAGGCAGCTAGCATCTTTCTCCTTTGACTTTTTCCTGTGTGGTTCATGGGCACAGGCCCCCATAAAAATCAGCAAGTCGAATAGTCCACAGTGCAGACATCCTGGAGCAAGCATGGTTCTTGGACACCTTTGCTGTGCTCAGCCCTGTCTTGCCTCTGAAATTTCCCAGATCTTCAGTATCCAAGTACAATTTGCATTTGAGTAGCAGTCACCCTCCTGCAGTGCGTTCTCCTCCCTCCTTGTCCAGAGGTTAGGTGGCAGTGGGTGTCCTCTGCCTGTTCCCCTGGACGCTGTCACTGACTCTGCAGTAACTGTGGACCTGTCCATCTCTTGTAGATGTGCTGGATGAGAACCAGAGCAAGCTGAGCGAGGACCTGATGGAGTTCCGCAGGGATGCCTCCATGCTGAACGTGAGGAGGGGCCGGGGCCCTGGGTGGAGCAGGGATTGCATGCAGTTACCTGCTGGCTCTGATACTAGTTAGGCTTTTCCTGCAGTGGGGAGAGTCTTTGGGGTTCCCTCCTGCGTTCTGGCTCTGCTCACCCCAGGTTCGGTTTGCTTTTACTGCAGCTGGGATCCTGTTGAAGGTTTCCTCTAGGCTGAGTTAAAAGCAGCTCAGCGAACACATTCTGGTCATTGCATCTGAGCTGCCGATTTAACTGTTTCTGCTGGCTTTTCTCAGCCTGTTGCTCTTGAAATGTGTTACCAGGGGAAGGGACACCTGCAGCAAGGAGACAGCCCTCTGCTCCAAAGCCTGAGCACTCCTGTATCTTTTATGCTAGCCAGGGACAGTGTGCCCTTCTCCCTGCCTGCAGAGAAAGCAGAAAGATAAGCAGATCCCTGCTAACAAGCTGTGAGTGAGAGCTGTCTCATGATTTTGGACATTATTCAAGCACTGATGTTAGATAGACATTCCTCCCTAGTTCAGGCAGACTGCATCCCACTGGATGTACCGATGAGGAGGAGCTCACCCTGGTTTACCTAAGCATAGTAATGAAAAGGGTTCCCATGGATGCAGTAGGGACCAGGCTGTGGAGGAGACTACAAAGAGATCCTCTAATTCTTCTCCAGCAAGGTGGGCTTTGAGAGCCCAGCTGAGCAAGCAGTCCCCATAACTGATTTGATTATTTTTAGTAGTCTGGTGAATGGCAGAGCAAGGACAGTATATTCTGAAAGGTATTTCTGTGCCTGCCTGAATACTGAAGAGTTTAGGGCAGGTCTGGGATGCTGTCAGAGCCCCGTCATCTCTGGAGGGAGGTGACAGAGGGATGTATGCATAGAGTCCTAGAGCAGGAGACCTCTGATCAGAGAATGAGTCGGCTACTGAGGGAGGGCCTTCACAGGGAGTCAGGACCTGTCTGAAGACAAGAGTGGCTTTAGCAGTGGAGGGGGACAGTCTTAAAGCCATGCCCAGAAGGGCAGGCTGGTCTTGATGGCTGTGCAGCTCATGCAAGTTGTTCTGTTTTTCAGGATGAGCTCTCCCACATTAATGCTCGGCTCAACATGGGCATCCTTGGATGTGAGTACGCATGTGGTTTTCATCCTCTCAGGCTGGGTTTGGGGTGATGGCCCAATGAGCCCTTTTAGTCAAGGTCACAGATAAGCAAACTAACAGTTGTCTCTGGGTCCAGCAGTAATTTGTTCACAGGGCCACCGCTGCTGCAGAAAGAAAATACTGGTGGGAGAGTTTGCCAGAAGCACTGGCTGAAGAGGAACTCAGTGTGGCAGGGTTATTAGCTGCTGGGGGGAGATGTCAAGTTTTCTGGCCTGCCTGGATCCAGCCCAGGAGTTGCATTAGGGAGCTGAGTCCTGGGGCTCAAAGCGGTGATAAGTTGATGAGCTGCAAGGGTGGGACATGAGACCTTCTATCCAGACTAGGAGGCTCTCACAGTTCCTTCTGGCCTGCAACAATGTGAAGTGCAAGGAGGACCCTCTGGGCCAGTGCAGGGATCTCTGTCCCCTCCGAACTCACCATGACATGGCACAGCACTATTCTCCCATCTCTCACCTGCCTTCTTGTTTCTGTAGCCTATGATCCGCAGCAGATCTTCAAGTGCAAAGGGACATTTGTGGGACACCAGGGCCCTGTCTGGTGTTTGTGCGTTTACTCCATAGGAGACTTGCTCTTCAGTGGCTCTTCAGACAAAACCATTAAGGTAAGAGCTTGTCTCTTCTTTGTATCTTCTGCATTTGTAAATGTGCTTCAGGTGGGACAGAAGCTGAGTTGCACTTTGCGGCGTGGGGGAATGTCACTTCCCAAAATCACTCCCATAGAATCTTAAATGATTCTTTGCAATTATAGTTAGGAAAAATTCTCTGTGAGGAAACGTTATGTGATAGTGAAATAAAGAGACAAATAGTGGTTTTTGCAAAGCCCTGATTAGAATCTCATTCCTGCTGCTGCTGGTTTTGCTGTATATGGTATTCAGAGCATTCAAGCCTATTTCAGATTGTGATTTTATTTTCCCTTGTTATAAAAAGTCATCTTAGAAAAAAACATTTTTCCCTGATCAGATGTGTCCTCTTTCCGTTTTATGGCATGTTTGTTTTTCTTTGTCCCGTTTTCAGTAACTCAGACTGACAGCAGTGCTCCAGTACAGCTTGAACAACAGTTTCCAGTGTCACTGTGTTGGCTGCTGGTGGCTGCTGGCTGGGCTGGGGAGCCACACAGGCTGCAGCGACTATCCCTGGCAGGAGCAGAGCTTTGATTTATTTTCCTTGAGCAATAGCAAGAGCCACATGGAAGAAAAGGGACATTGCTGTACTTTATTGAAGGAAAACAGCTTCCTGCCCTGTCCTGGCTGCTCTGGGCACCACATTCCCATGTTCTGTCTCTTGAGAGAGAGAGGGGTGTGTGCTCAGTGGGGAAAACCCTTGCAGTGGCAGAGGAGGCTGTGCTGTGCCGTTGCAGCCCTAGGATGGGGCGTGAATTGCTAAAGCAGGAGCCCAAGAGCTGCTTCTCTGGTTCAGTGTGTTGTGTTGGCCTGGGCTGTGAAAGGCAGAGCTGGAGAGGGCTGATGCCTGCTCCTGTCCTAGTGTCTCATGAACTTCAACCTGACCCTTTGCAGTAAATTTCCTTTCCTAGACAAGCTTATCTCTGCCTGGGAGCCCGGAAGGCAGGTGCCCAGGTGACAGTCTGTTTCCTCATTTCGGTGCTTTTGTGGCTTTGCTGACATCCTGCCTGGGTCCCCAGCTGCTCTGTCTGCCGGCGTGTGACCCTCTGCTGACTTATGTTTCCTGTTAGGTGTGGGATACCTGTACCACATACAAGTGCCAAAAGACCTTGGAGGGTCACGATGGAATTGTACTGGCTCTCTGCATCCAGGGGTGAGTGGAGAGAGACACCTACCCCTGCAGGAGAGAGGGGGGAGAGCACTGGGGGTCTTCAGCACATGCTTATGATTCCCATCCTCAGTCCTGCATGTGCCAAAATTGTGCATGTGAGGCACATCTTGCCTCTTTGCTCTTTAAAAATTGACAAAGCACAAATCTCTTCGGAGGTCTTGGCCTCCCCTGCTGTCCTGGCTTCCTTCCCTGGTCACCAGCGGGGTGCGCGGCCTCCCGCTCAAAGGGCCAATCCGTCCTGGCCTCCTCACGAGACCTGGGCTCTGCTCCTGGGGTTGGCGTGTTTAGTCTTGGCCCAGCAAGGCTGTGGGACTGCAGCTCCTCACCCAGCACGGTGCCTGGGAATGAGCTGGGACCCTGCACTTGGTGCTCTCCCTCGCTGACCTCCTTTTGTTTTCTGGTGACGTTACAGGAACAAGCTGTACAGTGGCTCTGCTGACTGCACCATTATTGTGAGTACCCAGGACCCCTGCTCCGCTTTGCACTTGGGATGTGAGATCTACAGGCCAGCCCCAGGCTGTTGTAGAGCAGGGACCTGCATCCTTTTTTCTATAAGGCTCTTCAGCTGGCAGTGGTGTGAGACGGATAACCCGAGTGTGCTTTATCCACTGCCTTCAGCCAAGTTACTCGTGGTTTGGATTTGGGTGTTTCCTGCAGGCTGAATTTCCCACTCCCCAGTCCTGCGTGGGTCGCAGGAGGATGGTGCTCTGAACTCCATGGGGGGGTCAGTCCTGATCGGGCCAGGACGGTCGCTCATACAAGTGCCATGTCCTGCCTGTGTTTTTGCCTGTGCGTGATTGCCGGCCTCCAGGGGCAAAGGGGAAGGGCTTCAGCAGAAGGGGCCTGGCCCTGCCCCTCACAGGCATTCTTCTTCTCCTTTGCAGGTCTGGGATATTCAAAACCTGCAGAAAGTGAACACGATCCGAGCACATGACAATCCTGTTTGCACTTTGGTCTCCTCGCACAACATGCTGTTCAGCGGCTCTCTCAAAGCCATCAAGGTAGAGCTCTGGGATGGCTCCTTTTGGCCTGAGTTGGGGACCGATGGTACAAACTGCCAGGCAGCAGTGTCCAAACAGGAAGAAAATGGCATTTTGGTCTGTAGGTGACCTTGTTACTACACTCTCCTGAGCCACACAGAGAAGCTCAGCTACACAGAGCAGCCAGCACTGCAGAGGTTTAGCCCGTGCTCTGTGCTGAAGCCAGAGATGTTCTGGGACCTGGCTGACAAAACCCTTGTGTTTCTTCTAACTCTGTAAACCTGAGACTGCAGGTGGAGTATCTTGGCAGTTCCCGAATGTGTGTGTCCTTGGGCCCCCAACAGACCTTCTCAGACCATTGGGAATTGTGCCTGGCGTCCAGAATTGGCTGGGGATTCAGGCTGCCTGTTTTGAAACCCTCTCAAAAGGATCTTGAATCTGCATCTTTACCTAAAGCCTGCAGAAATCAAGGAACAGCTTTGCAAGTTGCCCTTTAAAGACTTGGCTAGATTCCCTTGGTTCTGTTTCCAGCTCCTGGTGAGACGGCTTATGGGACCATCCATCTGTAAGAGGGCGCATGCTCTTTTTGGGACCTGGAATGCTTCAGCTATCTAGAGAGTGCTTGGGGCTGGAGGAGCAATGAGACAGCACTAAGCAGAAGGAGAACTTGGGGCCTTTTCTTTTGTTGTCCCCAGCCACTTTCTGCCAGATGAGCCGAGCAGGCCAGTAGCGCTGTTTGGAGCGGTGGGGTGTGAGAGCTGTTGATCCCTCCGTGCTGGGGGTTTTGGCCGGGGTTTCCCAGGAGCTGTGGGAATGGAGCTTTGTGGGGACAGGCTGGGAGTGGAAGTCCAGAGCAGTTCATTACTGTATATTTGATTTAGGTTTTTCAAGCCCATGGCTCTGCTAGGGAAGGGTCTCTGCCAGTGATAATGCAGGCTGTAAGTGAGCTCTCCCAGGCCCTCGGGGAACATGCTTATTCAGCATAGTTATTGTGTGTTTTATCTGGAAGTCAGTGGGTTCGGGCCATTCCCATGAGGCAGGAGAGCCAGCACAAGGTTCCCCGTAGTGAGCTGGCAGGGCCTTGCGCTGCCTGAGCAGTGCGTGGTCTCTGAGCCAGAGGCTGACGCATCAGCCAGAGTTCTGCCCCATCACTGCTCCGTCCTACTGAGACTCTCCTCCATGTCCGTGTGTCTGTCTGTGCTTTTTGCAGGTCTGGGATATTGTAGGTACCGAGCTCAAACTGAAGAAGGAGCTGACAGGTCTCAATCACTGGGTGCGAGCGCTGGTGGCTTCTCAAAATTATCTCTACAGCGGATCTTACCAAACAATCAAGGTGGGACCCTGAGACTTATGGCAACTGTAAGCCATCAGCTCTCCCCATGCCTCTACATATCTGTATTCTGCCGCATGGGTTGATGGAGCAGGTCAAAAAGTAGCTGCTAGGATGGGAGAGCACCGCTGTAGCGTTGCTGACACACTAGATTTTACTGCGCTGGTTGCATCTTTTCAGGCACAAAGGCTGGGCTCTGGCTGGTCCTTGGGAGCACAGCTGCTGGGGGATGCTCGCTAAGATAAAACGCAGCCTCACAGCCATGGTGCCTCACGCTGCCTCCGCACCTGCCGCACCGTTATCTGTGCTGACAGTCCTGCTGATAAGAGGAGAAGGTCACTGTGGCTGCAGAGTTACTATAAATCTGTGTGTGGGTTCTGAAATGCCCTCATCTGTGTTGGCTCAAGCTTTGAGGAATAGTTCACCTCTCAGCGTCTGGGTGACACAAGAGAATTTGAAGTTTCCCTCCTCAGTGTTAATAAATCCCTGTTAATTTGTGTGCATCAGTTTTTAGTGCTGTCAAGGACTGGGTTGTGTGTGCACAAGTGTGTGCATAGTTACACACAAAGGGTGTGTAATCTCCACAAAATCTCCACAACTTTTTCAGCCTGGATGTTCAAAGCTCGGCAGGTAAATAAGGTAGCAGGACTCTGCTCATCAGTACTGAACATTCCCAGACAAAGATTTGTCCTCCAACACGTGATCTGGGCACACATGGAGCCAGGCTGACTCTGCGTGGCTGGAGAAGAGCTTCAAGGGAGCTCCCTCCTGGAGAGGGGTCCCTGCGTGGGTCTCATCCTGCCTTTGCTCCGGCATCTCTTTCAGATTTGGGACATCCGCAACTTGGAGTGTGTCCACGTGCTGCAGACGTCAGGAGGCAGCGTCTACTCCATCGCTGTGACAAACCACCACATCGTGTGTGGCACCTACGAGAACCTCATCCATGTAAGGGCTTTGGGGTTCGATGCATTTATTGGTTTGAGGCTGGGGGAGAGGGGTAAGGAGATGGGGACCTGGCTTTGCCCTTTATGGCAGTCCCAGAACATGGGTGCACAGCACCCACCCTGGAGGTGTGCGTGGACGTGGAAATGCCTCTTGGAGGAGAAGTTGGTGGCCTGCAGCCCAGTGCAATCTCTGAGCCCTGCTCTCCTCCCACAGGTCTGGGATATAGAGACAAAGGAACAAGTCCGCACGCTGACCGGGCATGTGGGTACAGTTTATGCCCTCGCTGTCATCTCCACACCGGATCAAACCAAAGTCTTCAGTGCATCATATGACCGGTCTCTCAGGGTACGTGTCCAGGGCTGTGTAGCTGCATCTGTGCATTTGTTAAAACATGGACAGCCTTGAGGGACAGGGAGGATGGGGGATCCTCATCCCTGCCTGCCCCATGGCCTCGTATTTAATTTGTGTCACCTGGCTCAAACCCTGTGGCACTTAGCATCCCCCATCCCTCTTGGTGCCTGGGGTTGTGCCAGACCCCCGTGCTGCTCGCTTGGCTGACACCTCCTGTGTGCCTGTAGGTGTGGAGCATGGACAACATGATCTGTACTCAGACGCTGCTGCGACACCAGGGTAGTGTCACTGCCCTCGCAGTCTCTAGGGGCCGACTTTTCTCTGGCGCCGTGGACAGCACTGTAAAGGTTGGTTTCCTCCAGCTTCTTGATGGTTTGGTCTTTTCCAGTACCAGAACTAGGGCATTAAATGAGTTAGGAGCTGTCTTCAAACAAACAAGGGGATGGTTCTCAACGGGGGGAAGCTTAACTCCTGACAGAGGGTGTTGTGGATGCTGGAAGCCCAAAGGGAAGCCTCACAAGAGGATGAAGAAAAGCCCACAGAGCTGCTCAGAACAGTCACTGCCATGGGTTCCTGTTGTCTCTCCTCCACAGGTCTGGACGTGCTAGCGAGAGCACCACACTAGTCCTGCACACTGAAAGACCAAAAACTCCTCCCCTCCGTCAGCCTGCTGGGTGACTAACACCACTATGAAATAACTGCTGCAGCTCCTCTCCGCACCGACCACTGCCTGCCGCTGCCCATCGGCCGGTTCTCCCACCCGCAAGGACCCCAGCTGGCAGCTCTCAGGATGGGTCTTGCCCACGGATGCTCCAGACGTTCCCTCGGATCTGCCATATATGATTGGAAATGCAGAGGACGCTGTCCCAGTGCCAGCACCTTCTGCGCTGTGGAGTGCCCTCCTCTACCTGCGTCCCCCCAGCTGGGGAGCATCCTCTGGGGCCAGGGCTGGGGCGAAGCGGGGCCTCCAGGCCAGGGCAGCCCCGCAGGGCACCGGTGCAGATGCAATGCAGCCCTTGGCCAGTGATGGGACTGAATGGTTCAGCTTGTCACAGGCAGGAGCCGGCTTGGCCAGGGCGGTGACGCTGGGAGGCTGGTCCCTTTGTAAATGGTAGAACTGAGCATTAGGCCTTGCCCTGGGTTGGGACCCTGACCCCTTTCTGTCTCTAGTATTTAATTTTACTGCCATGATGTCAGGCTGATCCACCGATCCATCTGGGAAGAGGTGTTTTCTTGAGTAGCCAGGTACGATTTTTATGCCACAGCTAGTTCTCAAATCAAATAACACAAGCCCATTGTTCACCACCCTGTAATAATGGTCTCCACATTAAAGAGAAAAAGCCTCTGTTGCATTTTTACTCACATTTTCTACTGTTTTTAAGATTGTAATATAGATTTGATTATTTCTTCATTGACAATAAAAGCAGAAAGAGTTGTTCCTGGCCAGCGTGAGTTATTGAAGGTTCTCGGCAGGAGCCAGGGGCCAGCACCGGCCCCGTGGCAGCTCCTGCCTCCAGCCTGCACCTGTCCAGCCCGGGGCTGCTGCCAAGGGCCGCGCTTGGCTGCCCCGGAGGGGTGGGCACGGCCACGGCACCCGCTGTGAAAAATGGGGTGCAGGGACCGGGCGTCTTGGAGGGGAAGAGCAGTTCCCAGCCAGCCAGGCTGCCACGCGCCCCGCAGCACCCCCAGCACCCAGCCAGGGCAGAGGCACCCAAGGGTGGCCTCGGGCCGTGCAGCGCGTATGCTCAGCAAGACGCGACCACGCCACGAGGACCCGTGTGCACCGACCGCAGCATCTGGCACCCACCATGCCAGCACGGCCCGGGACCCCGCGGCCAGCCCCGTCTGCGCGGCAGGAGCCATTGCACGCGATGGCCGACATTTTTTTGGACACAAAACAGTGGTGGCAGCGGGGCAGGGGTTTTATTTTTTTATTTTTCTTTAAATATTTGTTGCCAGACTTCGTATAGGAGCAAACTTCTTCACAGCACCACGAGCCATCTACTATTCAGAATAGGAAGAATAAGACGAGTAGAGGTGAAATCTAAGCACAGAAGAGCAGGGAGAAGCACCAAGATGCATAGCTTGACAGATGGGATACGATACAGAGTCCATAACTTAATCATAAAAAATATATATATGTATATATCCATCATGTAGAACTTTATGGATTTTTTTTTTTTTTTTAGATACATAGTTTTTTTTTTTTTTCTTTTCAACAGATATTTTCAGGCGGGTGATTTTTATTTTTTTTTTTGTTATTTTTAAAGTCTTTTTTGTTGTTTTTTTTTTTTTTTTAAAGAAATTTCAAAGTTGTGCCAAACACATCTGGATCAGCGACCACAACGGGATAGATGGGGGGTGGAGGAGGGGGGGGGGGAGAGAGAGAGAAAAGGGGGAGGGGGAGAGGGAAGGAGGGAGAGGAAGGCGGAGGGAGAGACCACTCTGTACGTCTCAAGAAAAGAAAGGACCAGCAACACTTTGTTTTGAAACCACGAGCGAAAAAAAAAATAAAAATATGCATTCATCAGGACTCAAGCGACTGAACCAGACTCCAACTCCTGTTTATACATGAATATACAGCGGCGCGTCCCGGAGAACGCACGCGAGCACACGCGCACCCCCCCCCCACACACATACCCCCACACACACGCACACCAAACAAATGCCAAAAAAAAAGGAGAAAAAAAAAATTAAAAAAAATAAACAAACCCAAAACCTGAAGACACTCCAAAAGAACTGAAACACCTCCAGTATTAAGAATTAACAAAAACCTCCATAAAACAAGGCACATCCTTTGAGTTCTTAACGGTGTAAAAAAAGAAAGACGTGACACTGAATCCCAACGGAAAGACCCGAACAGAACTGCTCGCACGTACCTTCCACCCAGAGAAAAGGTAAATATTGTGCTACTCTTAGAATGAGTTTGCCACAAGACACACAGCTTAGTATAATCTAATAGTTTTTCTCAAGCTAAAATCCAGTTTTCTCTTGATTTCTTTTTAAACTGCTTTATATATAATTGCTAATACTTTAAAATCTTTTAAATATATATTTGTTAAAGTGTATTCTTTTTATTATCTTGGGGGCGGGGGAAAATCTGGTTTATATCTTTTTTTTTTTTTTTCCCCCCTCCAATAAATTAATACTTCTTTATAGCTTATCACTGTCCTCTCCCCCCGCCCCGGCGGGGAGGGGCCGGGCAGGGGCACGTCCCGCTGCCCCCCACACACGCCGACGAGGGCCCCGAAATGGGGCGTTCGCTCCCCGATTTGCAACCAAGGCAAACAACCCCCCCACCACCACCTTCCGACGCCTGAGGCAAAGCCCCCGCCAAGGGGGAGCCCCACGGCCATCCCCCCGCGCCCCTCGGGCAGCGTCCCTCTATGGGGCAGCCCCCAGCCCGGGACCCCTGCGCCCTGCCCACCCCCCACCCCCTACCGCAGCGAACGACGACAGAAAAACAAAAGGAAATGTTAAAAAGGAAAATTAAAAAAAAAAGGAGAAAAGAAACCCAAGTGCATTTGCCCACCCGGACCCGCCACCAGCACGGCCACCAGCAAACGCCATCGGCGACACGCGGCACGCCGCTGAGGGAGCCGCCGCCGCGCCGGGCAGGGCTTGTGCTACATTCGGGCCACGGTGACCCGCGGTGCCAGGGCCGGCAGGGCACGGGCGCGACGGCAGTGGCCACCGGACAGGTAGGTAGAGAGATACCCCCCCACACCCCACCCCCCCAGCCCCAAAGAGCCCCAGCAGCGGTGAGGGCCATTTTGGTCCGGGGCGTGTTGCTTTTTTTCTTCTGTTGTTTTTGTTTGTTTGTTTGTTGGGGTTTTTTTTGTTGTTTTTTTGCTTCTGCAAAAGGGAGTCCTGCCGCAGCCGGCGCCGAGTCCGTGAGCACAATCCTGAGGTATCTTCTTCTTTGTGCAAACCCCGAGGGACGGGATGTCCGGGAGGGGACGGCTGTACAAAGGGGACGGAGGAAGGGCGGTGGGGACCTGGGGGAGGTTGCGGGGGTGGGGGGGTCGTGGATCGTTGTGCCCTTGTGCCCACGTAAGCCCTGAGGTTCGCGGGGCCCTGGCGCCCCTCACTCCAGCATGGCGTCCAGCTGGTCCGCCAGGTCGTCGAACATGCTGCCGATGTCGTCCAGGATGCTCACGGTGCTCTTCGACTCCACGGCCGAGCTGGGCGAGCGGTGGGGACGGGTCAGCGCCGTGCACAGGATGGCGGCACCACGCGGTCTCCTCTGCCCCATGTCACCTCCCCAGTGCAAACCCCAGTGCCGCTGCATGGCTGGGGACACCCCAGCCCCACGCTGCTCAGCGTCCCCCACTGCCACCTCTCCAATGCAACACCCGCGCGCCCAGTTCCCCCTCCCTGTGCTGCTCCGACATAGTGTCACCTCCCCAATACAGCTCCAGCCAGGAGCTGTGACACTCCGGCACAGTGTCCCCACACCATCACAGCCCTGTTCCCGCCATGGTGGCACAGCTCATGATGCTCATGGCCACCCGCCCCCCCCCGCCCCCCCCCATCCCCATGCAGCTCGGTGGCACAGCACAGCCCTGCGCCCTCCCCTGGGGATCACCGGCCGCCCCGCGCCTCCTTACTCTGCCGCCTGGCTGTCCTCCTGCTTGATCTTCTCCTCCACGGCCTGCAGCGCGGCGGCCAGGGATGCGCTCGTCTCCTCCAGCTTCTGCTGCGCCAGCTCAGGGCCGGCGGTGTCGACGGAGGGGCCGGCGATAGCGGAGCGCGGCGGCTTCACCGGCACCTGCTGGGGCTGTGCGCCAGGCGAGAGGGGCTTGGCAGGGCTGGAGCAGAGCGACGGCGGTGTGCTGGAGGGCTTGGCGGCGGTGGCACCCAGCTGGCGGGCAGGGGACGGGGCCGGCGTGGAGCTGGCGCTCACCGACTGGATGGCGGCATGGGGCTTGGGGGGCTTGGGCGCCGTGGGGGGCGGCACGGGTTTGGGGGACACGGGAGGCGGCGTGCCGTGGACCCGCTTCACCTCTGTGGAGAGAAGGGAGAAGGGCAGAAGGGCGGCGGGGCTGGCCGGGACCCCTGGCGTCCACGCCGGGGAGCTCCCATCCCGGGGGGGTGGCACAGCACCTACCTGGGCTGCCGGGGCTCGGGATGGGCACCTTTTTGGGGATGGGTGCCGGCGGTCCAGACACCTTCTGGGGCGGCTGTGTCAGTACGGGCTTGGGGGACACCGGCGGCTTGAAGGGCTTCTTGGGCTCGGCAGGCGGCAGGGCGTACTCGGGGCCATCGGGGCGGGCAGCGGGCGGCGGGGTAGGGGGTGGCTCAGCCCCGCTCAGCTCGGAGGCCGGCCGCCGCTTGACGGTGCCAGTGCCGTTCTGGTAGACGGCGAGCGGGGCCGGTTCCAGCGTCGGCTCCTTGTCCTTGGCTTTGGGCCGGCGCTTGACAGTGTCGGACTCGGTGAGGACAAAGCGGACGCCGTCCTGCTGGCTCTGCCTGGCCCGGATCCGCCGCTTGAGCGTGGCGCTGGCCTCCACCTTGGCCAGGTCCCCATGGCGGTGGGCTGGGGACAGCCCCTCACCCGCCTCTCCCCGGGCTGGCCCCAAGGGCCGCGGCCGCTGCTTGATGGTGAGGTTGCCCTCCTCGGCAAAGGGGATGCCGTCCGGGGAGCCGCCACGCTCGACCCGCAGCCGCTCACTGGGGCCGTCAGTGCCCACCTCCGACCGCACGCTGTCGGCGCGCTCGCGGCGGGCGGCCGCCACCAGCCCGGTGACAGGTCCGCTGATGGTCCGGCGCCGGTTCACCACCTCCCCATCCAGCCCGATCGCCTCCTTGTGCTTGACGGTGGCCAAGACAGTGGCCACACGGGCACGCTCAGGGCTGCCTGGGGGTGCTCCTGGCTGCAGGTAGTAGCCCTCAGGCGCCTTGGCTGGTCCTGGCCCACCGGCCCCATGTGGCTTCTGCAGCGCCAGTGCCCGGGCCCCACCGCCGATGGAGGACATCTCCAGCATGGCCGCGATGCTGCGCACGCTGCCGGCACTGCCCGTGTCCACGCTGCCGCCCAGGTCGCTGGCCCGACGCTGCTCCCGGCGGCTGTCCCCCTCGGCAGCAGGTGGCCCAGTGGCCACCTCGCCCTCACCCTCCTTGGGGAAGTCCTCAGCCATGCCGGCGCTGGAGATGGCAGAGCTGGAGCGCTTTGGAGGGGGCGGCGGGGGCCCCTTTTTCTTGGGGCGGACAGCAAAGGACTGGCTGCGGTTGACGTTCTTGTCGCCGCCGGTGGGTGCCCGCACTGAGTGGCTGCGCCCCACACGCCGCTGGACGGTGGCGTAGGGCCCCGCGTCCGGCACCAGCAGCTCGTCCCGCTCCTGCTCGCTGTCGGAGGCGGCGTAGCGGTTCAGGCTGTGCGCCCGCTTCTTCGGCCGCCCCGGCTCCTCCTCGCCCTCACCCGCCGGTGGCAGGCACAGCACCGGCACCGAGACGGGCAGGACGGGCACCCCCGGGGGTCCCCCCTCACCCTCGGTGGGCTGTGGCAGGACGTAGGCGAAGCCACGGTGGGTGGGCGACTGGGGCAGGGAGCGGGGTGACGCGGGCCGCTCGCCCGGCGGCAGCAGCTGCGGGGTGGGCTTCACCTTGGCGGTGGCATGGGGCACTGGTGGGCCCTGTGGGGAGGGGGGGTCGCGGCTTGCCGGGGGTCTGCGGCGGCGTCAGGTGCCCGGCGGAGGGCGGGAAGGGCTGCCGGGGCTTGCCGGGCACTGGTGGCACGCTGGCACGCTTGACGGGGTGGCCATGCCGGGGTGGGCGCACCTCTTTGGGTGGCGCAGCGGGGCCCTCGCCAGCCCCCTCCGCCAGGTACTCCTGGCTCTTGGAGATGGCAGAGGCAGGGGGGACCCGGGGGCCATCCCCCAGCAGCTCCTGCGAGCTGCTCATCAGCCTGGCACGGCCACCAAGCCCGGGTGGCGAGTGGTAGCCAGGGGCTGCAGGGTTCGCTGCCTTCTCAGGGGGCTCCTCAGGAGCTTCTCCTGTCATGGCCACCTGCAACTCGCTGCTGAGCTCGCTGTCCTGGAAGGTGGTCATCTTGGGTGACTGGCATTCGGGTGGCTCTGGTGGGGGAGACTCAATGGCCAGCACCTCCGGGCATGTCGCCGCTGCCTTCCTCTTCAGCGTGCCTGGCTCGTACTTGCCCAGCTCAGCGCGCTGCAGCTCCGCCAGCTTCTTCACTGCCAGCATCAGCTTCTTCTGGTGGCCTGGGGACACCATGGGGCATCAGCACCACCGTCGGGGGCTGGGGCCACCGCAGCCAGTGCTGCAGCATGGGACCTTACCCAGCTTGGTGATGCCGATCTCCTGCAGGTCCTCCCAGGTGATGTCGGTGATGAAGTCGATGTTCTCATAGCCGTTCTCCACCAGCACCTTGTAGTACTGGGACAGGCCGATCATGGAGAGCCACAGCGCCAGGTTGGCCTGGGGTGCAGGGCACAGCTCAGCGCCAGCTGGCAGCGAGGGCTGGCCCCAGCATCCCTTGACACCACAGTATGCATAGGATGTCCCCATCCTGCGGGGCGACGGCCCCAGGGGCCTTCCCCATCCCCACGCTGTCCCTGTGCTCCACAAGCACCCAGGGCCATGCCCAGCCCCATTCCCATGGGAAACCCCTTGCCATCCCAGCTGATGGGGCAGAAGAGGTATTGGGAGGGGACGTGGTGTCACATCCAAGTGGTGACACCTGGCACCAGCTTGACAGTCCCTGAGCTGTCGGGAGGGGACGTGCACGGCTTCGGGACCGCAGGATGTGGGCATCATCTGGGAGAACTGAGCCAGCTTCCACCCTTGTCCCCCTGTGCCACCCCTTCCCTGGAGGGGACAGGGCGGAGGGGACTAGTTGCCACCGTGGATGTGGCTTCAGCACGCCCAGCCCCACGCAGCTCTTACCGGCTTGTACTCCGGCAGCCATTCAGGGATATTGAGGTTGTTGATCTCGGAGGCAATCTTCTTCCTGTGCCCCGGCTTGGTGACACCGATGGCCGTGAGGTCCTGGTGCAGAGAGAGGGGTCACCGCCACACCACACCAGCCGTGCCCCCTTCCCTGCAGCACCGGCCAGCCCCAGCGTCCCCACGGCCTCACCTCTGGCGTCATCCGGCTAATGGTGGTGATGTCGTAGCCGGCATTGATGAAGTTGGGCGCGTAGAGCTGCAGCTGGAACTTGCAGAGCCACTGGTACACGGCCTCTGAGCTCTGGGCAGAGGAATGGCACCGCTCGGGGTAGTCCAGGAGACGGGGACCCACCGCCCTGCCCATGTCCCCTGGGGCTGTCCTCCCACCCATCCACATGCTGGCAGGAGGTCCCAGCTGGGAGCCCGCACCGCAGAGGGGCTGCATGGCCCCGCGGCGTGGGGTACCCCGGGCGCATGCCTGTCCCCTGGGACGTGCAGGGGGCTGGTGCCATGGAGCTGGGGGGGACAGCAGCTGCAGGGACAACTCATGCCACTGGCTCGTGGCATGGCACAGCAGCCCACAGGCACTGCCATCACGGCCAGCACCCAGAGCCAGGCCAGCCTTGGTGGTCACGTCACAGGGCTGCCAAGGCACCTGTGGCTATGGGTGCATGGGGGTGGCCCCACTACACGGCCCTGGCCATGCCCCCCCCAACACCATGCTCCACTGCAGGGCTCCCCACGCCACCCCAGTGCTCCCCACTCACCTTCCCCTCCGATGGTGGCTCCATCTTCTTCAGCTGGGGCTCAGCCGGAGGCTGGGGGGCATACGGGGAGCTGGCCACACTCTGCGACCGTGATGAACCTGCCGGAGAGGCAGCGGTCAGCAGGGCTGGGGCCACACATCCCTGGGCTCTGGCCAAGTGAGGCAGGGAGCCGAACCCCTGCCCTGGGTGGGAGGGCACAGCCATGGCCCTGGGTTGGCAGGGCCAGTGCAGGCATGGGCGAGTGACACCCGCCTCAGCAGAGCAGCATGGAGCACCCCAGGGTGCCCTGCGTGTGAGGTCTGCTCCCCTGGGACGGGCAGGGGTGATGTGGGGCACCATGCCCAGGCACCTCCGGATGGGTCGCAGCCCCTATCACAAACCCTGGTGAGGCTGGCTGCGCTGGCGTGGGGCTCTGCAGGGCACCCAGCCCCCTGTCCTCTGTCACACATGGCTCCTGGGTGCCACGGTGGCTCGCCCTGGGCAGCCCATGCTGTTGCCCTTGCCCACCCACCCAGAGCCAGGTTAGCCCCCAGCCCAGCGGGGGCCAAGGTGCTGCAGTGCCCTCCACCCGGTGTAGCCCCGAGCAGAGGCACCCAGCCAGACTCCTCTTCCAGAGCGTGTTTCCCTGGCTGCCCCCAGGCAGCGGCTAAAGGGGTTCTGCTGCCCAAAGACCTCCTTCCCCGCTCCTCCAGCCATGCCACCAACCCAGGAGGGGGCTTGTC